>NC_133130.1:33947850-35147850 GCF_048418815.1 Hemitrygon akajei
GAGATTAGTGTGTGTTCTCCTGACTTCCCCTTCCTGAAGTCCACAATCAATTCCTTGGTCTTGCTGACACTAAGTGCAATGTTATTGTTGTGACACCACTCGACCAGCCTATCTATTTCGTTCTGCACACATCTTCATCACCATCTGAAATTCTGCTAACAGCAGTGGTGTCATTGGTGAATTTATAGATGGCACTTGAGCTGTGCCGAGTCACACAGTCATGAAACTAGAGAGAGTAGCTGAGGGGAGATGTTACCACCGATCAGTACTGACAGTTGTCTCCCGATGAAGAAGTTAAGAATCCAATTACAAAGACAGATATAGAGGCTGAGGTTTTAATACATTTGATAGGTACTGAGTGGATGGTAGTGCTGAATACTGAGCTGTAATTAATAAACAGCAGCCAGACCTAAGTATAGCTGTTGTCCAGATGGTCCAAAGCCCAGTGGCAAGCCAATGAGATAGTACCTCTGTAAACCTGTTGTGGCAGTAAGCAAATTGCAGCAAATCCAGATCCTTGCTCAGGAGTTAATTCTGGCCATGACCAATATCTTTCAAAGTACTTCATCACAGTAGAGGTGAGAGATACTGGGAGATAGTCACTAAGGCAGCTCACCCTGCCGTTCTTGGGCACTAGTATGATTGATGTACAATTGAACAGTATGATTTATTTAGCAAGTCAGGAAACATCTATAGAGCAGATTAAACAGTCAATGTTTTGACCTGAGACCCTTCATCAGGAAGGAGGCAGAATCCAGAATAAAAAGGTAGGGGAAGAGAAAGGAGTACAAGCTGCCAGGTGATAGGTGAGACCACATGAGAGGGAAGGTGGGGTGGGGTGGGGGGAATGAAGTAAGAAGATGAGAAGGGATATCCCAACTCCTTACTTAAGTCCCCCTTCCTCTACCCACCCACCAGCTTAATCTTTTCCAGAGCTGAAGGAGGAGAAGGACAATGGGAGAAAGGGAAAGAGAGGTGGCACCAGATGGAGATGATGGGTAGGTGTGAAAAAGGAAAGGGTTAAGAGGGGAAACAGAAAGAGGAATGGAAAAAGAGAGAAAGGAGAAGGGGGAGAAATTACTGCAAGTTAGAAAAATCGATGTTCATGCCATCAGGTTGAAGGCTGCCCAAATGATCTATAAAGTGATGCTCCTCCAGCCTGAGTGTGATCTCAAAATGGCAGTAGAGGAGGCATGGACCAATATGTCAGAATGGGAATGGGAAGTTGAATTGAAATGGGTAGCCACTGGGAAATCATGTCTTTTGTGGCAAATGGAGCAAAGGTGTAAGCATGGTCTTAACAATGTCCTGTACAGTTGTAAAATGGCATTCCAACTCTTGTATTCAATGCCCTGACTAATAAAGGCAAGCACACCAAATTCCTTCTTCAAAACCCTATCCACATAGTACCATTATTAGGAAACTATGTACTTGTACCCCTGGGTCTCGCTGTTCTACAGCACTCTCCAGGGGCCTGGCATGCACTCTGCAAGTCCTGCCCTAGTTTAGCTGACCAAAATGCAACAATTCTATTTGTCATTCCTTGGACTATTTCACATGCTGGTCTAGGTTCCCTTGTAAATTGAGATAACCCTGGTCATTGTCAACTGCATGGCCAATTTTGATGCCGTGCACAAACTAACCGAGTTAACAAAATTGTCATCCAAATTGTTAATAAAGATGACAAACAAGAGGGGACTGAGCACCAATCCTTCTGGCTCACTACTGGTCGCAGCAGTATGAAAATTAATCATCTACAGCCAATCTCATTCCTTCCACGAAGCCAATTGGCAAGCTCATCCTGGAGCCCATGTAATCAAACATTCGGGATCAGCCTACTATATAGGGCCTTATTAAACACCTTGCCAAGGTCCATGTAGACTTCTTTGCCTTCATCAACCTTCTTCAAAAATTTCAACCAAAATTTCCCATTTCATGATTTCCCATGTATAAAGTCATGCTGACTATCCGTAATCAGTCCTTGGCTTTCCCAGAGCAGATAGATCCTGTCTCGAATCCCTCCTGTAACTTTCCCATCACAGATGTTAGGTCACCAGCCTGCTAGTCCCCGGGCTTCTCATTGCAGCGCTTCTAAAATAAAGCCACAATATTAGACACCCTCCAGGCTTCCAGAATTTCCAATTCCAGTTTGACATTAAGTCCAAATGACTTAAAACTAAAATTTATAGCAATAATTTTATTACTGTGTTGATATTTATTATGTATGAGTGCCATTAAACAAGAGAACCAATGAGTACATTTTCAACTGCTTCTTGATTTACTTAATAAAGTTCAGAAATAAAAATTTACATAAGATAATTAAACAGCTGGAGAAACTGAGACATTAAATAACTAGTACTCAAATAACTTAAGTGTACAGAAATTTGCCTTTGATAAATCAGATGAGACTATCAAACTAACTTCCGGCCTATGCTAATAATTCCTTTCACAATGCATGTGAAATACATACAACATTTGAAGGTCTGACAGTTATCCAAGAATTATTTATCCATAGCAGTTTATTTAATTGTCCCAGTAGAATTACACTCATAAATTATTCATGACAGCCATCATGTTCTCTCCCCTCCCATGTTTTCACTGTTTTCTTACAACAAACATATCATTGTTAATTTATTCACCAATAAAATAACAATAACAAAATTTTCCTTATTTATTTTTATCATTTCTTCAGAGGAACATCAAAGATCAAACAGCTTATGTTGAAATCATTTTTTTAACATTTGGTATTGTTGCTTTAGTTTTGCACTTAGTTTAAATAATTTTTCCAGGTAGAGAGAATTGCAAATAATTCCTTCAATTAATTAGTAAGAAATTGAGGTTGGATTCCAGAGAATAGGTAACAGAACCCAAACTGGTAGGTCTTCTTCTTAAACAAGTCCTCACGATCAAGGATGACTTATTTCCAGATTGTTTTTCTGAATTGTCTAATGAAGCCTATGAGGGAACAACCAACACTTCCACAAAGGGATTTGTTGGGGGCCATTTGGCAGGGTAAGTGAATGGGTCATTCCACTGCATACGCACAGTCTAGTGTGCTTCCAAATCTTGCCACTGATGTTCTCAGTACCATCCCAAAGTACCCCTCCCCTCCTTAGAGTGGTCATGGGCCAGAGATTCTCTGAAGACAGGAGATAGTGATATTTCTAGAAGATGGTTTTCAGCACATCCTTAAATCATTTCCTGTCTGTGCCCAGTAATCACTTGCCAGTAGTACATAAACTAGTTTTTTTGCAAATAACATGCATTGAATAAATGGCAAGCAGTAGCACAATAAACAGTCCCCATACAAGTTACACCATTAGAGTATTTCAAATACATATTTCTAAATAAAAATCTCAGCCTGCAATTTTGGAGGTATCGTTGTTGAAACACAATAATAACATACTGTTTTTAACAGTTTTATGAACAGAAACAGTAAAAGTAGAGATAATACTCTTGATATTCATGTACTTGGTTCAGTTGCAGAATCTGGAACTCACTGGACACAGTGGTACTTGTTCACCGCTAACTGTTACTGAGCTGAGGAGGCAGTTCAACATGTACCACATTGGTAGGTCTGGAGTCATGCTTGGGTAGACAGGGTAAGGATGGCAGAATTCCTTCCCTTCAGGGCATCAATGAACTAGATGGCTACTAATGACAATCTCATAGTTTCAGGTTTTCATTTAAATTCCAGATTTTTCATTTAAATCTTGAATTTACATTCCATTGCTACCACAGTATGATTCAAACATGTGTCTGAATTAATGTGCAGTAACTTTACCACTATGCTACTCTGCCCAGATGTAGCTGCTTTTCAACCTCTAAACTATCAGCAATGCCTCCAAAATGTCAGCAGGAAATACACCAACCATACCACGAGCCAGAAATTGTACCTCTGACAAATAAGCATCGATTTTACGTCTCATTGTGCTCAATTTCATCTGGGATTTCTACCTCCAAATCTCTGTAATTCTCTATGATGATGTTAATATAGGCAACTTTAAAATCTGATTTTAAGCACTCCACCAACAACATCTATACCTTCTGCCTTCTAGTTCCTAAGCTCTCAAATTCTTTTCTTAAATCAGCATATGGAAGGGAGATTTAAAATGTGGTTGAATGGTGCCACATCAATGACCTTTCACTTAACATCAGTAAACCAATGAGTTGATTATTGATTGCAGGAGGAGGGAATTGGAGGTTCATGAGCCAGTCCTCATTAGGAGATTGCAACCATCAGCTTGACAGCAATTCTACTTTCTAAGAAGTTTGCACAGATTCAGCATGTCATCAAACTTCTATAGAAGCATAGTGGAGAATTTCCACTCAAACTCTGAAACAAGAACAGAATAAGCTGGAAACACACACCAGGTCAGACAGTGAAAGGGAAAGACAAATAGTTAACATTTCAGGTCCAGGACCCTTCATCAGATCTATATCTCTCAATTCCCAGATGCTGTCAAACCTGCAGAGAGGTTACTGCATTTTCTGTACTGTATTTATAATACAGTGACTATAAAAAGTAATCACTCCCTCCCCTTGGAAGCTTCATATTTTATTGTTTTACAACACCGAATCACAGTGGATTTAATTTGGCTTTTTTGACACTGATCAACAGAAAAAGACTCTTTCGTGTCAAAGTGATTTCTACAAATTGGTCTAAAATTATTACAATTATTAAACACAAAATAATTGATGGCATAATTACTCACCTCTTTCAAGTCAGTATTTAGTAGATGCACCATTGGCAGCAATTACAGCCTTGAGTCTGTGTGGATATATCTCTGTCAGCTTTGCACATCTGGACACTGCAATTTTTCCCCACTCTTCTTTATGAAATTGCTCAAGCTCTGTCAGTTTGCATGGGGATCATAAGTGAACATCCCCTTTCAAGTCTAGCCACAAATTCTCAATTTGATCGCGGTCTGGACTCTGACTTGGCCACTCCAGGACATTAACTTTGCTGTTTTTAAGTCATTCCAGTGTAGCTTTGGCTTTATGCTTGGAGTCATTGTCTTACTGGAAAATAAATCTTCTCCCAAGTCTCAGTTCTCTAGCAGACTGCATCAGGTTTTCCTCCAGGATTTCCCTGTATTTTGTTGCATTCATTTTACCCTCTACCTCCACAGGTCTTTCAGGGCCTGAGGCAGTAAAGCATCCCCACACAGCACGAAGCAGCCACCACCATATTTCATGGTAGGGATGGTGTGCTTTTCATGATGTGTGGTGTTTGGCTTATGTTTGGCCAAACATAGCGTTTAGTCTGATGGCCAAAAAGCTCAATTTAGATTTCATCAGAACCTAGAACCTTCTTCCAGCTGACTTCAGAGTCTGCCACAAGCCTTTGGGCAAACTCTAGCCGAGATTTCACGTGCGTTTTTTTCCAACAGTGGCTTTCTCTTTGCCACTCTCCCATAAAGCTGCGACTGGTGATGTACCCAGGCAACAATTGTACTTGCATTCTCTAGGCAGATTTACAGCTGTGCCATATTCTTTCATGGTGGAGTTTTTACCAGGATACCGACTCTCCAGCAGTTGGATCTTCCAGATTCAAGTGTATTTTACTACCATCAGTTGAAACACCTTGACCACATGCTGGTCAAACGGATCCCTATTTAACCAATTATGTGGCTTCTAAAACCAATGATGATTTGGTGTGTCATATTAAAGGAGGTGAATACTTACGTAGTTATTTTGTGTTTTATATTTATAATTAAATTAGATCACTTTGTAGAGATCTGTTTTCACTTTGACACGAATGAGTCTTTTTCTATTGATCAGTGTCAGAACAGCCAAATTAAATCCACTGTGATTCAATGTTGGAAAACAATAAAACATGAAAACTTACAAGGGGTGAGGATACTTTTTACAGGCACTGAAAATACCACTAGTAATTTTTGTTATACTGATTCTTTGGAAGAACTCCTCTCTTATCACCATAAGCATTCCTCTCCCTTTTGACAGCTGACAGATATTAAAATCTGTTTTAACTATAGAAATTTTATTTTGAATAGGTGAAAAAACAAGACATAAAAACTAATTCAATCTTGGCTGACTAGCAGATTACAACAACCTAATAAATTAAAAGATCACAAAAAAATTATAATCTTCATCAAACTGAAGACAAACAACAAATTCTTAGAATAATAAATGTAATTTGTAATGTAATTAGTCAAAGCAAATTTTTGCCTACCTGTGTTCACCTTAGATGTGACACGTGACAAGTCTATTTTCTGAGATCGGAGAGGAGCTGATGTTTTATGTGATGAAGTCCTGGTTAATCTCTTTTTTTCTGTGGATACTTTGCTAACCTTGGAGAGTGGTGCAAAAATTCCTTAAAGAAAACAATAAACTGTTAAACACCTTCTGAGCAAAATACTTCAGGATAAACACTGCTGCAAAGAACTAATGATAGAAGTTCCATCTTCTATTTTCTAGGGGAGGATTTTCTTCACAAAAGTTCCACAAGGAAAAACATGAAAACATTTTTTTTGTGTGTGTGAATGTATGTTTACTTGCTATCTTATTATGTGCTATATGTACCTTGAGCTAAGTATGACTGTGTTTTGCACCTTGGCCCGGGAGTAATGCTGTTTTGTTTGACTGTATTCATTGGTTTCACATATGGTTGAATGATATTAAACCTGAATTTGAATTTGAACTTGAACTATTTTCCTGCACTATCTTTATAACCCACAGTTGCTCCAATATCCAAAAATCTATCAATTTTAGTTCTGAATGAAATCAATGACTGGCAAAAGAAACCTTTTGCAACCTTCTTTATTCAAGCAGTCCAGTACACCAAATGCAGCAGGGTTAAACATTAGCAGCTAAATAAGATTATTCACTGTGTATTCTTCACCCAAATTACAGAGAGCTGCCAATAATTCTTCAGTATACACAAATGATTTTCTTCCCTGAATGACAAGCTGTCAAATTGCTAAGCACTATCCATAATAACCAAATGCTTACCATTTTCCATTTCTAAATGCTTAATGATTCGATCTTGAATTAT
The DNA here is from genome assembly GCF_048418815.1 of Hemitrygon akajei. NCBI lineage: Eukaryota > Metazoa > Chordata > Chondrichthyes > Myliobatiformes > Dasyatidae > Hemitrygon > Hemitrygon akajei. The sequence goes on from NC_133130.1 coordinate 33,954,869, forward strand.
ACCCTTAAAAATATTCATGCAGCTGATGTTAGGCTAACTGACCAATCGCATTGCTTATCCTTCTCTATGAAACTCAATGCATTGCTATTTCAGATCTGCCATTAATAGAGTCAGGAAGATAACAATTAGTGAATACAGTTGAAAGCTCAGCAGAAAATTACTGCTCAAGATCATTTTAAGTACATAAACAAGGGATGATAATACCATATTTCACAGGGCAGCTGAAGTACTGAATGCCACAGATACTTCCGTCATTCTTCCCTTCGGGTTCATCCAGCTCAATCCCTGCCCACTGGCCACTGGCAAATTCAGTGGTACCACAAAATCGTAGTGTTCCAACCTAAGAGAAAAAGAATGAAGAATGAGAAATGCAAGACACTCTTATCATTGGCTACTAATTTGTTTTAAATTTGTACTCTAGATATTGTACATCACAAAATAACAGTTGCATTTTATCATCCATTTTAAGGCCCCAGTGAACACATGAAAGGTGCAAGGGCAAATAATGTTGGAAGACTTCTGAACACATGTGAAAGGCTATGTATGTCAAGGCCTGCAAATTTAAGCTATTGGGCCTTACTTAAATAATCCTTTTCAAACTTATATCCATTCCAAAAACAGCCTGGCTAAGACCCATGAGCAGAAGGGTAGGAACCTGCAACACAAAACTACTGCAGGAGATCCATGGAAACCATTTCAAACATAAAGAAAGCACTCTGATTGTAATCATAGCTTCAAAACGACAATGAAAGGCCTTCAACATGAAACATTAACTCCGTTTCCCTTTTTAAAATGTTGCCTGACCAACTGAATGTTTATCTAGTTGCCTTCAATAACCTTCAGTGAATGGCAATGAACCGTTAGTTCACATAAATGTGTATAGCAACCAGGGATTTGATCAATTTAACCGAGATTTTTTATTTGTGAATCATGTGCTCCTTTTTTTACAGTTGAGCATGAAAACTTAAAAATCAAAAACTGAAGTGTCAACAATTCAAATATATTCACCACTCCCTCCCCCCACTTTGCTCAGTACTTAGTTGAAACACCTCTCGCAGCTATAACAGCCAATACTCATTTTGGATAATTCTCTATTAGCTTGGCACAATGTGATGGAGCCCATTCCTCCTTGCAAAACTTCTCAAGCTGTGCCAGGTTAGTGGAGAAATGGCAATGGACAGCAATCTTGAGGTCTTGTCAGAAATGTTTGATTGGGTTAAGGTCAGGGCTCTCAAGGGCATCAATTTTCTTCATTTGAAGCCACTCCATGGTTGCTCTGGCAGCATGTTTTGCATTGTTGCCCTGCTGAAAGACAAACTTCCTCACCAGTTTAAGCTTTTTGGTAGAGGTTCACAGGTTTTGATCCAGGATCTCTCTGTATTTAGTAACATTCATCTTCCCATCATTCCTGACCACATTTCCAGTCCCTGGCGCTGAAAAGCATCCCCGCAGCATGATGCTACCTCATCGTACTTTTCAGTGGGATGGTGCTACCTAGTTGATGCACAGTACTAGATTTATGCCACACATGCTACTTTTTTAAAAAGCATCTCCTTCCCCTCAAGACTTCCCAAAGCATCACTTAGTAAATACTGTAAAGATGTGGAAGAAGGTTTTATGTTTGGATGAGACTAAAGTTGAACCTTTTGTCAACCCTCCCTAAGCAGTACATGTGGCTTTATTTCTTTCTATCTTTTTATATTTGCCTAGTTTGCTGTCTTTTACATACTGGGTGATGCCCAAGTTGGTGCAGTTTTTCATTGGTTCTATTATGGTTAGTATTCTATTATGGATTTATTGAGGATGCCCACAAGGAAATGAATCTCAGATTTGTATATGGTGACCTACATGTATTTTGATAGTAAACTTTACTGTGCACAAGTACATGTATGCACAAGTACAATGAAAAACTTAAATGCAGCAATTTGAAGAGAAACAAGATACATTTCAAACAATTTACTGTGACAGGCTTTTTCTTGGAGCTTTGTCAAACAAAAAATAGAAGCTATAGGTCTGTGCATGAAATAGAGTGGGAAATTTGTTGCTAATTTATGGTCTGAAAACTTAAGGAGTGCAACATCAGTAAGACAAAGGAGATGGTGATGGACTAAGCCTGCACTGCTCCCTTTACTATTGATGGTGAGGATGTGGATATGGTGAGGACCAATAGTACCTGGAGGTGCATTTGGTTGACAGACTTGAGTGGAGCACCAACACAGAGACTGAATTCAAAAAGGGCCAGAGTCGCCTTTACTTCCCGAGGAGACTGAGGTCCTTTTGGAGTGTGCAGGCCTCTCCTTCACATGTTTTACCAGTCTGTTGTCACGAGTACAATCTTCTATGTGGTGTAGTGCTGGGACAATGGCATCAACACAGGTGATGTCAACAGGTTCAATAAACAGATTGGAAAGGCTGGCTCTGTTATATGAGTCAAACTGGACACACTGGAGGCTGTGGTAGAACAAAAGACCCTACGGTAAATCCTGACAATTCTGGATAATGTTTCTCAACCTCAGCATGCCACCTTGGCCGAACAGAGGAGCACTTTTAGTAATAAACTAAGACAACTGCTCTGCTATAGGAGGTCATTCTTACCCTTGACCAGAGAGAGAATGAACAGAGCAGAACAGAGGAAACATTCACTGTTTGGACACATACATAAACAGAAAAAAGGACAGTGATAGCTGTAGGTGGTTAAAAGATTATTGAAAAAGTGAAAAGGACAAAAATGAACTTAACTTATGAAGAGAAGACCTTTGAGACATTTCCTTGCAACCTTAATCCAATAGAAGCCTGTTGCAATAGCTAGCTCATCTAATTGCGTCTTAAAAGATGTGAAAAATTTACCTCCTTGCTAAAATGTAGAAATAACAAGGAACGCATATCAAATTAAGTTAATATTTCTAGCAGCAATATTGTCTAGAGATTTTGCTCTATGCAAATCTTTGAGTAAATACGTAAGTATAATCCCAACATTAAATAGCTTGATGGGTTTAGAGAACCAACCAATGAAGTAAACAGACCTGCAAATTCTAGATTTCTTTTTATTTATTCTGCTTTTTCCGTCCCTAAAATTGGCCTTTCCTGGAATGAAATAAGGACATAGGACATAACGGTACAGTAGTGTTGTGGGATCACTGAAATCAAGTATAATGTTCTGATAAGGGGTCCTCAAATGCTGTAAAGGCCAATCCAGGCTTCCACATGTTCTGACGCAATGTGAGCAAGAGTAAGTGGTGGCTGTGGTTAGTGGTTGTTCAGTCTTGTGATAGATATTCACTGCTCTGGGCGGGGTCCTCCTCTTTTCAGCCAAGGTCAAAGTATTGTTTCTGAGTAAGCTAAACTTCCAACCAATATTCTTTGTTGTAAATGGAGCCACTCTTCAGTTCTTAATGTGAATGGCAAGCAGTAATCAGTCTTAAGTTAAGAGGACAGCTTTGCAAACAAGTGCTTTCTATAGAGCAAAGTTGCAGGCCCACAGCACCTCAGTTTATTGCTCAAGAGGTGCATTGTATGACAATGGATTATTTAATTTAGCTTGTTTCAAGCTAGACAATGCTGGCTAACCTGTTTAGTTCAAGGAAGCCTGCAGACCAGATTGATATTATTTAGCATATTAGCTTATCTGTTAATAGCTTCACATCATCTACTGTGCGTACCCAGAAGCTTTTAGACCATTTCTGTTCAAAGGTATCTGAAAAAATATCACGTGGCAGAGAAACAGTTTAAATGAAGACAGAAGTCCAGGCTTTTTAGGAATGGTCCAGCAACATCAAGATGAATGACGGAAACATGGGGTGAATAAGAATCCATTTTCCTGCCTTCAATTTCTGCAACGGACTACTAATTCTTCTGTGGTTTTTGGGTATGTCTTTTAGCTGATAGGAATTGTTCCTGTGTTTTGGAAATCCTTTGTATTTTAGAAATTGTTTGGAATGCGCAAGACTTTTATAAGATAGAAAACCTCTGCGTTTAAAATGGGTTTTGAGAATGTTGTTTGGATGTAAATGTGTAACACTGAAAATAAATGAACTAGGTTTAAAATAAATTATGTTAGCTGGAAGTATCTTCTATTTGGTAGGGACGGGGGACCCTATTCAAATAGTGGGTGCTGGCAGCTAAACTCGCCATGGAGGATAAAGAAGGAAGTGTTTGGGAAGTCTTTGAAGATTGGGTAGTTACAGTATAACCAAGCTTTACAAAGGTTCTTGTAGCTATCTAAATTGGATAGGGCTTAAGATCTTCATTTGAGTTTCGCATTTCATGGTCAGCAATCCCAATACGATCACTCCTTTAGCAGCTGGTGCTTGTTCTCTGTAAAACAGCAGAGATCACTCTCTGCAGCTCCATCTTGAACAGATTTCTTCCAGCCGTATCTATTGAGTGCAATGTCCTTCCGGTCTTTAGATGTTATTAAGGGATTGGACACGCTAGAGGCAGGAAACATGTTCCCAATGTTGAAGGAGTCCAGAACCAGAGGTCACAGTTTAAGAATAAGGGGTAGGCCATTTAGAGCAGAGTTGAGGAAAAAATTTTTCACCCAGAGAGTTGTGAATCTATGAAATGCTCTGCCTCAGAAGGCAGTGGAGGTCAATTCTCTGGATGCTTTCAAGAAAGAGTTAGATAGACCTTTTAAAGATAGCAGAGTCAAGGGATATGGGCAAAAGGCAGGAACGGAGTACTGATTGTGGATGATCAGCCATGATCACACTGAATGGTAGTGCTGGCTCGAAGGGCCGAAGGGCCTACTCCTGCACCTATTGTCTATTGTAATGTCAAATTTCTTCAAGCTGTTTTTGATGTTATCTTTGAATCATTTCCTTTGTCCACCAAGGGTTCATTGACCTTCCCTCAAATGGAAGTAAAGGATCTGTTTGGCAAGATGTGAGTTAGGCATTCAGATGATATGACCTATCCATCAGAGTTGGTGCTGCTTTATCATGATAGAGACACTGTTCATGTTGGCCTCCTTCAGTACGCTGGTGTTAGTGATCCTCAGAATTTTGTGTGAGGATCTTTAGTGGCATTGTTCTAGGGATTTCAGGTGCCTACTGTTGGTGGTCCATGATTCAGCTCCATACAGTAGTGTAGGAAACACAACTGCTCTATAGTTCAGGTGCAGACCTTTAAATTGTGGCCCAATTCAAATTACTTAAATATTAGAATAAGAATGATAATGTGCAATTATTCTATTTCTCCTCTTCTAATCTCTGTGTAGATGTAGATATAGCTGTAATGTAAGTGTAGAGATACAATGAAAATGGCACCAGACTTCCCTCTCTCTTGTCAAAGAGTGTTGTCAAAGTTCCCACTGGTAATGGGCATCAAAGTACTGCAGACTGACTCCTGAAATGTCTTTGTCCAGTACAGAGTGACAGCAATGCTAATGAAAGAATGGAGAGTAAATTGATATGGAAGAAACATACTGTAAGGTTTTAAGTATGTTATGAGTCTACAATATTTTCAATACAGTAATCTCACTAAAAGGACAATAGGACAGAAAATAGACAATAAAGAAGCATCTTCCTTTGCAATAGTTCTATGATGGGGATTAAGATGAGGATTCATCATAGTTCTTCTGTGTAGCTGTTCTAAACACGAATTTAAATGAAAATGCTCTAAATTAACACTGGAGATTTTTCTGGTATTTCTATCCATCTTACAGTAATTGAGGTGGATTTGTGAATATTGTAATAGGCCTTATTCCAAAGGGAACAGTAACTCGATTCCCTGAATTAATCATAGGCTTGCAGCTTGATCCTGCAGATAAAATATTCTGTGCCCTATCCAAATAGCACCTGCCATTTTGATATTGCTTCAGTGAATTACATTTCAAACAGAAAATGAACACGATCAAAAGCATTGCAGTCAACTTGCCCCATGTTTAATGTCAATCAAGATTTTAACATCACGGTTATATAATAAAGTGTATTTAAAAAAGAAAAAAGACTGAATAATAAAATCACTATTTCTCATAAGCTAGAACAAGCACAGAACTAATTTAACTGATTTGTTGCCGTGTTGCCATTTTGTTCTTTTAAACTTTTGTAAATAGTTTATCATGTGCAGAAACTGTGCAACAAATATCAGTCTAACAGTGTATAAAAGTTTTATCCCTTGTGTGTTATGTAACAGTAATTGACTTTGCATCTCTTACTTCATCGGTCTTCTAAATGGCTCAGACTAAACAGCAAAATACAAGCACAGTTTGTTTTAGCTATCCTCATCACTATTGAATCTGCTTAACAAATACAAGTTTCACAATTACATTGATTTCTCTCAAATACTGAGACTATAATCAATGGGAAACACTGTATAGTTGATGCTTGGTACACCATAGCAGATAGTGCTGCTGGATGTCAGAAACAAGAAAAAGTCCTGGAAGCTGTTAATTGATGAATCTTATTAAAATAAGATTTATGGGCTGATCAGTGTTCAGACTCGCAGCAGGATGTAATCCAATTTAACTATGCAATTAACACTAGGATTCCCAGGCTACTATTAAAATTATGAACACAGCTGTTAAATAGAAGTTGCATTCATTCAATTCCAATTTAAATATTTCTTCCAATTTCATGTATTAATATACTGCAGAATGAATGGCAAGACCATGGTCAGATTTTCAGATGACACCCTAGAGTTGCTCCTAGCTACAGACAGGCACAACAATGGTTTTCTTTACCCTAAACATAACAAAGGAATGCACAACAACATATCCAAAAGAATCTGATTGAAAATCTCAGACCTTAACAGCAGAAACACAAACATTGGGGCTCAGAATCCAGTGCCACAAGAAATTCAATTACATTGTTAGATTTGGAAAGTGCACATCTCACTATTCCCATCTCTTACAATGCAACTGTTTATATCTTCCTTTTACTCCCGCAACGAGTCTAATTATCATCCCCATGTCTATCTTTCCCACAAATAAGTGGGGCACATTGCTATTAGGAATTGGATTTGTTTTATTATTGTCACATGTCATTAAATATAGCATATTGTTCTTACAGATCAAATGATTACATGATGCATTAAGGTAAAACAATAACAGAGTGCAGAATAAAGTGCAGACCTCAATCAGTATTTCTCGGCAAACGCCCACCCTCTCACTGCTATCTAACATTTGTCCAAATTTTCTAAGTCCTTCTCAGTAGCAAGACACCACCAAAGGTCCTTAGAGGAGATACCTCCCGACAATCAACAATTACAGGATGCATCAGAGCACTCACACAGCATACAAGTCAACTAAGCAACTAAGAGGAACAGTAACGAGGCGATTATTGGTGGCAGAAACAGCTCAGAAGAAAATCTGCCAGAGTTCAATGGAATCTGTTGGCTCTCTCATCACATTGGAAGCTTTAATTAAAAACAGTTGACTGCCATCCAGAATCTCAACCAAAACATCATCTTTGCCTTGTTAAGTACAGTAGATTACCAAACAATCTCATCAGGAAGTTCAAAGGCACAGTGGTTGATGGTGACTGAAAGCTTCATCACAAAGCTGCAGTATCCAGCCACACTCTCATTCATCTGACATTTCAGGCTGAAGGGACCACATTGATACAAACCTCCATTATTATACATGAAACTTTGGAAAGAAGTCCATAAAAAATATAAAAGGCACATAGAACACAGGCCTGTTGGTGATTTAACAATATTCCCTGTGCAAGCAAGACAACTGCCTAATATTGCCTACTGTCTGTCTTGCAGTAGCAATAATCAAGTCAAATCGTCAAATGAAGTTACTGTCATTGAACCACATGTATGGGTATAACATATATAACCATATAATGTATATAGAAACATCTAATTTCTACAAACCAGTTTGTAAAGCACATAACACACAATAACCTAAGAAGGTAAGGATAAAATTTACAGGTGAATCACACATAAATAATGAACTAAAGTGTATTAATATTAAATATTGTAAGGTACAGAACAGATTAACCAGTGAGACGTTGAATACGAAGCAGCCGGGTGTTCAGAAGCCCAATGGCTTAGGGAAAAAAACTGTTCGCATCCTGACCATTCTTGTTTTTATGCATCACAATCTCCTGCTTGATAGTAGGAAGTCAAAGAGGATGCTGGGTGGATGGGTGGGATTCTTAAAAATACTAAGTAAGGACCCTGCATATGCAGTACTCCTAATAAATGTCCCTCTTGGATGACAGGGATGCTGTGATCTTTTCAGCTCTTCTCACAATTCTTTGCAGGGACTTCTGGTCCAATATTCAACTGCTCCCATACCAGATGGAGATGCAACTTGTCAGGGTGCTTTCAATGGTGCTTCTGTAAAACGCAAGTAAGATGGGCGAAGAAGGTTGGAGCCTTGTTTGCTTCAATGTTCTTATGAAGTGGAGGTGCTATCGTGCCTTCTTGTTCAGGGAGATGATATTAAGGGTCCAGGTGTGGTCGTCTATGATGTGAACTCCCAGGAACTTGGTTCACTTAATTCTCTCTACGGAGAAGTCACATATTTACAGAAGAGGGTGCTTTGTCTGCACCTTCCCAAAGTCCACAGTGATACCCTGTGTCTTCTCCACATTCAGGCTTAGGCTGTTCTTCTCATACTAATCCACCAACCGCTTCACCTCCTCTCTATATTCCCTCTTGTCATCGTTCATGATAAGGCCAACCACTGTTGTGTCATCTGCAAACTTGATTACACGGTTTGAACTGGATCCTGTGACACAGTCAAGTGTCAGCAGCGTGAACAGCAGTGGGCTGCGCACTCAACCTTGGAGAGCGCCAATGCTTAGCATAATGGAAAGGGAGATGTTGCTACCCATATGGACTGACTGTGGCCTTACAGTTAAGAAGTCCAGGATCCAATTGCAGAGAGAGGTGTTGAGATACAGCAAGGAAAGTTTCACCACCAGTTTCTGGAGTATGATGGTGTTGAACACTGAACTGAAGTCAGAAGTCTGGTATATGAGACACCAATTTCCAGGTGAGACAGGACAGAGGGGAGAGCAGAGGCTATTGCATCATTATTGGATCGATTAGAGCGATAAGCGAACTAGAGAGGGTCCAGTGTAGCCAGGAGAAAGGTTTTAATGTGCTCCATGACAAGCTGCTCAAAGTATTTCATAATGTTTAGTGTTAATGCCAGCAGATGATAGTCATTTAGGCAGGTTACTGTTGCCTTCTTTGGCACTGGAATGATGGTTGCCACCTTGAAAACCAAGGGGACAATGGATTGTTTCAGAGAGATGTTGAATATATCCGTCAGCTGGGTTGCACAGTCTTTCAGAACCCGACCTGGAATATTATCGGTGGGTTGACTCTAGCCAGGGTCTTTCCCACCTCAGCTTTAGCCAGATGTGGTGTCTGCATTTTGGGGGGGAGGGGCACCTCCCTTGCCAGCACTTCATTCTGCACATCAAACTGGGCATAGAAGACATTCAGTCTCTCAGGAAGAGCAGTCTCCTAGTCACTGACACACAGGGTGGACTTGTAGTCTGTAATCCTCTGAATTCCCTGCAACATGGGCCTCATGTCTCTGGCATTGTAGAAATGGCTACTTCTCTGAGAATGCTCCCATTTTGCTAGAAAGCACAGTTCTTGCTTCCCTGAGAGTTGTCACATCTCCCAATCTAAAAGTAGCATCACAATCCCTCATCTTGGCACAGGCCTCTGCAGTAAGCCATGGCTTCTGATTTGTCCTCACCCAGATGTGTTTCATGATAGCAACATCCTCAGTATACTTCTCTATGTAGCTGGTCCTAGAATCCACAAATTCCTCAATGTTAACATGGTCACCCTAGGTAGCAACCACCATGAACATTTCCCAGCTCATATTACCAAAGCAGTCCTGCAGTGTAGAGATTCAGCAGAGTCCTGCTGAAGGGTCTCGACACAAAAAGTCAACTGCACCTTTTTTTCCATAGATGCTGCCTGGCCTACTGAATTCCTTCAGTATTTTGTGTGTGTTGCTTGGATTTCCAGCATCTGCAGATTTTCTCATGTTTGCACCCTCAGGCTAGGTTTTCTTCACCTATAGAAATGGTTTGACCCATTTGATCACTGGTTTGTGTGCTGGAATAAATCTTACAGTTAAGTGATCTGAGAGTCCAAAGTGAGGTCGAAGTACTGCTTTATAGGAACCTGGTATAGAAACATAGAAAACCTACAGCACAATACACGCCCTTTGGCCCACAAAGCTGTGCCGAACATGTCCCTACCTTAGAAATTACTAGGGCTAACCACAGCCCTCTATTTTTCTAAGCTCCGTGTACCTATCCAAGTCTCTTAAAAGACCTTATCGTATCTGCCTCCACCACCGTTGCCAGCAGCCATTCCACACACTCACCACTCTCTGAGTAAAAAAACTTACCCCTAACATCCACACTGTGTCTACTCCCAAGCACCTTAAACCTGTGCCCTCTTGTGGCAACCATTTCAGCCCTGGGAAAAAGCCTCTGACTATCCACACGATCAATGTCTCTCATCATCTTATACACCTCTATCAGGTCACTTCTCACTATCAGGTATGCTAGTGTAAAACAGGTTTAGTGTATTTTCACCTCTGGTAGCAAAATCAACATGCTGGTGGAATTTAGGCAGGACTATCTATAAGTTTGCATGGTAAAATCGCCTGTGATAATGAAGATACCATCAGGGTATTTGGTTTAAAAGTCACTGATGGCGCTGTAACACTCACACAGTGCCTTGTCGGCAATAGCAGAGAGAAGGTATATATACAACAACCAACACAATTGTAGTGAACTCCCTCGGCATATAAAACAGCCTGCACTCACAAAAATAAACTCAATCATTGGTGACAAACAAGAAAAATTCTGCAGATGCTGGAAATCCAAGCAACACACAACAAAAAAAATGCAGCAGGAACTCAGCAGGCCAGGTAGCATCTATGGAAAAAGAGTACAGTCGATATTTTTTCGAGCCGAAACCCTTCGTCAGGATGGGTCATTGGTGAATAATAGGACGCCACTGCTAAAGCATCCATAGGCCAATTCTTATTTATGCAAATACAGATACTGCCACCACGGGTCTTGCCTGAGATCACTGGATTCCTGTCAGCCTGAAATATGCTGAAACCCTCCAGCTGGATGGCCATTTCTGGGATGGATTCATGAAGCTATGATTCTGTGAGAATGAGTGCGTAGATATTTGTTCTCTCACTGGTTCAGCCTCAGGCACAGGTAGTCCAGTTTATTTTCAAGTGAGCAGATGTTTGCCAGTAAAAATGATGGGAGAGCTATGTTGTCCCCTTTTTTGTTTCCTTGTGCACCTCTTCTTACGGTGTTGATCACAGAGGTCTGAAGCAGGCAATAGTGTGCGCAATACGACTAAGCTGCAGAGCTCCTCTGCAGTCCAAAGGTTTACTAGCAAGGTGGAATTGTTGTGCACAGTATATTTACTGGCCAGCAACATTTTCCAATCATAAAAAAGACGTGCATCGATGGAAAAGTGTACAGTCGACATTTTGGGCCAATCCCGCCTAAGGGTTTCGGCCCGGAACATCAGCTGCCTGGCCTGCTGAGTTCCTCCAGCATTTTGTGTGTGTGTGTTACAATACTTTTACGCCACCTTATTGGCTGAGGAAGCAGTTATATGTATTAAAAATGTATAGGCAATAGATAATATCGGAGATAACCCCTATGCAAATGAGGCAATATCACCAATATTGAGGGATTATGCTTTCAAAAGCATCAGGCAACAAGGAGATCCAAATATCACTTATTTCTCAGGTATACCATCTAGAAAGGCACTGAGGAGTCTTCAGTTAGGGCAACAGACTGCAGTTTCTATGAAGTAATTACTTAAAACAATATGTAATCTGATGGCTAGCATATAACGACCAGGACAGTGGAGAGAAAATAAAAATTGGAACAAGTGCAGAAACCAGGCAGCTCTTTCTATGAGGCACCATTAAGGCGGCAACTCGTGCAAGCAGCTCCAACAGAAATATTCAAGTGCAAACACGAGGAAATCTGCAGATGCTGGAAATTCAAACAACAACACACACAAAATGCTGGTGGAACACAGCAGGCCAGGCAGCATCTATAGGGAGAAGCGCTGTCGACGTTTCGGGCTGAGATCCTTCGTCAAGACTAACCAAAAGGAAAGATAGTAAGATATTTCAAAGTAGTGGGGGGAGGGGGAAATGCGAAATGATAGGAGAAGACCGGAGGGCTGGGATGAAGCTAAGAGCTGAAAAGGTGATTGGCAAAAGTGATACAGAGCTAGAGAAGGGAAAGGATCATGGGACGGGAGGCCTCAGGAGAAAGAAAGGGGGGGGAACACCAGAGGGAGATGGAGAACAGGCAAACAACTAAATATGTCAGGAATGGGGTAAGAAGGGGAGGAGGGGCATTAACGGAAGTTAGAGAAGTCAATGTTCATGCCATCAGGTTGGAGGCTACCTAGTCGGTATATAAGGTGTTGTTCCTCCAACCTGAGTTTGGATTCATTTTGACAATAGAGGCCATAGATAGACATATCAGAATGGGAATGGGATGTGGAATTAAAATGTGTGGCCACTGGGAGATCCTGCTTTTTGTGGCGGACCGAGCGTAGGTGTTCAGCGAAATGGTCTCCCAGTCTGCGTCGGGTCTCACCAATATATAAAAGGCCACACCGGGAGCACCGGACGTAGTATACCACACCAGACGACTCACAGGTGAAGTGTCGCCTCACCTGGAAGGACTGTCTGGGGTCCCGAATGGTGGTGAGGGAGGAAGTGTAAGGGCAGGTGTAGCACTTGTTTCGTTTACAAGGATAAGTGAGAGGAGGGAGATCGGTGGGAAGGGATGGGGGGGACGAGTGGACAAGGGAGTCGAGTAGGGAGCAATCCCTGTGGAAAGCAGAAAGAAGGGGGGGGGAGGGAAAAATGTGCTTGGTAGTGGGATCCCGTTGGAGGTGGCGGAAGTTACGGAGAATTATACGTTGGACCTGGAGGCTGGTGGGGTGGTAGGTAAGGACAAGGGGAACCCTATCCTGAGTGGGGTGGCGGGTGGATGGGGTGACGGCAGATGTGCGGCAAATGGGAGAGATGCGATTGAGAGCAGAGTTGATGTTGGACGAAGGGAAACCCCTTTGTTTAAAAAAGGAAGACATCTCCTTCGTCCTGGAATGAAAAGCCTCATCCTGAGAGCAGATGCGGCAGAGACGGAGGAATTGTGAGAAGGGGATAGCATTTTTGCAAGAGACAGGGTGGGAAGAGGAATAGTCCAGGTAGGTGTGAGAGTCTGTAGGCTTATAGTAGATATCAGTAGATAGGCCGTCTCCAGAGATGGAGACAGAAAGATCAAGAAAGGGGAGGGAGGTGTCGGAAATGGACCAGGTAAATTTGAGGGCAGGGTGAAAGTTGGAGGCAAAGTTAATGAAGTTGACGAGCTCAGCATGCGTGCAGGAGGCAGTGCCAATGCAGTCGTCGATGTAGCGAAGGAAAAGAGGGGGATAGTTACCTGTATAGACTTGGAACATGGACTGTTCCACAAAGCCAATAAAAAGGCAGACAAAACTGGGACCCATACGGGTGCCCATGGCTACACCCTTGGTTTGGAGGAAGTGGGAGGAGCCAAAGGAGAAATTATTGAGAGTAAGAACTAATTCCGCTAGACGGAGGAGAGTGGTGGTAGAGGGGAATTGGTTAGGTCTGGAATCCAAAAAAAAGCGAAGAGCTTCGAGACCATCTCGGTGGGGGATGGAGGTATATAGGGACTGGACGTCCATGGTGAAAATAAGATGGTGGGGGCCAGGGAACTTAAAATCATTGAAAAAATTCAAAGCATGAGAAGTGTCATGAACATAGGTGGGAAGAGATTGAACAAGGGGGGATAAGACAGTTCAGTGGGGCAGGAGCAAGCTGAGACAATAGGTCTACCTGGACAGGCAGGTTTGTGGATCTTGGGTAGGAGATAGAAATGGGAAGTGCGGGGTGTGGGAACTATGAGGTTGGTGGCAGTGGATGGGAGATCCCCAGAGCTGATAAGGTTGGTGATGGTATAGGAGGCAATGGCCTGGTGCTCCTTAGTGGGGTCATGATCAAGGGGTAAATAAGAGGAGGTATCAGAGAGTTGTCGCTGTGCCTCGGCCAGGTAGATGTCAGTATGCCAGACAACAACAGCTCCCCCCTTATCAGCAGGTTTTATAGTGAGGTTGGGATTGGTGCAGAGGGAGCGGAGAGCAGAGCGTTCGGAAGGAGTGAGGTTGGAATTAGAACAGGGTGTGGTGAAGTCGAGATGGTTGATGTTCTGTCGGCAATTAGCAATAAAGAGATCCAGAGCAGGCAGAGGACCAGAGCGGGGTGTCCATGAAGAGGAGGAGGGTTGAAGATGGGAGAAGGGGTCATCGGTGGGGGTAGGAGAGTCCTTGTCAAAGAAGTAAGCTCGGAGACGGAGCCGGTGGAAGAAGAGTTCAGCGTCATGGCGTACGCGGAACTCGCTGAGGTGTGGGCGAAGGGGGACAGAGCACTCTGCCTCAGAGAGTTGGTTGGAGGGAATGGTAAAGACCCGGCACGGATGAGAGATGGGATCAGAGGTAGGAGGGAGGCTGGTAGTGTCAGTGGAGAGGGAAGGGTTAGGGTGAGAGGAAGATGGAGCCTCTGAGGGCCCAGGAGCTGACAATGGAATCTGATGGAGAGGGGATTGCATAGTGGTGGTGGGGGAAGGGGAGACGGGAGTCACAATCGCAGCATGTGAAGACCCGGCCTGGAGTTCAAGGCTGGAGTCAAGCTGTCCATGGTCGTTGGAACCCGCATTGATGATGCTGGAGTCCAGATTTTCAATATGCCCTGGGTTGCTGGGGCAGCCGAGATCAACGGCCGGGGTGAATCCATGGCCGTTGGAACACGCAGTGATGGCGCTGGAGTCCAGGTTTTCAATATGCCCTGGGTTGCTGGGGCAGCCGAGATCAACGGCTGGGGCCGGGGACGCAATACGAAGACCATGCTCTGGGGTCTGCAGATGGAAGATCTTGCGATCCTTGCAGGACGTGATAAAGTCAAAGAAACAGCGATTGCACGCATGGATCCGACGGGGGCTGAAATAACGGACAGGTCCATTGCAAACGGAGAAAAAGGTGTCCTGGAGGCATGGAAGGGATTGTGATAGGGACAATAGACAATAGACAGTAGGTGCAGGAGTAGGCCATTCGGCCCTTCTAGCCAGCACCGCCATTCACTGTGATCATGGCTGATCATACACCATCAGTACCCCGTTCCTGCCCTCTCCCCATATCCCTTGACCCCGCTATCTATAAGAGCTCTATCTAACTCTCTCTTGGATGCATCCAGAGACCTGGCCTCCACTACCTTCTGGGGCAGAGCATTCCACATATCCACCACTCTCTGGGTGAAAAAGTTTTTCCGCATCTCTGTTCTAAATGGTCTACCCCTTATTAAGGGACACTAGGTACCTTCTCATGGCAGAGAGTGTTGCCCTCAGAGCTCGACGGGAGAAACAACGGGAGGCAGAGTCAATAAAATGTGAGTACCTGGGATCCTCAGAAGGTCCAAATTGAGAAGCTTGAAAACGGACCTGAAGCCAACTGGAGTCAGTTGGCGGCGGAGACACATTCCAAGGAAGGATATATGGCTGAAATAGCGGGTCTGGGTCAAAATATGATCGAAAAGTTGAAGGACCGAAAGAATTATAGATGGGAAGCAGCAAGAGAGGGTTTCACAGAACTCCCGTCGAAGAGAAGATTTAAACTTCTTCAGTGTGGGCATCAGTGGCAGAGGCTTCGCAGTAGAATTTAAAGAGCAAACACGAGGAAATCTGCAGATGCTGGAAATTCAAACAACAACACACACAAAATGCTGGTGGAACACAGCAGGCCAGGCAGCATCTATAGGGAGAAGCGCTGTTGACGTTTCGGTCCGAGACCCTTCGTCAGGACTAACCGAAAGGAAAGATAGATTTGAAAGCAGTGGGGGGGGGAGGGGGAAATGCGAAATGATAGGAGAAGACTGGAGGGTGTGGGATGAAGCTAAGAGCTGGAAAGGTGATTGGCGAAAGTGATACAGAGCTGGAGAAGGGAAAGGATCATGGGACGGGAGGCCTCGGGAGAAAGTGGGGGGGACACCAGAGAGAGATGGAAATATTCAAGTTTTCAAGTTTTAGACTGCTACAGCTGAAATCCACGGCTGCAGCAACGTCATTTTAAGGTGTTTATAAAATCTATCACTACTCAAAGTCAATGAATCTCGGATGGCATTTTCCAGTCGTAAGTGCGGTTCCCTTTTAAGAGAGTGTAAGAGAGGATGCCGTGCTGGATTAAAAGTTCGTTTAAAGAGAAAAGGGTTCTGACTTCCACTACCATCTTCTCTGCTGGGAAACGTACAGTTTCTTGAAAATAAAACTGAAGACCTCAGAGCATGATTGCTGTACCAAAGAACCACTGGAAACAGCTGTGTTTTTGTTTCATGTTCACTTGGTTATCCCCCGCTATTCCGGACACAGTGACAGTTCGCTGGCTTTATGATGATTCACCATTAAGAAAGGACTTCTGAGTCTTGCAGTGGCAGAGGAGGTGGAGTATGCTTTATGATTAACTTGTCGTGGTGCACAAATGTAGTGGTTCTGTCCCAGTCCTGCTCACCCTACCTGGAATTCCTATCGATCGGGTGTCATCCATTTTATCCGCCATGAGAATTTTCAGCTATCATCTTGGTAGTGATGTACATTCCACCTCAACCCTGTGTCAAAAAGACTCTAAACAAACTGAGCAATGTAACCAGCAGGCATGAAACACCATGCCCTGATGTCTTTCCCATCATTTTGGGGGATTTTAATCAGACCAGCTCGAAAAAGTTCCTAAATAATTATCACCAACATATCACGTGGAACACACGGGACCACTGTTATACTACCATCAAGAACGCATACCATGCCATCCCACGTTCACACTTTATAAAGCCTGATCACCTGGCTATACTTTTACTCCGAGCATAGGCAGAGACTGAAGACCACAGCATCAGTAGAGGGGACCAAAGTATGGACAAGGGAGGCAGAGGAATGTTGAAAGGACTGCTTTGAATCAGTGAACTGGGCAGTATTCATGGATGAATGAATACTCCAGTTGTCACTGACTTCATTAAAGCCTGTGTGGATAAGTGTGCCCCTACATGAACATACTGTACACATCTGAATGAAAAGCCATGGATGAACCAGGGGATTCATGATCCACTGAGGGCTACATCTGTGACATTCAAGTCTGGTGATCCAGAAGAAAGCCAGGAATGACTTATAGAGGGTTATTTCAAGAGCAAAAGAACAATTCCAGTTGAGGTTTGAGGCAGAATTGGATGCACAAAAACTCTGGCAGGGTTTACAGGCCATTACTTCCTACAAAGTGAAACCTAACATTATGAATGGTAGTGATACTTCACTCCCAGATGAGCTCCTTCCTTTTTATGCATACTTTGAAAGGAAAAATAAAACTACATTGGTGCAACAGGCACCAATGGTGTACCTGGTAGGGCTCTGAAAACCTGTGCCAACTAACCGGCAGGTGTGTTCAAGGACATCTTCAATCTCTCATTGTTACAGTCCGAAGTTCCCACCTGCTTCAACATGGCAACAATCACGCCTGTGCCCAAGAAGAACAGGGTCAGGTGCCTTATCAACTATCGTCCAGTAGCAGTTCAAAGTAGAATTTATTATCAGAGTACATACATCTCACCACATACAACCCTGAGATTCTTTTTCCTGCAAGAATACTTAGCAAATCTATAAAACAGTAACTGTAAACAGGATCAATGAACAACAAACTGTACAAATGCAAATATAAATAAATAGCAATAAATAACTAAAGCATGAAATAACAAGATAAAGAGTCCTTAAAGTGAGACTATCAGTTGTGGGAATGAGTGTAGTTATCCCCTTTTGTTCAAGACCCTAATGGTTGAAGGGTAGTAACTGTTCTTGTACCTTATGAGAGCAGCAGTGAGAAAAGAGCATGGCCTAGGAGGGTGAGGATCTTTGATGATGTCACATCTAGGGTGATGAAGTGCTTTGAGAGGTTGCTTTGGCTAGAATCAACTCCTGCCTAAGCAAGGACCTGGACCTGCTGCAATTTGCCTATCGCCACAATAGGTCTACAGTGGGCATGATCTCATTGGCTCTTCATGAGGCCTTAAATCATCTGGACTAATACTTATGTGAGGCTATGTAAATCAGTATTTAACACAATTATTTGTACAGTTCTGATCAAAAAGCTCCAAAACCTGAACCTCAGTATCTCCCTCTGCGAATGGATTCTTGACTTCCACACCAGAAGACCATAGACGTGAATTGGAAACAACATCTCCGCCTCACTTATAATCAACACTGGTGCACCTCAAGGATGTCTGCTTAGCCATCTGTTCTATTCTCTTTACAACCATGTCTGTGTGGCTAGGCACAGCTCAAATGCCATCTATTAATGCAGGTTACACATCAGCTGTTGGCAGATTTCCAGATGGTGATGAGAAGGTGTACAGGAGCAAGATAGATCAGCTGATTGACTGGTGTCACAGTAACAACCTTGCACTCAAAATCAGTAAGACTAAAGAATTGATTGTGGGTTTCAGAAAGGGTAAGGGATAATATATGCCAGTCCTCACTGAGGGATCAGAAGAGGAAAAGGCGAGCAATTCCAAGTTCCTGGGTGTCAACATCTCTGCAAATCTATCCTGGGCCCAACATATTGATGTAGTTAAAAAGAAACTGCAGAAAGTTGTGAACTCAGCTCCATCATGGGCACTACTCTTTCCACCATCGAGATCTTCAAGGAGTGAATTCTCAGAAAGGCAGCATTCATCACCCATGACATGCACTCTTTTCATTGCCACCATCTGGGAAGAGGTACAGGAACCTGAAGGCACACACTCAATGTTTCATGAATAGCTTCTTCCCCTCTGTCGTTAGATTTCAGATTGGACATTGAACCCATCAACACTACCTCATTACTTTCTTTTCCTCACTTTGCACTACTTATTTAATGTTCATGTCAAAATGAAAACAAATCTCTACCAAGTGATCTAAATTAATTTACCCACCAGATATGACACATCAAATCATCACTGGTGCAGCCAATTGGTCTTAAAAGACACATAATTAGTTAAAAGGAGATAACCTATGTGCAGTCAAGGTGTTTCAATTGATTATGGTAAAGATACACCTGTATCTGGAAGGTCCAACTGCTGGTGAGTCAGTATCCTGGCAAAAACTACGCTATGAAGACAAAAGAACACTACAAGCAACTACATGGAAAGTTTATTGAAAAGCAGCAGCCAGGAAATGGATAAAGGAAAATTTCCAAGTCACTGAATATCCCTTGGAGTACAGTTAAGTCAATCATCAAGAAAAGGAAAGAATATGGCACAGCAGTAAACCTGCCTAGAGCAGGCTATCCTCAAAAACTGAGTGACCATGCAATAAGGGGACTAATGAGGGAGACCACCAAGAGGCTTATGGCAAAATCTAGAAGAGTTACAAGCTTCATTGGCTGAGGTGGGAGAGACTATGAGAACAACAACTGTTGTCTGGGTGTTTCACCAGTTGCAACTTTATAGGAGAGTGGCAAATAGAAATCCACTGTTGAAAAAACTCACATGAAATTTCAACTAGAGTTTGTCAAAAGGCATGTGGGAGACTCTCAAGTCAACTGGAAGAAGGTTCTATGGTCTGATGAAACTGAAATTGAGCTTTTTGGCCATCAGACTAAACACTATGTTTGGCATAAGCCAAACACTGTTAAAGGCCACATGAGTCTTGGGAGTATGCCGAACTGGAAGCACCACAGCTTGAGTTTTCTGGCAGCCAGGTCTTGTTGATGTGAGGTATGTACATGATGGTACATGAAGTCAGCTGGAAGAAGGTTCTATAGTCTAGAAACCAAAACTGAGCTTTTTGGCCATCAGATTAAATGTTATGTTTGGCATAAGCCAAACACTGCACATCAACAAAAACATACCATTTCTACCGTGAAGCATGGTGGTGGCTGCATCTTGCTGTGGGAATGCTTTACTGCAGCAGGCCCTGAAAGGCTTGTGAAGGTAGAGGGTAAAATAAGTGCAGCAAAATACAGGGAAATCCTGGAGGAAAATCTGATACAGTCTGCAAGAGATCTGTGACTTGGGGGAAGATATGTTTTCCAGCAAGTCAATGACGCCAAGCATAAAGCCAAAGCTACACCGTAATGACTTAAAAACAACAAAGTTAATACCCAGAGTGGCCACGTCAGAGTCCAGACCTCAATCCAACTGAGAATTTGTGGTTGGAATTGAAAAGGCATGTTCATTCACAATCCCTATACAATCTGACAGAGCTTGAGCAGTTTAGTAAAGAAGAATGGGGAAAAGTTGCAATATCCAGATGTGCAAAGCTGATAGAGTCCTATTCACACAGACTCAAGGCTGTAATTGCTGCCAAAGGTGCATATACTAAATATTGACTTGAAGGGGGTGAATACTTATGCAATCAATTATTTTGTGTTTTATATTTGTAATTCAATTAGATCACTTTGTAGAGATCTGTTTTCAGTTTGACATGAAAAAAGTGAAATTAAATCCACTGTGATCCATTGTTGTAAAACAATAAAACATGAAAACTTCTGGGGGGATGAATATTTGTCATAGGCACTGTATATGTATTTTTATATAAACATACACACTTCCTACTGTGATTTGCAATTTTTATTATATATTGCAATGTACTGCTGCCGCGTAACAAATTTCATGATGCATGCCAGTGATATTAAACTTGATTCTGATTCTGAGTGTAAGTATGCTGCAACTTTGAGGAATGTGAAGTTTGGACTGAAAGCTGTGTAAGGTAAATTCTTCATGGGAAGAAGCAGGCTGGCAGCTTTCTGATATATACAGATGTCAAGTGCAAAATAAATTGAGAAATTAACAGTGATACACAGCAAAGAGCTGTGATAAATCCACATGGAAGTGAATGAAAACATATCTTCAGAACCAGGTTTTTTATTATAAGAATGAATGGTACCAACAAAGGCATTTTACTTTCAAATACAAAGAGAATATTGGGTCTGTAAAGTCCATCATGGGTACCCTAAGTCATTTGGACAGTGACTTCGCATTTTTAGAACAATGGGAATATCTACAAACCTCAATGATTAGTAGAGAGGAAGAATCTCTACTGTTGCCAGAAATTTCAGAACAAGAGTTGAGTTCACAACCAAGCCGAGAAGCAAAAGCACAATGTCCAGTAGCAAGGACATATTAACATATTAACATATTAACATATTTAAACACATTAAAAATTAAAATTTTATCCAAAAATGCATAAATATTTAAAAATAAACTAGCATAAAACAATAAAAATGTAACTTACCTTCCACTTCACCTACTAATCCAAAACCCTACAATCCCCATGAAAGAGTACAAATAAAATATGTAACAGAATAAGTAGAATTTATTTGTTTTCTTTCTTCAGGCTACAGGCAATTTCCCTATTTGCATAAAATTTTCTTAATTATACTTTTAAGACTTCCATGTCAGGGCATTACTGTGCCATAATGTCTGCTTCCTTCATTATGCTAAGATATACATTGGATTCCAGTTAATTGGGACACATCAGGACCAGCAGATTTTGGTCCAAGTATGTCACTGTCATAATTAGCCATAGTTTTATGGATATAGTTTAAAAGGTATAAAGAAAGACATGCTACGAAATAACTGATGAGAAATTATATATTTAAATGAAATACAGAGCAAATTAGAACATTACTGATACTACTACAGCACTGTAAAACTGTGTGTTAGTTTTTAATAGTTATTGACAAAGGAACTCATCCAGTGTATGCTGCTGTGCTCTTTGATTGGCTGTAAATAAACAAAAGTAGTGCAGACAATGAACTACCTTCATTGCCTTCCGACATGGAGTCATACCATAATCCAACAACAAATTTCCTGCCACAAAATTATCAAAAATCACAGCTTTTTGAATTGGCATCTTCTGGCCAAAATGGATAACCTAACATTTATTTATTTATTTACTTATTTCATTTATTTACTTTTTTTATTTGCAGTTTTTTTTTGCACACTGGTTGTTTGTGAATTTTTACGTGTATAATATATAATTATTTTATATTCCTTTGTTCTATCGTTAATGCCTGCAGGAAAATAAATCTCAAGGTTGTATATGGTGACATATATGTACTTTGATAATAAATTTACTTGGAACTTTGAAACAATAGAAAAATGGAGTTAAATCTTAGCAAAAAGGTTAGGTGTTTTTAATGTTGAATTAGTCCTCCATACATTTTCCAAGCTAACATGCCAAATTGTGCTGCCATACTCAGGTAAATCCATCCTGGATTACGCAGACCTGCCTAAACTAAATGACAAGCGTCAGTCCATCTATCACTGGATTCTAACAAAGCCACCTGAATTGCTGAGATGTGCTAGGGAATCCTATCGTAAACTGGCCAGATCTTGGAAGTTCAAAGAAAGAATGTACATGATTTTTTACTTGTTTTATTTTTAATTTTAATAACTCCCGAGTATTTTAATTAGCTTAATGTTTGCCTCTTTAATTAATTTTTCAATAATTTACAGAGGTTCAAGTAATCAGACATGTAAGAATTTAAAATGCCCATCAATTTTGACGAAAAGCAAGGTTCTCACCTCAGTGAAGTACCAGGGCAATCTGGGACATGATTTCAGTGGTATACTATCTGAGGCTATGTCCACACTAGACTGGATAACTTTGAAAACCCCGGTTTCGTGTAAAAACAATAGGCGTCCACACTAGGCGTTTTTAAAAATATCTCTGTCCACATCGAAATGGATATTTCGGCGAATCTCCTCCTACTGCGCATGCTCAAGACACATCTACTGAAAACAAGTGACATGTTTGGTGTCGAATCTCACTGTGAAGGATGGTGCGTGTTTGTTCAGTTACAGACTAGAAAAAATTAAATGACAGGCAGCTGTTGGCTCTCGCGCAGGAGGACTTAAAAGTTAAAAAAAAAAACAAATACTGGAACGTATGGAGGCAACTGACAGGGAGTTCACAGACAGTATGATCCAGCTGACGACGAACATTGAAAAACTGATTAACTCTGTTGCATTAATAAAGCACCTTGTTAAATGTATAGAACATGTCTGCATCAGTATAATCTTGTATTTCCATACAATGTTACATTAGGCTGTTGCACATCTATTGTCAGAGAAGTACTTGCATAAATAGGTAAACCACCTTCATACAAGCAAGGACAGAAAACAGGGCAAAGTGAGTATACTTATTTATTCAGTAAGTTATGGGTCAAAGTAATTGGTGAGTACATTTATAGCTCTTCTGGCTTCAGTCTCATTGCCATCTGTTCCGAAATTGTTAGGTTGTGTTCAAGAAAAACAATGAAATGGTGTGCTGCTGTCACCATCTGTCATAACAGCATTTTCAGATTTCTCTGGTTACCCCGTCCACACTGATCTGCCCAAGCAGCGTTTTCAAAATTACATACCCTGGAGAGCGTTTCTGAAAAGCTCCAGTTTCGGGGGACGAAAACGCCATTTTAGTGTGGACGGAGGGTAAAAACGAAGAGAAAAAGCTTCGGTTACGGATTTATCTGATGTAGTGTGGACGTAGCCTCAGGCCTCTCTGCACTTCACCACAAAACACTTGTGGTGGAGCATCAAATGACTGAACACACCATCATTAGGCACATTAACAACTGTTAGCTTCTTATAGTACAGAAATCTTTCAAAGCTTTAATTCAGATACAGCAAAGTCATTAAAAATGCAAAACATCCATTAAAAAAGAAACCAGCATCTGTACTCAAGGCCCCTGGATATGATTGGCTTTTCAAACTTAATGCCTCTTAAAAACCTACTTAAAAATTCAGCCAATGTACAGATTTTGATTCTATTCATTCAATTTCCAAAGATTTAGTTAAAAATTCTCAATCTTATCCTACTTATCTTATCCTAAGCACTGACTAAAAGAGATAATCTGGAGCGGCACCACAACACCAACCACCAGAAATTTAAAGACACCTACCCCACAAAGAGCGTAATCCATGCCAGGAAGGTTGAGGAGCTGAAATCAGGGTTGAAGGCCCAGCAATCGTTCTTCACAAAACATGCTGCTCAAAATAAGGCAGCTATTGAAGCATCATTTTGTGTAAGTCACCTTTCGGCTGAGCACAAGAAGCCTTTTACAGATGGCGATTTATTCAAGGAAGCAATGGCCATTACCGCAGAGACTATTTTAATGACTTTAAAAACAAAGACACCATCAAAACCGCAATACATAATATACCACTTGGCTCTGCAACAGTGACAAGGAGGGTAGAGTCACTGTCAGAGGACGTGGATCGACAAATGTTAAAGGACTTGTCACTCTGTGAATATTTTTCACCACAGTTTGATGAATCCCTGGATGTAATGCAAAAAGCTCAGCTTGTTGTATTTGTCAGAATGGCTTTCCAGGATTTCACAATAAAGGAGGACTTCCTCACTCTTTGGCACTTAAAGGAGAGAATGAGAGGTGAGGATATTTACAATGAGTTTAAAAATTATGTCCAAGAACATGACATCCCCATTCATAAACTGGTGGCAATTACTACTGATGGGGCCCCAGCAATGCGCTGTTTGCACATTGGTTTTATAGCACTGTGCCGTAATGACCCTGATTTTTTCGACTTCCTGGATTATCACTGTGTGATTCATCAGCAGGTCTTGGCTGGGAAGGTCGTGGATTTGTCTCCTGTAATGACACTGGTGGTCAAACTGATAAACTTGCTTCGAGCAAAAGTGCTTCAGCACCGCTTATTCAAGGTGTTATTGGATGAGGTTGATGCTGCTTACGGAGACATAATTCTTTATGCTGATGTTCGGTGGTTGAGTCCAGCAAAGTGCTGCAACGATCTGTTGACTTGCTGCCTGAGATAAAGACTTCTCTGTCGACAAGAAACGAGGAGCACGAGGAACTGTCAGATGATGCGTGGCTACTGGATTTAGTGTTTCTGTCAGACCTAACGGCTAAATTAAACGCGCTTAACAACGAGCTCATGGGAAAAGACCAACACCTGCCCCATATGATAAGCGCAGTACAGTAAATGCGTTTAAGTGCCAAAGCTCGGTGTTTGGATTTCAAATTTAAAGAACGGGAGGCTGACACACTTTCCCAACTTGGAGAAAATGTTACAGGCCATCAAGGAAAAAAATGTTTTTCGCTCTGAGCAGTACTGTGATTACCTAGACAAACTGGCAACAGAGTTCGATCGGCATTTTGGGGAGTTAAACGTCATGAAAGATATTGCTGCATTTATTTCAAACCCATTTCTGCCAATTGATATAGAACACATAGCAGCCAAATTCCAGCAAGTATTTGGTGTGTCAAGTGATATTGAAATGGAAATAATTCATTTGCAAAATGACATTGAGCTTAAAGCAAGATCAAGGGACGGTGACTTTTGGGGGCTTGTCAGCAGGCAGAAGCTTCCTCATCTCATCACATGTGCACTAAAAGTCAGTGCCTACTTCAGGTCAACTTATCTGTATGAAATTGCATTTTCACAGATGAAAATTATTAAATCTAAGTACAGGAGCAGTCTTACTGACAGACGCCTCACAGACTGTCTCAGACTGGCTGTCTGTAGTTATGAGCCAAATTTCAGGGAACTAGCAGAAAGTATTCAGCCGCAGTCATCACAGAGTGCAATAGTCAATTTTTATCCATTTATTTTCGTGTTGAAATAAAATTAAATAATGAAACTTAGAATTAAAGGTATGAAGTATTGTAATATTCTAAAAGAAAGACAGCAATGGCCTGTATGATATGCTAGTTACAGTGTTTTCTTGGTTGAATTAATTTGAAAGTTTGACAAAAGTATTTTATGTAATTCAAATACAATTAGCCCAAATAAAAGGCTTCAAGTTGGAAGTACAATCTGAGCTATTTTTTCTCTAAACAATTTAGTAGGTAGATCTTGCCTTTCACTAAGGCCAAAGTAGGGGATCTTGGGCTTAAAAAGGTTGGTGACCTCTAATTTACAGGGATTTATTTGCTAAAATATGTCAAAAATCCTTAAATGAATTATTACCATATTGTCTGCAAATTCTGGGCTAAAAGCAAGATTATATATCAATGGTTCTCTCAGGTGATGTTATGGCTTAGTTTGGAGAAAATCAGAAGTCGAACTTTTGATCCTCGATTTGATTTTGAGAAAAGGTGGGGTTCATTCGCCCGCTACTATCATCTGATTTGAGTTAATTAATATGGTTTCCTTCCAACTTTATTTTAAATGGATTTGAGTTGGCGGATTGTTTTTTTTCTATGGAAGCTTGTACGATGTATAGCTCCGGGGTTGTGCTTCCAATGGGGTTTTTTTTTTTGTTTGGTTTTTTTTCAGTTAGTAGAGGGTTTTTTTAGTTAGTAGGGGTTCTTTTTTTTCCTTCTTTATTATTGATATATTGCTTAGCTTTGTTAATCAGTTACTTACTAATTTAATTCTTTATTGTATATAATGACATATTGACTTAATGTATCTTTTTTGTTAGTCTTCAATAATAATTAATAAAAAGATTTTAAAATGAAATGAAGACTATATTGTTTCCTTCACTGTATGTGACATTCACTGGTAAGGGGTTTAATGGGGAAATGATAGTTATGCTTTGATGCACATAATTTCCTGTGTTGATGCAAGAAATAACTGCAATAATGATCCTCCAAGATGCATCAGCCTCAACTGATGATTTTGTTTTAAGTATAATGATCTAGTCAGATCAATGAAGAGTGAAAATGAAGTCAGAAGTAACTTCACAGCAACTTTGCACAGTCACGTCATCGCAGGAGAAATGAGCTTGGCAAAGGACACAAGAACATTAAGAAACAGGAGCAGGAGTAGGCCATCTGGCCTGTCGAGCTTGCTCCACCATTCAATAAGATCATGGCTGATCTGGTCATGGACTCACCTACCTATCTTTTCCCAATAACCCTTAATTCCCCTACTGTGCAAAAATCTATCCAATCTTGTCTTAACAATATTTACTGAGGTAGCCTCTACTGCTTCATTGGGCAGCGAATTCCTCTGATTCACCACCCTCTTGGAGAACCAGTTCCTCCTCAATTCCGTTCCAAATCTACTCCCCCAAGTCCTGAGGCTATGTCCCCCGGTTCTAGTCTCACCTACCAAAGAAAACAACTTTCCTGCCTCCATCTCATCTATCCCTTTCATAATTTTATGATCTCTATAAGATCTCCTCTCATTCTTCTGAATTCCAGCGAGTACAGTCCCAGGTATCTCAATCTCTCCTCATAGTCTAACCACCTCATCTCTGAAATCAACCTGGTGTATCTCCTTTTCACCGCCTCCAAAGCCAGTACATACTTCCTCAATTAAGGAGACCAAATCTTCACACAGTACTCCAGGTGCAGCCTCATCAGTACCCTGTACAGTTGCAGCATAATCTCCCTGCTCTTAAATTCAATCCCTCTTGCAATGAAGGCCAACATTCCATTTGTCTTGATAGCCTGCAGCATTGTAAGCCAAATTTTGCGATTCATGCACAAGCACTCCCAAGTCTCTCTGCACAGCAGCATGCTGTAATTTAAATAATAATCTGCTCTTTCATTTTTCCTTCCAAAGTGGATGACACTGCATTTACCAACATTATAGTTCACCGGCCAGACCCTTGCCCACTCACTTAGCTTATATTATATGTATATATAATTAAATATATATATATATATATATATATACATATATCTGCAGACTCTCCATAAATCTGCACAAATTGCTTTTCCTCTCAATTTAGTATCATCAGCAACTTAGATATACTACACTCAACCCCTTCTTCCAGATCATTAATGTAAATTGTGAACATTTGAGAGCCCAGCTCTGGCACCTGTGGCACACTGCTCACCATTTCTTGCCAACTAGTGTAACACCCATGTATCTTAACTCTCTGCTTTCTATTAGTTAACCAATCTTCCATCCATGCTAAATGCATCACCCCCAACTCTATGCATCCTTATCTTATGGATACATCTTTTATGCAGCACCTTATTGAATGCCTTCTGGAAATCCAAATAAATAACGTCCATCTGTTCCCCTCTATCCACTACGCACATTATATCCTCAAAGAACTCCAGTAAGTTTGTCAAACAGGACCTGCCTTTGCTGAATCCATGCTGCATCTGCCTGATTGATCCATTTCTTTCCAGATGCCTCACTATTTCTTCTTTAATGATAGCTTCAAGCATTTTCTCAACTACAGATGTTAAACTAACTGGTCTATAGTTATCTGCCTTTCACCTACATCCTTCTTTGAAAAGCGGCATGACATTCACCATCTTCCATCCGCTGGCACCAGCCTAGAGTCCAGAGAATTCTGGTTAAATTATCACCAAAGCTTCTACTATAAATTCTGCCATTTCTTTCAATACCCTGGGATGCATTCCATCAGGACCAGGGGACTCATCTATTTTCAGTTTGCTCAGCACTATCTCTTTAGTGATTGCTATTGTATCAAAGTCCTCACCTCCCATTGCATCCATCACATCTCTCTTTGCATTTTAGACATGTCCTCCACCTTGAAGACCGACACAAAATAGTCACTCAAAGTCTCAGCCATTTCCTCATTACCCAATATCAATTCCCTCTTCTCGTTCTCCAAGGGACCCATGCTCACTTTAGCTACCTTTTTTCACTTTATATAATTATAAAAACTTCTACTATCCATTTTTATATTTTGTAATAGTTTATTTTCATAAACTAGCTTCCCTTTCTTTATTGCTCATTTCAAGGTTCTTTGTTGCTTTGTAAATTTTTCCTAATCTTCCAGTTTCTCATGACTCTTGGCAACTTTGTACACACAAGCTCTAGTTTGATGCCTTCTTTTATTTCCTTAGTTATCCAAGGCTGGCTCTCCCCACCATAGAACCATAGAACACTACAGCACAGTACAGGCCCTTCAGCCCATGTTGTGCTGACCCATATAATCCTTAAAAAAAGTACTAAACCCACACTACCCCATAACCCTCCATTTTACTGACCACCTTACTGTCCTTGCTTTTAAATGGAACATACTTTGCACCATGAAAAATCTGTTTGTAAGTCTTCCACTGTTCCTCAACCATCCCACCATATAGCCTGTGTTCCCAATCTACTCTAGCCAAATCTTCCCTTATCCCATTGTAATCTCCATTGTTTAGACATAATATACTAGTTTTAGATCGAACTATTGCATTCTCCATTTGTATGAGAAACTCAAATCATACTGTAATCACTCTTTCCAAGAGGATTCCTAACTACAAGATTACTAAATTTACCTGTCTCAGTGCACAGGACCAGATCTAAGATAGCATGTTCCCTTGTAGGTTCAGTAACATGCTGTTCCAGAAAGCCATCACTGATGCATTCTATCAAGTTCTCCTCAAGACTGCCTTGACCAACTTATTCACCCAATCTATGTGCAAGTTAAAGTCCCCCGTGATAACTGCTGTTCCATTCTTACAAGCCTCAGATATTAATCTGTTTATTGCCTGTTCATTCACTGTCTATAACTGTAATGTTATTATTCAGTGGCCAATAGGGAACTCCCACCAGACTTGATTATAAGGAAAGCCCTCATGTTATTGTAAAGACTACTTCTGAAAATGAAAGTTTGGCTAAAATTGTAATAACTACAGGCTGACCACTGATTTTCCAGCACCCTCAGTTCTGAGCCTTGCTGGATTAACGTTTTTGCTGAGTAAAAGAGATCATGCAATAATAATGGAAAAAATGGACTATAGAAGCTTAAAAAGAATTATTAATTAATCAAATTATCTTTATTGTCTTATGAGGAAAAGGTTGTACAGGTTCTGATTGCATGCACTCATTTTTGAGGAACATACTGTGACTTAATTGAAACATACAGAACTTTGATGGTTTTTAGCAATGTGGAATGTGCAAGGAAAGGATGTTTCTTCTCTTGGGAGAACCTAGAACCAGTGATCACTGTTTAAAAATGAGCCAGAAATTAAGTCTCTTTATCCTCTCAAAGGTCCTTTAAACTCTCTTCTTGGAACACAGGAAGCAGTCGTTGAATATTGTTAGGCAGAGTTAGATAGACACTTAATAAGCAAGGGATGAAAGGTTACCCGGAAAGATGAGGACATACGGTGGAGGTAATGATCAAATTAACCATGAATGCTGGAGCAGTGTCAAAATCATAGTAATTTTTCTCAAGCCATTTCTCCACCAGGACATTTTTAATATTATAGATACAGCAGAATTCTGAACAAATTTTCAAAATTGTGGAATAATGTCAAGAGTAATGTACTCTAAAGGAATTCTTTCTAAGTTTGCAAGTTTGTTAATACAATTTTGTCTTCACCGTCATTAAGTCTGTTTCCTACATGTTGCCTTATGACATACCAGGTGGTCATTTCAGCACAGCATGTCAAAGCTGGATCACAGAGCAATCCTATTTTTTATATTATCAATTCACTTTACATTCTCCACATTTTCATCAGTTCTCTCCGGATTCTACCATTCAGCCGTATACTAAGGACAATTTACAGTGGCTATCTCTGGAACGTGCAAGGAAACTGTATTAGTGGTCACAGGCAGAATTTTCATTTATTTGGATTGAACCTAGGTTGCTGGAGCAGTGAGACAGTGGTTCTTCTAACAATGCCACTAGGCTACTTGTTCACTCTTTTGAGCTAATGTCCCACTGTTTAATTCTCATCATCTGATTCCCAGCTACTCGATGGTCACAACAGCAACTAACAAAGAGCATTTATGGACACTCAACATATGAATTACGAGTAATAGAGGCCTTTGCACATTTTAACCAAAGCTATTAATCCAGATTCTCAGGAATATCATCTTGAAATACATAAATTATGTATCATTCAACATATGAATTAGTACATGGGAAATCCCGCAGATGCTGGAAATCCAAAGCATAAAACTCAGCAGGTCAGGCAACATCAATGGAAATAAATAAATAGATGACGTTTCAGGCTGAGACACTTTTTCAGGACTCATGAATTAGTAGTAGAAGCTTTTGAATATTTTAACCAACTATATTAATCCAGATTTTCCTGTACTCTAAACAAGCATGTCATCTGTGTTTATATACATTTAAACACAGAGTTTCTTAAAATGCCTTACTTTGGTATTAGCAAGCTCATCTAAAAAGTGTTGTAAAAATTAATGTGGTTTTGAACACAAATTTTCTTTGAGATGAAAACTTTTGAGTAATTACTGCCAGTCATCTCAAAATAATTTATTTTTCTCCCATCATTCCATTAGTTCACACCCACAAAGTATTTGGTTTTACTTATTTCTCAGCAATATGTTTTAGAGTCGTAGGAGCATGAAAACTGGTCATTTGGCCCACCACATCCATACAGGGCAGTGGAACCCAACCATATTAATACCATCCTCCAGGACTTGGCCTGTAACTTTCTTTGTCTGTGTGATTTAAATCAGTGTCTAAAGACAGTTTTTAAAATGGTGCCAGGAACTCTGCTTCCATCACTCTCTCGAATCAAAACCTCCTGGCTAGAAAAGGTCTCCCCTCAGATCCTCAATTCTATATGGTTTCTGAGACTTGGTGAATTTACTGGGATTCAAAAATAGATAGTCATACAGCAAATAAACAGACCTTTCATCCAATTGAGTCTACATAAACCATAAAGCCACTTAAAGTAATCCATTTTATTCTCCCCACATGCCCTTCAATTCATCCAGATTCCACCAGGAGAATTCATAACAGCCAATTAACCTACCTGCCAAGCTATCGTTGGGATGCAGAAGGAAATTTGAGCACCCATCAGCCAAAGGGAAAACATGCAAAAATTGCATAGTCATGAGTGGAAGTCAGGACTGAACTTGAGTTGCTGAAGCTGTGAGCAGTTACTGTACATTCACTCCACCACTCTACTGCCCTTTTTCCTCTAAAACTCAATTATATTTAATTCAATTTTATAACTTTCAATACCCATGTTTACTTCAGATCTCCATGTTACCTTACAGCAATACAGAATAATAATAGAGGGAAATCTGGATTAATATAATTGGTTGAAATATTCATTTATTGAAATATGTTGTTATATTTCTTACCATTGTGATGGAATGAAATAAATACTGCAATATTTCATTTGTATAATGTTATTATATTGAAATATCTGAAAGTGTCTCATTTAATGAATTGTTCTTGAAGTACATTGACTTGCTTGTCAAGTAAATTATGAGAACTGCCAAATTATACTGAAAGACTCATGCCCATTTCTCAGAAGAACAGACAACTGAGAAGTGACCGGGTAGAAGTCTTTAAAATGATGACAGATTTTAAGAAGCAACATAAAGAATATATTCCATTTGTGGTGACAGCCACAGGAGTCATGAATATAAAAATGACAGTGTGTTGTGGATTTATAAATAAAAAATTTAAGAACAATTCATAACTCAGAATAGTGATAGTTGGGGTCTTATTATCACATTAAATCACTGAGGTTTGAAAGTGAGGTCCAAATGGAACATGAACACTGACACATTTGAACCAAATGAGATTAGATTATAATAATTATATATAATAATGCTTTTATGAAATCAATTATAATTTCCTACAGGATCACTGTTATATTAATCTTAATGTCAACAAATGAAATAAGTCCAAGCAGCATCATTTTGTTTAACAGTGACAGTAACTTGTATCCTTAAACAAAGTTAATGTAGAAAATATTTCAAGACTATTTACAGAGGTGTGTGAAAATCAACAGGCTGTTGAAAAGAGAGATGTGTAACAAGGAGGGGGAGAAGGATGAGTATAAAGTCAGAATACCATAAAACTAAATATTGTGAAAAGTCAGATGTTCCAGTAGATAAAAATGGAGATAAAGTCACAGGATAATTTAAAAACAAGACATTTGTATTTAATTGATGTAAAGTTGGACATCATGAGCAAGCAGGTCTAATCTGAAAAATGATAAGCAAAATAGGTGAAGAAATTATAACATTCTAACCTGTATATCAATGACTTTGCAACCATTTCAGATATTTATCTGACATTGCAAATAGTATTTATCAAAAATCTTGATTTCTTTTAAGATACTGAAAGACATCTGCGATACTGCAAAAATAAAAGTGCAAAAAAGTGGAACAGTGCAATAGTGTTCATGGGTACATGGAGAGTCCAGAAATCAGATGGAAGAGGGGATCAAGATGTCCCTAAATCATTAAACATGGGTCTTCAAACTGCTGTACCTCCTCCCTGAACGTAGTAACAAGAAGGTGGTACATCCCAGATGATGAGGAGTCTTAATGGTGGATACTGTCTTCTTGAGGCACTGCCTTTTAAAGATGTCCTCAATGGCATGTTCTCAAGGACGACATTGGCTGAGTCTATAATTCCATGCAGCCTCCTGCAATCCAATGCATTGAAAATTCCTACCAGGGTGTGGAACAACCACTCAGAATGCTCTCCAACATACATTATGAAAACTTGTAGGTCTTTAGTGACATATAAATCTCCCCAACCTCCTAATGAAGTATAGCTACTGGCATGTCTTCTTCAAGATTGCATCAATGTGTTGGGCCCAGCATAGATACTCTGAGATGTAGAGGCCCAGGAACTTGAAGCTGCTCACCCTTTCCACCACTAACCCTTCAATGAGGAGTGGTGTGTGTTCTACCAACCTCCCCTTCCTGAAGTTCACAGTCATAATGTACAGAGGAGGTATGACAGCTTGAAGGCCCATTTTTGCACTATTTATGTTTGTAATTTATAGATTTTTAATTCTTTGCAACATAGTTCTGCGGCAAAACATATATCATGACAAACAACATTTTATGTCAGTGATAATAAATTTGAATCTGATTTTGCATTTTTTTAAACTTTAGACTACCCCAGATGTTGATATCATTCCTTAACATGAGTTTTTAGGGATACAATGATTTTGTTTTACAGGATCCTTTGAATGAGTTTCACTGTAGGTTCACCCATCAATGGTCAAGTCCAGTTTAATGAAGTCATCTCATTTCTCACACCTTCAAAGTTACCAACTTAAGTATAAAACAAAACAAAAATCAAATTCAATGCTAGAAACACTACTTGAAAGATACTTCCATTCCATCAGATAATGAACTACTTCTGCAATTTTAAGTTAGCAACTCTGCATTAAACTGCCACCTACCCCTTTTTCTAGCATTCTGCATCACAGATAGAGGCTGAAAGTTTAAGATTCCCATTTAATATTTTAATACATCTTGAATGCTTCTCAATATACAAAAACAGTGCCACCCAACAGGATATGCATCTACAAATTTGGAAATATTACGTAATCCCTTCATCCTGTCCCTCAATCAATGTTCAATCTACCGCAGTATGCACTCTGAATTTGTTTAAAAGATCTCTTGTGACTTCAATTCATCTCTCTTCATTTTTTTACCCTTTTGTAGCTCAAAATACAGAACATCAACTGGTTCACTCTGAGTAGTTCTATAAAAAAATTCAATAGATTTGTCAAACACAATGTAATATTTACAAATTGTTGATAAACAGAACTCCTTTTGCCAACTTTATCTATATAATATTAAATGCATTTTGCATAAATATTAACACAAACATAGTAATGTCCCAATTTCAATTTTTTTTAGATTTACAATTATTCCTCAGTCTTGTAATAGACACTGTGCATCTAATCTCCAGCCACTCAAAAACAAATTATACTTTTCATGAACTATTTTACATGCTTTCAGATTTTCCCCCGAGGAGCCCAAAGATCTCAATTTCCTGTTCAACTTCTCATTCCAAATTCTAAATATTAAAATTCCTATTGAGGCAAATAGTCAAGATATCTAAACTAACCAGATAAATATTAGATCAGAGAATCATAGGCTGCAATAATGATATGAGAAGCACACTGTAACTGGGATTCATTTGCATCAGCAACTTTCCAATTCAGCCAGCAGAATAGCTTTTTACACTGCTGAGCAAAAACTGCTGGCAGATACTTGACTTGTCAGTGGTGATAAGTGAATATGCTGCAAGAAAGATGATAAAGAGAGGTGTTGGGACCTTCTTTCTCATCTCTTCTGCCTGCTTGGGATTGTTGGAAGTAGATCTATACTTTGCATCCAACTGTACTGCAAAATCAGACTTTTCCACTGACTGATGTTGCCAAGTACACTATAAACTATTTGTGTGTATTTTCTGTTGTTAATTGAAGGGTACCTCTAAATCCCTCCAGGAAACAAGAGTTTATGTTCATTTTAGAAACAGAAAAAACATAGAAAACCTACAGCACAATACAGGCCCTTCGGCTCACAAAGTTGTGCCGAACATGTCCATACCTTAGAAATCAAGTTCGCCGATGACACGACCAGCAAGAACGATGAGTCAGCTTACAGTGAGGAGGTGCAGCGGCTAACGGACTGGTGCAGAGCCAACAACCTGTCTCTGAATGTGAACAAAAGAGATGGTTGTTGACTTCAGGAGAGCACGGAGCGACCACTCTCCACTGAACATCGACGGCTCCTCAGTAGAGATCGTTAAGAGCACTAAATTTCCTAGTGGTCACCTGGTGGAGGATCTCACCTGGTCCCTCAACACCAGCTCCATAGCAAAGAAAGCCCAGCAGCATCTCTGCTTTCTGCGAAGGCTGAGAAAAGTCCATCTCCCACCCCCCCATCCTCATCACATTCTACAGGGGTTGTATTGAGAGCATCCTGAGCAGCTGCTTCACTGCCCGGTTCGGAAATTGCACCATCTCGGATCGCAAGACCCTGCAGCAGATAGTGAGGTCAGCTGAGAAGATCATCGGGGTCTCTTTTCCCGCCATTACAGACATTTACACTACACGCTGCATCTGCAAAGCAAACAGCATTATGAAGGACCCCGCGCACCCCTTATACAAACTCTTCTCCCTCCTGCCATCTGGGAAAAGGCACTGAAGCATTCAGGCTCTCATGACCAGACTATGTAACAGTTTCTTCCTCCAAGCCATGAGACTCCTCAATGCCCAGAGCCTGGACTGACACCAACTAACTGCCTTCTACTGTGCCTATTGTCTTGTTTATTATTTATTGTAATGCCTGCACTGTTTTGTGCACTTTATGCAGTCCTGGGTAGGTCTGTAGTCTAGTGTTGTTTTTACATAGTTCAGTGTAGTTTTTGTACTGTTTCATGTAGCACCATGGTCCTGAAAAACATTGTCTCGTTTTTACTGTACCAGCAGTTATGACCGAAATGACAATAAAAAGTGACTTGACTTGAAATTGGATAGGTATATGGATAGGAAAGGAGTGGAGGGTTATGGGCTGAGTGCGGGTAGGTGGGACTAGGTGAGATTAAGAGTTCGGCACGGACTAGGAGGGCCGGAATGGCCTGTTTCCGTGCTGTGATTGTTATATGGTTATATGGAAATTACTAGGGTTACCCATAGCCCTCTATTTTTCTAAGCTCCATGTACCTATCCAGGAGTCTCTTAAAAGACCCTATGATATCCTCCTCCACCACCGTTGCCGGCAGTCCATTCCATGCACTCACCACTCTCTGCATAAAAATCTTACCCCTGATATCCCCTCGGTACCTATTTCCAAGCACCTTAAATTTATGCCCTCTTGTGGCAGCCATTTCAGCCCTGGGAAAAAGCCTCTAACTATCCACACTATCAATGCCTCTCATCATTTTATGGATTTTTGTTGAGATTGAGCAGAACTAGCATGTGTTTCTGGAAGTAAATTCACTTTTATCTAATTTGGCAACACACGCAAAATGCTGGAGGAATTCAGCAGGCCAGGCAGCATCTGTGGAAAAGAATAAACAGTCAACATTTCAGGCTGAAATCCTTCATCAGGACTCTTTTCTATAGATGCTGCCTGGTCTGCCAAATTTCTCCAGCATTTTGTGTGTGTTGCTTTAGATTTCCAACATCTGCAGATTTTCGCATGCTTGTGATTCAACTAATCTGGGCTTGTTTGTGAATGCGATTTTTGAATACATGAAGAGTCACCAGTGGATAGAATGTACTTCAATTTCAGGATGACTTTTTATTAAATAAAAACCACATAAGAGGTTGATCCACTGGGTAAGAGCACATGGTAATTTCCTAACATATTGGTACGGGAGGAGGGATTTGGGGGTCGTTGTGCCTGATCTATTTTGTTCAGATTTTTTTGTGCAGGAGGCAGGATTTGGGAGGTGGGGGGTGTCAATGTGCCTGATTCATTTTGTCTGCTTCTTTTGTGTGAGAGCAGGGATTTGAGGGGGGTTCGGTCTGCCTGATCCGTGCTGTTCGGGTTTTTTTGTGCAGGAGGAGGGATTTGGGGGTGGATGTGCCCGATTTGTATTGCTCAGTTTTTGTTCAGGATTTGGGGGTTGAAGTGCTTGTTCTGTTTTTGTTTTTTTTTTGCGGTTGAGGTGGGATTTAGGAGGGCCGATGATCATGCTGCCTTTCTTTTCTTTCTCAGAGAATTGAAGAAGTTCAGAGTTGCACACTGTGATAATAAATGGACCTTTGAAATGGCGCAAAGGGTGAGAATACATGGATCCGTCTTGGTTTGCCAGCCTGTGACTACTGAGGTGAGGCAGACATCATAGCTACTATACCAATGATATGCCTGATGAGATTAAATGTACTTTTTCTAAGATTGCTGGCAGTACTAGGTAAAGTGGGATTATAACTATGGAGAAGGATATAAAGGGATGCGAGGAGTAGTACGTGAGTGAGTGAGAACATGACAGATGGATTAAGATGTGAAAATATACAGTAATTCATATAAGCGAGCATTCCAGATGGTAAGTTGCTAGAAATGTAAGAGTTGGTAATATTGTTGTTCAAATGGATCTGGTGTGCTTGTAAACAAGTCACTGAAGACCAATATGCAGGTGATTAGGTAGGCAAATTGTATGCAAGCCTTTATATCAACTCAGTTTGATCACAGAAATAACAAAATCTTAATATAAGCATAAGAAATTCTGCAGATGTTGGAAATCCAAAGCAACACACACAAAATGCCAGAGGAATGCAGCAGGTCAGGCAACATCTATGGAAATGAATGAGGACAAATGCTAAAAAAGGTTCTTAGCACAAAACATCTGTTTATTCATTTGAGTTCCTCCAGCATTTCGTGAAAGTCTTAATGTAATTGTATAGGGCCTTGGTAAGCCCACACCTGGCAGTTTTTGTCTCCTTTCCCATGAAAGGATGTTCTCGGCATAGAACTTAAGATTTTCTATACTGGTTTCAGGTTTGCCATATGAGGAGAGATTAAGTAGACAGTGACTACATTCTGCAGATTTTAGAAGAGTAAGATATCATCTTGAAATTACAGGCTTGATAGTTTAGATGTAGGAATGGTATTTCCCTTGACTGTGGGAAACAGCTTTGAAATAAACAAACTGTGTAGGACCAAGATGGTGGACATTTCTTTTGATTCAGAGCATGGCCAATCTACAAGCATAAGCTTGTAGATGCTACTGATTTCATTCAAAGCAGATCGATAGATATCTGGATATTCATAGGATCAAGGAATATAAATTGATAAATTTGTGTGTCACATGTACCAAGGTAGAGTGAAAGACTTGATTTGCATAGTGTTCATATTTATCAATTCATTACACAACAGTGCACTGAGATAATACAAGGTAAAACAATAACAGGGTGTAGAATAAAGTGTTACAATTATAGAAAAAGCTCAGTGCAGGTAGACATTAAGGTGCAAGGTCATAACAACGTAGACTGTGAGGCCAAGACTCCATTTTATCATATTGTTAAAACAGCAGGATTGAAGCTGCCCTTGAACCTAAGAGTACACGTATTCAGGAGTTTTTGCCTGATGAGAGGGGAGAGAAGAGAAAATGTCTGAAAAGGATGGGACATTTGATTATGCTGGCTGCTTTATCGAGATATGAAAAGTGTAGACAGAGTCCATGGGGGGGGGGGAGAGAATAGTTTCTGTGTGAGCTGTGTCCACAACTTTCGGTAGTTTCTTACTGTCAAAGGCAGAGCGGTTATAATGCACAACCATGATTTATCTGGACTGGATGGTTTCTATGAGCATCAACTCCGTCAATCTATGTACATAAGCTATTCTGTGTATTTGTGTTTATGGTGTTTTTTTATTACTACTGTGGTTTCTATCTTTTTTTTGTGCTGCATTGGATTAGAAGTAACAACAATTTTGTTCTCCTTTACACTTGTGCACAGGAAATGACATTAAACAATCTTGAATCAATAAAAACTGATGAAGGCCAAAGGAGATATGGCCAATTTCTTTAGCCTCCTGAGGAAGTAGAGGCAGTGGAGAGTTCTCTTGGACATGGCATCAACATGACTGAACCAGGACAGGCTACTGGTGATATTGTCTCCTAGGAACTTGTAGCGCACCATCCACCCTTCCTGAAGTCAACAACTAGCTTGCCAGTTTTGCAGACATTATAGGAAAGGTTATTGTTATGACACTAATCAGCATGTCACTTGGTTCTCTATCTCCATCCTTTACTCTCACTCATCATTATTTGAGATTCATCCCATACTGTGATATCATCTGCAAATTTGTAGATGGAGTTAGAACAGAATCTGACCATGTAGTCCAAGTTTCTAAACAGTAGAGTAGGGGGCTGTCAGACACCAGTGTTCAGACTAATCATGGCAAGAGATATTGCAGCCTATCCTATATAATGATGAAAATAAACTGAAGTAGATCAGCAGGCATCTTGATGAATGGTGGAGCAGGCTTGATGAGCTGGATAGCCTATTCCTACTTCAAGCTCTTCAAGGTCTATGTCTGATGTAATTTTTTTTACATTATCATATCCTCTTAGAAGTTAGTTACACAGGTCACCATAAGCTAGACAATCTCATCTATTTTTTACATTCTAGGTCTTCAAGCTCTATGTCTGATGTATTTTTTTCACATTATCATATCCTCTTAGAAGTTAGTTACACAGGGCACCATAAACTAGACAATCTCATCCATTCTCTGCTACATGTTTATCCTAAATCTCTTCAATCTCCTTAAATACCTCCCAATGATCCAAGATTGATTTACCATCAAATAGCTGCTTCCAATTCTCTTTTGCTAATTATCATTTCAATCAAGTAACACTTCCTTTATTTCTACTTTATTTTTGCCTTTTTATTAAACCATAATACATCTAACTGAATTTCTATCACAACCACAGCAACACCGTCCCACTAAAATGTCCTGCATCTGCCTCACTTTCTAAAACTGGAAGCAGAATTGCACCCCTCTTCATGATGCAAGCCCAAAAATGAGTGAAGCTCCTTTAAATGATATTGGTTACAAGGTTCCTACATTTAAACCCATTAATTGTGAAACAACAGCAATACATTTCCAAAACAGAATATAATTAGACTCAGAAATATTTTTTCTATTAAGTTGATGCTCTTCTTTGTAGCATAGGTTGTGGGGTTGGGGGCCACCAAAGTAGCCTAAATGCAGAGCATTTTGCAAATGCGAAACACAGCAGTCAAGTTTATCAAGTGTTATTGAAGCTGCATTCATCCAAGAATATGAAGAGTATTCCCATCACTTAACTGACGTGTCTTGTAGATAGTGAAAAGGCTTTGTGGTGAATATTTTGCTGCAGGATACCTTGCCTAGATTGTACCTATTTACATAGTGGGTTCAGTTGAGCTTCTGCTCAATGGTAATCTCCAGGACAGTGAAGGACAAAAGGCAATGGTAATGTTATTACATGTTTAATAACATTATTAACTTGCCTGAAAGGGCTGCTAATATTTGATGCAAGTCTTTAATATCTGAGCCAGGATTCAAAGTTTAAAGTAAATTTATTATCAAAGTACATGTGTTACCATATACTACCTTGAGATTCATTTTCTTGCACTTAGAGGAAAAAACTACATTAGAAATTCACAAAAAACTATACATGAAGTTACATCAATGCAATCAATGTGCAAAAGGAGACAAACTATACAAACAAAAAGTACGAGAACAAGAGTTTTAAAGAGTCCTTTAAAGTGAGTTTGTAGGTTGTAGAATCAGTTCAGGATAGTGGTGATTGTGTTAACAATGCTGGTTCAGGAGTCTAATGTTCCTGAATTGGGTGGTGTGAGATCCAAGGCTTCTGTACCTCCTACCCAATGGTACTAGTGAGAAGAAGGTATGGCCAAGATGGTGGCGGTCTTTGATGATGGATGCTACTTTCTGTAACCTTTTCTGTTCCTGGGCACTGGTGTTTCTATACCAGGCCATGATGCAATGAGTTAAGATACTCTTGATTGTGCATCGATAAAGGTTTGTCAAAGCTTCTGGTGAGATGCCATCTAACAGTCTTTGCAGAATCCAGTGCCATAAGACCACAAGACAAAAGAGCCGAATTAAGCCATTCGGCTCATTGAGTCTGCTTCCTCATCCCATCATAGGTGATTAATTACCCTCTCAAACCTGTTCTCTTGCTTTCAACCCTGTAATTCCTGACACCCTTACTAATCAAGAACCTATCAATTCCCACATTAAGTATACTCAATTACTTCATCTCCACAGCAAACTGTGGCAACAAATACCACAAATTCATCTGGATAAAGAAATTCCGTCTCATCGTGCTCTAAAGGGACATCCTTCTCTTCTGTGCCCTTTGGTTCTAGACTCCCCCACTATGGGAAACACCTTCTCCAAGTTCACTCTATCTAGGCCTCTCAATATTCCATGGGTTTCAAAGCCTTCGACCATTTCATGATATAATAGACTGTATCAAATTTTACAGAGTAAAGATTCCCGAATGTTTCATGATCACATTTTCATCTCGATTTAACAACATCACTGGTTATGCATTGCCAGGTGCTTCTGTTCTTGCATTCCCTGCCAAACCCTGTAAAATAATGCCACTTACATCAGTTCACACCTTTCAGCATTGAAATACTTTTCACTGTTTCACTAGCCTGCCTTTTCTTAAAGTTTGATCTAAAATCAATTAATCATTAGCAACTTTCCAGATTTGGCATTTCCTAGAAACATGGCAGAGATAAATGACCCATAATGAAAATCTGAACCACGACTATTGGACAAGCCTAAATAATAGTCATTAAGATCTAAAGAGCCCAATCAACATTCTTTTAAAGCATATGTTGCTCTCAGAATATGGCTGAAGAAATCAGATAAGATATTGTATGCTACACCTTAAATCCATACGTTCAAAGACCACCTTCAATAAACCTGTTACTTCATGAAAAAGAAATCATGTAGTATAGTCAGTTACAAATTAACCTTAAACAAATTTGTACTGTCCCAATACATCTCCCAGAAATAAATCTCAAGAAAAAAATCAGTAGACTACTGTCTGGCCTACAGTTGTCAGGTTTATTATTATCCCATATAAAAACTCTACAGTTCTATTTCACAGCTGGAACTGATAACTAATTATATCATTTTTTAGCAAATTTGTCAATGTTGATCTGTAGAAAAGAATACCATAAATATTTTTGAGAACATCATTACATATAATATTAATTATATGTAATATAATACCTAATGGCTAATATTAATAGCCAATCTAGAAAGGCAAACTTTTTTAAAATTGTGCACTGACGTGATATTCAATATAAATGATATTTTTATAAAAATGAAAATGTTACTGCAATAAAATTTAAGAGGAAAACTATGCCTTGCATTCTGAGAAAGGATATTTTTCTATGCATAGCAACTATCTCAGGTTTATTCCCTGTTCTGCAAGGAATCAAAATCTTTGGCTTGTTTAAAGCTAAACAAGACATGAATCTCTGGAAATTTTGAAGATTAAGATTTACAGTAGAATATCTTAATGAACACTTATTAATTTTCTAAATAAATCTGGTATAACAAAATGTATTAAAATGATTTTAAACAGTACAGGGTTTTCATTCATTTAACAAGCTCGTTACTCAACTGTGGTGAACTAGATATACCTGCTGACTACCCCTGTGGCTCCTCCCACAGACCCCTGTATAAAGGCGACTGTGGCC
This sequence comes from Hemitrygon akajei, assembly GCF_048418815.1. Taxonomy (NCBI): domain Eukaryota; kingdom Metazoa; phylum Chordata; class Chondrichthyes; order Myliobatiformes; family Dasyatidae; genus Hemitrygon; species Hemitrygon akajei. The sequence continues at coordinate 33,997,781 of NC_133130.1, forward strand.
TGCTGCTCTCCCTCATTTCCCCAGGATGTAGTGTGTTCTTCAGTCAATAAAAGCCGATATCTCACTTCCTAAGTCTCGGCGTGAGTTATTGATGGTGCATCATCAACATTGACATAAAATGTACAAAAATTATCAAGTACCAATTTATCTGTCTTTCATATAAATATGGCAGATTATTTAACCATATAACCATATAACCATATAACAATCACAGCACGGAAACAGGCCATTCCGGCCCTCCTAGTCCGTGCCGAACTCCTAATCTCACCTAGTCCCACCTACCCGCACTCAGCCCATAACCCTCCACTCCTTTCCTATCCATATACCTATCCAATTTTACCTTAAATGACACAACTGATCTGGCCTCTACTACTTCTACAGGAAGCTCATTCCACACAGCTATCACTCTCTGAGTAAAGAAATACCCCCTCGTGTTTCCCTTAAACTTTTGCCCCCTAACTCTCAAATCATGTCCTCTCGTTTGAATCTCCCCTACTCTCAATGGAAACAGCCTATTCACGTCAACTCTATCTATCCCTCTCAACATTTTAAATACCTCGATCAAATCCCCCCTCAACCTTCTACGCTCCAATGAATAGAGACCTAACTTGTTCAACCTTTCTCTGTAACTTAAGTGCTGAAACCCTGGTAACATCCTAGTAAATCGTCTCTGCACTCTCTCTAATTTATTGATATCTTTCCTATAATTCGGTGACCAGAACTGTACACAATATTCCAAATTTGGCCTTACCAATGCCTTGTACAATTTTAACATTACATCCCAACTTCTGTACTCAATGCTCTGATTTATAAAGGCCAGCGTTCCAAAAGCCTTCTTCACCACCCTATCTACATGAGACTCCACCTTCAGGGAACTATGCACTGTTATTCCTAGATCTCTCTGTTCCACTGCATTCCTCAATGCCCTACCATTTACCCTGTATGTTCTATTTGGATTATTCCTGCCAAAATGTAGAACCTCACACTTCTCAGCATTAAACTCCATCTGCCAACGTTCAGCCCATTCTTCTAACCGGCATAAATCTCCCTGCAAGCTTTGAAAACCCACCTCATTATCCACAACACCTCCTACCTTAGTATCATCAGCATACTTACTAATCCAATTTACCACCCCATCATCCAGATCATTTATGTATATTACAAACAACATCGGGCCCAAAACAGATCCCTGAGGCACCCCGCTAGTCACCGGCCTCCATCCCGATAAACAATTATCCACCACTACTCTCTGGCATCTCCCATCTAGCCACTGTTGAATCCATTTTATTACTCCAGCACTAATACCTAACGACTGAACCTTCTTAACTAACCTTCCATGTGGAACTTTGTCAAAGGCCTTGCTGAAGTCCATATAGACTACATCCACTGCCTTACCCTCGTCAACATTCCTCGTAACTACTTCAAAAAATTCAATAAGGTTTGTCAAACATGACCTTCCACGCACAAATCCATGCTGGCTACTCCTAATCAGATCCTGTCTATCCAGATAATTATAAATACTATCTCTAAGAATACTTTCCATTAATTTACCCACCACTGATGTCAAACTGACAGGTCTATAATTGCCAGGCTTACTTCTAGAACCCTTTTTAAACAATGGAACCACATGAGCAATACGCCAATCCTCCGGCACAATCCCCGTTTCTAATGACATCTGAAAGATCTCCGTCAGAGCTCCTGCTATCTCTACACAAACTTCCCTCAAGGTCCTGGGGAATATCCGGTCAGGACCCGGAGATTTATCCACTTTTAAATTTCTTAAAAGCGCCAGTACTTCCACCTCTTTAATTGTCATAGGTTCCATAACTTCCTTACTTGTTTCCCACACCTTACACCATTCGATATCCTTCTCCTTAGTGAATACCGAAGAGAAGAAATCGTTCAAAATCTCTCCCATCTCCCTCGGCTCCACACATAGCTGACCACCCTGATTCTCTAAGGGACCAATTTTATCCCTCACTATCCTCTTGCTTTTAATATAACTTTTAATATATTTAATATAGCATGACTGTAGTATTATATAGACACATCAATACTACAACTAGTTAGATTGAAAGTACACTATAGAGTTCGAAACCTACAATCTAGAAAATAGGTACCACCTTTTAGTTCAATGCAGGTACGTATTTACAAGAAAAAGAATGATTTATGTGCCATGAGTTAACAAGGGATGCCGCAACAAACAATTTACATTGTGGCATATATGTAAAGGAGAAACATCATCATTTAGAAAAATATAACTGCCTTTCCTCACTGCTAAATAAAATGAGTATCATATAATGCAATATCAACTATTTACACAGAAATAACTTGTAAGAAATATAATTGCCCATATTTTGGTGTAAGAACATCATAAAGCTGAGTACAGCAACCTTGTTATCACAGAATAAATCTGACTTGAATTTTTAACATTGTTACAGTTTTCAGGAATGGGATCTGCACTGCAATAAATACAAGAGGTAAGCTTGGGTGAATTGCTCACTGGCATCTCCGGATCGGGACAAAAACTATAATTCTACTCTTCCAATTGTTCTATTTGAAAATAATTTGCTTCAATTCTGACATTAGTCAGGCAGTCCAACAGCATGGGGATTCATAGCTGAGTCTTGTAAAGCGAAAGGAATCAATGCCAATCTGATGGGCTGAATAGCCTGTTTCCATGCTATATAACGCTAGAATAGATAAATGTAGTAAAATCTATTCATTGGGAATATGTTGAATAATACAAAGAAAAAATACAAAATAAAATAAGTAAAATATTTATAACTGAAAGTATTGGAATATATTGAAAACCCAGAAATTTAAAAAAACACAAAAATGCTAATGAGGCCAAGCGGTATATATTTAGCAGAAAAAGATATAATTAATATGCCAGGTCAGTCAGAATAATTTGAGAAACATTTGAGGATAAAGCTGTTTTTATCTTTGTAATTTTAGAGATGAGAACATACACAGAGGAAAGGGAATATGGGAAAGTTAGAAACCAGGGTAGGAAAAGGCCATAAAGTTCTGCAAGCCTGTTCCGTCATTCAACGAGATTTGGCTTATCTGAAATTTTAAAATAAAGAATTCGAAATGGTAATCAAATGTTGGGAATATGAAATAAAAGCAGAAAATGGTGCAAATAGTTGTTGCAAAGAAGGAAATACAATTAATGTTTCAGATCAATGATTTTCCACCAAAATGAGTTGGATGATCAGCCATGATAATATTGAATGGTGGTGCAGGCTCGAAGGGCCGAATGGCCTACTCCTGCACCTATTTTCTATGTTTCTATGCAGAATATGAAGCATGTTTAAGTTGAAGGTAAGGGAAAGAGAACAAGGGGAGTCTCTGTGAGACACTAGAAACCGAGTGACAGAAATGATGGTGATGCTAGCTGAGAGAAGATGGTGAAGGCCTGTAAATTGCACCTCACTTATCTAGAGGAGATGAATGAAAACAAAGGAGAGCCATCCAACTCATCCATGACAACCAACTTGATCAAGTCCAATATGTCTGTAGTTTGTCCATATCCCCTAAGCCTGTTCTACATCATTCTCCAGGTCCCTACCATTTATTGTACAAGTTCTGCCTTGGATTAACTGACATAGAATGCAAAACCTTGCACTTGCCAGACTTAAATTCTATCTGCCATTCTTTCCCCAGTTGATTAACTTCCTGTTGTAAACTTAGGTAACTTGCTTCACTATCTAATACACCATTAATTTAGATGCCATGCACAAAATTACTAGCCACATTAACAAAACTGTCATCCAAATCATTAATGTAAATAACAAACAACAGTGGCTCCAACACTGATCAAATAGTTTATCACTGGTCACAGGTCTTTGATCTGACTACTTCCCTCCAAAGCCTCTGATTCCTACCACAAAGCAAATTTTGCACAATACAATAATTTTTCTCTCTTTTTGTTCATTTCCTATACGTGTATTTCCTGCAGACAGATCAGATAAGATGAATTAGCCTTTCTTTACGGGTACCACCACTGCTTTTGGTTTCCACCTTGTCACAGACATTCCCTATTATCTCTCCACTGCTCCTGCTTCTCTGCAATTTAAACATTTTTAATGTCTAACTTTCCATAGATCTAATGAAAGATCAGTGATTTGGTATGGTTTTGAATTTCTTTCTAGACATATATAGCCTAGACTATCGAGTATTTCCAGCAATCTGAACTGCCTCCAATGTAAGTACGTTTAAAACAAATCCGAAACTGTATGCAGTAACTCATTTATACAGTAGTCTTATCAATATCCATACGGTTGTAGAAAGATCTCCACACTTTTATTTCTCAGCCCCTTTTGCAAAAAAAAGTCAACATTTCATTTGCCTTTCTAACTGTCCTCTTACCTGCACAACGGCTTTCTATGTATTATGTATGAGGCTCCCTGTCTTCAGATACCTTTGCAAGGAAGGATTCCGCAGTGCTTTTCTACTTACACAGGAATTGGCTTTTTCTCCTACTAAAGTGAATAATATCACATTATATTCTAGTTGCCAAGTTTATACTCACTTACTTAACCCATATGCAGTATTTCACATCGTGGGCTCTTTCCATTCTCCTCAAATCAGTATTCCATTACTCTGGTTGCCATTAAAAATCTGAAATTTGACTCCTACTTATAAAAGACAAAGTAGCTTCAAAATACAATGGCTAAGAAGACAGACAAAAAGGCTCACAGACTGATAAGAGACCTGTTGCCTACAAACAAAACTGTATTTTCCACAATGGAAAACAAATAATGGCCTTTAAATTCACAATATAAAAAACAAAGATTACACACTATAGTTGCAGGCTGTACAGTTTATAAACCAGAGTAAATAGATAAAGGTGTCTAAAAGAGTCATAGAGCTATACTGCAAGGAAACAAGCCTTTCGGCCCATTTGACAACATATGGCCTATAACCTTCTAAACTTTTCCTATCTATGTACCATTCCACTGTCTTTTAAAAGTTGTTACTATATTGGCCTTAAAAACTTTCTCTGGCACATCATTTGCAAGATGTATTGCATTGAACTGCTGCTACGAAGTTAACAAATTTCACATCACATGCCGGTGACGACAAACCTCATTCTGACTCTGATTTCACATAACCTTTGCATGAAAAAGTTGCACCTCAAGTTCCCATTAAAAATCTTCCCCTTTCACCTTAAAACTATATGTCTGCTAGTTCTTGATTTGGGAATATGGCCAAATACATTCACCGGACCTATGCTTCTCATGATTTTATACACTTCTATAAAATCAACTTTATTCCTTGAAGTGTAGTAGATTGCGAGTTCAATAGGTTTGAACAGGTTCATTTAATGTCAGAAATGTATACAATACAATATACATCCTGCAAGGAAAAAGAATTTCAAGATGTATATTGTATACATTTCTCTGACATTAAATGTACCTATTGACCCATATTGAACTCTCAGTCTACTACACTTCAAAGAATAAAGTCTCGCCTGTCCAATATCTCTTTATAACATAGTCCCTCAGGTCCTGACAAAATCATTGTAAATCTTTTCTGCACTCCTTTTAGTTTAATAACATTTGTTCTATAGCAGAGCAAACATAGCTGAATACAAAACATCAAATACAACACAATACAAATATAGAATACCTCAAAACACAATAGCAAATACAAACGGTAATGTCCAATGTCTTAAAGTTTAAAGAAAATTTATTATTTAATTACATATATGTCACTATATACTGCCTTCATTTATATACCCATGCTGCAACTGCTAGACAGAGCACTGCCAAATCCACTATTATTTTCAACAATTCTCAATCACCAACACCCAAGGCCCCATCTCACTGAAAGCCTGAAGTGAGTGAAAGCTCATCAGGGTCATAAAGACAATCAATATCCACTGGAAGTAAAACTTTTGAAGATTTACTCAACTAGTACTCTGTCCACAAATACTCCATCCCATTAAAGACTATCCATGCCAGCCTTGCTGCCACTTCTGACTGGCAGTGCTTCAGTTAAAATGTGAAGAGCTTCGGTCAAAGATTTTCAGTCTCAGCTATCTTGCCCGTGTCAGGGAAAAAGATTATCAAGGGGTATCTCAGAGAGGCTGTAATTTTGACAATCTATAAGAAAGGAAACTTCATCTGCAGAGAAAGTTATCATGCGAGTCTCTTTCAGTGTTCAATGTTCTCCACAGAGCTTCAGACCACCTGAACAACACAAACACCTATGTCAGGATGCTGTTCATCAACTATAGCTCAGCATTTAATGCCATCATTCCCACAATCCTGATTGAGAAGTTACAGAACCTGGGCCTTTGTACCTCCCTCTGTAATTGGAACCTCAACATCCTAACTGGAAGACCACAATCTGCGCAGATTGGTGATAGCATCTCCTCGCTGATTATCAATACTGGCGCACCTCAGGAGTGTGTGCTTAGCCCATTGCTCTACTCTCTCTATACCCATGACTGTGTGGCTAGGCATAGCTCAAATACCATGTATAAATTGGCTGATGATACAACCATTGTTGGTTGAATCTCAGATGGTGACAAGAGGATGTACAGGAGCAAGATATGCCAACTAGTGAAGCGGTGTCACAGCAACAACCTGGCACTCAACGTCAGTAAGACTAAAGAGCTGATTGTGGATTTCCAGAAAGGTAAGATGAGGGACACACACCAGTCCTTATAGACAGATCAGAAGTGGAGAGAATGAGCAGTTTCATGTTCCTGGGTGTCAAGACCTCTGAGAATCTAACGTGGTCCCAACATATCGATGCAGTTAGAAAGAAGGCAAGACAGCAACTATACTTCATTAGGAGTTTGAAGAGATTTGGTATGTCAACAAATACGCTCAAAAATTTCTATAGATGTACTGTGGAAAGCAGTCTGACAGTCTGCATCACTGTCGAGGAAGTAGAATACTCTACAGAGCATCAATTGAAAAATTGATAATAAAGGCAAACTGAGAATACCTATATTCAAACACTTTGGCAGTATTTTCCTCTTTGTTGATTACTCCATCCAGACATATTGCCATATTGATTCAAGTTTAAAATATCTATATAATTAATAAGCAGAGCTTCAGAGTGATACGCTTCTCTGTTAAATTTTCTGTTAAGCAAAAAAATGAACATTCAAACTAAATTAAAATTTTGAACTAAATTTTTGAAAATTAAAATCAGGCATCCGTGAACAATGACTGGCACAGCAATATTGCTACAGTAAATATAGTATGCAGGCTACTCGCTGGAATAAAAGATTTTGCTACAGGAAAATTTGTTTTGATCATAGTTTTTTTATTTATCATTAGAATTTGGAAGTTATGATATTCTCATTTTGCATTTTAATTTGCATTCTAGTTTACATTTTTAAAAATTATTTTAACAAGATTATCCAAGATTCATGCCTGACTTATTCAATACTTTTATTCATGCACTGAGATTACATTAGCTATGATCACAGACAGACAGACGAAAAGTGACACAAGGTTGAAGTGGTTAAGAGTCCTCACATATTGACCAAAAATGATAGATGTTATACAGAAGCAGACAGAGATCAGCAAAAATTACTTCATTTGCTCATGTCACTGAAAACACAATGGGGCCTATGAATACACTAATTTATCCTTATGCTTATTCATTATTTACCTTCTGCCCTCCAATCATCACTCTCTCTCCCAGCTTCAGGCCCAGTGACTTGAGCAGTGCCTTCCCCGAGATGTGATCATAGTTTGTCAGCATCGACTTTGATATGTCACAGGTCAGTGGTAATGCATCAAGAAGCACCTGCTTTAATTCTTTGGCAATTGCTGCTGCTTCTGCCATGTCCAGGGGCATGTCCAAAGGATCAGGGACAATGTCTGCTGGCATCTCCCCTTTATCATTCTGTCCAAGGATACAAAAGGGCAAATTTAAGTGCAACTGAAAATCATGCAAGCATTTTCCTTCTGATTTTTATTTGCTTACTTATTAAATTCAAAAGTAATTCACACACATTTCTAATAACAGTTACAACATTTGAAAAATACTCCGACAGGTGGCACAGTAAACCCAATTTTTGAACCAAATCAAAAAAACCCAAAATGTGAAAAATGGTTCGATGACCAAATGAGTCAAGGTTGCATTAAGGAGATACAATGAAAAAAACCATTATAATTTATGTAATGCCTTTCTATTCTGGTCCTGAGTTAGAATGAGAAATTTAAGGCTGTTTCTTAAAATCAGCTACTCACAGCATGGATGCTCATTCAGAAAAGTATTCTGCCTATTTTTTGCTGGTTGTGTTATTGCTCAAAGAGGACAGAATTGCTCAGAGAAAAGCAATTCATGCTGCAGAGTCCATTCTGACTCCATGCAATACCCCACTATGAAATCCTCTTCCTACAGCTATAGAAATTCTTTCCTTCAAAATACTTAATCAGCTCCCTTTTATGTTATAGCCTTAAAAGCTGGAGTGTTCAAAATTAGCAGAAAAATTCAAATCAGCATGATAACCAGAATGGCGAGAGCCATGCAAAACATAGTGGGGAATTGCATATGTAATCTGTAACAGGGAAGCAAGTGTAAGGTAAACATGAGGCACTTCTTCATGAAGGCAATTGCATTCATCAAATATTGCCACCATCTACTCCATGCCACCTTTTCACAGCTACTATCAGGCAGGAGGTACAGAAGCTTGTAGTCCCACCAACCAGGTTCAAGAACAGAAACTTCCTTTCAATCATTCAATTCCTAAACTAATTCCTAGGGCAAAATCATAATCACCATAGCTTAGGAACACTATGATCACTTTGCATTAAAATGGACCATTTTGTTCAAATTATTGTTCTTTCTTGTAAATACGGTTGTAATTTATGTTTAAAATTATATTTCTCCTGTGAATACTACTATATGTGTCTGTGCTGCTGTTACAAGAAAGATTTTCACTGCAACTGTGCATAGATGTACATTTGACAATAATCTCAACTTGATAACAACATTGGTGGCAAAAAGCTCACAAGAGGCCTAAATGTAATAATGTAAAATCTTATTTTCTTGAGAAACATAATTATTTTATAAACACAAGGGGTTCCACAAATGCTGGACAATAAAAATAACACACACCAAATGCTGGAGGAACTTAGCAGGCCAGGCTGCATCTCTGGAGGAATAAATAGATGATATTTCAGGCTGAGACCCTTCATCAGGACTGGAATGGAAGAGGGAAGAAACCACAATAAGAAGGTGGGTGAGTAGGAATACAAGCTGGCAGATGATAGGTGAATCCAGGTGAGGGGAAGGTATTGGACAGATGAGAAGAGGTAAAAGGGAAAATGGGGAATAGAAGAGATAGAAGGGGGAGGGCGAGAAAAATACTGGAAGTTAGAGAAACTGATGTTCATGCCATCAGGTTCGAGGCAACCCAAACAGAATATGAGGTGTTGCTCCTCCAGTCCGAGTGTGGTCTCATCATGGCAGTGGAGGAGGCCACACTCAGGACGTCAGAACGGGAATGGGAAGTCAAATTGAAATGGTTGCCACTGGGAAATACCACATTTTGTGGTGGATGGACCAAAGGTGTTTGCCAAAACAGTCCTCAACCCAAGTCGGGTCTCACAGATGTAGAGTAGGTTGCACTAGAAGCACCGGATACATATATGACCATAAAAGACTCACAGATGAATGTCATCTCACCTGGAAGGATTGTAGGTTTGTTTGGGGCCCTGAACGGTGGTGGGGGAAGAAGTGTAGCAGCAGGTGTAGCACTTGTTCCACTTGCAGGGATTAACAGGTTAACAGGGAAGGACGAGTGGATATGGACAAGTCTTGCAGAAAGTAGTCCCTATGGAAAGCGGTGAGAAGTGGGGGAGGAAAAGAAAGTGGTGCTTTGTAGTAGGATTCTATTGCAGATGACAAAAATACAAAGAAAGTTGTGCTTGATAAGAAGGCTTGCGGATTGATAGGTAAAGACAAGGGGAACCCTATCCTTTTATGGCAGCAGGAAGATGGGGTATGTGTAGATGTGTGGGAAATGGAGGAGATGCTAGTGAGGGCAGCATCAATGGTAGTAGAAGTGAAACCCCTCCCTTTGTTTGAAGAATGAGGACACCTCAGATGTTTTGGAATGGACAGCCTCAGCAGAAACAGAGGAATTGACAAAAGGATATAGCATTTTTACAAGTGACAGGGTGGAAAGAGATAAAGTTAAGATAGCTGTGAGGGTCAGTAGGTTTATAAAATATATCAGCAGATAGTCTGTCTCCAGAGATGAAGAATGGAAATCAAGAAAGAAGAGATGTGTCAAAGATGGACCAAGTAAATTTGAGGGCACAGTCGAAATTGGAGGCAAAGTTGATGAAATTGATCAACTCAACTGTGCTATAATTAATTACGTCTATTGTTAGGATTTACCAATGAGGATGTTGTTTAAAAGGTTCTTGCTGCAAATCGGTAACAAAGATGTTTCATTTATCAACTTTAAAATCAGATTTTCAAAATGACCCATGTAAAGATGTCTTTGTCTCATTCTAATAAGAGCTTTATTTAAGCAACATCAGCGCTGGATTACCTGATTACACCAGGTTAAGATGATTACATACAAAACTCTATCCACCCAACACAAAGAAAAGTGGTTTAAACCAAAACTCTGTTGCGCACCATCACCATGCTAGTGCAATTTTTTCTCTTCTCAATACGAACTTTATGCCCTACTTTGCAGGGTATAAACATATTTTATTCTGTGGGAAACTGTGCTGTTTTCCCAACTTATTTTATATTGGTTAATTATAGATAGCAGGATTCTGGAGCATTTTTTGACAGAATTTGAAACAAAATCTTAGATATGATGTATTTTAGAAGGGACCTTTCTTCAGCCATTTTACAGAATGGACAATAAGTCGTTAAGCAAGCATCATTAATTTTTCACTTTTTACCGAAGACCCGAAAAGAGATAAATATTTAATGAATATACTGTTGGTGGCTGGTAAAAAGACTCTTACTAGGAAATGGTTATCACAGGAGAGCCCAACTTTAAATACATGGATGGAAATTACAATGGACATTTACAAAATGGAGAAGATAACAGCATCTGTTAATCATAAGCTGGAACAATTTGATTCATACTGGGAAAAATGGTTTAACTACATAATGCCTCATAGGCCTGATTTTATTCTCACAAATCAATGAATCTGTTGTAAAAAAAAAGATCACTCCCTACTTGTACATAGTTCTTTCCTTTTGCTTGTTTTTTCTTTCCACTCTTTTCTATAAGTGTATACCCCAGATAAATACTTTGTGGAGATTTTGTTTGTGATATATATGATATATATGTACAATGTCTGAAATACATCTTATGGAAATATTTGTTTGATGAACTTCAATATAAAAATAAATTACAAAAAAAGAGAAAAAAAACAAAGCCAATTAATATCTTACTACATGTTTGCACTTTTATTTACCATCTGCTTTTCAGTGTGGAGAAATAATAGGTAAAAACAGACATTTCCTAATGTAAGTCTGTTCACCAAAAAAAATGAAAAATTAGACACTTTCAACAAATTATCTTTGTAATTAGAACCCACAATGGGATGGTGTTTAGAAATTAATATAAGCACTTAACTGTAGTAATTTTACAATAAGCAATTTTTCTTCAGCAGTTTGAACAAGGAACGACTGCGTAAGCGTGTGAAGGTCGACCTGTGAGAACAGCAGGAGAGTTTAAAAAACGAGCAGATTAACAAAGCGGATGTCGGAGGAGCGGGTGACAGAGTAGGAAGGCTTTGGCTCGAGAGGCTTCGGCGAGCAGCGGATCAGGACGAGCTTGCTCCCAGTGAGGTAAGGCTGGTAAGCTCCTTTAATTAATCTAATTAACTTAGGAGTACATAATGGAGGCAACAGTTAGGGCAGTTGAGTGCTCCATTTGCAGTATGTAGCAAGTCAGGGCGAGCACAATTGTTCCTGATGACTACACCTGCAAAAGGTGCATCCAGCTGCAGCTCCTGACAAACCAAGTTAGGGAACTGGAGCTGGAGCTGGATGAACTTCGGATCATTCGGGGGGTAGGGGCAGAAATAGACAGGAGTTTCAGGGAGATAGTCACTCCTAAGTCAGGAGACAGGTAGCTGGGTGACTGTCAAGAGAGGGAAGGGGAATAGACAGGAAGAGCAGAGCACCCCTGTGACCCTTCCCATCAACAATAAGTATATCGTTTTGGATACTGTTGGTGGGGACGACCTACCAGGGACAAGTTGCAGTGGTTGCGTCTCTGGCACCGAGACTAGATTCTCAGCTTAGAAGGGAAGGAGGGAAAAGAGGAGAGCAGTAGTGATAGGGGATTCGATATTTAGGGGGGACAGATAAGAGGTTCTGTGGTCGAGAACCTCATGATTCTCTGAGATCAAGAATTCCGGATGGTCTGTTGCCTCCAGGATCGCGTTCTCTGTTTTCTCAAGAGGGAGGGTGAGCAGCCAGATGTCATGGTCCATGTAGGGACCAATGACGTGGATAGGAAGGAGGAGGAGGTCCTGCAAAGAGAGTTTAGGGAGTTAGGTGCAAAGTTGAAGGACAGGACCTCCAGGATTGCTACCTGTGCCATGTGCCAGTGAGGCTAGAAATAGGAAGATAATGCAGCTAAATACGTGGCTAAGGAGTTGGTGCAGGAGGGAGAGCTTCATGTTTCTGGACAATTGGGCCTTGTTCCAGGGTAGGTGGGACCTGTTCTGACGGGATGGGTTGGACCTGAACTTGAGGGTGACTAACATCCTTGTGGGAAGATTTGCTAGTGCTGCTCTGGGGGGGGTTTAAACTAGATTTGCAGGGAGAGGGGAACCAGAGTGTTAGAGCAGATAGTGAGGTGGAGGAGGATAAAGGTCATGTGCCAACTTCAAGTATAGTGCATGGAGTAAAGCCAGATCTAACATATAAAGAGGCTTTGAGGAATGAGAAGAAGAATAAAGGGTGTGAAGGTAGTAAGGTAGAAGGGCTAAAGTGTGTGTACTCCAATGCAAGAAGCATCAGGAACAAAATGTGATGAACTGAGAGCTTGGATACATACATGGAATTATGATGTAGTGGCCATTACAGAGACTTGGCTGGTACCAGAGCAGGAATGTATTCTCAATATTCTAGGATTTCAGTGTTTTAAAAGGGATTGGGGGGGGGGGGGGAAGGAGAGGAAGGGTGGCATTACTGGTCTGGGATACTATTACAGCTACAGAAAGGGTGGATAATGTAGCAGGATCCTCTTTGAGTCAGTATGGGTGGAAGTCAGGAACAGGAAGGGAGCAGTTACTCTACTGGGGTATTCTATAGGCCCCCTGGTAGCAGCAGAGATACCGAGGAACAGATTGGGAGGCAAATTTTGGAAAGGTGCAAAAATAACAGGGTTGTTATCATGGGTGACTTTAATTTCCCTAATATCGATCGATTCCTGTCACAGATCTCTCAGTGGGTGACCATCTGGGGGACAGTGACCACCGCTCCCTGGCCTTTAGCATTATCATGGAAAAGGACAGAATCAGGGAGGACATGAAATTTTTTTTTATTGGGGAAGGGCAAATTATGAGGCTATAAGGCTAGAACTTGTGGGTGTGAATTGGGATGATGTTTTTGCAGGAAAATGTACTATGGACATGTGGTTGATGTTTAGGGATCTCTTGCAGGATGTTAGGGATAAATTTGTCTCAGTGAGATAGATAAAGAATGGTAGGGTGAAGGAACCATGGGTGACAAGTGAGGTAGAAAATCTAGTCATGCGGAAGAAGGCAGCATACATGAGGTTTAGGATGCAAGGGTCAGATGGGGCTATTGAGGAATATAGGGTAGCAAGAAAGGAGCTTAAGAAGGGGCTGAGGAGAGCAAGAAGGGGGGATGAGAAGGCCTTGGCGAGTCAGGTAAAGGAAAACCCCAAGGTATTCTTCAATTATGTGAAGAACAAAAGGATGATAGGAGTGAAGGTAGGACTGATTAGAAATAAAGGTGGGAAGATGTGCCTGAAGGCTGCGGAAGTGAGCGAGGTCCTCAATGAATACTTCTCTTCGGTATTCACCAATGAGAGGGAACTTGATGACAGTGAGGACAATATGAGTGAGGTTGAACTTCTGGAGCATGTTGATATTAAGGGAGAGGAGGTGTTGAAGTTGTTAAAATACATTGGTACAGATTAGTCCCCGGGGCCTGACGGAATATTCCCCAGGCTGCTCCACGAGGCAAGGGAAGAGATTGTTGAGCCTCTGGCTATGATCTTTATGTCCTTGTTGTCCATGGGAATGGCACCGGAGGATTGGAGGGAGGCGAATGTTGTCCCCTTGTTCAAAAAAGGTAGTAGGGATAGTCCAGGTAATTATAGACCAGTGAGCCTTACGTCTGTGGTGGGAAAGCTGTTGGAAAAGATTCTTAGAGATAGGATCTATGGGCATTTAGAGAATCATGGTCTGATCAGGGACAGCCAGCATGGCTTTGTGAAGGGCAAATCGTGTCTAACAAGCCTGATAGAGTTCGTTGAGGAGTTGACCAGGCATATAGACGAGGGTAGTGTAGTGAATGTGATCTACATGGATTTTAGTAAGGCATTTGAGAAGGTTCCACACGGTAGGCTTATTCAGAAAGTCAGAAGGCATGGGATCCAGGGAAGTTTGGCCAGGTGGATTCAGAATTGGCTTGCCTGCAGAAAGCAGAGGGTCATGGTGGAGGGGGTACATTCGGATTGGAGGGTTGTGACTAGATGTGTCCCACAAGGATCGGTTTTGGGACCTCTAATTTTTGTGATTTTTATTAAGGACCTGGATGTGGGGTTTGTGTGGGTTGGCAAGTTTGCAGACAACACAAAGGTTGGTGGTGTTGTGGATAGTGTAGGGAATTGTCGAAGATTGTAGAGAGACATTGATAGGATGCAGAAGTGGGCTGAGAAGTGGCAAGCGGAGTTCAACCCAGAGAAGCGTGAGGTGGTACACTTTGGAAAGACAAACTCCAAGGCAGAGTACAATGTAAATGGCAGGATACTTGATAGTGTGGAAGAGCAGAGGGAACTGAGGGATACATGTCCACAGATCCCTGAAAGTTGCCTCACAGGTAGATAGGTTATTTAAGAAAGCTTATGGGGTGTTAGCTTTCTTATGTCAAGGGATAGAGTTTAAGAGTCGTGAGGTAATGATGCAGCTCTATAAAACTCTGGTTAGGCCACATTCGGAGTACTGTGTCCAGTTCTAGTCGCCTCACTATAGGAAGGATGTGGAAGCATTGGAAAGGGTACAGAGGAGATTTATCAGGATGCTGTCTGGTCTAGTGAATATGCATTATGATCAGAGATTAAGGGAGCTAGGGCTTTACTCTTTGGAGAGAAGGAGGATGAGACGAGACATGATAGAGGTATACAAGATATTAAGAGAAATAGGTAGAATGGACAGCCAGTACCTCTTCCCAAAGGCACCACTGCTCACTACAAGAGGACATGGCTTTAAGGTAAGGGGTGGGAAGTTCAAGGGGGATATTAGAGGAAGGTTTTTTACTCAGAGAGTGGTTAATGCGTGGAATGCACTGCCTGAGTCAGTGGTGGAGGCAGATACACCAGTGAAATTTAAGAGACTACTAGACAAGTACATCGAGGAATTTAAGGTGAGGGGTTATATGGGAGGCAGGGTTTAAGGGTCGGCACAACATTTTGGGCTGAAGGGACTGTACTGTGCTGTACTATTCTATGTTCTATATTCTTCAGGTTATACTTAAGGGATAAATGATAACTAAAAGATTGTACGTTCCACAAAGCCTATGCACTACAGCCATTGATAGATAGATAGATACTTTATTCATCCCCATGGGGAAATTCAACTTTTTTCCAATGTCCCATACACTTGTTGTAGCAAAACTAATTACATACAATACTTAACTCAGTAAAAAAATATGATATGCATCTAAATCACTATCTCAAAAAGCATTAATAATAGCTTTTAAAAAGTTCTTAAGTCCTGGCGGTTGAATTGTAAAGCCTAATGGCATTGGGGAGTATTGACCTCTTCATCCTGTCTGAGGAGCATTGCATCGATAGTAACCTGTCGCTGAAACTGCTTATCTTAGCCCATGGCAATTTAAGTATCATTTCAATATAGAAAGGAAAACCTATATAGAATCTCAGAGTTAGTTCTTTTCTGTCCTCAGTTGTAAATACCGTAGATGTCGGATTATAAGCCGCTACTTTTTTCCCACATTTTGAACAGCTTTGAACTCTGCGGCCTTTAATACGGTGCGGCTAATGCATGATTTTTTTCATGCCGCCAAAAACATTTTGCCTCGTAACAGTAGACCAATAAAATTGATGAGTAGTTCACAGAGGTCCAATGAAATTGTACGATAAATCAAGCGCACTTTCACAATTAAATTATTGTAAATCAGTCATTTGTACTCACCCTCATCAACATGGAAAACACTCGAAGAAAAGCATTGTGCTGCCTTTATGGCAGTTATTTAGTTTATAATATTTTCGCTTAGTAATTCATTTTCTAGTTAAAGTTAGAAGTGTTTTAACTATATTTGTTTTCTGTACTACATCGCAGGATGCTATGACGTCACACCCGGTTTCGCCGCGTCTTGTGGGAAAAATGCCAGTTTGCGATAAACGGGAAGGAGGGGGGCGAGCGGCATTGGATCTGAGCGAACGCTGCTTTTAAGTTAAAGGCGATCAATAACTTTTCCTGGTAGGCTGCAGTATATATATTTTTTACCAGTCGTTAGGAGATATTGGAATGTTGTTCAATAAAAAAGTATACGCAACGTATATTTAAAAGTAGCCGCGTTACAGGCACGGTTCGAAAAAAAGCATTTGCAATATGTATTTGTTTATGTTACCATATGGATTTAATTAAAAGTTAAAAAATCCTCACGTGTAATATCTTTCTGTGTAAATATCTCATATTACAACGTGGGACACCTGCGGCCGAAAATCCGGTGCGGCCTAAAATCCGGTGCGGCCTGTACAAGTAAAAAATTGATTTTCTTTCTAAAATTAGAGCCAGCAGCTTTTAATCAGGTGCGCTCTGTAGTCCGGAATCTACGGTATATTAACCAAACCTTTCTGTTATGATTTACACCTTTCATTCAAATAATAGCTTTGACACATCATGTTGGCTCAATTATTCAAATACAATTGTACTTCCTACTACATCTCTATGTTGGAAGTGATAGAGCAAACCCCAAAAATTTATTCACAAATTATTACAAAATCCTGCAGATATGCTAACTGCCTCAATGGGTGCCAATTCTCATGTTCAGCAAACACACCATAGCCCCACTCCCCTGCAACTAACCATATTCACAAAAAAATAAAAGAATACACTACCACATTGTATCACATAAAAAAATGAATTAAAATCAACACTGGGATATTAATTGAAATAACATCAAACAGTTCAGAGAATCTGTTAGTCCATCAACACTAAAGACTCAAGCATACCAGATTGTTGGTGATGTAGTAAAGCTCCATTAATGTATAAAGACCAACAATCACTAAAATCATTAAGATTACTTTGTATTCACGTATGAAGAGGTAAGCTATCTGATATGGGCAGTATAATGGAGCATTGTGACAGTGCTTCAAACTCAAGAAAGTGCAGTAACAGGAACAAAAGAAGTCAGATAAAAAAAAGTGGTTCAAAAATGATTCTGGATGATATAAATTTATTGTCTTATGGTAGCACAATGTAACAAAGCTCTTCTTTTTGAAAATTTAAGCCCCTTCATAAGTATTAGACACAGGGCCTCAAAATGTAAAAAGGAATAGAAGTGGTAGAAAAACAATACATATTTTGGGAATACTCAGCAGGTCCAGCAGCATTCATACAGTGAGGAATAATTAATTTTCCATGGAAACTTGTGAAGTGAGGCCATTCCCAGGCCCTTTGCATTTCCCATATCCCTGTATTTTGCTCTGATCTGTAGAGCTAATATTGCCGGGTAAAACCACCTGAATTGAGTATGAGGCACTCTGGTTCATTGGCCTCAAACCATGTAATCAAATAAAAGCTTTGTTTAGGTGTCAAATCCACACCCGAACTGTGACATCTGTGAAAGCTACTGTTTTTTCAATGCTTTTGAATAGCCTTGACATTCAGAGGCATTTAAACTTTTAAAAATGAAATAAACTAGTTAAAACAAAATAAATACAAAAGTTTAAAAAAATGCCTCATTCTTGCTTTGCTTCTAAAATAACCTCCTGAATGAATGGGATCATGGACATGTATGATTTCCAAGTTAGTTTTTCCAAAAGGAAGTACATATTGCTGTGAAGTACAGGGAGAATTTCAGCAACCCTGATCCAACCCTGAACTCCATTTGAGTTGGCAAGTGATGAGCACAGTTCAGAAATCTCTGGCTGAACTTGCCCAGCAGTGTCCAGCTTCCAAGCAGTAAAATCTGTGACATTGATCTTTCAGAGAAAGTTAAAAGATAAACACCATTTATCATCCATTCCTATAGAGCATCCCTACTCTCAAACACATTCTCTGTTTACTTGTTAATTAGAGTTTCTTTCTTAAAATATTGGAAAATAATCAGTAATTCAAATTAAGTAAGTGTTTTATTAAGCAAGAGAGCTCCGGTAGAGAAGGACCACATTCTTCTACTTTCTGCCAATCACCAGATAAGCAAAATCAGCAATATCCTTTTCTACAAAGACAGCAATTAGTCTCATGCTATGCTACGATTCTTAAGAGGGTACTTATCTAATTTTACATATGGCATGTCACATATCTATTTTAATAATGAAGCAAAAAGAGGAAACAAACATCTATCTCTTGGGTGTCTTACTTGGACACAAAATTTACCAGATCCTTCCATAATCAGATATGATTGGCTGTGATTTTCATGGTATCTGTTTTGGTTCAGCTATGTTCTCATTTTGAGGATTAGCATAACACCCTCTGGTATCTCCAACCTGTGAATGTCAGTCCTCCATCTTCCCAACGACCTTCCTGAGATAATGCTGTTCCTCAGAAATAAAGCATGTTTCTCATTTGTGACACTGCATGATCAGAGAGTGTACTGTGTGTCAATTTATCACTTTGTTCTTCCAAGTCAGATCTTATGTAGGTGTAATCCTCAGGTGGTCTTCACCTCTTAACAACGTGGGTTTTGGTATTTCCGCTATAATATCATGCACCTCAAGCTTCCCTTTCTCTCAAAGCTGTACTGGTGGTGCAATTTCTTCACTTAATTGATCATTATCCTATCACAATGTACCTCTACCATTCCACTGTGATGAATAGGTATTCCTCAATTTGCAAACGGGTTGCATTCCAAGAGAATGCTTCATTCGGTAAAAATTCATAAACTGAAAAGGTGTTTTCTAATAATTTCAATATAAAAACAGGAAAGAAAACTAAATACCTAAAAAATTCATCCACTCCAATATCTGAAAAAAAAATTGTAATATTGATAATCACATCAAGTTAAAATAACAAAAATGCATCATACAATATACATGAATCCCAGGGATCTTGTTGGGGGTGGAAACATCCTCTTATGAGAAATGGGTTACTACCCCAGGAATTGGAGTTCACCTTTTTAAGATAAAGATGAAGCAATTATTTTCCTTTCAGTAAATCTTTAGAATACTCTTCCTCAAAAGCCAAGAGATATAGAACCTTCACTGAGCAGACTCCTGATATGTAAAGGATGAAAAGTTAAACTACATATAATAATACAGCATAAGAACAGGCCCTTCGGCCCACATTATGCCAAGCTAATTATATTAGCAATCAAATGCCCAACTAATCAATGTTCATATTCTTCCATTTTCTGCACGTTCATGTGCCTATCTGAGAGCTTTTTGAACACTCCATGCAACTCATACCAGGCACCCACCACTCAGTAAAAATAAACTTTTCCGGCATAAATCCTTTAAACTTATCCCTCTCATCTGAAATTTGTGCCCATTGGTATTAAAAATGTCAAGTCTGATAAAAAGATACTGTCTGTCTACTCTATTTATGTCCCTCATATTCTGATAAACCTGTCTCAGATTTCCCTTTAGACCATAATACATAGGAGCAGAATTAGGCTACTCAGCTGACATGAACACAGAACATAGAAATCTACAGCAGGCCCTTCGGGCCACAATGTTGTGCCGACCAAGTAACCTACTCTAGAAACTGCCTAAAATCTCCCTACCGCAGAGCCCTTTCTTTTTCTAAGCTCCATGTAGCTATCTAAGAGTTTGTTAAAAGACCCTATTGTATCTGCCTCTACCACCATTACTGGCAGTGCATTCCACACACCCACCACTCTCTGTAGAAAAACTTTCCTGGACATCTACCTTGTACCTACTTCCAAGCACCTTAAAACTGTGCCCCCTCATGTTAGTCATTTCAGCCCTGGAAAAAGCCTCTGGCTATCCACACGATCAATGCCTCTCATCATCTTATACACCTCTATCAGGTCACCTCTCATCTGCCATCGCTCCATGTAGAAAAGGCCAAGTTCACTCAACCTATTCTCATAAGGCATGCTTCCCAATCCAGGCAACATCCTTGTAAATCTCCTCTGCACATTTTCTATAGTTTCCACATCCTTCCTGTAATGAGTCCCCCCCACCCCCCTCCCCCCGGCCGCCATTCTTCTAAAATCCAGCGAGTACAGCTTCAGAGCCATCAAACACTCCTCATAAGCTAAACCTTTCTTTCCTGGAATCAGTCTCATTAACCTCCTATGGATCCAGCATTATCTTTTTTTAGTTAAGTGGCTGAAAACTGCTCACAATACTTCAAATGCAGTCTGACCAATACCTTATAAAGCCTCAGCATTACATCCTTGTTCTTTTATTCTAGTCCTCTTATGAATGCTAACATTGCATTGACCTATCTTACCACTAACTTGCCCTGCAAGTTACCCTTTTTGATTTTGGCCACAAGTTACACTTCACCTCATCCCACTGACATCAGTTTTGCCATATCATCTGCCTGTATATCCTCATAGTCTCACTACACATTGCACCAACTTGTATACCAACTGCCCCATCCTCAGCCCTATTCCTCCAATTCCCATCCCTTGCCAACTTAATTTACACCTTCCTAAACAGCTCCAGCAAACCTGCCAACAAGGATATGGGCCCCCTCGGGATCAGGTGTAACCTGCCCTTTTTGTACAGATCATACATCTTCCACAGAAGAGATCCCAATGATCCAGAAATCTGAAACCCTGCCTGCTGCATCACTTACCTCAGCTACTCAAACATCCTACTCCTGTCCTGACTAGCACGTGGCACTGGAAGTAATCCAGAGATTACTACTGGAAGTCCTGTTCTTCATTTATTTCCCTAACTCCCCCTACTTGATGTACAAACTCATCTGTTCTACCTAAGTCACTGGTAGAAATGATATAGCTTCCTCCACTCTAGCGAAGACAACCCAAGTGTGTCCACCCTCTCCATATAACATGTGCCCTCTAATCCGGTCAGCATCCTGATAAACCTCTTCTCCAACTTCTCCAAAGTTTCCCCATCTTTTATATAATGGATGACCAGAACTGAATACAATACACTAGTTGCAGCCAACTACAATTTTATAAGTCTGCAACACATCTTCTCAACTCTTGAACTCACATCTTTGACTAGCAAAAGGAAGTATGCCATTTCAGAAGCAGAATCAAGTTTATTATCACTGGCATGTGTCTTGAAATTTGTTAAATTAGCAGCAGCTGCTCAATGCAATACATATTATATAGAAGAAAAATAAATAAATTACAGTATATGTATGTTGAATAGATTAAAAATTCTGCAAAAACAGAAATATATATTAAAAAGTGAGGTAATAAAAAAGTGAGATATATATTTAAAAAAGTGAGGTATCGTATGGCGGGTTCAATGTCCATTTAGATATCACATGGCAGAGGGGAATAAGCTGTTCCTGAATTGCTGAGTGCCTGCCTTTAGGCTTCTGTACCTCCTACCTGATGGTAACAATGAGAAAAGGGCATCTACTGGGTGCTGGGGGTCCTTAATAATGGATGCTGCCTTTCTGAGACAACGCTGCCTAAAGGTGTCCTGGGTACTTTGTAGGCTAGTACCCAAGATGGAGCCGACTAGATTTACAACCTTCTGCAGCTTCTTTCAGTCCTGTGCAGTAGCCCCCCTGCATACCAGACAGTGATACAGCCTGTTAGAATGCTCTCCCTGGTACATCTATAGTACCGTAGATTCCGGACTACAGAGCGCACCTGATTAAAAGCCGCTGGCTCTAATTTTAGAAATAAAATCAATTTTTTAATTGTAAAGGCCGCACCGGATTTTAGGCCGCACCGCTACTTTTAAATATACATACGTATCGGTAACACAAATTACGTTGCATATACTTTTTTACTGAACAGCACGAACAACATTCCAATATCTCCTAGCGACTGGTAAAAATATATAGACTGCAGCCTACCAGGAAAAGTTATTGATCGCCTTTAACTTAAAAGCAGCGTTTTCGCTCGGGTCTGACGCGCTTGCGTAACGCGATCGGGTCTAATCGGGTCTGACGCGCTTGCGTAACGCGATCGGGTCTAATCGGGTCTGATGCGCTCGGGTCTGACGCACTTGCGTAACGCGATCGGGTCTAATCGGGTCTGACGCGCTTGCGTAACGCGATCGGGTCTAATCGGGTCTGATGCGCTCGGGTCTGACGCGCTCGGGTCTTGCTTTTCTTCGAGTATTTTCCATGTTGATGAGGGTGAGTACAAATGACTGATTTACAATAATTTAATTGTGAAAGTGCGCTTGATTTATCGTACAATTTCATTGGACCTCTGTGAACTACTCATCAATTTTATTGGTCTACTGTTACGAGGCAAAATGTTTACGAGGCGGCATGAAAAAAAACCATGTATTAGCCGCTCTGGATTAAAGGCCGCAGAGTTCAAAGCTGTTCAAAATGTGGGAAAAAAGTAGCGGCTTATAATCCGGAATCTACGGTAGTTTATGAGTGTTTTTGTTGACATACCAAATCTCTTCAAACTCCAAATGAAGTATAGTCGTTGTCTTGTCTTTATAGCTGCATCGATATGTTGGGACCAGGTTAGGTCCTCGGAGATCTTGACTCCCAGGAACTTGAAACTGCTCACTCTCGCCGCTTCTGATCATTCTATGAGGATTGGTATGTGTTCCTTCGTCTTACCCTTTCTGAAGTCCACAATCAGTTCTTTCATCTTAATAACGTTGGGTGCAAGGTTGTTACTGCAACACCATTCCACTAGTTGGTATATCTTGCTCCTGTATGCCCTCTCGTCTCTATCTGAGATTCTACCAACAATGGTTGCATCATCAGCAAATTTATAGATAGTATTTGAGCTATGCCTAGCCACACAGTCATGGGTATAGAGGGAGCAGAGCAGTGGGCTAGGCACACACCCGAGGTGCACCAGTGTTGATCAGCAGCGTGAAGGAGATATTATCACCAATCCACACAGATTGTGATCTTCCAGTTAGCAAGTCAAGGATCCAATTGCAGAGGGAGGTAAAGAGGCCCAGGTTCTGTAACTTATCATTCAGGATTGTGGGTTGCCTTCTTTACCACTATATCAACCTGTATAGTCACTTTCAGGGAGCTATGGGCCTGGACCCCAAGATCATTCTGCACATCAACATTGAGAAGGTTTTTTCCATTATCAAGGTTCTGTCTTTTTACATTTCATCTCCCAAAGTGCAACAGCTTACATTTGGCCAGGTTAACACCTCATGCCATTTCTCCAACCATAACTGCAATTCATCTATATCTCGTTATATTCTTTGCCAGTCTTCTACACCATCAATATTACCACCAATCTTTGTATAATTTTAAAACTTTCTTACCTACCCAGCTACATTTTCATTCAGGTCATACATACATCACAAACAGCACAGCTCTCAGTACAGATCCCTGCAGAACTCCACTAATATCAGATCTCCAGCTGGAACAAGTCCCTTTAGCCATCACCCTCTGGCTTCCTTTGGCAAGCCAATTCTAAATCCAAATAATCAATTCACTATGGATCCCGTGCAACTTAATTTTCTGGATGAAGGAACTTCCTAAAATGCATGTAAACAACATCTGCATCTCTACATTCATCAATCAACTTCAACAACTCCTCGAAAAACTCAATCAAGTTATTAAGACGTGACTTGCCCCCCACAAAATCATGCTGACTGTCCCTGATTAGACCCTGAATTTTCAAATGCTGATAAATACAATCCCTAAAAATCCTCTCCAGTACCTTCCCTACCACTGACATAAGACTCAACAGTCTTCTGTTTCCAGGATTATCCATACTTACCTTCTTCAATAATGGAACATCATTCACTACTCACCAGTACTCCAAGAACTTGTCTGTGGCTAAAGACAACATGAATATAATCAGTCATGGCCTCAGTAATTTCATCTTTTGCCTCTGACAATAACTTGGGGTATATCCCATCAGATCCTGAAAACTTATCCACCTTAATGTTCTATAACAGCCCCAACAATATCTCCTTCTTTATTTTGAATACTCCATGTCCTTTGAGGTCATTAACAGGCAGGACAGATAAAGAGTCAATGGTGTTATCTGCTTGGATTTTCAGAAGGCCTGCTACACATGAAGCTACTAAACAAGATAAGAGTCCATCATATTACAGGAAATATATTAGCACAGATAGAAGATTGGCTGACTGGAAAAAGGCAAAGAATGCAAATAACACTGTTCCAAGGAGAGTGAAGTTATTTTTGGCTGCTTTTTCCCTCATAACTCGAGATGAAAGCATGCAATAGCATCCTTTTCCAGAGAAGCTCTGCCTCTTTATACTAAATGTTTGTTTCAGAGAATTGTTACTTCCATTGAGGATTCATTCGGCTCCCTTGAAAAACATTCTGTCCTGATGGAATTTTCCCTTGCTACCATTCCTCACAAAGCAAATATTCAGCCATTTCTGGTGTTGAACAGGAATTTTAAAAGTTATCTCAAGCTCCACACAAACAAAATTAGAAACAATGAAGAATTAACCAGTCCAGCAACATCTGCATGGTAAAAAAAAATGTTAAAAGATTCATTAAAGAAAACCCTTCCTCAGAATTCCCCAACCCAAAATGCATTACCTAAGTGCCTAATCTTGTAACCATAATCTCAACCCTTTTTCTATCCTTTCCATTATAACATCTCTGCCCTTCATAACACTTCTAGGGCAACATTCTGGGCACCAAGTTTTATTTTGTCAGTGCGTGAGGGATAATTTGCAGCTACAATGTTACAAGATTTAAGCAATAACTAATTCCACTAAATGTTCACCCTCTTTCCTCATTTAATCTATTGTGTACAGAGAATATAACACTTTTCATTACAGTAAAAAATAGTTTCATAAACTGATGACTAACTGAGTCGATGGCACAATAGTGAAAAATCATTATCAAGTGCTTGTAAATCAAAGAATTATTGTATTTGCCGAGAATCTTCACTCCATTAGAAAAGGTATCAAAGGATTCACAACACTCTAGTTCAATAGGGGCACGATTGAGAACTTCCTGACTGGCTGCATCACTGCCTGGTATAGGAAATATACTTCCCTCAATCGCAGGACTCTGCAGAGTGTGGTGCGGACAGCCTGGCACATCTGTAGATGTGATCTTCCCACTATTCAGGGCATTTACAAAGACAGGTCTGTAAAAAAGGGCCCGAAGGATCATTGGAGACCCAAATCACCCCAACCACCAACTGTTCCAGCTGCTACCATTCAAGAAATGAAAGCCAGGACCAACAGGCTCTGGGACAGCTTCTTCTCCCAGGCCATGAGACTGCTTAATTCGTGCTGATGCAACTGTATTTCTATGTTACATTGACTATCCTGCTGTACATAATATTTATTGTAAATTACTATAATTGCACATTGCACATTTGAACGGAGATGTAACGTAAAGATTTTTACTCCACACATATATGAAGGATGCAAGTAATAAAGTCAATTCAATTCAATGAGTTAAAAAAAAGACTATTAATGCTCAACTGTTTCTTATCTAGCTGGGTTGCAATATGCTTGTAATACATCTAATGCATTCCCCAGAGTCTCATTTGGGGGCTTTATGGTATGCTGCAATTCTCTCTCCTTCTAACCAATGAGACAAAGAACATCTTAACTGCTGTTTGTTCTGGTATATCTGTCATAACCAGTCTGACATACAGTAGAATGCAAACAATTTCCTTTGTCTCCGTTCTAGAAATCCAATGGTTCAGACATCTTCATTAATTCAATTGTACATTCCCACTGTAATGACAGATTATTGTTTCATTACTCAGCTCACTGTTTCGCACTCAACTATTTATTTCAAGCTCAGGATAAATTTCATTGTTTCAGCAATCTACATTTCAAACACGATGCTTTAGTATCTCCAGCTTAGATGTGGAAAATAATAACTAAAATTAACAAATCAGAATTTACAGAGGGAGGAGACATAAGAGACTGCAAATCAGAATCAGGTTTATTATCATTGACATATGTCATGAAATTGCTGTATTGTGGCAGCACAGTGAAGGATGTAAAAAAGTTACTATTGGTTACAATAAATAAATTGTGCAAAAGAGGAATAGTGAGGTAGTGTTCATGGACTTTTCAGAAAGCTGATGGCAAAGGGGAAGAAGCCGTTCCTAAAAAGTTGATTTGTGGCTTTTCACGCTCCTATACCTCACTCCTGATGATAGCAATGAGAAGAGAGCAGGCCCAGGTTGGTGAGAGTCCTTAATGATGGATGCAGATTTTTGAGATACCACCTTTAGAAGATAACCTCAATGGTGGGGAGGTCCGTGATGGAGCTGGGGTGCATTTACCACCCTCTATAGCCTCTTTCAATCCTGTGCATTAAAGCCTTCGGCACAATGCTCTTCACAATACACCAATACAAATCTGTTAGTCTTTGGTTCCATAACCAAACCTCCTCAAACTCCCAAAGATGTCTAGCCAGTGGAGTGCCTTCTTCATGATTGAATTAATATGTTGGAACTAAGATAGATCCTCTAAGACATTATTTTAGTAACCTGAAGCTGCTTACCCTTTCCACCACTGACCTCCCCCCCCCCCCGCCCCCCGAGGTCCACAATCAATCCCTTGGTATTGCTCAAGGTTGTTGGTTATGACACCATTCAACCAGCTGATTCTTATTCCTGTAGGCGCTTTCATCACCATCTGAAATTCTGCCAATAGTTGTGTCATTCACAAATTTATAGATGGTGTTTGAACTATGCCTAGCCACACAGCCATCAGTGTAGAAAAAAGTAGAGCAGTGGGGTAAGCGCGCATCCTAGGGTGCACCTATGTTGATTATCAGTGAGGAGGAGATGTCATTACCGAACATGACTGCTGTCTCCTGATGAGGAAGTCAAGGATTCAGATGCAAAGGCCCAGGTTTTGAATCCTTTTGATTAGCACTCAGGGAATGGTCACAATGTTGAAAAGAAGCCTGTTGTACGTAATGTTGTTGTCCAAACCAAGTGAAGAGCCTGTGAAACTATGTCTGCTGTAGACCTGTTGTGGCAGTATGTAAACTACAGTGGGTTCAGGTCCTTAGTATTACCAGAATGACTATGCTGGATCTAGACATTAGAAAAACTGAAACTGGAATTAGAATTTATTAATGTGATATGTACCAGGATACAGTGAAAAGCTCATCTTACATACTTTTATTACAGATCACACCTCTCTCCTACAGTTCAACACATGGATGAACAACACAGGCTACCACTGTCTACATCCCCTCCTTGCCCTGCAACTACCATTCACACCTCCATATGTCAACTGCTATCGTCTCAATCTTCACCTTCTCCAGCCCCCAACTTCCACCAACTCCCCAGTCATCATGGACTCACCTTCATTACTGAGCAGGTGAGAAGGGCTCTGGGGTAACTCAGACACAGCAAAGCGTTGGGATTGGATGGTGTAAACCCCAAGGTCCTGAAGGAGTGTGCTGAACAGCTGTGTGGAGTTCTCCAGTGTATTTTCAATCTGAGTCTCAGCTTGGAAAGGGTCCTGAATGTGTGGAAAACATCATGTGTGGTCTCAGTTCCCAAGAAGGCCAACTGAAACTCTTGAATGACTACCGTCCAGTGGCCCTGATCTCACACATCATGAAGACCCTCGAGGAGCTGTTCCTGGTGCATCACCAACCCCTGGTCAGATCAGCCTGCGATCCCCTGCAGTTTGCCTACCAGGAGCACGCATTAGAGTCAATAATGCTGTCATCTACCTGCTGAACAGTGCCTACTCCTATTTGAATAAGCAGGGCAGCACTGTGAGGATCACATTTTTTGATTTCTCAAGTGCCTTCAATACCATACAGTCCTCATTACTTCGGGAAAAGTGCCATTCAATGCAGATTGGCATTTCCATTATATCCCGGATAAGAAACTACCTGACTGGCAGACCACAGTTTGTGTGGATTCAGAGCTGTGTATCAGACATAGCTATAAGCAGCACCCTGGCCCCACAGGGGACTGTATTGGCTCCCTTCCTGGTTACCCTGTATACC
The DNA here is from genome assembly GCF_048418815.1 of Hemitrygon akajei. Classification (NCBI taxonomy): domain Eukaryota; kingdom Metazoa; phylum Chordata; class Chondrichthyes; order Myliobatiformes; family Dasyatidae; genus Hemitrygon; species Hemitrygon akajei. Next base: position 34,026,235 of record NC_133130.1, read on the forward strand.
TCGGACTTTAGGTATAATACTGAGTCATGTCATCTGCAGAAATTATCTGATGACTTAGCAATAGTTGGGTGTAGAAAGGGAGGAAGAGAGGATGAATATAGGTGGAGGACTTTGCCAAATGGTGCAAGCTGAATCATCTGCAGCTCAACATTAGTAAGACAAAGGAGATGTTGATGGACTTTAGGAAGACTAGGCCTGTACTGCCATGTTGCTATGGATGGTGAGGATGTGGATCTGGTGAGGACCCTCTAGTACCTGAGGATGCATCTGGATGACAGACTTGAGTGGAGCACCAACACAAAGGTTGTGTACAAGAAGGGCCAGAGTCACCTCTAATTCCTGAGGAGACTGAGGTCCTTTGGAGTATGCAGACCTCTCCTTCAAATATTCTACCAGTCAGTTGTTGCCAGTACAATTGTGCTAGGGCAATGGCATCAACACGGGTGATGCCAACAGGCTCAATAAACTGATGGCTCTGTTATAAGAGTCAAATAGGTCACACCGGATGGAGGGTGTGGTAGAACAAAGGAACCTACAGAAAATCCTGGCAATTCTGGACAATGTTTCCCACCCTCTGTATGCCACCTTGGCTGAACAGACGAACACTTCTAGTCATGGACTAAGACAACTGTGCTCCTCCAAAAAGCACTATAAGCTCATTCTTACCCTCAACCCAATTAGGCTCTATAATGAGTCAACCCTTAACTAGAGAAGTGATGACCCCCTCCTGTTAGACTGTTTCAGGTAACTTTTTTTTATTCTTTCTTAATTCTCTTCTAATATTTGTATATTTGGGTATCTGTGAACTTGTAAAGGACTGTGACACTGTGATTTCCTTTGGGATCAATAAAGTATATATCTATTACACAATGCCATGAGGTCATACAAAGTTAAACAACAACAGAATGCAGAATACAGAGAAAGTGCAGTGCAGGTAAACAACAGATGCAAGTTCATAGAGGGAGACTGTGAGAACAAGAGCCCACCTTATCAAACAGTAGGGTAATGTAATGGGGGACAGATGACACATATTGTTCAAAATAGAAACTGTTTCACATAATTCACAAACACTGTCATTGAATTTTTGTGTTTACTTTAAGGGACAGTGTCTGATATAATGATGTCAGTGTAAGGCGCCTACTTTTTGGTTTGTTTATAATGGAAGTACGCAGCTACTGCTTTTGTTAAGTGCACAAAACAACTCCTGCATGTTTTATTCACAAAATCCTAAATTGGTTACCGTTGATGCTCTTGGACAATTCCGGAGTTTCTCAACAAGATATTGATTAATCACTTTGCAGTTGCCGGAGTTTTGGGAGCAGCATGCTATCATGTGGTTTGCACAGGTGGAAGCCCAGTTTGCACTGCGAGAAATCATTGTGGACAATACCAAATTTTACTACATCGTAGCATTGCTAAGTAGTTCCACTGCAGCCAGAGTGGTAAGTCAACTGGAAGACCTGCCTGCACGTGAGAAACATATCACTCTCAAAACCCACCTATTTCACACTTTTGGACTGTCTGAGTCGGAGCACGCCATTAGACTTCTCTCCTTGCCTGGCCTGGGTGACACTAGGCCTTCAGAACTAATGGACCACATGCTTTCTCTCTTGCTATATTTCTAGAAAACTCTTCATGGAATAAATCTCTGATCGAGTTTGCACAGCTCATACCAATATACTAAGAAAAACTATTGGACTAAAATGGCTGATAGTCTACACTCAGACAGAGAGAGCTGCATTGTTCCTCATCCTTTCCCTATCTCAATAAACCCTGTCAGCACAGCCTCCAGCAGACTCACGCCCATGGCTCCTAACCAGATAGTGGTGGGTCTATGTTTCTACCACACACATTTTGATACAAATGCCAAGAAGTGCCGACACATCGCAGCTTCAACAGTGTCAGTGCTTTGGGTCATCAAAAGACTGTGAACTGTAGGTTTCAGCTGCCAGGGTCGTCTATTGTTCACTACAGACACCTTTTCAGGGTGACGCTTCTTATGTGACATGGCCATTCAAGTGAGTGTGCTGCCAGCACTGCCCATTAATTATAAGGTAGACAGTGACAAACCCTCTCTGGAGGTCACCAGTGGCAACAGGATCCAGACTTACGGGACAAGACTCATGATGCTGTTTCAGTGGACAACATTACACATGGGACTTTGTCTTGGCTCAAGTGCTAGACATCTGCTTAGCGCAAATTCTCCACGTGCCCAAGGACTGTTAGTAGATCTTAAGCACTACCAGCTTGTGAGCACGAAGGACTTTGCATCATTACCCTATACTCCAGTAAGTTCCACACGACGACTCTGTCTAGTGCATGCACCACCACAAGTGAATTCACTCACTTGCTGGGTAAATTCTCAACACATGCTTGAGTGATCAGTGGACATGACCAGAGCATTTGATAACACCAAATGAGCTCCTTCAAATGTGACCTTACAGATGCACCCACTCCTCAATGCATCTATAGCCACCACTACTAACGCCTCAGACTATGCTGTGGGTGCCATGCATGAACAGTGAGTTAGAGTTGTGTGGCGACCGCACGCCTTCTTCAGCCAGCAGCTCTGGCCCCCAAAAGGAAGTACAACACATATGACTGCAAGCTTCTCCGTCCCTATCTGGCCATCTGCCATTTTCATTTTCTACTGGACAGCCAGTGTTTCACAGCATTCACTGACCACAAACCCCTCATGTACATGATGGCCAGCACATCAGATCCTTGGACTGCATGGCAGCAATGCCACCTGGTCTACATTTCAGAATTCACGACTGACATACAGCACATCAAAGGGAAATTACCTCTCACGGCCTGTCATCGATGCCATACACATCTGGGTTGACACATCAGCATGGCAGCTAACTAAGCTACCGACCTAGAGGTCCAGGCTTACAGGACAGCAGTCATGGGCCTGTGGTTAGTGGACATCAAGTTCAAGAACACAGGAGTTCCTCTCCTGTGCAATGCCTCAACCAATTACGCATGGTCCATAGTGCCAGCAAACTGGAGGTGTGCTGTTTTTAAGTACATTCACAGCCTTTCACATCTGGGCAGGAAGCCTTCACAGAAACAGATTGCATTAAAGTTTATGTGGTACGCCCTTAGGAAGGATGTGCGAGACTGAAGTGCAGCCTGTGTTGTGCATCAGCGAGCAAAAATTAACTGTCATGTTCGGGCACCATTGGCACATTTAGAGCATGTTGAGTGACATTTTGACCATGTGGACCTAGTTGGTCCTCTCCCCTCGCGGACTTCATGCCTCTCCTTACCATGACAACTGCACCACAAGGTGGCCAGAGGTTGTCCCTCTTGCATCAACGATGGCTGCAGGTGTGGCTTTGGTGTTCATCACCAACTGGGTCAATCGGTTCATCAACACATCTGGTATCTCTTCCGACCACGGTCCCTAAACAGGTCTGACCTCTGGATTGCAAAGGTCCAGAACCTCAGCGCTAAATTACATCACAACACAGTTTATCACCCGCAGTCCAACAACCTGTGCAAACGATTTTACTGTTCCTTCAAGGCTGCTCTGCAGGCCTCCATGACAGCTGAGTGGTGGCATGATCAAGTCCTGCTCGGGCTCAGAACAGCTCCAAAAAGACGACCTGCAGACCTCTACAGCTGATTTGGTGGATGGGCAGTGTTGGGTGATTTTATTACTGACATCACACCATCTGGTCAGCATCTCAGCAGCATTCCACTCTCCTGAGTAAATTCAATTCTTTTACACCTATTCCCACCTCCCATCATGGCGTACAGCACTCTTGGGTTCCAGTTTACCTACATTCTACCTCACTCATTTTTGTCCAGCATGTTGCACATCAACACCTCTTAAGCCCCCTTACATTGGCCCGTTCTGCATTTTGGAAAGGAGCGAAAAGACTTTTATTGTAGGTAGGAATGGTAAACCTGAATGTATATTTGTTGAATACCTTAAACTAGCCCATGAAGACCTGGGTAGCTCCACTACTATAACCCCTACATCACGATATGACTATGCACATGTCAGCTCACCCTTGGGTGAGCCAGAAGCATTTGCTGTTACTCCAAATAAGGGGCATGGAACCCGAGCTGAGCATCTCTTATGCGCACCAGACAGATTCACAATGGCAGTTTTGGTGAATTCTGGGGTGTGGGGCTGGTCTGTGTAGAGTAATGAAATGGGTGAGAGATGACACATTCTGTTCATAATAGAAACTATTCTACATAATTCACAAACACTGCCATTGAGAAGGTGTGTTCACTTTAAGAGACAATGCCTGACATAATGACGGCAGTGTCAGGCAGCTGATTTTTGGTTTGTTCATAATGGAAGTAAGTGGCTGTGGCTGTGGCTTTTGTTAAGCACATAAAATGACTTTTGCAAAATCCTACAGTACTAGGGAGCCATTGATGGTTTGTATAAATGCTGTTTTTAAGCCTGGTGGGTATGGCTTTCAGGCTATTATATCTTCTGCCCAATGGGAGAGGGGAGAAGAGAGAATGTCTGGGGTGGGTAGGGTCTTTGATTATGGTGGCTGCTTTACTGAAGCAGCAAGAAGAAAAAATAGAATCCATAGTAGGGAGGCTGGTTTCCATGTGGGCTAAGCTAGATCCACAGCTTTCTGCAGTTTCTTGCAGTTATGTGCAGAGCGGCTGCTATACCAAGCTGTGATGTATCCAGATAGGATACTTTCTATAGTGCATCAATAAAAAGTGGTAAAGGTCAACGGGGGACATGCCAAATTTCTTTAGCCTCCTAGGGAAGTTGAGGTGCAAGGAGGCTTTCTAGGGCTAGGCCATGTTGTTGACCAGAACAGGCCTTTGATGATGTTCACTTCCTTAGAACTTGAAACTCTCAATCCTCTCAATGTCAGTACTGTTGGTGCATGTGCACTTCTCCCCCTCCTTGAGTCAATGGCTAGCTCTTTTGATTTGCTGACAATGTGGGAAAGTTTGTCATGACACTGTGTACCAGGATCTCCATCTCATTCCTGCACTCAGATGGAATACATAGAATGAAATTGCTGAAATAACTCAGTGATCAGGCAGCATCTGTAGAAGCAAAACGACAGTCAACATTTCAGGTTGAGACCCTGCATCAAGACAGAGCGTCAACACTCATCTCTGTAACTGTATTTTGGACTTCATGACAGAAAGACCACAGTCAGTACATGTTGACAGCAACATCCCCAATTTCATCATGCTGCCCCCTAGGGCTGCGTGCTTAGTTCACAGCTGTTTATGTTGCAGATGCATCACTATGCTGCTAAATCTACAGCAAATTGAATCAAGTACGTTGATGATGCAATGATGACTGGCCTTATCAATGATGTTGACAACCAGGCAACGTACAGAGAGGAGGTAGAACAGCTGAACAATGGTGCGACCTCAATAACTTAACTCTCAATGTGGACAAGACCAGAGATGATTGTGGACTTTAGGAAGGTGTCGGCAGACCACTTCTTACTGCACATAAACAGCTCTTCCATAGACAAGAGTTAGGAGCACAAAGTTTCTGGGAGTGCACATAACGGACAATCTCACTGGTCCCTCAACACCACCTCTTCGGTGAAGAAAGATCAGCAGCGTCTCCACTTCCACAGGATACTGAGGTGAGCAAAGGTCTCCCCATCATTCTAAACAATGTTTGCAGGAGCATCATTGAGAGTGTTTTGACCAGTGGCTTCAGTCTGGTACGGGAATTGCAAGCCATCTGACCACAAGTCCATACAAAGGATTGCAAGGACTGCTAAGAGGCTCACCGCGGTCTCACCCTTCAGAGATGTTTATCAGGAGCACTGCATACATAGGGCCCTTAGCATTGTCAAGTGTTCCCTCCCATGCATCCAACAATCTCTTTGACTCCTTACCATCAAGCAAAGGGTACCAAAGCATTAAGGCAAGAATTGTTAGGATAGGAAACAGCCTCTTTCCCCCAGGATGTCAGACTACTGATCTCCCTGCCACCATCCAAGTCTCATTACGTACAAAACACCAGTAGCTGTATACTGTTTACTTTGTAGCTTGTATCATAAATGCACCTGAGTATTTGTCAACTTATTTATGGTAATATTATTCACATGTCATGTATGAGTTCTATGTACCGTGTTGTGCACCTTGGTACATACATTGTTTCAATGGGCAGTATACATGTGTACAGTTGAATGACAATAAACTTGAACTTGGAATCTTCAACAATTAAGTCTTTACCTGTGAAGTTGCTGCAGAAGCTCACCACGTCTATCCATAGTACGTGGTGAATCTAGTGCAGACCATTCAAAATCAAACTAATACAAATTCAGTGCATTTTAGATGCTTGGAAAGTTGAGAGAAGGTACATCTCATTCTGAATGACTGAAATCAGTGATATCTCTGACAAACCTCAGCAACAGAAAGAAAGACAAAGGTTGATAGGCATAAACAAAAGCAAACAAATTACAGTAAAATGCAGTAGTATCTTGAGTTGTTATTTACTGCACTGCAGACATGGCTTCTTTCAAAAGCTTTGGGGAATTTTCTCTGAGTATCTATCTCCCAGAAGATAAGCAAATCAATGCTGCTGAATTCCTCTGTGTCATCTGCTACATCAGAAAATTTGATATCCCTCATTAATCTGTGTTGCAGCTACTCCAGAAATCACAGAGCAGAATAAACCCTTTGTAGCTGTGTCTTCTAAGGACTGTAGGATCCCTTAAAGCTGAGTTCAGATTTCTCACCCTTCAATCACTGAAAATGTGTTTCAGCAGGCAGATTACCAAGTTCATTTAAATACAGCCATAAAAATGCAATACTAGTTCACCCACCCTATATTTATTGCACCATGCACTGTGTAAAGGCCCTGTGTAATTTTACTCAAATGTGGCTCAAAAAAAAACAAATTAAATTGCAAGGATACCAGGGCTCTTACTACCATTACTGTGATTCTTTTTCTTGCAGTTTTGTGTGTAATTGAAACAGAAAACATTTAAGTGTACGACAAAGGGGGAAGGCAAAATTCAGCATGTGCATTGTCTGATACCATCAAATAATCTGCAATTCACTTGTAGTTTAATGCTGACCTCTTGTGACAGACATCTTATATTACAACTTCTGAGTCAGGCTAAAAAATTGTAAAAATAGACCAAACAGAAGGCTTTTAGTCTGAATGCACACAGCATTCATAACATGAAGGAACTAATAGAAATAAATGGCCATTGTGGTACATAAAATAATACAGCATTGTTTAAGTTGAGCGAAAGGAATAGTCACATGCACGGTTTTAAGGTGCTTGGGAGTAAGTACAGAGGAGATGTCAGGGGTAAGGTTTATTTTTTTTAAGCAGAGTGTGGTGAGTGCATGGAATGGGCTGCCGGTGGCACTGGTGGAGGCGGATACATAGAACAATACAGCACAGTACAGGCCCTTCGGCCCACAATGTTGTGCCGACCCTTAAACCCTGCCTCCCATATAACCCTCCACCTTAAATTCCTCCATATACCTGTCTAGTAGTCTCTTAAATTTCCACTAGTGTATCTGCCTCCACCACTGACTCAGCCAGTGCATTCCATGCACTAACCACTATAGGGACTTTTAAGAGAATCCTGGATAGGTACACGGAGCTCAGAAAAATAGAGGGCTATGGGTAACGTGAAGTAATTTTTTTTTTGTAATTTTTTTTATTGAAGTTCATCAAACAAACATTTCCATAAGATGTATTTCAGACATTGTACATCATATATCATATATATCACAAAATCTCCACAAAGTATTTATCTGGGGTATACACTTATAGAAACGAGTGGAAAGAAAAAACAAGCAAAAGGAAAGAAATATGTACAAGTAGGGAGTGATCTTTTTGTTTACAACAGATTCATTGATTTGTGAGAATAAAATCAGGCCTATGAGGCATTATGTAGTTAAATCATTTTTCCCAGTATGAATCAAATTGTTCCAGCTTATGATTAACAGATGCTGTTATCTTCTCCATTTTGTAAATGTCCATTGTAATTTCCATCCATGTATTTAAAGTTGGGCTCTCCTGTGATAACCATTTCCTAGTAAGAGTCTTTTTACCAGCCACTAACAGTACATTCATTAAATATTTATCTCTTTTCAACCATTCTTGAGGTATATATCCAAAATATATTGTCTTACTCTCCAAGGGTATTTCACATTTAAAGATGTCTTGTAGGGCATTGTGTATCCCCCTCCAATAGTTTTTGATAACAGGGTAGTCCCAAAAAATATGATAATGATTTACATTTTGATTTCCACAATTTCTCCAGCAAACAGGGAGGTTCCTATCATAATGGGATTTCTGAGAGGGTGTAATAAAATATCTTATCAAGTTTTTCCATACAAACTCCCTCCATTTCTGTGAATTGCTATACTTCCATTGATATCTCCATATTGTTGTCCATTCTTCCTCAGATATAATTATCCCTCCTTCCTTCTCCCATTTTGTTTTAATGTATGACGTCGAATGTGTTTTAAGATTTGACAACCCCTTATACGTGCTTGAAATGATTCTACTACCATTATCTGAATTATATGCTTTTCTAAATAGCTCTATCAAGCACATATTTGCCTTGGTTACATTTTTAAGCGTCTTATTAACATATCGTCGCATCTGTAAATACCAATAAAAATCTTGTTTTTCTAATAAGTGTTTCTCTTTAAGCATTTCAAAACTGAACAGTGTTCCTTCTTTCATTATGTTGCAAAGAACTGTTATTCCTTTAGCTGTCCAGTCCTTAAATCCAGCATCCAATTTATTTGTTGTAAAATCAGAGTCATATGCACACCATTTAAGAATTGCAATATCTCCCTCTAGATTATATTCTTTTATAGTGGTTTTCCATATTTTAAGAGTAATTTCTAAGGTAAAGACATGTTCGGCACAGCTTTGTGAGCCTAAGGGCCTGTATTGTGCTGTAGGCTTTCTATGTTTCTATGTTTCATGGTTAAAAAATGTTAATTCTCTGTTCAAGAAAGAAGTAGGCACATCCTGGGAATTAAAGACCAGTGAATCTTACTCCAGTAGCAGGAAATTATTGGAGAAGATTCTTAGAGTCAGGAATTACGAGTATTTGGAGAAGTATAGTCTGACCAGGGACAGTCAGCATGGCTTTGTGTGGTGCAGCTTTTTCCTCATAAACCCGAGCAGCCAATGTGGTGCATATGGATTTTAGTAAGATGTTTTGAAAGTCAGGAGGCATGGGATCCAGGTAAACTTGGCTGTGTGGATTCAGAATTGGCTTGCCCATAGAAGGCAGAGGGTGATTGCAGATACAGTGTTTTCTGTTTGGAGGTCGGTGAGCAAAGGTGTTCTTCAAGGATTTGTTCTGGGACCACTGCTCCTTGTGATTTTTATATATGGTTGGGTGAGGAAGTGGAGGGTGAGTTACAGCAGTAAGTTTGCAGATGACATGAAGATTGGTGGATTGTGGATAGTGAAGATTATCATAGGTTACAACAGGATATTGACAGGGCGTAGAACTCGGCTGAGAAGTAACAGATGAAGTTTAACCATGAAAAGTTTGAAGTGATTCACTTTAAAAGGTCGAATTTGAAGGCAGACTATAGAGTTAATGGCAGGATTCTTCCATTAGCATGGAGGAACAGAGGGACCTTGGATCCACATCCATAGATCCCACAAGGTTGCCATGCAACTTGATCGTGTTGTTAAGAAAGTGTGTGTATTGGCCTTCATAGTGAGGAGATTGAATTCAAGAGCCACAAACAAGGTAAAGTTGAAGCTCTATAAAATCCTGGTTAGACCACACTTGGGGAAAAACATGTTCAGTTATGGTTGGTTGGCTCATTACAGGAAGGATGTGGAAACATTAGAAAGGGTGCAGAGGAGATTTATCAAGATGCTACCTAGATTAGAGAGCATGCTTTATAAGGATAGGTTGAGTGCTAGGGCTTTTCTCTTTGGAGTGAAGGAAGATGAGATATTTCTTGATAAGAGGTGTAGATCAAGTGGATAACCAGAGACTTTTGCAAAGAACATAAAATGCTGGTGGAACTCAGCAGGCCATTCTGCAGTGGAAAAGAGTAAACAGTCAACTTTTCAGACCAAGACCACTCATCAGGGTGCAGCCTGATGCTGCCTGGCCTGCTGAGTTTCTCCAGCATCATGTGTGTGTGTTTCTTTGGATTTCCAGCATCTTCAGATTTTCTCATGCTTGTGACCACAGACTTTTTCCCAGGGCGGAAATGACTAATACGAGGTGGCATCATTTCAAGCTGATTGGAGAAATGTATAGGAACAATATCAAAGGTAAGTTGTTGTTCCCCCCACCCCCACCCACAGTCTGTGTTGGGTGCATGGAGCACACTGCCGGGAGTGGAGATAGAGGCAGATATATTAGTGACATTTAAGAAACTCTTAGACAGGCACACGGATAATAGAGAAATGGAGGGTTATGTCTCTACTCCAAATAAGTGCAGACACAGAATAACTAAATATATTCAAGGCTAAGACAAAGGTACTTGGTTCACAGTAGGATTAAGGATTATGGAGGACAGACAAGAAAGTGGATCTGAATGGAAGATCAAACCTACCATGATTTTAATGAATGGGCGAGAAGGCTTATTGAACTAAAAGGCCTTGGAAATATAGTTAGAAAATCTAGTCATTCTGTCCTTGTTGGAACATGCCAAAGAACAGAGATAATACCTTGATGGGGGAGTATCAGCAAATGGAAACTAATTTTTTTTAAAAATCAACATACTGCGTTAGACCCTATTAGACCCAATATAGTATAAAACAAACATGCGAGAAAACTAGCAAAACTAAAGATCAGTGTGGGAAAGGGTGCTTCCTTTTCCACTGGAAATCAATACTCTCAGAACATTAAATTAATTGGGAAAAAAGACACATACACTTCATTTTAATATTTAAGCAGAGGACATACAGGAAGCTACAAGGGGGGGATTTATAAGAAACTAAATAGTCTAAATACTAACAAAAGAGATTATCGTACCAGCAAATTCAACACAAAACTGATTTATGTATTAATACCCAAATGTTCTCAGGTAGCTAATAATATTTGTCTAGATTATTTTCATACCATCAATGCTATATTTGCTTCAGTGACTTTCCTGGTCGCCAAAGCAGTGTTGAATGAGAGGGGTATTAGTGAGCTTTATTAAAATTCAAGTCAAGGTGAATCAATGATAAAACTTTCCACTGGCTAGAGCTGTACCACAGGGGGAATTCTAACAGAATGGAAAAAGGCCTATCAAGCCTAAGCCAGCTCATGGCAACATTATCCAGTCAGTCCAATACTCTTTTTCTCATACCCTTGATCTTTTCTTTCTTATATTTATCCAATTTTCTTTGGAGCTTCGCAAGTATTACACAAAATCAAATGTTATTTTTTCGAGTTTTTCTATTTCTTTAAACAATTAGTAGCTATAAATTCTGGCAAGCTCACTGTGCTCTATCACTTCAATCATTTATAAAAGAGAATATAAGGAAAATAAAAATAAAAGGAAACAATAGACAATTTCTGAATCATAAAATCAACTAAGCTTTTAAAATAAAAAGTTACTAATTCATATCTAATTATTACATTTTCATGCACACATAAACTTGCCTTATAAGTATTTAATTTTCCATTCATAATAATACATTTAATAATGATAAAAATAATGTTCATTAAAGCAATGGAGTGTATAGCAGAGAAACAACATTATTACCCCATTGCCATAGACTATGTAATTGCTCCATAAAGTTCAATTATATGACATTAAAAGAAGTTTTCCTTTATTCCCTGTCCACAATGTTACTTTATCACTTGCTGACAACTTTATCAGTATTACAATTTTCTTCACCCTTTTCATAAACATTTTGCTTGAGGTTTGAAGTGGTTTACATAATAAATTCTGCTGCCATTGGCATCCCCGTCCCATTTTTTGTGTTCCTAATAATTATTTCATAAAAAGACTAATCTCTAAGAGATTAGTTGATTTCTCGATACTCTCTAAAATATTGTAGTTATATTTCCACAAGTTAATTTGTGTATTACTAACATGTCTAAAGAGTGGTTATTTGAATTCTAAAATACTAGTTTCTTACCCTAAATACAGGGTTGGCTCCATGTTCCAATAAACACTTCACAGCTGACAAACAAAGATTTGATGCTGCTATGTGTAAAGGTGTTCCAAAATTGAAGTCACTGCAGGTGGCATCTACTTCTGACAATAACAGGTACAAAACAAATGATCAAATTCTGTTTCAATCAAACAAAATTATTAGATCAACATCAGGTGAGTATTTTTTAATTTTTTTTTGTCTTCAAGTTATTATTATCATGAACCTGAAAAGTATTTACTATTCTTCACCTTTTGTAAGCATGAGGTCAGACATCACCAAACAACTGAATATCACAAATTCATAAAGCATACTTTTCTTCCCACAACTATTTTGTGGTTTGAAAAGGAAATGTAATTTCATGATGAAATACAAAATGGATTCTTCACATTGATTTTCATATGACACTATTTTGGATTAATGCTAATAAAGAATATTTTGCATGACTTCTTTTGTGAAAAAGATGAATAGCTCCAAATAGGCAATAAGCATGAGGAAACTGACTATTTTGGAGACATTTAAACCCAGTTCACAAGATCGAATGATATATGGCAGATCTATACTAATGTGCTCAGAGATATTGGATTATACATATTAAAAACACCTACCACCAATATTCCTATCATCCTACTGTTAGTATCTAGATCCAAAAAAAAGCGTTTTGGGGTGTACCAACAATGGCTGTGAAGGTTATTCAAAACACAATCTTCAAAAGGCAATGCAGCATGATTCAGACCTTAAAACCAGAAATGCTCTGACATAATTCAATTCCAAACATCATCTGAGTGGGTGAAAGGAGATGTGATTCAAACTATGATACCAACATCTCCTGTGGGGTGGATCAAATTCACAACATGAAGCAGAAGGTTGTGCATGCATTAAACTACAGTGTAGCCAATATGTTCATTTGTCATCTACCAGTGCCATTAAGAACTAAATCAATTATACCGATCCTATATATGACACTCGTTTTGTTGCTGCACTTGCTTATTATTATTATTACCAATATTCTTAATATTATTCATCTGATTAGATAATGACCCTCAATCTCATTTAGTGCACAGTCACCAGTTTGTAAGGAACAACTCTTTAAAAAAAAACATGCTACTGGCTAGAATTTACTAGCTTCACAGTATTCTCAAAACAAATACCAATGCACCTTCCACAAAGTTTAAAATGATTTACCTCCAGCATTTGCGCCCTTCAAAATTATTCTTATTAGTTCAGGAACATCAAAATATGCAGCATAATGCAATGCATTCATGTTAGTCCAACGGCTTCGAATTTTTACATCTGCTCCCATCTCAATCAACTGTAAAGCAAACTTGGCTGCAACTTCTGCATCTCCTGGAAAATAAGAATATAATGCAAAATCTGTGCAACACGTCAATAAAGTATAGTTTAGATTAAATGTCACAGTAAAGTAACATGTAAGGTGGTGTAATGAATAACAGTTTATAGGAAACAGACTGAGCAGAACAACTGTTCCAGAATTAGAAAAGATCTTAAGCACATAGAGAACTGAAGTGAAAAAGAACCTGCATGAAGCAAAAGCCTTACAAATGACATGGCTTGCAGTTGTGAGTGGCTTGGAGATGATGGATATGTTTGCAAGGGAAAGAATGGGGTAAGAAGAGTGGTTGGGGAAATAAAATAGCTGTATCATAGGAATAATGCATGCTGCAGTTACTCAGATTTCAAAGTCTGACATCAGATAACAAGGATAAAAATATCAAATCTTAAGTCCAAATTTCAGAAAATTGAAGAAATGGATAAAAAATGGCATCATGTCAAATAAATTTAATGAAATAAGTATTCATAAAATTTTATTTGACCCTGTTTTTGGAATTAGAAATAACATATGTTCCAAAATGTAATCAAGAGAGCATCACTGATTGCATTTAAGCTGAAGAGGCATGTGAAATATAAATACTGTAATTGACACATTACTTCTGAATGCTTAACAAGCTCTTCTATTTCAGAAGCAGCCACTCAATCTCTTTCTACTTTATTTTCATGGGTTCTGGGCAATTAATGAATCTTATGTTGGATCTTCTGATTTTGCCACAGCTGTAATGATTGGAATTAAGAAGGCAAATGGATGGGTTGTTTTTGCTGATTGTACTTGGTCTTCCCAGATCAGAGAGATTCCAATTCTTTGTTTGTGATGCATGATGGTATCAGTTTGTGAGGGACTTTCATCTTTTGGATGCTTAATGCAAGATTCATCCTCTTGAATATTGCGGTGAAGGAATCAACAATAATTCCACAAGTATCTGAAACGGAACAATTAAACATGGAGTGATTTTGATTCTGAAGGTGACCCACTTATTACGTAGATTAGCTTCATTTCAGAAGATAAAGTACAGTTGCAAAAAAGGCTGAACTGAGGAGCAATGTAAAGATTTGGGCTTAAGCCTAACGTGTATTGGGATTGCGCAGTAGTGGATCTGTGGTTGCGGATCATGAATTGCATTTCATTGTGTATCAAATGTAATTATGAGGACAGTCAAATCTGAGAAGAACCCTTGATTATCATTTTTAGTTGATGGAGTTCCAAGTTTTCTTGTGGTCATGCTGATCCCTCTGTTCTTCTGGAACATATCATGAAGCAAATGTATGCCCTTTGTGCTCCTTACCAAACAAATGCTGCATTATAATTATGAAAAAAGCTATTTGGTCCCAGGGAAAATGTTCTAATGCCTGGATCAAGATCAATATCATGACAGCTTGAACTTGTTTCTTTCAGAAATACCAGTGTTATGACAAGGCACCAAGTAATCTTTGACAGGTTCAGTACATTGCACAGTACCATAGAGAAAAAGAAATACCCTTTATCATCTGTTTCCGATTTCTCCTAAACTGGAGGGGCAACTAGAGCCAACAGCTTTACTGAGTCTGCTGTCAGCAACAGGTCAATACAGGCAAGGATGACAGACTTCCTTCTCTGAAGGCCATTAGCAAACCAGCTGAGTTTTTATGAAATTCATCATCAGTAATTTTAGCATAATTGTTACAAAGATGAGTTTTATTTTAATTCCAGGTTTACTTGAATATAAATTCCTCTGCAATAATTGCTGGATAATTGCTTAAACATATATTGTACCATTCCATAAGAAAAATGCCAATACCCTAATCATATCTACATCTCCACTGTCATCATAAATAGTACTTTTAAAGATCTAGTGTTTATAGGAAAAACATGCAATTTAAAGCTCTCAAATGTTTATATGTAAACATGTAGCAAATCAGCAATGTGGTCAACTAATATTTAAAACTTCATTTGACATATTTAAACTTAGAATTGCACAATATGATGTAGATGTTCCAGCTGTCCATGAGATGCCCTGACATTCCAAGCCCCAAACAGCAGTGTTGAATGGACATTGCACCCTAACCTGACCACATTTCTGGTTCTGACTACACAGAGGCAGCAGCAGCAGAAGGAGCACCACCAAAAGCAGTGAGTTCTTTCTCCTTGCTGGGGAGGAGGGTTTCTTATTTTTTAAACCATAGTAGAGAGAAACGGTCAAGTGGAACAGCCATCATTAAAGCAGCCATCGTCAGAGTGGGGGCTAGAGTCAGAGTGGGAACTTAGAGGCTTTGACGCAACAAGGTCAAGGCCAAAGAAACAGGTAACAAGGATATTTTTTTCTTTTTGTTATTGCTGATTTGGTCTTGGTTGCCCCTTAGTGCAATGTACGCAGGATGACAGATATGACAGTGGAATGCTCCGCCTGTAGGATGCGGGGGATTCATGGAACCTGATAGTCTCTCTGATGACTACACCTGCGGGAAGTGTAGCCAACTCCAGCTCCTGAAACACCACATTAAGGGGCTAGAGCTGGAGTTGGCTGAATTAAGGATCATCCAGGAGGCAGAGCAATTGATAGACAAGACTTCTGAGCAGCTGTTACACCCAGAGTGTAGAATTCAAGGAGTAGATGAGTGAGCACTAAAAGAGATAAAGGGAGAAAGAAGTTAGTGCAGGGTCCCCCTGTGGCTATTACCCTCAGCTATTACCCTTTGGATACCGGGGGGGTGGGGGTGACCTCTCTGGGCAAGATAGCAACAGCCAGACCAATAGCACTGTGGTCAGCTCTGAGTCTCAGAAGAGTAGGGTGAAGTCAGGCAGAACAATAGCTGTAGGGAACTCAATAGTTGAGGGGACAGATAGGAGATTCTGCAGCAGGGAGATGCCAGAACAGAGTGTTGCCTCCTGGGTGCTGGAGTCCAAGATGTCTCTGAGCAGTTGCAGAATATCCATGAAGGGGAGGGTGAACAGCTAGAGGTTGTGGTACATATTGGTACCAATGACAAATGCAGAAGAGGGCTAGAGTAAGTTTAGGGAGTTAGGAAGGAGGCTGAAGAGCAGGACCTCCAAGGTGGTAATCTCTGGATTACTCCTGGTGCAGCAAGCTAGGGAAGGTCAGAACAGGAAGATAGTGCAGACGAATGAGTGGCTGAGGAGAGGGTGTAGGGGCAGAGTTTAAAGTTCTTGGATCATTGGAACCTTTTCTGGGAAAGGAGTGACCTGTAGAAGTGGGACGGGTTGCACCTAAACTGGAGGGGAACCTATATCCTGGGAGGGAGGTTTGCCAATGCTGTTAGGGAGAGTTTAAACTAGACATGTGTGGGGGGGGGGGGGAAACCTAAGTGAAGAGACAGAGGATGGGGTGGTTGGAGCACAAGTAGAGACAACTTGTTGGGAGCTTGTGAGGAAGGATAGGCAGATGATAGACCAAAAACGCACTTAGCCTGATAGTTTGAGATGTGTCTATCTTAATGCAAGGAGTATCATAAACAAAGTAGATGAACTTAGAGCATGGATCAGTACATAGAACTATGACGTAGTGGCCATAGCAGAGACTGAGATGTCTCAGGGGCAGGAATGGCTGTTGAGTGTGCTGCATTTTAGATGTTTCCAAAAGGACAAAGTGGGAGGCAAAAGAGGTGGGTGCATGGCATTGCTAATCAGGAATAGTACCATGGCTGCAGAAAAGGGGGCAATAACTCTATTGGCTGTTTTTCATAGACCTCCCAATAGTAGCAGAGACATTGAGGGGCAGATGGGGAGGTAGATTCTTGAACGGTGCAATAATAAAAGGGCTCCTGTGATGGGTGATTTTAACTTACATAATATTGACTGGCATCTCCTTAGATCAAAGGATTTGGATGGGGTGGAGTTTGTTCAGTGTGTTCAAGAAGTTTTCCTGACGCAATATGTAGATAAATCAACTAGAGGAGAGGTTACACTTGATCTGGTATTGGAAAATGAACCTGGACAAGTGTCTGATCTCTCGGTGAGAAAGCATTTAGGAGGTAGTGATCACAACTCTATCTCCTTTACCATAGTGCTGGAGAGGGATAGGACCAGAGGGAAACACTTAATTGGGATGGGGGAAATATGATGCTATCAGGCAGAAACTTGGGAGCATTAATTAGGAGCAGATGTTTTCAGGAAAATGCACAGCAGAAATGTAGCAAATGTTCAGGGAACATTTGTATGCTGTTCTGCATAGGTATGTTCCACTGAGGCAGGCAAAGGATGGTAGAGTAAAGGAGCCATGGTGTACAAAGGATGTAAAAAATCTAGTTAAGAAGAAAAGTTTACGAAAGGTTCGAGAAATTAGGTACTATTAGAAATCTAGAAAATTACAAGATTGCCAGGAAGGAGCTTAAGAATGAAATTAGGAGATCCAGAAGCGGCCATGAGAAGGCCTTGGTGAACAGGATTAAGTAAAACCCCAAGGCATTCTACAAGTATGTAAAGAGCAAGAGGATAAGCCATGTGAGAATAGGACCAATCAAGTGCAACAGTGGAAATGTGTACATGAAGTCAGATGAGGTAGTGGAGGTACTTAATGAATATTTTGCTTTAGTATTCAGCTGGGAAAAGGACCTTGGCAATTGTGGAGATGACTTACAGCAGACTGAAACACTTGGGCATTTAGACATTAAGAAAGAAGATGTGCTGGAGCTTTTGAAAAGCATTAAGTTAGATAAGTCACCAGGTCCAGATGAGATATACTGTGAGAAGCGAGGGAGGAGGTTGCTGAGTCTCTGGTAATGATCTTTGCATCATCAATAGGGATGGGAGAAGTACCGGAGGATTGGAGGGTTGCAAATCTTGTTCCCTTGTTCAAGAAAGGGAGTAGAGATAACCCAGAAAATTATAGACCAGAGACTCTTACTTCAGTCAAAATGCTGGTGGAACGCAGCAGGCCAGGCAGCATCTATAGGGAGAAGCACTGTCGACGTTTCGGACTGCAACCCTTCGTCCTGACGAAGGGTCCTGGCCCAAAATGTCGACAGTGCTTCTCCCTATAGATGCTGCCTAGCCTGTTGCGTTCCACCAGCATTTTGTGTGTGTTGCTTGAATTTCCTGCATCTGCAGATTTCCTCGTATTTACTCTTACTTCAGTAGTGGGCAACTTGTTGGAGAAACTCCTGACAGGCATAATTTATGAGCATTTGGAGAGACATAATCTGATTAGAGATAGTCAGCATGGTTTTGTTAAGGGTAGGTCGTACTTTATGGGTCTGATCGAATTCTTTGAGGATGTAACAAAACACATTGATGAAGGTAGAGCCGTGGATGTAGTGTATATAGATTTCAGCAAGGCATTTGTTAAGGCTCCCCATGCAAGGCTCATTCAGAAAGTAAGGAGGCATGGGATCCAAGGAGACCTTGCTTTGTGGATCCAGAATTGGCTTGCCCACAGAGGGCAAAGGGTGATTGTAGATGGTTCGTATTCTGCACAGAGATTGGCGACCAGTGGTGTTCCGCAGGGATCTGTTCTGGGACCCATTCTCTTTGTGATTTTAATAAATGACTTCATGAGGAAGTAGAAGGGTGGATTAGCAAGTTTGCTGATGACACAAAATTTGGGGATGTTTTTGATAGCCTGGAGCATTGTCAGAGGTTACAGAACAACTTTGATAGGATGCAGAACTGGGCTAAGAAGTGGCAGATGGAGACCAACCCAGATAAGGGTGAAGTGGTACATTTTGGTAGGACAAATTTGAAGATAGAATATAATATTAATGGTAACACTCTTGGCAGTGCAGAGGATCAGAGAGATCTTGGGGTCAGTGTCAATAGGAGACTCAAGACTGCTATGCAGGTTGACAGTATTAAGAAGGCATGCGGTGTGTAGGCCTTCACCAACTGTGAGACTGAGTTCAAGAGCCCTGAGCTAATATTATTGCTGTACAAGACCTTATTTAGACTCCACTTAGAGAACTGTGTTCCGCTCTGGTCACCTCAATACAGGATGTAGGTACTAGAGAAAGAGTGCAGAGGAGACTGGATTGTTGCCTGGATTGGGGAGCATGTCTTCTGAGAATAGGCTGAGAATAAGTTCAGCATCAGCGGCTCCACAGTGGAGAGAGTGGAAAACATCA
This sequence comes from Hemitrygon akajei, assembly GCF_048418815.1. NCBI lineage: Eukaryota > Metazoa > Chordata > Chondrichthyes > Myliobatiformes > Dasyatidae > Hemitrygon > Hemitrygon akajei. Next base: position 34,045,712 of record NC_133130.1, read on the forward strand.
AGTTCCTTGGGGTGCAGACTCAGACAGTCACACCTGGTCCAGGAACACCATTGGGATTGTGAAACGGGCCCAGCAGAGATTGCACTTTCTGAGGAAACTTAAACAAGCATCATTCCCCATTAACACCTTAACTACATTCTACAGAGACGTGGTTGAGAGTGTGCTGACCTTTTGCATCACAACCTGGTTCTCCAGCTGCAGTGCTGCCGACAAAAAAGCCTTACAGAGGGTGGTTGGGGAGCAGAGAAGGTTATTGGGGTCTCCCTACCTTCTGACCAAGACCTCTTTCAGAGTCGATGCCTCCAGAAGACACGGTACATCATTAAAGACCCCTCACACCCTCTCCATAAACTGTTTGCTCTTCTGCCATCAGGAGCATCAAAACAAAAACCACAAGGCTACTAAACAGCTTCTCCCCCCCCCCCCCCCCCACAGGCAGTCAGACTGCTAAATAGCTGCTCTACCTGGCTCTGCTTTGGACACTTTTAACTTGCACTGGACTCTTATAACTCAATTTTAACCGACATGTGGCTCATGTGTTTTACTATTTATTGTTGTGTTTACTATTTATTGTTGGGTTTACTATTTATTGTTGGGTTTGTTATGTTATGATTGCACTTGCCCCAGGGAAATGCTGTCTCATTCTGCCCTGCAGAGCTGATGTATGGTTGGAATGACAACAAAGTTTTTGAATCTTGAATCTGAGTGAACTTGGCCTTTTCTCCAAGCGATGAAGGAAGAGAGGTGACCTGATAGAGGTGTATAAGATGATGAGAGGCATTGATCGTGTGGATAGCCAGAGGCTTTTTCCCAGGGCTGAAATGGGTAACTAGAGTGGGTATAGTTTTAAAGTGCTTGGAAGTAGGTACAGGGGGGATGTCAGAGGTAGCTTTTTCACAAGGAGAGTGGTGGGTGCATGGAATGCACTGCCAGCGATGGTCAGTGGTAAAGGGGGGGCACAAAAGGGTATTTTAAGAGACTCTTAGATATGTACATGGAGCTTAGAAAAATGGAGAGCTATGTGGTAGGGAAATGCTAGGCAGTTTCTAGAATAGGTTACATGGTCGGCACAATATTGTGGGCCAAAGGGCCTGTAATGTGCTGTAGATTTCTATGTTCTATGTTCTGATTGGCCCAGGTACTTGGCCCTGGATGTGGCCACACATCCAGCAGCCCACCCCCCACTCTGCCTGGCATGTTTACACCCCATTCTTGGCTCGCACCTCTGGTCACACACTTAGCCTACATTCCAACCTCCAACTTAGACTTTACTTGTGCTGTTATTCAAAGATAAGCTCAAATCACACAGGTATTTAAAAATATTGAAGTTCCTTTGAAAAGCAGTATGGTACCACTATTAAAATAGAGCCTACATGACCTTAAAGGCATAACAGAGGTGTCATTCCCATGTGAAGTCTGTTGAAGGGGAAGCACAGTGCAGAAGCAAACCTAAACAAAGTATTATGACAATGATACAGACTTATTTAACAACATGAATTGATGCACCTGTAGAACTGTTAAGATCATGGCTTGCACGCCAACATAAAGCAAACACAGCTGAGGAAAAGTTATCTGAAGAGAACGCTAAATAGTCAATAGTCATGCTAGTAGAACCAAAGACTTTAGCAAGAGGAAACAGCCTTTCTTGAGTTCACTAAAGCCTTTACCCCTATTGACGTTTACCAAAGCAGTCAGCTGCAGTACATAGTTAGCTAGATAGACTAGCAAATGATACTTAAAGGGCTGACGGTGGATATGCAATGGCAAGCATTTAAAGATCGCATGGATGAACTACAACAACTGTTCATCCCAGTTTGGCAAAAGAATAAACCAGGGAAGGTAGTGCACCCATGGCTGACAAGGGAAATTAGGGATAGTATCAAGTCCAAAGAAGAAACATATAAATTAGCAAAAAAAAAAGCGGCACACCTGAGGACTGGGAGAAATTCAGAGACCAACAGAGGAGGACAAAGGGCTTAATTAGGAAAGGGAAAAAAGATTATGAGAGAAAGCTGGCAAGGAACACAAAAACTGACTGTAAAAGCTTTTATAGATATGTGAAAAGAAAAAGATTGGTCAAGACAAATGTAGGTCCTTTACAGTCAGAAACAGGTGAATTGATCATAGGGAACAAAGACGTGGCAGACCAATTGAATAACTACTTTGGTTCTGTCTTCACTTTAGGAGGACATAAATAATCTTCCGGAAATAGTAAGGGACCGAGGGTCTAGTGAGATGGAGGAACTGAGGAAAATACATGTTAGTAGGGAAGTGGTGTTAGGTAAATTGAAGGGATTAAAGGCAGATAAATCCCCAGGGCCAGATGGTCTGCATCCCAGAGTGCTTAAGGAAGTAGCCCAAGAAATAGTGGATGCATTAGTGATAATTTTTCAAAACTCCTTAGATTCTGGATTAGTTCCTGAGGATTGGAAGGTGGCTAATGTAATCCCACTTTTTAAAAAAGGAGGGAGAGAAAAACCGGGGAATTATAGACCGGTGAGTCTGACATCGGTAGTAGGGAAAATGCTAGAGTCGATTATCAAAGATGTGATAACAGCACATTTAGAAAGAGGTGAAATCATCGGACAAAGTCAGCATGGATTTGTGAAAGGAAAATCATGTCTGACAAATCTTACAGAATTTTTTGAAGATGTAACTAGTAGAGTGGATAGGGGAGAGCCAGTGGATGTGGTATATTTAGATTTTCAAAAGGCTTTTGACAAGGTCCCACACAGGAGATTAGTGTGCAAACTTAAAGCACACGGTATTGGGGGTATGATATTGATGTGGATAGAGAATTGGCTGGCACACAGGAAGCAAAGAATAGGAGTAAACGGGACCTTTTCAGAATGGCAGGCAGTGACTAGTGGGGTACCGCAAGGCTCAGTGTTGTGACCCCAGTTGTTTACAATATATATTAATGATTTAGACGAGGGAATTAAATGCAGCATCTCCAAGTTTGCAGATGACACGAAGCTGGGCGGCAGTGTTAGCTGTGAGGAGGATGCTAAGAGGATGCAGGGTGACTTGGATAGGTTAGGTGAGTGGGCAAATTCATGGCAGATGCAATTTAATGTGGATAAATGTGAGGTTATCCACTTTGGTTGCAAGAACAGGAAAACAGATTATTATCTGAGCGGTGGCCGATTAGGAAAAGGGGAGGTGCAACGAGACCTGGGTGTCATTGTACACCAGTCATTGAAGGTGGGCATGCAGGTACAGCAGGCGGTGAAAAAGGCAAATGATATGTTGGCATTCATAGCAAAAGGATTTGAGTACAGGAGCAGGAAGGTTCTACTGCAGTTGTACAAGGCCTTGGTGAGACCACACCTAGAGTATTGTGTGCAGTTTTGGTCCCCTAACCTGAGGAAAGACATTCTTGCCATAGAGAGAGTACAAAGAAGGTTCACCAGATTGATTCCTGGGATGGCAGGACTTTCATATGAAGAAAGACTGGATCAACGAGGCTTATACTCACTGGAATTTAGAAGATTGAGGGGGGGTCTTATTGAAACGTATAAAATTCTAAAGGGATTGGACAGGCTAGATGCAGGAAGATTGTTTCCGATGTTGGGGAAGTCCATAACGAGGGGTCACAGTTTAAGGATAAAGGGGAAGCCTTTTTGGACCGAGATGAGGAAAAACTTCTTCATACAGAGAGTGGTGAATCCGTGGAATTCTCTGCCAAAGGAAACAGTTGAGGTCGGTTCATTGGCTATACTTAAGAAGAAGTTAGATATGGCCCTTGTGGCTAAAGGGATCAGGGGGTATGGAGAGAAAGCAGGTACAGGGTTCTGAGTTGGATGATCATACTGAATGGCGGTGCAGGCTCGAAGGGCCGAATGGCTTACTCCTGCACCTATTTTCTATGTTTCTCTATCTATAGTTGTATTTGTGCTCACAGGCTGACCTCCAGCCCAAGAAGTTCTTAATCCACTGGGTGGCAGCATCTGCTTCATGATAAACTCATCATGGTGCTTGGACATGGCCGTTTTGTCTCACTCTTGATCACAGCTAGAAACATTAATTCATCGTTCATTTCCATAGATGTTGCCTGATCTGCTGAGTTCCTCTAGCATTTTGTATTTTCCAGCATCTGCAGAAACTCTTGTGTTTATAACTTGTCTTACTCTTATTCCTCTGACCTAGAACATGACTAAGTGCCAACTACTCTGCGTACCAAGAGACTTCTCCACCATGATCCTGATTGCAGTTTACATACCACCAAAGACAAATGTCAAGCTAGCACTCAAGGTATTGAGGTGTCATGATTAACAAACAAGAAATGGCCTACCTGGTGCCTTTCACATCACTGCTCGGGATTTCAATCAGATTATCTTCAATAAATCTCTGACCAGCTACAATGAGTACATCACCTCCAGCACCAGAGGACCCAACATGCTTGAGTACTCCTGCACAATGATCAAGAATCCCTACTGTTCTATCCCACAACTGCATTTCAGAAAATCTGTCCTCCTCCTACCTGCACAAATACAGTCGGCCCTCCTTATCCACGAGGGATTGGTTCCGGAACCCCTCTCAGATACCAAAAAACATGGATGCCCATGTCCCTTATTTAACCTGTTTCAGTGCAGTGGACTTTAGGACCTAGTGGAACCCCGGACCTTATTTAACCTGTCTCAGTGCAGTGGTCTTTAGGACCAGGCGGAGCTCTGAATCCACAGTGTTTCTGTTCACGAAAATAATCATGATCATGATTGAAAATAAAGTGGAAATAATAAAGCAATCGGAAAGAAGTGAAATGCCATCGGTCATTGGAAAAGCGATAGGCTACATTCGGTCAACGATCGGAACAATTTTAAAGGATAAAGTGAAAAAGGCCCTGCCCCAATGAAAGCTACAATTATTTCTAAGTAACGCAATGGTTTAATTATTGAAATACATATGTTTCTTAAGTTTTTTATATGCATAGAAAGGTAAAATATATACTATTTTCTAAGACAAACATTTGACTAACTGACGCTAAATAATACTGGATGTAACTGTTCTGACTTACTTAGTAAGAGAACTTCTGCTTTTTTTCAATCCCGATCCACAATAACCTACGCACATCCTCCTGTATACTTTAAATCATCTCTACATTACTTATAATACCTAATACAATGTAAATGCTATGTAAATAGTTGTTATACTGCATTGTTTAGGGAATAATGACAAGAAAAAAAGAAAAAAGTCTGTACATGCTCAAAGAACGAGTGCTGGAACAGCACTTCCGGGTTTTCTCAATTCATGATTGGTTGAATCCGCGCATGCGGAACTCGTGGATAAGGAGGGCCGACCGTAAACAGAATCTAAAGAGCAAGGTACCAAGTAAGGACAAGCAAGAGGCGGTCACAAGAGGAAGAAGATCAGCTGCAGGACTGCTTTGAATCAGTGGACCAGGCCATGTTCAAGGACTAATCACGGACCTGAATGAATATGCCATGGTTGTCGTGGACAATGATCAAGATACATATAGAGATACATATACATAAGAGATACATATGGATAAGTGTGACCCCACTAAAAAATGAGACAGTTGCAGGAAGAACAGGACTGGCAGCTCAATATGCTGGAGTTCTGTTGCCCTAGACACAACAGAGCAGGAGGTATTAAAGAATGACAGGTGATGTTACTAGTCAGGGAAAATATCACGGTATTCTCCATCAGTACAGACTAGAGAACTTAACTAGTGACATGTTATGGGTGTAACTGAAAATAAAAGAAAGGAATGACCACATTATTGGGCTAAATTACAGATGATCCAACTGCCCTGGGGATTTAGAGGAACAAATTTGTCAGGAGATCACAGACTGTTGCTAGGTACATAAGGGTGTTATAGTAGATGATTTTAACTTTTCACATATTGACTGGGATTCCTATACTGTAAAAGGACTAGATGAGATAGAGTTTGTCAAATGTGTTCCGAAAAGTTTCCTTCATCAGTACATTGAAGTCACAACTAGAGGGTGTGTGCGATACTAGATCTGCCATGAGGAAATGAGGTGTGGCAGGTGTCAGAAGTTTGTGTCAGGGTCTCAAGTCAGTTAATTCAACTTCTCTATGTGCTCACCACTCCCTTTTACAGTTCAAGGTGGTACATAGGGCTCATATGCCTAAAACTAAATTGGCGCAGTTCTATCCTGATATTAGTCCCTGTTGTGATAAGTGCAAGGGGGGCGAGGCCTCTCTCATTCATATGTATTGGGCTTGTCCTAGCTTGGAGAAATTCTGGAGATATGTTTTTTTTTAAAACTTTATCTCACATACTTAATTGCTATTTGGAACCTAACCCTCTGATTGCTCTTTTCGGTACTTCGGGAGAAGCTGACATGCATTTAACTCCGACTAAGCGTCGTATATTGTCTTCCACCTCTCTTTTGGCCAGACATGCAGTTCTTCTTAAGTGGAGAGATGCTGCCCCTCCCATCCATGCTCAATAGCTTAGAGATATTATGTCCTGCTTAAACCTTGAAAAGATGCATTATTCACTTCTTAATTCAAATATAAAATTCCCAAAGGTGTGGGGACCTTATCTTGAATATTTTCATAATGCCTGCTTAGATTAAAGGTGCATTCCTCCCTTTTTTTCTTTTGCATTTAAATCCCTTATTTCCAGCATCTTACGGTTAAGATTTTTGGGGTTTTTTTGATGTGTAAAAATATTATAGTTTAGGTAGTAGGCAATATACCTTTTTATAAATACAGCTCTGTGGTGATAGTTCTGAGGCCACACGCAGGTCGATGGAGCAATACCTTATCTCCTGCCTAGGTAGCCTCCTTCCTGCCGGCATGAACATCCAACTCACTGACCTCCGTTGATACCCCTGCCCCCCACCCTTACCCCCATCCCTATCTATTATTTTAATCTGGTTCTCGTTCTCTCTTTTTCCCCCCTCACTATAATCTCTTTTATTTCCAATAATTCTCCACCTTCCCCCTAGCCCATTTCCCTCCAGCCTATCACTTCCCAGCTCCCTACTTTATCCCTCCCCCCACTTCTTATCCCCCCTCGACCATCCCATGTTACTTCACTCCTGATAAAGGGTTTTGGCCCGAAACGTCGTTATTACCTCCTCCCATAGATGCTGTCTGGCATGCTGAGTTCTGCCAGCATTTTGTGTTTTTTAGTTCTGATTAACTTTTTTTATATATTGTAAGGTTGGCTTGGAGTTGGGTAGTGGGAGGGTGGGGTGGTAACTAACTTTACACGATTCTACAATGGGTGTACAATTCTACAATTCTACAATGGGTGTTTGCTTAATTGTTATGAATTGTACTTTGATATGTTTGTTTTGCACTGTATAAACCTCTTTTACTTTATTGTTTTGTTGCATTGTAAAAACTCATTAAAAAAAAAAGTTTGTATCAGGGAACACTTTGCATCCAGAGACCACAATGCCATTAGTTTCAAAGCAAATATGCAAAGAGATAGGTCTGGCCCACAGGTTGAGATTCTAAATCGAAGCAAGGCCAATTTTGATGGCATCAGAAATCATATGGCATGCATGAATTGGGACAGGATGTTTTCTCGCAAAGGTGTACTTGGAAAGTAGGAGCCCTTCAAAAAAAAACATTTTGAGAGTACAAGGCTTGTATGTACCTGTCAGAATAAAAGGTAAAGATAACAGATGTAGGGAACCTTGGTTTTCGAGAGATATTGAGGCCCTGGTTAAGAGAAAAAATGAGGTACATAGCAGGCACAGGCAAGTAGGAACAAATGAGTTGCTTGTGGAATTGCTTATGAAATGCATGAGAGCACTTATGAAAGAAACCAGGAAGACTAAAAGAAAGCATAAAGTTGCTCTAGCAGTTAAGGAGCAGGAGAATCTTAAGGGATTCTACAGGTATATTAAGAGCAAAAGAATTGCCAGGGACAAAACTGGTCCTCTGGAAGACCAGAATGGTAATCCATGTGTGGAGCCAAAACAGTTGGGGGAAGATCTTAAATGCATTTTTTGCACCTGTATTTTGTCAGGAGACAGATACAGAGTCTATAGAAGTGAGGCAAAGAGGCATCAATTTCATGGACCCTGTACAGATTACAGAGTACAAGGTGTTTGCTACCTTGAGGCAAATCAGGGTGGATAAATCTCTAAGGCTAGATAAGATGTTCTCTCGGACCCTATGAGAGGCAAGTGCAGAAATTGATGAATTGCCCTTGTAATGATATTTAAAACATCCTTAGCGACAGGAGAGGTACCAAAGAATTGGAAGATAGCCAAAGTTGTTCCACTGTTGAAAAAGACTCTAAACAGAAACCAGAAAATTATATGCCAGTGAGTTTGACATCAGTTTTGGGAAAGTTATCGCAAAGGCCCAGGTATAGGTATTTGGATAGACATGGACTGATTCAGCATGGCTTCATGCATGGTAGGCAATGTCTAACCAATCTTAAGGAATTTTTTTGAAGACGTTACCAGGCAAGTGGATGAAGGCAAGACAGTGGATGCTGTCTGCTTAGACATTTATCACGGTAACACATGGGAGACTGGTCAAGAAGGTTCAGTTGCTCAGCATTCAGGGGGTAGTAAATTGAATTAGACATTGGCTTCGTGGGAGAAGCCAGAGAGTGGTAGTTGAGGGTCTCCTCTCTGACTAGAGGTCTATGACTACTGGTGTGTCACTGGGATCAGTGCTGGGTCCTTTGTTGCTTGTCATCTACATCAATGGTCTGGATGATTATGTGGTTAACTGGATCAGCAAATTTACAGATTACACCAAAGGCTGTAGTGGACAGCGAGGAAGACTATCATGACTTGCAAAGGGATCTGTATCAGCTGGAAAAATGGGCTGAAAAATGGCAGAAGGAATTTGATACAGACAAGTGTGAGGTTTTACACTTCGGTAGGACCAATCAGGGTAGTTCTTACACAGTGAACAGTAGGGCACTTAAAAGTGTGATAGGACAAAGGGATCTGGGAATGCAGGTCCATGATTCACTGTAAGTGGCATCAAAGGTAGAAAGGATCGTAAAGAAAGCTTTTGGCACTTTGGCCTTCATAAGTCAATGCACTGAGTACAGAAGATTGGATGTTATGTTGAAGCTGTATAAGATATTGGTGAGGCCTAATTTGGAGTATTATGTGTAGTTTTGGTCACCTACCTATAAGAAGGACGTAAACATGGTTGAAGGAGTGCAGAGAAAATTTACAAGGAGGTTACTGGGTCTGGAGGATTGGAGTTATGAGGAAAGGATGAATAGGTTAAGTACTGTATTCTTTAGAACGTAGAAGGTTGAGAGATTTGATAGAGGTATACAAAATTATAGATAGTAAATGAAAGCAGGCTTTTTCCACTGAGGTTGGATGGGAGTACAACTAGAGGTCATGGGTGAGAAGTTTAAGGGGAACACGAAGGGAAACTTCTTCACTCAGAGGGTCACGTGAGGGTGGAATGAGCTGCTAGCACAAGTAGTGCATGAAAGTTTAATTTCAAGGTTTAAGAGAAGTTTGTATAGGTATATGGATAGTAGGGATATGGAGGGTTATAGTGCTGGTGCAAGTCATTGGGAGTAAGCAGTTTAAATGGTTTCCACGTGGACTAGATGGGCAGAAGGGCCTGTTTCTTTGTTGTACTTCGTTTGACTTTAAATCTGTCTTCCACAACCAGATGCACTGGATAAACCAACAGATTTGCAAGCTAGATTACTGAGTTTAGGTGATCTGGGAAAGTACAGGTAAGATGTCCAGGTATGATTTCGGGAAAGACATCTCACATGCAAAGTGGTAGTTCTGGACTAAACTTAATCACAGAGGAATGCTGGACAACTGTGGAATGGCTTGAATGCCATCACATCTTACAAAGAAAAACCAAGCAACATAAATGGCAACAAGGCTTCACTGCCTTTGTCATGTAGGCCATGACGTTCATGTGTCCTGTATGAATCTCACAATACAGACCATATATAACAATTATCAGGTGGATGGAGGAAGTTCTTTACAGTTGCATTCAAAACTTCCATGGAAATACCTATTCCAACTAACTTCTGGGTGCCCTTGACCTACGATCATAAGACAATAATACAAAGCAGCAGAATTAGGCCATTTGGCCCATTGAACCTGTGTGTCATTTCATCACAGCTGATATACTATTCCTCTCCACTCCATTCTTCCGTGTTCTCCTGCTAATCTTTGATGGTCCTTACTAATCAAGAAACTAACAACTTCTGCTTTAAAGATACCCAATGACTTGCCCTCCACAGCCATCTCTGGAAATGAATTGCACAGATTCACCACCCTCTGACTAAACAAACTCCCCTTCATCTCTGCTCTTAAAAGACATCCTTCTAATCTGGCACTGTGCCCTCTGGTCCTAGACTCCCCAACTACAGGAAATATCCTCTGCATGCCAATTCTATTTAGGCAATTCAATATTTGATAGGTTTCAATGAGATTCCCCCCTTATTCTTCTAAACTCCAGCAAGTACAGGCCCAAGGTCATCAAATGATCCTCATATATTAACCCTTTCATTCCTGGGATTATCCTCATGAACCTCCTCTGGACCTTCTCCAATGCCAGCACATACTTTCTTAGATAAGGGGCCAAAGCTACTCACAATACTTCAAGTGCAGTATGACTAATGTCTTTTAAGGCCTCAACGTTCTAGTCCACCCAAAATAATAACTGCCTTCCTTACCACTGACTCAACCTGCAAGTTAACCTTCAGGGAATCCTGTAAGAGAACTCCCAAGTCCCTCTGCACCTCTGATTACTGAATTTGCTCCCCACTTAAAAAATAGTCTATGCCTTTATTCCTTCCACCAAAGTGCTGGAGAATACACTTTCCTACACTATATTCCATCTTCCCCTTCTTTGCCCATTCTCCTTATCCAAGTCATTCTGTTGACTCCTTGCTTCCTCATCACTACCTGCCCCTCCTCTTATCTTTGTAGCTTTCCTGATCACTAAAAATGACTGGGTATCATTTCCGATTAATTTGAAAAATGCAAAAATATTGCTTTGGGAATACAAAGAAGCACAACAAAAAACAATGGAAGAAGTAACCCGATAAACTACCCACCCTCTTGCCCTATAACATACCAACAGTTACCATACGAGTCTCATTAGTTTCCTTAGAACTCATAAAACTGGAGTGAAAGCAAGTCATCCTCAATCATAAGGGGCTATATCAGGAGCTGTCAAATATGCAATAAGTCAATATATCATTGTTAGATACTGTCCCAACCTTGGGAATGATAGAGTCTGTATTTATTTAAAACATCCTGAATAGAAAAATACCAGAAAAGACAGTTAAGTGGGCTCTTAAATGGTAGACATACACTAAATATTGAAAATTAGTAAACATTAGCACAAACTGCATATAGTTTTTCTGCCTATATTTTTCAAATATAGCTCAATTAGCTATTTTGTGTTTTTTTAAAAAATAATTGACTGCTTTTAAAGTATACTGCCAGAAGCTGAATAAGATTAAATGAAACATGATGGAAAGAGATTTGCTAAAACTAGGTGGATCATAATGCCTGGTTCGATATAATGTTTATAACTGTGATACAATTATAATGATCTTGTACTTTAAAATGTGTTCACGAAGGTATACTAGATGTTGATAACAAAATGGTCTGATAAACAATCAAATTTCAAAAATAAATAGCAGGATCCCACAGGCTTTTATGTTACCCTGTCAAATATTTGCTCAATAAGTGCTCAACCTGTTTAAGATGATTCCACTGTACCAGTTATTTTGAGTGAAAGACAATAAGACCCACCAGTAAAATGTTCATGTTACCAAATACACTGATGAAACTGAGGGTGCAGAGCAAATTATTAACCAAAAAATCATTTAATTTACAATTCATTTACAACTCACCAATTCCTTGAGCCCCAGCTTTGCAGGTGTAATGTAGAAGAGTCATATCTGTCAAACCATCTCTGTCATTCACATGGCATCCTCGATTCAGAATCTAAAGCAATTACATGAGAAAGGAGATAATCGAAGATTCCTTTGTTTTCTAAACTTCAGGTAATTGCACATGACAATTAACTAAGGAAAATAAATAAAACTGCAGATGCTAGAACTTGAAACAAAAGCAGAAAAACAGTGTTTGTTTTAATTAACAACACACACAAAATGCTGGTAGAACACAGCAAGCTAGGCAGCATCTATAGGGAGAAGCGATGTCCATGTTTCGGGCTGAGACCCTTCGTCAGGACTAATCGAAAGGAAAGATAGTAAGAGATTTGAAAGTAGAGGGGGGAAGGGGAAATGCAAAATGATAGGAGTAGACCGGAGGGGGTGGGATGAAGCTAAGAGCTGGAAAGGTGATTGGCGAAAGTGATACAGAGCTGGAGAAGGGAAAGGATCATGGGACGGGAGGCCTCAGGAGAAAGAAAAGGGGGGGGGGGGGGGAAGCACCAGAGGGAGATGGAGAACAGGCAAACAACTAAATATGTCAGGGATGGGGTAAGAAGGGGAGGAGGGGCATTAATGGAAGTTAGAGAAGTCAATGTTCATGCCATCAGGTTGGAGGCTACCCAGCCGGTATATAAGGTGTTGTTCCTCCAACCTGAGTTTGGATTCATTTTGACAATAGAGGAAGCCATGGATAGACATATCAGAATGGGAATGGGACGTGGAACTAAAATGTTTGGCCACTGGGAGATCCTGCTTTTTCTGGCGGACCGAGCGTAGGTGTTCCACGAAACGGTCTCCCAGTCTGCGTCGGGTCTCGCCAATATATAAAAGGCCACACCGGGAGCACCGGACGCAGTATACCACACCAGCCGACTCACAGGTGAAATGTCGCCTCACCTGGAAGGACTGTCTGGGGCCCTGAATGGTGGTGAGGGAGGAAGTGTAAGGGCAGGTGTAGCACTTGTTCCGTTTACAAGGGTAAGTGCCAGGAGGGAGATCGGTGGGAAGGGATGGGGGGGGGTGGGGGACGAGTGGACAAGGGAGTCACGTAGGGAGCGATCCCTGCGAAAAGCAGAAAGAGGGGGGAGGGAAATCTGGGGCCCTGAATGGTGGTGAGGGAGGAAGTGTAAGGGCAGGTGTAGCACTTGTTCCGTTTACAAGGGTAAGTGCCAGGAGGGAGATCGGTGGGAAGGGATGGGGGGGGGTGGGGGACGAGTGGACAAGGGAGTCACGTAGGGAGCGATCCCTGCAAAAAGCAGAAAGAGGGGGGAGGGAAATCTGGGGCCCTGAATGGTGGTGAGGGAGGAAGTGTAAGGGCAGGTTTAGCACTTGTTCCGTTTACATCTGAGGCCCTGAATGGTGGTGAGGGAGGCGACACTTCACCTGTGAGTCGGCTGGTGTGGTATACTGCGTCCGGTGCTCCCGGTGTGACCTTTTATATATTGGCGAGACCTGACGCAGACTGGGAGACCGTTTCGTGGAACACCTACGCTCGGTCCGCCAGAAAAAGCAGGATCTCCCAGTGGCCACACATTTTAATTCCACGTCCCATTCCCATTCTGATATGTCTATCCATGGCCTCCTCTATTGTCAAAATGAATCCAAACTCAGGTTGGAGGAACAACACCTTATATACCGGCTGGGTAGCCTCCAACCTGATGGCATGAACATTGACTTCTCTAACTTCCATTAATGCCCCTCCTCCCCTTCTTACCCCATCCCTGACATATTTAGTTGTTTGTCTGTTCTCCATCTCCCTCTGGTGCTTCCCCCCCCCCCCCACTCCTTTCTTTCTCCTGAGGCCTCCCATCCCATGATCCTTTCCATTCTCCAGCTCTGTATCACTTTCGCCAATCACCTTTCCAGCTCTTAGCTTCATCCTGCCCCCTCTGGTCTACTCCTATCATTTCGCATTTCCCCCTCCCCCCTCTACTTTCAAATCTCTTACTATCTTTCCTTTCGATTAGTCCTGACGAAGGGTCTCGGCCCGAAACGTCGACATCGCTTCTCCCTATAGATGCTGCCTAGCCTGCTGTGTTCTACCAGCATTTTGTGTGTGTTGTTGTTTGAATTTCCAGCATCTGCAGATTTCCTCGTGTTTGTTTTAATTAGTTGTAATGCTTCAGGTCAGCTGCCTTTCCTCAGAGCTGGGGATAGAGTGAAGGGTATACAGTTTTCAAAGCAGAGCCAAGTTTGAGTAAGACAAAAGGATATGTGGAGATAGGTTAAGATTAACAATAAAATGTTGTTCTTCTTGATTATACTGGACCTCCCTATAGCAGTGGAGGAGGCCTCAGACAGATAAGTTGAAAAGGCTCAGAGATTGAGATTTTAAAAGGTACTGAACAGGAAACTTCGACTAAGTAAAAAGAATGGAACTCTGCCTCCTATCGCACAATACTCATTAATAAATACACATTTAAAACAAAACAGTTAAAGTAAAATCAGCTTTATTTGTCACATGGATGTCAAAATATCAAAACATATGCACTGTTTCTGTCAACGACCAATGTAGTCTGAGGATATGCTGGGGCAGCCCGCAAACTTCTTCAGGCTTCTGATGCCAAAACAGCATTCCCACAATTTACTAACTGTCACACCTCATTATTACCAGGTGTGGGTAAGCATCCTGACAAGGGTCACCGGTTGAAAAAAAGACCAGATGGTAAGCAGCAACAGCACATTAATGCAAGGGGTTTTATTTCCAGGTTAAAAAAAATGCAAAAGCTGCCCAAAATTTGTAAAGAAAAAATATATTTTAAAATAGACAAATGAAAACAAACATACATGTATAGAAATTTACAAATATACACAGGCTTTCTCCAGGACACACTTTAACTTTCCAATATAACTATTCACCAACCATCAAATCCAGTCCCCACACCTCTCTAGCAAAGCCAAATTGAGCGTTTAAATCTGCTGTCACCTAGCCTAAAAGAAACAGGAAATTCTACTGTTGATCAGTGGGGATTGATGATCGCATGACCAGACCATAGTAATTAATTCAGATGCAGAATTGGAACATTTTAAATAGGGATTCTAACATCCTACAGTTTTGTTCCACAACAAGTACCTTAATTAAACCCATAGACCAGTGTCCGCATGCTCAGATGAATATAAAAGAATACTGCCTCCCCAGCAGTGGTATTGTCTGCACAAGGTGTAGGGCACCTGCTCCCACTAACCCAGGCATAATTTTAGGACAAACCAAACTTCCCTTGGGTCTTTTGGGCCGTTCTGCTGTCAAAAAGCCAACGTAACTGATGTGACTGAAAATAAATGAAATTGTTTGGAATGCCTGTATCTAGAATACTTATTTTTATGAGTTATAAACCAACAGAGCACATTCACTGAAGGGATTGTTTGATTAGACAAGCTAACAATTGTTTTACTGTTGGGGTGTATAAATGGTGAACTCCAGAACGGGAGAACAATATGTGTGAGCTACTGGGAAAATTAGAGCAAGAACAGAACGAGCAGTGACTAACCAGGCAAAGGGGCAAGGTTTGTGGGAGAATTAGGATTGTTAACCTGTTCTGTCACACTAGCCTTCACTAACCCATATGTCTT
Source organism: Hemitrygon akajei (assembly GCF_048418815.1). NCBI lineage: Eukaryota > Metazoa > Chordata > Chondrichthyes > Myliobatiformes > Dasyatidae > Hemitrygon > Hemitrygon akajei. The sequence goes on from NC_133130.1 coordinate 34,061,157, forward strand.
CTGAATGTGGGAGGAAAACAGAGCACCCAGAGGAAACCCACACAGCCATAGGGGGAACGTACAGATTCTTTACAGGCAGTGATGAGAATTGAAACCCCATTACGGGCACCGTAAACCATACTAGCCACTACACAACCATGCTGCCCTACTACACTGTTGTGTGTTACTGAGTGATCTTCAGAACAAACTTTTTTTGTGAATGCATCTAGGTCCAGTGCTTAAAAAAAGTTTGAAAGCCTCATATAGTTGGTTAAGGTTAGATCATCTATTACCATCAGGACAATAACTCTCGCTGTCACTACTCACATATTTCACAGACCAACAATTCAGCCGTGGCAAGTACATTAAACACATTGACACTGCAAGACACTCACAAATGTTCTTACTTCTCGTGTGGCAGAAGGGTCCCAATGTTATGGCTGAAATGTGGTGAGCACATTAAAGTCATTAACAAGACTGAGACACGTAGCTTCTCAGAGGCATAACACTGACCATAAAGATGCACAGTAGGCACTCAATCTGGACATTCAGAAAATGCAAGGGTTTCCCAGGCTGAAGGAATCTTCAGTCTGGAGTGACACACAAGACCATTAAGACATAGGAGCAGAATTAGGCAATCTGGCCCATCAAGTCTGCTCCGCCTTTCAATCATAGCTGATCCTTTTTTCTATCTACTCCTCAAACGCAGTTCCTGGCTTTCTCCCCATAGCCTTTGATGTCATGATCAATCTCTGCCTTAAATACACCCAATGACCTGGCCTCCACAGCTGAATGTGGCAACAGATTCCATAAATTCACCACTCTTTGGCTAAAGAAATTTCTCTGTATCTGTTTTGAAAGGGCACCCTTCTATCCTGATGCTGTGCCCCTTGTCATAGACTCTACTACATGGGAAACCTCCTTTCCACATCTACTCTGTCTAGGCCTTTCAACATTTGAAAGGTTTCAAAGAGATACTGAGTATAGTGAGTACAGACTCAGAGCCATCAAACATTCTTCGTATGATAACCCTTTCATTCCTGGAATCATCCTTGTGAACCTGCTCTGGACCTTCTCCAATGCCAGCACACCTTTTCTAAGAGGAGAAGCCCAAAACTGTCCACAAGGCCTCCCCATTGCCTTATAAACCCTCAGCATTACATCCTTGCTCTTATATTCTAGACCTCTTGAAATTAATGCTAACGTGGCAATTGCCTTCCTCACCACCGATTCAACTTGCAAGTTAACCTTCAGGGTGTTCTGCACAAGGACTCTCCAGTCCCTCTGCATCTCAGATTCCTGTATTTTATCTCCATTTAAAAAATAGTCCGCACATGTATTTCCACTACCAAAGTGCATGACCATTCATTTTCCAACATTGTATTTCATTTGCCACTTCTGTGCCCAATCTCCTAATCTGTCTAAGTCCTTCTGCATCCTGCCTGTTTCCTCAACACCCTCTGTCCCCCATCAATCTTCATATCACCTGCAAACTTAGCAACAAAGCCATATATTCCATCATCTTATTAATTTACATACAGCATAAAAACAAGTGGTCTCAACACCAACTCCTGCAGAATACCACTAGTCACTGGAAGCCAACCAGAAAAGGATCCTTTTATTCCCACTCGCTGCCTCCTATCAAGCAGCCAATGCTTTAACCATGTCAGTAACTTTCACGTAATACATGGCTTTTAACTTGGTAAGCAGCCTCATGTGTGGCACCTTGTCAAACACCTTCTGAAAGTCCAAATATACAACATCCACTGCATTCCCTTTATCTATCCTACTTGTAATCTCCTCAAAGAATTCCAACAGACACATACATGCAGTCTATCCCTCTCTTAGGAAACCAGAATCTGAGTAAAGTGACATTCCCAAGCAATATAAAAGCTCATTATTGAAGGTGCAAGTAAAATCACCTTCCCTTGTACAGACAGAATGCGTCACATGTTCAACAGTATACTGCACATTGAAAGACAAGATCATATATTAACTGTCCTTGACATCATGCCATCTACTCCAGTCACTAAGGCTCTCACTTTACAAATGTGAAAGGTAACCTTCACCTCGGGGTTCATTAAAAGTCACAGCAAGACTATTACAACCACTTTCAACCTTGTTCAAATATTAAATCATATTATCAACATTTACAAATAATTACAGTATCTCTTCAAATATGCTAGGTCCCAGGCTTCTATCTGCTGGTGTTAAAACCTAATTTCCTACAAGTGGACCTAACTGAGTGGTAATTGCATATTTTTCATATAATTTGTGACACTATCTGTCAGTTTCAGGTGTTCTGGCATTATACATGAGGAACATTATGATTGAAAGCCAAATTACAAGGATTCCAATCACAAACAAGAGAAAATCTGCAGATGCTGGAAATCCAAGCAATACACACAAAATGCTGCAGGAACTCAACAAGCCAGGCAGCATCTATGGAAAAGAGTACAGTCGATGTTTCAGGCTGAGACCCTTCAGCAGGACTGATGACGGTTGCTACAAAGTACCTACTACATTTAAAAGCTATTTATGCAATAACTAATTTCTCTGTGATAAAAAAAATGTTGCACAATTGAATTTCCAGGATGCCGGGTATAGTAACAAAGAAAATGTAAATTATAGATTACCTCATTTCCAATCACATCAATATGCTGCTGAACTTGTGGAACCCATTGACGCAGGATAGCAAACAATTCTGGCACGGTTGTTTCAGGATCACGCAGGATTTGCCTGCATGCTGGGTCTTGTGGATCAAAGAAAGAAAATTCTGAAAATGAAAAATGTAAATAAAATTATTAGTCTCTTACTAGTTGTAACTGGTATTTTGATAACAAATTTGTGAAAGAAATACCACTCCATTACTCAAACCCATTCACTTTGCCACAAACATTCCGGCCCTTTATCCCCTCAAGTGTTTGCTACCCACATGAAAATTAGACATTCACAATCTTACAGCTTTTTAAAAATTACAAGCAGTAATACTATTTTATTTTTGTTGGGAACAGGGTTTAACGAGAGGCAAACACAAAGTACACTGAAGATGCTGTGGTCAAATCAACGCGTACAAACAAGCTGAAGGAACTCAGCAGGTCAGGCAGCATCCGTGGAAATGAGCAGTCAACGCTTCCACGGATGCTACCCAACCTGCTGAGTTCCTCCAGCTTGTTTGTACGCGTTGATTTAACAAGAGGCAGGTGTTATTGATCATGAATTATTGCCATAGAAGACAGGAGAAGAAATAGTGTGATGGAAGGGAAAGAGCAGAAGAAAGTGGCAGACAGATTATTTGGGAGAGGGGAAAGGGAATTAACAGAAACAAATTGAACAGAAAAATGGTAGTCAATTGTGTTTATGACAACAAGAAAATAAATTGCAAACAGAACAGCCACAAACAGCAGGATCTCTCAGAAGCTATCCATTTCAATTTGACTTCCCATTCCCATTCAACATGTCTGTCCATGGCCACCCTATACTGCCACGATGAGACCACTCTCAGACTGGAAGAACAATACTTCCTTAGAACTGTACTTCCTTAGAAGGTTGGCGTCATTCAATGTCTGTAGTGAGATGCTGAAGATGTTCTATAGGTCAGTTCTGGAGAGCGCCCTCTTCTTTGTGGTGGCGTGTTGGGGAGGAAGCATTAAGAAGAGGGACGCCTCACGTCTTAATAAGCTGGTAAGGAAGGCGGGCTCTGTCGTGGGCAAAGTACTGGAGAGTTTAACATCGGTAGCTGAGCGAAGGGCGCTGAGTAGGCTACGGTCAATTATGGATAACTCTGAACATCCTCTACATAGCACCATCCAGAGACAGAGAAGCAGTTTCAGCGACAGGTTACTATCGATGCAATGCTCCAATGCCATTAGGCTTTACAATTCTACCGCCAGGACTTAAGAACTTTTTAAAAGCTATTATTAATGCTTTTTGAGATAGTGATTTAGATGCATATCATATTTTTTACTGAGTTAAGTATTGTATGTAATTAGTTCTGCTACAACAAGTGTATGGGACATTGGAAAAAAAGTTGAATTTCCCCATGGGGATGAATAAAGTATCTATCTATCTATCTATACCTCATATTCCATCTGGGTTTCTTCCAATCTGATAGCATGAATATCAATTTCTCTAACCTCTGGTAATTTCTTCCTCACCCGCCCCACCCCTTCTCTCTTTTACAATTCTCCATTCTGGTTCTCGTTCACTTCTCCTCTTCTCCTTGCCTGTCCAGCTTCTCCATCTTCTTTCCCTTTCTTCCATTTTCCACTGTCACCTCTTACCAGATTCCTTCTTGTTTTGTCCCTTTTCTTTTCCACCTATCACCTCCTAGCTTCTTACCTCATGCCCCTTCCCCCACTCACCCACCCTCCCCCTCACCTGGTTTCACCAATCAACTACCAGCTTGTACTCTTTCTTTTTCTAGCATTTGCCAATTTCTTTTCCAGTGAAGACTCAGCCCGAAACATCGACTGTTTATTCCCTTCCATTGATGCTGCCTGGCTTTAAGAGGTCCTCCAGCATTTTGTATGTATTGCGCAAAAATTGCAAACATATATTTTTGAACAAATAATTAACTTACCGTTTTGAAATGTTATCATGTACTTAAGTACTTCTGTGTTTTAACATTTCTACTTACATATATTTTAGATGTTTGTAGCATTTGGAAGTTTGTGTGCCTCAATGACCCAGAGAGCTATGGTGGCTAGAGTCAGGGCATTGTGCTTTTATTCTTAGCATCACCAATGCCAAACAGGCCAAATAGTAGAGGCCAGACTAAGAGTGCTCCAACGGTCCTCCAGTTTTGGAGGTTCAGCTCAGGGCAAACAATCTTGACTGGTCAAAATAAATGGTTACAGAAATAGCAATGAAGAATCCTTCTTTATCTGTGTGCAGTGACATTCCTGAGTCTCCATTCAGAACCTGCATGGCTGACAGTAGTGAAAACCAAGAGAAAGCGACTGGCATGATGAAGGAAGCCCTGAACACTGCCAAGATCAAGACCAAAATTGTTTTTTTGGAACCAAGTACAACACTGGCAAGCTAGCAGAAATAGCTACAGAAATGCATTGTTACAACCTGGGTGTCAGTGAAAGCAAATGGACAGAAACTGGCAGACTAAAGGCAGCAACTGGTGAAAAAAGGTTTATACTCAAGAAGGGAAGACGGTCAGCATCATGATGGTCAGCTGTCATTTTGAAGAAGGGTATTGAGAAATGCTTGCTAGAGTGAAAACCAATCAATAGTAGGCTGATGAGAGTCAAATTGAAAGGGAAGCAAGTGAACATGACTGTGATCCAGTACTGTATTCCAACTAAAGATAGTGATACTGAAGAAAAGGATATCCTCTATGATCAGCTGTAATTGGAGGTAGAGTTAACATCACATCGTGACCTGATCATACCATAGTGGGAAATAACAATGCACATTTCATTAGGGTCATGGGCGCACATGAATGTGGAATGATGAATAACAATGGTTGAAAGACTGGTGGAATTCAGTCTCATAACATTCTGGTCATAGGAGGGATGCTCTCTCCGCACCATGAAATCCACAAACTGACATGGTGCTCATCCAATGGATGTGACAAGTACCATATTGACCATTTGATAACCAATGGAGACAATTCTTGTAGGATGTAAATGTGAAGAGAGGACCAGATACAGGAAGTCATCACCACCTTATTGTAGCAGTGATGAAATTCAAGCTGAGAAACACTGGGACTAGAACAGACATTTTGATGTTGAGAACTCAAGGATACTAGTGTGAGATCTGCCTTCACCATTCAGCTCAAGAACAGATTCCGGGCCTGGCAAGACCTTGACGAAGATGTGTCTGTAAACAAGATCAACACAATATGGAAATGGATTGCCTCAGTCTTCATGGAAAGCAGCGAGGCTTGGTCTAGGATATAAAACTGGAAAGAAGAACAAAGCAACATCCACAAAATGCTGGAAGAACTCAGCAGACCAGGCAGCATCCATGGAAAAGAGTACAGTTGACATTACAGGCTAAGACCCTTCAGCAGAACTGATGAAGGGTCTCCGCGCAAACATTAACTGTACTCTTTTCTACATATGCTGCCCTGGCCTGCTGAGTTCCTCCTGCAGTTTGTGTGTGACGCTCAGATTTCCAGCACCAGCAAATTTTCTCTTGTTTGCGTATAACAACAAAGCATGGATACAGTGGGAAACATGCTCAGCTATAGAAGAAAGACGAAAATTAAGAAGGTGTTAGACGCAAAGTCAACATGAATTAAGGTGAAACTTCAATGAGCATATATTGAAGCTAACAAGAAAGTGAAGAGACTTGTAAGAAGGGACAAGATAGTCTACACTGAAGACATTGCAGAGCAGGTTCAAGCAGTATCCGGTTGAGGTGATTAGGGAAATATATACAAAATTTCAAAATTGGTATCTGGAAACTTCCAGGTCAGATCCAGCACTCCCATGAGAGATAATAACTGTCTGCTTTTGACAACTGAGAAAGAGCAAGAAACACTATGGACAAAGTATTTTAGAAAATTACCAAATAGACCACCACCAGATGAAGAACCTGACATTTAATTATCTGCAGAGGACCTCAACATCAACACAGATCCACCCAAAAAAAGAGATTACTGTTGTGATTAAATGAAAGAACAACAATGCTCCAGGACATGACAATTTGAACGTTGAACTGTTCAAAGCTGAACTAAAAGTTGCAGCAGCCATCCTGCAACCACGGTTTACTATAATCTGGGAACAGGGACAAGTATCCAAGAAATGGACAAACAGAGTTATTGTTAGGATCCCCAAGAAAAGAGCACTAAGTGATTGCAACAACCAGCGTGGCATCACAGTTTTGTCAGTGTACAGCAAGATTCACGCCAAAGTCATTGTCCAATCAATTACAAATGCTGTTGATGTGTGCTTGGGGAAAGAGCAAGCTGACTTCAGGAAGAATAGAAGCTGTGTTGAACAGATCTTCCTGCTGCGTAACATCATTGAATAGTGCACAGAGTGGCAGAGACAAATGTATGTGAATTTCATGGCCTTGAAAGGGCTTTTGATAGCATCCACAGGGAGAGCCTCTGGCAAATTCACAGATCATACAGGATACCTTCCAAAACTGCCCAGCTTATTCAGAGTTTCTGTGCTACTTTTACCTGCACAGTTGGAGACTGCAATTTGAGCTTCAACGTCAAGACAGGAGTTAGGAAAGGCTGCCATGTCAGCGATATTGTTTATCCTGATGATTGATGGGGTTGAGGCAAACAATGAAAGATAAGCAGAGAGGCATTAGGTGGACTCTATTCTCTATTTAGGAGACCTTGACGTTGTGGGTGACCTCGTATTACTAATGCCTCAGCACTGCACCTGTGTATCTTTGGTGGACAGGCTGAACTTAAGAGTCAGCCAGAGAAAGACTGAGACTGTGACCCTTAACGTGGAGTCTCCTCCACCCATCAAGGCATATATCATTGATTACCCAGCAGCGGCAGATTCATCTACCTGAGAACATCATTTGGCAAGATGGTGGGACGAAGGATGGCATTCAGTGCAGACTCAGCAAAGCTAGAAACGTTTTCAGATCAATGAGCAACATATGGGGATCACCAACTACAGTCTCCACACTAAGGTGAAGCTGTACCAGAGCTGTATTCTGTCCACACTCTTGTACCGGTCAGAATGCTGGCACATGACAGAGAGCTGTCAGCAGTATGCACCATGAGTTCCGGAAGATCCTCCTTATTTTCTGGCCAAGAAAGATCTCCAACCATGCCCTATTCCCTCAGTGTCATCAAGAGGACATGGCCACAATCATCATGAAGAAACATTGGCGATGGATTGGGCACGTGATGAGTTGACTCCATCATCAAGACAGCACTTCACTGGACCCTTGAAGGGCGGAGGAAACGTCGGACACCAAAGACTACTTGGCACCATATCACTGAGGCAGAAATGAGGACCCAGAACCACACCTGGGGCACAATAGAGAAAATAGCCAAGGACAGACAGAATTGGAGGACCTTCATTGTTGCCCTAAGTACTAGCAGCGTAGTAAGCAGTAAGTAAGAAAGACACCAATTACACTAAAATTAAATGACACAGAGTATACTGACCACTCAGCTCTAAGAACAAAACCTGAGAATTAATCTCAAACACGAGAAAGTCTGCAGATGCTGGAAATCTAAACCAACAAAAGCAAAATGCTGGTGGAATTCAGCAGGCCAGGCAGCATCTATGGAAAAAAAAGTAAATAAGTCAACGTTTCGGACCAAGACCTTTCTTCAGGACCAGAAAAGGGTCCTGAAGGCGGAATGCAACCCAAAACATCAACTGTTTACTCCTTTCCACATATGCTGCCTGCCCTGATGAGTTCCTCCAGCATTTTGTGAATGTTGCTAGAGAATTAATCTGTTGGTGCAGATCAACATGCTCTAACTTAATGCATTTGACTATATTAAATATATTATTTGAGCAAATAAAGTAACTGGCAATTTCTGGACATATGCTGTTGAAAATTAGTTATTTCTAATATTCCAATCCAGACAAATATAGGGCCTTGTAAAAGTATTCACCCCCCCAACACTTTGTTCACATAAATGAGTATTACAACCAGGGATTTTGACCAATTTAACTGAGAATTTTTATTTGTGTATTGTACACTCTTTTTCTTACAGCAGAGCCGAAAAATCATGAAAAACTAAAACTTCAAAATGTCAGTAGTTCAAAAGAATTCATCCCTTTTGCTCAGTACTTAGTTGAACGACCTCTTGCAGCTACACAGCCAGTACTCCTTTTGGATATCTACATTAGCTTTGTACAACATGATGGAGCAAGTTTTGCCCATCCCACCTTACAAATTTCTCAAGCTAGGCCAGTTAAGTTGGGTAGCGGCAGTGGACAGCAACCTTAAAGATATTTGATCGGGTTAAGGTCAGGACTCCCACTGGGCCACTCTTGGACATAAATTTTCTTAGTTTGAAGCCACTCCATGCTTGCTCTGGCGGTGTGCTTTGGGGCGCTGTTCTGCTGAAAAATTAACTTTCTCTCCAGTTTAAGATTCTGGGAAAGGCTAGCAGGTTTTTATTCAGGCTCTCCCTGTATATAGCAACATTCATTTTCCCATCAATCCTAAACAGATATCTGGTACCTGCTGCTGAAAAGCATTCCCATAGTATGATGCTACCTCCACCATACTTTATACTAAGTGTACCAAGTACCATTTAGTGTTAAGTCCAAAAGGTTCCACTTTAACCCCATTCGACCACATCTTCCATATTTTTACAATATCTTCTATGTGATGATTGCAAAGACTTTACAAGCAAGGATAAGCTTTTTTTTAAAAAAAAAAAAGCCAGGGCTTCTTCTTTGCCACTCTTCCATAAAATACCTTTTTTGTGCAAGGCATTAGAGATTGTGCAGCCATGAACTTCATCTCCAGTTGCAAACACTGACTTCTGCAGCTCACTCAGAGTGACTGTTGGTGTAAAAGTAGCCTCTTTTACAAAATGCCATTCTTCACCAGCGACAAAGTTTAGAAGGGTGGCCTGACCTAGGCTGTGTGGCTGTGGTTTCATATTTTTTCCACTTTTACATGATGAACTGCACTGAGTTCTGAGGTATGTTCAGTGCCTTTGAAATGGACTTGGACTCTTCCCCAGATTTTTGCTTCTCTATTATCATTTCCCTGACTTGTCTTGAATGCTCGTCTTAATTTTGCTTTAGTCTGTTGAAAATGTACCATACTGTTGGGCCTTACAGAGAGAGCAGGTATTTATTCTTCTGAATTCTTTGAAAATAGGTGATCCTCATATTCCTACATCAACAAACTGGCTGATTTGGCAAGGTAATACAGTATATTGCACCTAAAGAAAGTTAACTTGGAAATTACAAAGAGGATGAACATTTCCTCAGCCTCACAATTTTGGTTTATAATTTTTAGTAAATTGTTGACAGGTTTTGGAAATTTTCTTTTGATTTCACATGATGCACAACTACAGCTCAAAAATCCTATTTCAATATATTTTAAATTTAGAAAATGAGACAGTAAAATGTGAAAATAGTTGTGGGGGATGAATACTTTTTCAAGTCACTGTAATTTTAGTCTATATGAATATTAAGACCATTGCACCTGATTAGTTTAATCATAACTGTACAATAATATCCTTAGTATTTGGATATTAGGTCATCGTTGCTGTGTTTTTAAATGTTCAAACACCTTCATTAATTTGCACAACATCATGCAAAATTCATATTTAAGGAATAACTCACAAATTATGATTTCTCAAAATCTACATAGTTTATGAACTGTACAGTGCCTATAAAAAGTATTCACACCGCCCTTTGGAAGTTTTCATGCTTTATTGTTTTGCAACATTGAATCACAGTGGATTTAATTTGGCTTTTATTGACACTGATCAACAGGAAAAGATTCTTTTGTGACAAAGTGAAAACAAATCTCTACAAAATTATCTCAGTTAATTACAAATATAAAACACAAAATAATTGACAGCATAACTATTCACCCCCTTTAAGTCAGTATTTAGTAGATGCATCTTTAGCAACAATTACAGCCTTGAGCCTGTGTGGATAGGTCTCTATCAGCTTTGCACATCTGGACACTGCAATTTTTCCTCATTCTTCTTCACAAAACTGCTCAAACTCTTGTCAGATTGCACGTGGAATGTGAGTGAACAGCCCTTTTCAAGTCCAGCAACAAATTCTCAATTGGATTGATGTCTGAACTCTGACTTGGCCATTCTAGGACATCAACTTTGTTGTTTTTAAGACATTCCTGTGTATCTTTGAGTCATCATCTTGCTAGAAAACAAATCTTCTCCCAAGTTTAAGTTCTCTTGCAGACTGCATCAGGTTTTCCTCCACAATTTCCCTGTATCTTGTTGCATTCATTTTACCCTCCACCTTCACAAGCCTTCTAGGGACTTCTGCAGTGAAGCATCCCCACAGCATGATGCAGCCACCAGCAAGCTTCACAGCAGCAAGTCTGTTTCTGATGATGTGCGGTGTTTGGCTTACACCAAACATAGTGTTTAGTCTGATGGCCAAAAAGCTCAATTTTGGTTTCATCAGACCAAAGAACCTTCTTCCAGCTGACTTCCCACATGCCTTCTGACAAACTCGAACCAAGATTTCATGTGAGTTTTTTTTTTCAGCAGTGGCTTTCTCTTTGGCACTCTCCTATAAAGCTGCAACTGGGGAAGCACCCAGGCAACAGTTGTCATATGCGCATTCTCTCCCATGTCAGCCACTAAAGCTTTTAACTCCTCCAGAGTTCTCATAGGTCTCTTGGTGGCCTCCCTCACCAGTCTCCTTCTTGCACAGTCACTCAGTTTTTGAGGAAGGCCAGCTCTAGACAGAGTTACAGCTGTGCCATATTTTTTCCATTTCTTGATGATTGACTTAACTGTACTCCAAGGGATATTCAGTAACCTGAAAATTTTCTTGTATCCATCCCAATTTGCGCTTTTCAATAACCTTTTTGTGGAGTTGCTTGGAGTGTTCTTTTGTCTTCATGGTACAGCTTTTGCCAAGATACTGATTCACCGGCAGATGCACCTTCCACTTGCAGGTGTATTTTTACTACAATCTATTGAAACACCTCGTCTGCACACAGGTCTCCAAAAACACATTTCCATTCAACTAATTACATGACTTCTAAAACCGATTGGCTGGACCCGTGATGATTGGCTGTGTCATATTAAACATAGAAACCCTACAGCACAATACAGGTCCTTCGGCCCACAAAGCTGTGTGGAACATGTCCTTACCTTAGAATTACCTAGGCTTACCCATGGCCCTCTATTTTTCTAAGTTCCATGTACCTATCCAGGAGTCTCTTAAAAGATCCTATCGTTCCCGCCTCCATCACCACTGCCAGCAGCCCATTCCGCACACTCACCACTCCCTGGGTAAAAAAACTTACCCCTGATATCTCCTCTGTACCTACTTCCATGCACCTTAAAACTTTGCCCTCTCGTGCTAGCCATTTCAGCCCTGAGAAAAAGCCTGACTATCCACATGATCATTATCTTGTATACTTTTATCAAGTCACCTCTCATCCTCCATAGCTCCAAGGAGAAAAGGCTGAGTTCACTGAACCTATTCTCACAAGGCATGCTCCCCAATCCAGGCAACATCCTTGTAAATCTCCTCTGCATCCTTTCTATGGTTTCCACATCCTTCCTGTCATGAGGCGACCAGATTTGAGCACAGTACTCCAAGTGGGGTCTGAACAGGGTTCTAAAGGTGAATACTTAAGCAATCAATTATTTTGTGTTTTATATTTGTAATTAATTTAGATCACTTTGTAGAGATCTGTTTTCACTTTGACCTGAAAGAGTCTTTTCTGTTGATCAGTGTAAAAAACAGATAAATTAAACCACTGTGATTCAATGTTGTAAAACAATAAAACATGAAAACTTCTAAGGGGGGGAGTGAATACTTTTTAAAGGCACTGTGTGCCTTTACTTCTGGTCATGGCATACTTCAGAAGTTTGGCATGCATGACCAGTACTAATTAATGTCTGTGCTGCCTTTATGGCAGTTATTTAGTTTATAATATTTTCGCTTAGTAATTTGTTAGCATTTTTTAGTTAAAGTTAGGATTGTTTAAGTAAATTCATTTGTCTGTAATATATCGCGGCTGCGATGACGTCACATCCGGGTTCGCCGCGTCTTGTGGGAAAATACCGGTTTGGGATAAACGCAAGGGTGGGGGTCGCTCACATGTGGCGCCACAGCACTAGTTAAGTTTCTCTCTACGCACCAAAAACACAGTGAAAGCAACGCTGTAAGTCATTAGATAATCGATATGTTGAGTTAAAATGTTAACGCCGATTCTGTTAAAAGTAACGACGGTCGATAAGGTTTATGTTTTCGTTAATTAAAGAGTCGGGATAGTTTGTGTTGAAGTGTATTTAAAGCAGTCAATGGAGCAGGTAGATTCTGACTGTATGCTGCACTTTAATGTAATGTAGTTATTGTAGTTTTACCTTTGCAAGTATTCACGATGTAAATGTGATATTTAGAAGGAAACAAACACTGTACCAATCTTGTATTGTTTTATCAACAGTTTTCACCATACGTTAATGTGAAGAGTGAACAGTTAATGGTTAATCTTACTGCGACCTTGTTTTCATTGACTCCGGTTTAACTCGACGTTTAATTCGGGTTCGTTACACCCGAGCGAGAACGTTACAGTGTCATTGGTATGCATCACTTACTTTGAGCACAGGAAGGTTACATTAGGTCATGCTTCGTTTCTACAGACAGAGAATATTTTCACAATGCTCCATTTGTTGCAATGCCAAACTTACAGAGTCACAAACATATCTGACGCTCACTCAACTCAAAAGAGCAATAGTATTTCCTGATTCGGGAGTCTTTGCTATGAAAGCTGGTTTGGACATACTGACTTTGGCAAAGATGGACTGTACGTTCCCTCTTCGTGATTGCTGGATATACAGACGACATGCTATGCAAACACAGGAATCAAAAACAGTCTAGATTTGCCTAAAGCTCCCAAGGCAGAAGGGGAGGGACTCTGGAAAGAGAGACTCAGTTTTCTGAGGTCTGTTATCTCCTGGACAACCTTGCCTTTGCCCCAGGGAACCAGCAATAAAAGGAGGAAGAGATGACGGAACAATTCAGCAGGTGGCAGGGGAGGTGATTCCTGGCTGAACCTGCTTTCTGGGCCAATCTGTCAAGGGATTTTGAGGATTCTACCAACGAATGTCTGAAAGCATTTTTCCTTTCTGCCTTCCAATTAGATTTGTTGGCCCTATTCCATCCAGGAACGTACTCCAGAAGCTGAGTCAGGCTGGTAGAATGTTGTTCCCTTTCAGCTGGCTGGACTCCAGATAGCTATGATGAATGGCAATGAACAACTTTGGCTCTGAAAGGAGTGTGGGTGGTGGTAATGTGATTGTATTGGCATTTCCTGAGATTCTGCAACAATAAATGTAAAAATAGTATGGGAACATGGTATTATTATGCAAACTGACTAGCAAACTGTATGTGCAGAATAAGATAGAACATATAATGCTATGAGGGAAAGATCTCTGGTTACTTACATATCTAGGTTATCAGCTGCATTCTTGGTTGTTCAGGGCTACATCTTCAGTTACCCAGTAGCAAGCCATTTTATTAGATGGCTCCCCTTAAATTTGTTGTAGGTAACAAATGCCAGGAAAACAACATGTGGGAAAAATAACGAGTAGACATTCTTATCCCTTACTATCATATTTCCTTGGATCCCTTTGAGTTTAAACTAGAATCGTTGGGGGGTGGGGACTGAACTGAAGAGACTGGGGAAGAGGAGATTTGCTCACAAATAGAGAAAGCTTGGAGACAGTGTGTGAGGGAAGATCGGCAGGTGATAAAGAAGGGACGCACTCAGACCAACGGTCTGAGATGGGTCTATTTTAACGCAAGGAGTATTGTGAACAAAGTGGATGAGCTTAGAGCGTGGATCAGTACATAGAGCTATGATGTGGTGGCCATTACAGAGACTTGGATGGCTCAGGGACAGGAATGGCTACTTCAAGTGTTGGGTTTTAGATGTTTCAGAAAGGACAGCGAGGGAGGCAAAAGAGGTGGGGCGTGGCACTGTTGATCAGAGATAGAGTCATGGCTGCAGAAAAGGTGGAAGTCATGGATGGATTGTCTATGGAGTCTCTATAGATGGAGGTTAGGAACAGGAAGGAATCAATAACTGCACTGGGTGTTTTTTATAGGCCACCCAATAGTAACAGGGATATCAAGGATCAAATAAGGAAACAGATCCTGGAAAGGTGTAATAATAACAGAGTTATCGTGATGGGAGATTTTAATTTCCTATTGATTGGCATCTCCCTAGAGCAAGGGGTTTAGATAGGGTGGAGTTTATTAGGTGTGTTCAGGAAGGTTTCTTGACACAATATGTAGATAAGCCTACAAGAGGAGAAACTACTTGATTTGGTATTGGGAAACGAACCTGGTCAGGTAACAGATCTCTTAGTGGGAGAACATTTTGGAGATAGTGATCGTAATTCTATCTCCTTTACAATAGCATTGGAGAGAGATAGTAACAGACAAGTTAGAACAGACAAGTTAGAAAAGCCTTTAATTGGAGAAAGGGGAATTATGAGGCTATCAGGCAGGAACTTGGAAGCTTAAACTGGGAACAGATGTTCTCAGGGAAAGGTATGGAAGAAATGTGGCAAATGTTCAAGGGATATTTGTGTGGAGTTCTGCATAGGTATGTTCCAACGAGACAGGTAAGTTATGGTAGGGTACAGGAACTCTGGTGTACAATGGCTGTAGTAAATCTAGTTAAGAAGAACAGAAAAGATTATGAAAGGTTCAGAAAGCTAGGTAATGTTAGAGATCTAGAAGATTATAAGGCTAACAGGAAGGAGTTTAAGAAGGAAGTTAGGAGAGCCAGAAGAGGCCATGAGAAGGCCTTGGCGGGCAGGATTATATGTGAAGAGCAAGAGGATAAGACATGAAAGAATAGGACTTATCAAGTGTGACAGTGGGAAAGTGTGTATGGTACCAGAGGAATTAGCAGAGGTACTTAATACTTCAGTATTCACTATGGAAAAGGATCTTGTTGATTGTAGGGATGACTTGCAGCAGACCGAATAGCTTGAGCATGTAGATATTAAGAAAGAGGATGTGCTGCAGCTTTTGGAAAGCATCAAGTTGGATAAGTCGCCAGGACTGGATGAGATGTACCCCAGGCTACTGTGGGAGGTGAGGGAGGAGATTGCTGAGCCTCTGGTGATGATCTTGGCATCATCAATGAAGACGGGAGAGGTTCTGGAGGATTGGAGGATTGCGGATGTTGTTCCCTTATTCAAGAAAGGGAGTAGAGATAGCACAGGAAATTATAGACCAGTGAGTCTTACTTCAGTGGTTGGTAAGTTGATGGAGAAGATCCTGAGGGGCCGGATTTATGGACATTTGTAGAGGTATAATATGATTAGGAATAGTCAGCATGGCTTTATCAAGGGCAGGTCATGCCTTACGAGCCTGATTGAATTTTTTGAGGATGTGACTAAACACATTGATGAAAGAAGAACAGTAGATGTAGTGTATATGGATTTCAGCAAGGCATTTAATAAGGTACCCCATGCAAGGCTTATTGAGAAAGTAAGGAGGCATGGGATGCAAGGGGACATTGTTTTGTGGATCCAGAACTGGCTTGCGCACAGAAGGCAAAGAATGGTTGTAGTCCGGTCATATTCTACATGGAGTTTGGTCACCAGTAGTGTGCCTTAGGGGTCTGTGCTGGGACCCCTACTCTTTGTGATTTTTATAAATGACCTGGATGAGGAAGTGGAGGGATGGGTTCATAGGTTTGCTGATGATACAAAGATTGGGGTGTTGTGGATAGTGTAGAGGGCTGTCAGAGGTTGCAGCGGGACATTGATAGGTTGCAAAACTGAACTGAGAAGTGGCAGATGGAGTTTAACCCAGATAAGTGTGAAGTGGTTCATTTTGGTAGGTCAAATATGATGGCAGAATATTGTATTACTGGTAAGACTCTTGGCAGTGTGGAGGATCAGAGGGATCTTGGGGTCCTAGTCCATAGGACGCTCAAAGCAGCTGTGCAGTTTGACTCTGTGGTTAAGAAAGCATACGGTGTATTGGCCTTCATCAATCGTGGAATTGAATTTAGGAGCCAAGAGGTAATGTTGCAGCTATATAGGACCCTGGTCAGACCCTACTTGGAGTACTGTGCTCAGTTCTGGTCACCTCACTACAGAAAGGATGTGGAAACAATAGAAAGGGTGCAGAGGAGATTTTCAAGGATGTTGCCTGGTTTGGGGAGTGAATCCTGGATGGGTTGAGTGAACTCGGCCTTTACTCCTTGGAGCGACGGAGGATGAGAGGTGACCTGATAGAGGTGTTAGAGGTGATGAGAGGCATTGATCGTGTGAATGGTCAGAGGCTTTTTCCAAGGGCTGAAATGGCTGCCACAAGAGGGCACAGGTTTTAGGCGCTTGGGAGTAGGTACAGAGGAGATGTCAGGGGTAAGTTTTTTTTTAAAAACGCAGAGAGTGGTGAGTGCATGGAATGGGCTGCCGGAAACAGTAGTGGAGGCAGATACGATAGGGTCTTTTAAGAGACTTTTGGATAGATACATGGAGCTTAGAAAAATAGAGGGCTATGGATAACCCTAGTAATTTCTAAGGTAGGGACATGTTCGGCACAACTTTGTGGGCCGAAGGGCCTGTATTGTGCTGTAGGTTTTTCTATTTTTCTAACATCTGTGCATAGAAAACTTGCCACTAGGTTAGTAATATTCAAGTTAGAGAAGTGGGTCAATTCTGCCACCCATTTTATGCCTTCATCTCTATCAAAGAGCCCAGTCGAAAAGAGAACCAAAATTTAGCCACCCTGCTAAGCCACAGCACTGTTTTTTTGCTAGCTTCCAAAACAGAATGTTTTATAAACATATTTCAAAAATCTACAAAAATGGTATTAAATTTATTCCATTAATTCTTTAAATACAAAGAAACTTAACATTTCCAAAAAGTCAAATAGCAAGAATCTAAAAATCACTTATATTTACCCACATATCCCATTGAAAACAATGATGAAGAATTCCTTATGCCACATCTAACCAGGCACAGGTTGCTTCAACAGATCCCCAACCATAAGTGGGGAGGAACCTCTTCAGCTTGTGCTTCCATGTTGATTGTTGAAGCTTAGTGGAGGAGATGCCAGCAAATAATTGGCAGCAAGTTCAGAAGTTCACAACCATATGCACACAGATGAAAAATCTAAACTTTCTGGCACTTATACAGAATGTGCTAGCAGATGTAATTCCCTGAAAATTTTGAGTCTGTATCCACAGAATTCTTTTGAAAAACAGAGCAATTTAAAATAATCTTAAATTTCATCATCTATCAGAATCCAAAAAGCAAAATAATGCAGACATGGGAACTCTGAAGAAAAAATGCTGGAGAAGATAAGCAATCACCTTTGACTATTTCTTTCTCTACAGATGATGCTTGACTTACTGAGTACCTTCAGCATTTTGCTTCTTTCTATTTACAGAGCAGTGTTATTTGATTATTACAAATAGGCAATACAAAGTAAAGCCCAGGTCTCACAGTTAGTCTATAATTATCCTATCATCTACGTCATGCAATCAGTACCATAGTTTATGGTTGAGCTCTGTATGCATGATTTGCAAGTTTTACATGAAATTCAAAATAATATCCACCATGTTCTATGAACATAAAGATAACACCTACAATTAAAATTAGTTTAGTTTACAAAAAGAATGATGAAATATATTTTTTCCAAAGCTAGCTGTTATTTTTTTTTAATTACTTACCACAATCTGTAGGCATAGGTGCTGAAACTACTGGATGTACAACTGGTCTCTCAGAATCTGAAGATATAGTGCTATAATTTCCACTTACGGAGTCCTCATCATTGGAAGGTTCTACATAAGAATCTTCTTTTGTCATTTCAGTGCTACTTTCTGCAAAAAGTAAAGAGAACATAAAGCTTGGCTTATTCACTCATTCCATTCAACTTTTATAAATTTGTTCTAGTATTACTTAATTAAAGTAATTGGTGTGAAACTTCCAATTGCTGCAAATTTTCTTTGTTAATTATTGGCCTGCAGAGTTTTGTTTTAGAGATGCACAATGATAAGACTCCTCATTAGTTCAATACTTATCAAGAAACTGACTCAATCATCAGACAGAGCTCTCTTTATAATCACTTTAAAGAATTATGGAACTTCTTGCCAATACTAATGGCTTAAAGGTCTTCTGACCCACATAGAGCAGGAAGATATTCGGTTTCAGTCCAATTATGCAGAGCAAACAGATCTCAGTCAAAACAACAGTGCAATCAAAACAAAAACAAAAAAATGCTAGAAAATGATCAGATGCGGCCTGAGCAGCTGAGAAGATGGACAAATAAATGCTTCAAGTTGATGACCTCACTTCAGAAATGACAAAACCTGCAAAGGAAGTAAGGATGGAGAGAATAAAGGAATGTCTGCAGTGAACACTTTCTCAATTACAAGGACTCTTCCAAGTTATGTTCTCAATATTATTTATTATCTATTTATTATTTTTCTTTTTTATTTTAACAGTTTGCCTTCTTTTGCACATTGCTTGTTTGTCCGCCGTTGCATGTAGTGTTTTATTGATCCTGTAGTGCTTCTTTGTATCTACTGTAGATGCTCGCAATAAAATGAATCTCATGGTGACATACAGTATACATACCTGGATAATTAATTTACTTTGAACTTTAAAGTCTAAAAGATGATGCAGATTGGCACTGACAGAGGCTTGTAATGACAGCTTATCTATCTGGAGTTCTACATAAATGGAATGGGGGTGACAAAGGAGGAAACTAAAAACAAAAGATCTATAGATGCTTGAAATCTGAAATTAAAACAAAAGTGGTAAAAATGCTAGATCATCAACCAGAAACATTAATTATGTTTCTCCCACCATTGGTACCTTTTATTCCAGATTTCTAGCAACTATCATGCTCCCAAACAGTGAGATAGACAACAAGGCAGCTTCTGATAATCAGAAATAAAGAAAAATAGTAGAAATGTTTACTTCAGCATTCCCAGATTGGACATTGAGTACTGAAGCTGCACACCCAACACCCATGATTTTCCAACAATTAAGCAAATTTTTCTAGCTAAGTGACTTTAAGGAAGGGTTCCTAGACAACAGGGAACAATTTGATACAAATCTTGGGTGCCAAAAAAGTGGCTAATGTACCATAATCGGGTTGATATAAAAATTATGATTCTAAATTGGAAAAGCAAACTTTGATGCAATATTGAGAGTACAGAATAATGGAGAAAGGGAACCTCCATTCTTTGAAAAAGGTGGACATCTCTGATTTTCTGGAAAGGAAAGCCTTTTTTGGGAACAGATGGAGTGAGAAAAAGGAACTGAGAAAAGGGAATGGCATTTTTACAGCAGACTGGGTGGGAAGAGTTATAGTCAAGTTAGCTGTGGAAATCGGTAGGTTTACAAAAGATGTTGGGAGATGGTTATCAAGAAAGTGGAGAAATGTATCAAACATGGACCAAGTGAATTTAAGGGCAGGGTGAAAATTGAAGGCAAAGTTGATAAAATTGCCAAGCTCAGCATGAGTACATGAAGCAGCACCAACACAGTTGTCAATGTAGTGCAGAAGATGGTTCTCTCTGTGATGGGTCTGTGACTACATACATGCCACAGGGATCAGTTCTGGGCCATCAACAATGTGTTGATTATCATCAATATTAAGGATTTACATAATAATGTTTTAAAATTGATCAGCAAATTTGCTGACAACACCAAGTTTGGGGGTGTAGTGGACAGAAAGGAAGGCTATCAATGCTTACAGTGAGATCTTTACCCGCTGGGATAATGCGCTAAAAAAATAGCAGATGAAATTTAATACAGACATGTGTGAAGTGTTGCAGTTTAGGAGGTCAAACCAGGAAAGACTACACAGTGAATGGTATGGCACTTGGGTATGCAGTAGAAAAAAGGGACCTGGGAATAAAGATCCATAATTGCTTGAAAGAGGCATTACAGATAGAAGGGGTGAAATAAAGAGAGCTTTTGCACAGCAGTAATCATAAACCAGGGCAATGAGAACAGGAGCAATACACACAAAATTCTGGAGGAAATCAGAGGTTCAGGCAGAATCTACAGAGCAAACAGTCAATGTTTCGGACCAAGACCCTTCAATAGGACTGGAAAGGAAGGAGGCAGAAGTCAGAAGAATGAGAAGCATAAGGAATAGGAGAAGAAGTGGGGGTGGGGGAAGGTACAAGTTGGCAGGAGATAGGTGAGGGGAAATGTGGGTAAGCTTGGGGGGATGATGTAAGAAGGTGGGAGGTAATAGATGGAAGAGGTAAAGAGCTGAAGGAGGAATCTAATAGGAGAGGATAGTGATCAATGGAATAAAGGGAAGGAAGTGGGAACCAGAGGGAGGTGATAGGCAAGTCCAATAAGACCTTACAACTAGCCAGATCTTTTCCTACCAATCTTCTCTGCTTTCCGTAGAGATACTCTCTTTGTGACTCCCTTGTCCATTAGACCCTCCCTACTGATCTCCCTCAGCACTTATCCCTGTAATCCTGACAAATGCTATATCTATCCCTGTACTTCCTACCTCACCACCATTCAGGTCTCTTAGCAGCCCTTCCATGCAAGGCAAAGCTTCACCTGCAAGTCTGTCAGGTTCCTGTACTGTATCTAGCGCTCTGGGTGCAGCGTTTTCTACATTGGTGAGACCCAATGCAGATAAACAGACTGCATCTTTGAGTACCTTCATTCCGTCTGCCACAACAGGCAAGATCTTGGTGACCACCCCAATTCAATTCCAATTCCCATTCCTATTCCAACATTTCTGTCCATGGCCTCCCCTACTGCCCCAATGAGGCTAAACATGTTGGAAGGGCAACACCTCTTATTTCATCTGGGTAGTCTCCAAAATGATTGCATGAACATCATTTTCTCTGCCTTCCAATAATAATTCCCCTCTGTTCCCTCCCCCATACCCCTTCTTTCCATTTCCATTTCCATTCCCCATTATGGTTACTCTTTCACCTCTCATCTTTTCCTATTCTACTCTGCCCATGTGACCTGTCCATCACCTTATTCCCTTTATTCCATGGCCCACTGTCCTCTCCTATTAAATTTCTTCTTCTTTCTTCGACGTTTCACTTCTTCCATCTATCAGCTCCCAGCTACTCACATCATACTGCCTTCCCCACCGACAAAACCACCTACCCCCTCATCTGGTCTTACCTACAATGTTGTACTTCTCCTCCTCACCCCTTCTCCCACCTTCTTATAGTTGCTTCTGCCCCCTTCTCTTCCAATCCTGATGAAGGGTCTTGGTCCAAAATACCACCTGTATATTCCCCTCCAAAAATGCTGCTTAATCTTCCTCAGTTCCTTCAGCATTTTGTGAGATTTCCAGCATCTGCAGAACCTCTAGTGTCATTGATTATGGTAGTTGGATGTTATAAGATGCTGGTGTGACCGAATTTGGAATACTGTGTGCAGTTCTAGTCACCTACCTACAGGAAAGCTTGAAATAGCGCAAAAATTGTTGACATGACATGAGGACATGAGTTAAAGGGAAAGGTGAATAAGACTTGGCCTTTTCTCCTTGGAGCGACAGAGGATGAGAGGTGACCTGATAGAGCTGTATAAGATCATGACAGGCATTGATTGTGTGGATAGTCAGGCTTTTTCCAAGGGCTGAAATGGCTAATGTGAGAGGACACAGTTTTAAGGTGCTTGTAAGTAAGTACAGAGGAGATATCAGGGTTAAGTTTTTTTTATGCAGAGAGTGGTGAGTGTGTGGAATGGGCTGCCGGCAACGGTGGTGGAGGCAGATACGATAAGGTATTTGAAGAGACTCCTGGATAGGTACATGGAGCTTAGAAAAATAGAGGGCTATGGGTATCCCTAGGTAATTTCTAAAGTATATGTTTGACCTAGCATTGTGGTCCGAAGGGCCTGTATTGTACTGTACGTTTTCTATGTTTCTAAGACTTTATTCACTGGAGCGCACATGAATGAGGAGAGAGCTTGTTGAACTCTGCAATATTATGAGAGGTATATATAAAGGGTGAATGCATGCAAGCATTTTTCCCTCAGTTTGGGTGAGACTGGAACTAGAAGTCATAGGTTGTAGGAAAAAAATAAAATATTTAAAGAGAATCTGAGGGGGAGCTTCACTTAAAGAGTGGTGCAACTATGAAATGAGCTGCCAGTGGAACTGTAGGTGCAGATTCCATTCCACTTCTCTTAAAAGTTTGGATGGATACATGAATGAGAGAGGCATGGAGAGATAAAGTCTAGGTGGTGACAGATGGGATTAGGCAGAAGATTAGGTCAACATGGACTAGAAGAGCCAAACAGCTTATTCCTGTACTTTAGTACTTTATGATTAGTGGAAGTTAGACGATCGGGAAGTTTTTAAAAACCAACAGAAGGCCACTAAAAGAGTCATTAAGAATACAAAAGTTAGCCAGTAATATTAAAGAGGATACCAAAAGTTTCTTCAGTTACATAAAGTGTAAAAGAGATGCAAGCGTGGATATTGGACCACTGGAAAACAATGCTGAGAAGGTAGTAATGGGGGACAACGAAATGGCAGAAAAACTGAATAACTATTTTGCATCAGCCTTCACTGTGGAAGACTTGAACAGTATGGTAGAAGTTTCACTTTAGTAGAAGAAATGAAAAGGTTAACTATTTTCTAAATGAAGAGAAAATGCAAAAAAAAACTGAGGTGCAAAGGGATTTTGAAGTCCTTGTGCAGGATTCCCTAAAAGGTTAATTTGCATATTAAGTCTGTGGTGAGGAAGGCAAATGCAATGTTTACATTCATTTCAAGAGAACTAGAATACAAAATCAAGGACATAATGTTGAGACTTCATATTAAAAAAAGCACTGGTGAGGCCTCACTTGGAGTATTGTGAAGTTTTGGGCCCCTTAACTTTGAAAGAATGTGCTGAACTGGAGAAGGTTTAAAAGAGGTTCACAAAAATGACTGGGATGAAATAGGTTGTCATACAAAGAGTGTTTGATAGCTTTGGGCCTGTACTTGCTAGAATTCAGAAGAATGAAGGGTGAACTCATTGAAACCTATTGAATGGTGAAAGACCCTGATAGAGTGGATGTGGAGAGGATGTTTCCTATGGTGAAAGAGTCTATAAGACCAGAGGACAGACCCTTTTAGTGCCCTTTTAGTACAGAGATGAGGAGGAATTTCATTAGCCAGAGAGTAGTGAATCTGTGGAATTCTTTGGCACAGGCAGCTGTGGAAGCCAAGTCTTTATGTATATTTAAGATAGAGGTTGAGAGATTCTTGATTGGTCAGCACATGAAGGGATACGGGGAGAAGGCAGGAGATTGGGGCTGAGAGGAAAATTGGATCAGCCTTGATGCAATGACAGAGCAGACTAGATGGGCCAAATGGCCTAATTCTTATTGTTTTATGGTCTTATGACTCTATTTGATTAAGGGTTGATAGTTAGAACCAGCCAATTTAAGATTGGATCATGTTCTCTTGTCCACCAATTCCTTCCTGTCAACCTCCTACATTAACTCACCAATCCTCCTAAATTATCAACTTAGTACTTAGTACTGCTAAATCTTACTAAGTTTTAAAGTTCTTTCCTTATTCCCTCAAACTAAAACTCCATCTTCATGCAAATAGATCACTACTTCACATAGTCTGGATTTCCCAATCCAAGAAATACACATTTCCAGACCCTAAGATCCTTCTTCCAGCACTGAGAACCATAAAATAGATATACATTGTATGAACAATATTCCTGCCACTTCAGGAATATTGGATTATTGTTCTGAAAATTGTAACATGAAACCCCATGTTTAGAATATTGCAATACACTAATATACCACCCTCACTATTACTACCAGACATCAAGCTGCTTTCCTGTACTGGGTGCTACCGAAATGCCAAAGTAATAGCCATATTATAATAATTTTTCACAACTCTTTCTTACTGTTGTAAGTTCCTTCAGCAGCCCTTCTACTACCCAAATTCCAGTAATAATTTCAAAATGGAAATCATTAAAGTATAAATGTTATACAATTCTACCATCAAGTAATACAGTACTCCATAATTTTAGCTCTAAATGCTTCCTTTTTAAGCTAATGACTGAAACTGAAATTTTAAATACCCCTATTAATTGATTAAATAAGACTTGAATTATATGACAAAATAACAAGAAAAATAATCAATTAAAATTTCTTTTCATGATTTTCTCAATAGTCTTAAGTTTGCAGATATAGTTTTGTGCAGGGAGTCACTACATTTCTAAGGATGCCCCATGCAGAGACTTTGAACCAATCTTGGGATTCACTGAGGGACAGAGAATGACAATTGGAGATCAATTTGAGACTAGAGAGAAGGGTTTGCTATGGCCGTCAGAGGTATGGGGCCAGGGTGCCGGGGCCAGTGAGGGAGAAATGATGGAGGCGTCAGCTGGCCAGAAATCAGTCCCAGCGAATCTTGAGGAGATGCAAGGTAGTGATCAAGTTCTCTAAAGGGGAAGGAAAAGGAAGAGAAGAGGCAAACAGGGATGTGAGTCCTGATGTCCAGTCACTAGGAATTCAGGGTTAATACAGTGGAGAAGTAAATTCTGAAATTACTGCCTACTGAAGGAGTTTTTCCCCAAGGAAAGAAGGCATACAGGTTGACTTAATATACCCAGATCACAGTCAATCACAGAACTTCCTTTCAAACAAATTGACTACGGAATTCCTAGCTTGAGCTGGTTTACTTCTTTAGTTTCATTCCCCTTCCAATGTCCCTTCTGGTTTAGTGGAAGGGGAATAAGACCAAACAAGTAAACAAACTCAACCCAGGAAGTCCCCAGTTAAATTTTCAGAGTGATGCAAACAGCGTGGAAATGGATGCTAACTTACCCTGGGAAAACTTCATTTTCTAAATCTTGCACCAAAATTAACCCTATTACCTAATCTAATTTCTAAACTGAAATGGTCAATTTGATATTAAATATAAACCTAACTATTTCAAAAACACAGCAACATCTAAACAGCACATTAAGTAATTGCAATTTATGCATCTAATTATCTCTATTCCCTTAACTTACACCAAGTAATTTAAATTATTTAAAACAATTTTCTAATTGGACCTAGAACTTCAACACATTGTCATCAAAAAATTGCACAATAACAAGTTTCTTTTAAGCTGGAGATGGCCATTTGAGTCATGCAAATTGAGACTTAATACTCACGAGCTTGGAGCATTGTGAAATAATTTTTAAGCTTGCCCAGTTGGAACACAACTATCACTCAATCACACCGATTTTATGTACCACTAATCCAAATTTTGTAAATTAACATTGATCAAACTACTCAAAAAAAACTACAAGAAATACTGGCTAAAATTAAAGCCAACAAGTACAACTACTACCAGTGTTACAGTGAAGATTCATGAGTTCAATGCTAGTTTTTAAATAGCTCAGCAGCTATTTCAGGTGCTGAAAATCCATCCAAGTATTTGTACATCCAAATCACATGAACACTGAGTACTGCTCAGATGACATTGATGCCAAATTAACTATCACAGTCCCGATCAAAGTTGAGCCTGTATGTCAAATTAAATTTCTAGTTGCTTTGACTAAATCATCAATCATATCTAATATTCACTGCTAAGTTTAACTGACACAAGCAAGAGCATGAACTCTTTTACTCTGAGAATCAAATCCCAATCAAATCAATTGAGATTATTGTTGCAAAATCTAAATCATAGATAAGTTAGTCAAAGATGATTTGGATAAATAAAATCACAAGTAATCAGTTTGACCTTGTGTCTGCTCCACTGCTCAAAAAAGTTGTTTATTTTACCTCAGCGCCGCATTTCTGCATATACTCCATATCCCTCAATTCTCTAATATTTAAAATCTGATCAATCTCCATTTAAAATCTGCTCAGCAATGAACATCAACTGCTCCTCTAAAAGGAAGAGAATTCCAAAGAATCATCTTCTTAGGCAAAAAGAATGTTACTCAACCCTGTCCAGAATGGCCCAACCTTTATTTTGAGCGTGTAGTCCCTGGTTCTGGTACCTACCCTGTAAAACCTCTTAGGGATTTTGTACATTGCAATGAGATCACTTCTCTTTTTTTTCTGAATTTAAGAGAGCATCGGGCTAGCCTCTTCCCTCATCTGATAAACCCACGGTCCCAGAAGCTGAAACTTTGCTGTACCCCCTCAACTTTAAGAATATCCTACCTTGGTAGAGAGAACAAATACACCACTCGTGTTTTTTGTCAGTATTCTTTATAATTAATACAAATCCTCTTATTATTTAGATTTGCCACTTTTAATTCCTTGCTGAACCTACACACTAAATTTCAGTGACTAATATAAAAAAGGGCACTCAGAATCCTCTAAATGCCAACACATTTCAAGTTTTCAGCATTTAACGAAATATTTTGTCTTTTTTTTCCTCATGAAAGTGAATGATTTCTTAGCTCTAATTTTGTTTATTAATCTCTTGTCTGGCATCCTGTCAAATACCTTCTTAAAATCCAAATATATGACATCAACTGAAGTTACTTTACATCTAATCTGTAAGTTACAACTTCAAAAAATTCCAACAAACACAATTTCCTTTTCAGAAATCCACGTTAACTCTGCCAATTTTTATTTTGCAGCACTTTCCCATCAACAGACAGCAAGCAACTGAGTTTATACTCCCCATTTCATCTCTGTATCTCTCTCTTTTCATAAATAGTTGGTTACAATTGCTAGTTTGCATTTTTGGCAAATAGCAATTGGTACATCCACTCTCTCCATGTCCACCTCCTACAAAACCCAAGGAAGCACATGTTCACGTCCAAGGAATTTAATCAGTGTACTGCAACACAAGGTCAAAGGATTTAGAGTAGATAATCCAGATACAGTTGCACACGCCTCAATTACAAGCAAATGTTAAATCCATTTCCTCGGTGAATAACTTGAGATTTGTTTTTTTTTAATTCCCTGTACGTTGAACAACTTGACTTCCATTTGTTATAATTTATTAACTTTATATTAAATTGACACAAAAAAGTGCATATCAAGTGAATAATGCTGAATTTCAAGTGTAACATTTATGTTCCTTAACAGTGCTCATTTGCAAGAGCACTGAGCACTTGCAAATACCTTCAGCAAGAAGTACTAAGTGGATGATTCAGCTCAAACAAACAAAAAATTCCTAGCTTGAAAGAGACAGGTAAATGGGTGACGGCCAAGAGAAAGTAAGGAAATGCACAACCAATACAGAATACACCTGTGGCCATTCCCTTCAATAGTAAGTATAAAACTTTAGATACTATTGAGGAGGACAATCTACCAGGTGAGCCAGGAGTGACTGGGTTTCTGGCACTGAGTCTGTTGGTGTGGCTCAGAGGAGCAGAGAAATGAAGAGGACTGCAGTATTAACAGGAGATTCCTTAATCAGAGGAACAGAGACAAGGTTCTGTGGGCGCAATAGAGACACACAGATGGTATATTGCTTTCCTGGTGCCAGGATTAGCGATGTCTCGGATTGTATCCATGGCATTCTCAAGGGCAAGGGTGAGCAGCCAGAAGCCTAGGTACAAATTGGCACCAATGACATAGGTAGAAAAGGTGAGGAGGTCCTGAAAAAAGATTCTAGGGAGCTCGGTAGAAAGCTGAGAATTAGGACCTCCAGGGTAGTAATCCCTGGATTACTGCCTGTGGTATGTGCCAGAGAGGGCAAGAATAGGATGATTTGGCAGATGAATGGGTGGCTGAAGAACTGGTGCAGGGAGAGTGGCTCAGATTTATGGACCATTGAGATCTCTCCTGGGGTAGGTAGGTATGATCTATACAAAAGGGACGGGTTACACCTGAACCCAAGAGGGTCCAAAATCCTTGTGGGCATGTTGGCTAGAGTTGTTTGGGTGGGTTTAAACTAATTTAGCAGGGGATGGGAACTGGAATGAGAGTGCTGAAGATGAGGTAGTTGGTTTACAAACAGAGGCAATGTGTAGTGAGACTCCTTGCACGGAGAGGCTGATGTTAGGGCAAAATTGCAGCCAATAGGATGAGTTAAAATGTAAAAGGTGGACAAAATTGAAAAAGGTGAATACAGGACTAAAGGTGTTGTATTTGAATGTGTGCAGTATATGGAATAAGGTTAATGAATTTGTAGCACAGTTACATATTGGCAAGTATGATGTTGGAGTCATCACTGAATCATGGCTGAAAGAAGATTATAATGGGAGCTTAATGTCCAAGGATACACCCTGTAATGAAAAGACAGACAGGAAGGCAGAGGGGCTGGCATTGTTCTGTTGGTAAAAATGAAAATAACCATTAGAAAGAGGTGACATAGGGTTGGAAGGTGTTGAATTGTTGTGGATTGAGCTAAGGAACTGCAAGGGTAAAAAGACCCTGTTAGGAGTTATATACAGTTCCCCAAACAGTAGTAAGGATGTGGTCTACAAGCAAATGGGAGATAGATAATGCATGCCAAAAGGACAACATTATAATACTCATGGGGGATTTCAATATGCAGGTAGATTAGGAAAATCAGGTTGGTGCGGATTTCAAGAGGAGGAATTTCTTGAAGGCCTAAAAGATGACATTTTAGAGCAACTTGTGGTTGAGCACACAAGGGGATCAGCTACTGTGCAATGAACTGGAATTGTTTAGCAAGCTTAAGATAAAAGAACCCTTACGGGAAAAGTGATCATAATATGATTGAATTCACCCTGAAATTTGATAAGGAGAAGCTAAAGTCAGATGTCTCAGTATTACAGTGGAGTGAAGGGAATTACAGAGGCACGAGAAAGGAACTGGTCAGAATTGATTGAAAAAGAACACTAGCAGGGATGATGACAGAGTAGCAATGGATGGAATTTCCAGAAGCAATTCGGAAAGCACAGAATATAAGCATCCCAAAAGGGAAAGAAGTATTAGAAAGGCAAGATGACATAACCATGGCTAACAAGGGAAGTCAAAGCCAACATAAATGCCAAAGAGAGGGCATAAAATAGAGCAAAAAAAAAGGGAAATTAGATGATTGGGAAGCTTTTAAAAACCAACATAAAGCCACCAGAAGTCATTAAGAAGGTAAAAATGGAATATGAAAGTAAGCTTCACTGAGTTGATACACCCCTGAAGTCAAGCCAACTTCAGACATTATTTCTTCCATGGGATATTATCATATCTCTAGGAAGACCAACTACTGCCTGCCAGACAACAGAAGAAAGGCAAGAGACAGGTGGTTGCAGATGGAGCAAATTCTGCTTGAAGGATGGTGGCTAGGGATCTGTTCTGACATCCCACCTCTTCGTGATTTTCACAAATGACTCAGATGAGGAAGTGGAAGACTGTGTTACAAGTCTGCAGGTGACAACACTAGAAGAGTGGATGGTGTAAACATTTGTCACAGGTTACAGTTGGATATAGACAGGATGTAGAGCTGGACTGAAATGTGGCAAATGGGGTTCATTACAGAAAAATGTTAAGTGATTCACTTTGGAAGATCAAACTTAAAGGCAGAGTACAAGGTTACTGTCAGAATTGTCAGCAGTGTGGAGGAAGAGAGGATCTTTGGGGTCCAAGTCCATAGATCCCTCAGTTGACACATAAGTTGGTAAGTGTGTTTAAGAAGGCATATGGTGTGCTGGTCTTCATTAGTCACGTTCAAGAGTTGTGAGGTAACTTTATAAAACTATGGTTAAAAGTATTTGTTTTGTTCTGTTCTAGATGCCTCATTAGAGGAAGGATGTGAAAGCTTTAGAGAGGATACAGAGGAGATTTACCAGGACATTGCTTGGTAATGGATTAGAAAACACATCTTATGAGGAAATGTTGAGTGAGCATGAGCTTTTCTTTTTTGAACGCTGTTAGATGAGAGAAAGCTTTAGACTTGTAATAACAAAAGAGGCATAGTGTTCATAGCCAGCAACTTTTCCCTGGGTTGCACTGATTTATAGGAGAGGACAATGTTTAATGGGAAATGTCAGAGGTAGGTGTTTACACAGAGAGCTAGGTGTCTGAAACGTACCATCGGGAATGGTGGCAGTGGATGATACAATAGGGGCATAAACTCTTCAATAGGCACAAGGATGTAAGAAAAATGTAGAGTTATGGATTGTGAAGGAGGGACGGTTTAGATTGATCATGGACGTTTATACTTGTCAACAAGGCATTGTAGCCTGAAGTGCCCATACCAAGCTGTACTATTCTATGTTCTAATTCTTCTCTCGGATGGTATTTCCCTCAACTTGCACCAAGTCATTTTGTTAATTGTGCTTATTGCGGCAAATATATTAGGTATAACTATATTAATTTCTGTTTGCATAATCTATGTTTTATTGTGATCACCATGTATTGTACTGCTGCTGCAAAAAGCTCATTTATCTGTCTTATTTAACCTGGTTATGTCTGCCCATGACAGTAAACCTCAATTTGTTCTTGGTGCTGCAGAGATAGCAAACATTTTGCAAACAATTTTCCAGGGTTCCTGCTTGAATGTTGCTGTAATGGTGAAACAGAGTGACTCGCTGGGAAATTTCAAAGGGTATTCAAGAACTGTTGGATGCGGAGTCACATATTGGCCAAACCAAGAGAGGGCAGGGGATCTTCTCACCTGAGAGACAAATGAACCTGATCTATTTTAACCCACTTGTTCCCTGGTCACTTTTACTATTGTGATTGGTGGTTGTTTTGCAAAATTTGGAATGAGAACTGACCTTACATTCTAGTGTGATGATGTCATGAGGCATCACAATGGAAACCATGACAGTGATGAGATGAGGGTCAGCTCCAGTTGGTAAAAGCCAGTGGACAACGAAGGAGCATTTTAGTTGAGGCTCAGCAAAGAATCATGGAACAGTCAAGTCTCCTGTGAGTGAGACAGAGGGGACAGTGGTCAACAGCTAGAGATCACCTCAGTATGCCGAATTCATTGGGGAGACCAAGCAGCCAGATGATTTACAGAATTAATTTCATCAAAATTTAGCAAAAGTAAAGCAGCAAGCAGTTGCGAGAGTGGCCTGGGATAGTGAGGAATTGAGAGTCTGAAGGAAAAACAGCGAATTAAAGAGAGACTGAGATGAGAAAACAATGAGGCCATAAGAGAGAAGAGGAAGTGAGAAAATAGGAGAGTAGGCAAAAAAAATAGCTTTATGGAAATGTATGAGTGAGAGAAAGGAGAGAGGGGGTAAGAGGGTAGAGAGGGAACAGCAAAATAGAGTGACTGACCCAGAACCAAGAAGGGAATGAGAGTCCAGCCCAAGTGAGTGAACCAAATCTTGGCCCTACACATGCTTGGAGGACAGCTAAGGGGAGCACAATTGTTCAGACTTCACGGGAAAAGACCGGGTCTGACCAGAAGGCAGCTATAGAAGTCTAGAGAAGTAGTGTATCACAGGATGTCGTCAATAGTATGGCAGCAAATATGGACAGTGGAGGGAAAAAAGTAATGTTAAACTTAATGGCTCTTTACCTGAACGTACAAACCATTTCTATAGTACAGGTAAGTTAATTGTCAGAGTAGATGGGCTCATAAACATAATAGGTGAGGGTGTAAGGAAGACAACTAAATATCCAAGAGTGGTTTGTTAGAAAAGTGAGGTGACAGCAGTGGAGGGGAATGAGGCTGGAACACAAAGGGTTTCAGGAGGTCAGAAAGTAGAATCACTTAGTAAAGGGCTGTCTGGACCAGGAGTTCCCAACCAATTTTATTCCATGTACCCGAGGGGTCCATGGACCCCAGGTTGGGAACTCTAAACCACCACATCACACACTCCCAGGGTTAGACATAGAGTGAATCTTTTCTATTCTTGTCCAACAGTAGAAAACATCAGAAGAAGAAGAGACATTAGTTCAAGGACCCAGCCACCAGTCTTTCAACCACTGAGAAGGATTCTATGCCTTTGCAAGAGTTGCCTTTTGTTGAGTTCTCCACCAACTCAAATCCAGTCAGAAGACAGGAAAAAGCCATCCAGCCTCTCGACCCGAGCAATTCCTCTCCTCCGTGACTCAGTCTACATTCTCTATTCATCCGAGGGTTCCTCCAAATATAATCCCATCCCCTTCCCTCATCTAAAGAATTAGTTCTTCTCCATTCAGAACCACTCACCCCTGCTTAGCCTGGTGAGCCTGCCTTTATTGCACGCTTTCCTGAGCTCTGCATTGATACTTTCTAATACCAGACAGTTCCTGTCACAGGAAAAGTCAACAAAGAGCCTCTGGTCAACAGATTATTATGTTAAACATGCAGGTATTGGATCTTCTAGTCTGCAGGGCAATACAGAGAGATTTTAGGCTTGACATCTTGCTAGTCCCAAGAGCCCATTGGATGTGAATTTTCCAATGATTCGCCACAATCTGAGTCTGGAAATTTCACCCTCTCTCCTTCAACTAGTGGGTATTGAAACATTAAAACAGCCTGCCTTTACTGTATGATATATCATTTCCTTCATGTATATACTTTTCTTCACCTATTTTACTTATTTTCATGTCTCTGTATCCCTGAGTCAGATTCACTCCAGGTGTACAGTGTACATTTCCTGTCTCTGTATCCCTGGGTCAGATTCATTCCAGGTGTACAGTGTACATTTCCTGTCTCTGTATCCCTGGGTCAGATTCACTCCAGGTGTACAGTGTACATTTCCTGTCTCTGTATCCCTGGGTCAGATTCACTCCAGGTGTGCAGTGTACATTTCCTGTCTCTGTATCCCTGGGTCAGATTCACTCCAGGTGTGCAGTGTACATTTCCTGTCTCTGTATCCCTGGGTCAGATTCACTCCAGGTGTACAGTGTACATTTCCTGTCTCTGTATCCCTGGGTCAGATTCACTCCAGGTGTACAGTGTACATTTCCTGTCTCTGTATCCCTGGGTCAGGGGGCACAGGAGGAGAAGGTGGAAGCGTGTGTGCAGAAATACCATGGCACAGATTTTCCATCCCCCAAACACTCACCTCTTTCCCTCCATCTCCATCCACCAGCAACTCACCACCACCACCCGGACTCTGTACTGCGAGGAATCCTATGGCGTGTTTGGATGTGGAACTCGCAGATCACTGAAGTAACACCAACACGGGGCAGCCATGTTCCAGATCGCTCGGACCAAAGCCCAAAGATTAGCAGGAGCCGGAGTCGCACGATGACATTGGAATTTGCAATTTTCTTCAGTCTTTTTTAACACACACGGGGGGAGTATGCCTGGAATGTTCTGCCAAGGATTGGCAGTAGAGACTGATACGATGGAGGCATGTAAAATTCTCCCTGTCCCCTTCCCATCCTCACTGTGCACCAGAGACTCAGTTTGATCCTCCTACCCCATCAGCCCCTTTCCCAAGCCATTTCTCCCAAACTTCCTCACACCGACAACCTCCCCCGTCTACCCACTCCTACCCGACACAGGCTTCCTGACCCCGAAACATCAAGTGTCCCTCTGCCCCCACAGATGTCGCTCAGACCACCGAGTTCCCTCCACTGGGGACACGAGAGATGCTGATGCTGGAACCTAGAGCAACACACTGATTCTGTAACCGTTCTCCGACAGGGAGGGTTCTAGGGGCTGTCGTAGTGTATAGAGGTAAGGACGGGTCTAGGGGCTGGAGAATTTTCAGGGACAGGTAGGAGTGTATGGGTTGGAGCTGGTTGCAGAAATAGGGAAGGGTTTAGGGGGTGGAGGAGTTTAAAGAGCTGGGGAAATTGTAGGGGCAGGTGGAATTTACAGAGACAGAGATGGGTGTAGAGGATGTTGGGGGTTACTGAGAGAGTAGTGCAGGAGCCTGTTACGTCGCAGATTGTTAGGTGTGTAGGAGCTGTAAAGTTTACAGAGAGAGGAGTAGGGTAGGGGATTGATGGGGCCCCATGCACAAATACACAGGTAAAATGCTGTGGTATAGTAGTGGGGAACAAAGAAATGGTCAACAAACTCAAAAAGTATTTTGGGTTAATCCTCAGTGGAAGACATCAGTAGCAGTGTTCTGTAAACATCGGTTTTGGATTTTCTCATTATGTGCTGAAGAACTCAATGAGGGAATTGATGGTCTTGTGGCTAAGTTTGCGAATGAGACAAAGATAGGTGGAGAGGCAAGTAGTGTTGAGGAAGCAGGGAGTATACAGAAGGTGCTGGAGAGATTAGAATAGACAAAGAGACAGATTGAATACAGTGTTCGGGATGTGTATAGTCATGCACTTTTGTAAAAGGAACAAAAGCCTAGACTACTTTCTCAACGAGAAATTTCAAAAACCAGAGGTGCAAAAGGACTTGGGAGTCCTCGTGCAGGGTTCCTTAAAAGTTAACTTACAGGGTGATCTGATGGTGAGAAAGGCAAATATAATGTTAACATTCATTTTGAGAAGACTAGAATATAAAAACAAGTAAGTAATACTGAGGCGTTTTTGAGGCTAGATATTGTCTGCAGTTTTCTGACCAATTGGAGTGGGACCAGATGGCATTTACAAGAATGAAAGGGATAACATGTGAAGAGCACTTAATGTCCCTGGGCCTGTACTCCCTGGAGTTTAGAAGAATGAGGGGGAATCTCATTGAAACCTATTGAATACTGAAATTCTGAGGTACAGTAGATATGAAGAGGATTTTTCAATAGTAGGAGAGTCTAAGACCAGAGAACACACCTCAAAATGGAAGGATGACCTTTTAGGACAGAGATGAGGAGGAATTGCTTTAGCCATGGGGTGATGAATCTGTGGAATTCTTTGCCATAGATTGCCGTGGAGACCAAGTCATTCAGTATGTTTAAAGCAGATGTTGATAGGCTATTGAATGGCAAGGAATTTAACATGGGAGCTGCAGGTAGTTACAGAGACAGGTTGAGGTCTAAGGACTAGAGGGGTGAATAGCTTATAGAGGCAGGAAGGAATGCAAGAGCTGGAAGGAGTCTACAGAGACCGGTTAGGGTGAGGGGGCTACAGAGAGTTAAAGAGTCAGGAGTGCTACAGAGCTAGTGAGGGAGGGCAAGTGCAGCAGGGGAAGAGGAGGGTTACAGTCAGTGAGGAGTGCAAGGGCTGTAGGCTGAGAGGGGTTAGAGCCAGTGAGGAGTGCATGGACAACAGGGGGAGGGGATGTTACAGAGCCAGTAAGGGGGTGGGGAAGTGCAGCTGGGTTAGAGCGGGTTACAGAGCCAATGAAGGGGGTCAAGTGCAGCAGGGGGAGAAGGGGGTTACAGTCAGTGAGGAGTGCAAGGTCTGCAGGCTGAGAGTGAGTTAGAGCCAGTGAGGAGTGCATGGACAACAGGGGGAGGGGATGTTACAGAGCCAGTAAGGGGGTGGGGAAGTGCAGCTGGGTTAGAGCGGGTTACAGAGCCAATGAAGGGGGTCAAGTGCAGCAGGGGGAGAAGGGGGTTACAGTCAGTGAGGAGTGCAAGGTCTGCAGGCTGAGAGTGAGTTAGAGCCAGTGAGGAGTGCATGGACAGCAGTGGGGGGAGGGGGTGTTACAGAGCCAGTGATGGGGTGGGGAAGTACAGCTGGGGTAGAAGGGGGGGTTACAGAGCCAGTGATGGGGGTGCAGAAGTGCAGCTGGGGTAGAGAGGGTTACAGAGCCAATGAAAGGGGTCAAGTGCAGAAGGGGAAGAAGAGGTTGCCGAGCAAGAGAGGGGTGCAAGAATGCAGGAAATTTACAGAGACGGAGGTAAGGCAGGCCTGGAGGGTTTCAGAGACAGAGAGGGAGGTCTACAGGGGCTAGAGGGGTTAACAGAGACAGGAAGCAGTGCAGGGGCTGGCGGGGTTTACAGAGACAGGAAGGGGTGCAGGGGCTGGAGGGGTTTACAGAGACAGGAATCTGTGCAGGGGCTGGAGGGGTTTCTCAGAGAGGCTCACAGAGATAGGTGTGTTGGGTCCAGTGGGAGGTTATAGAAACAGGTACATCGGTAGGTTAGGGTTAGATTGGGTTGTGGAGGATAGAGAAGCATAGGGGCCAAAGAGAAGGAGAGGATGTGACTCTGTAACCCCCTCCAGCTCCCACACCCCTCCCCGTCAGAGAAAGGTTGCAGAATCTGTGTGTTGTTGCAGATCTCAGCGTCAGCATCTCTCACGTCCCCACTGGAGGGAACTCTGTGGTCTGAGAGGCATCTGTGGGGGCAGAGTGACACCCAATATTTTGGGATCAGAAACCCCATGTTGGGATGGAGAGGGTAGACTGGAGGAGGTTGTCACTGTGGGGAGTTGAGGGGGGAGTAGCTGAGGAAAGGGGCTGGTGGGGAAAAGGAGGGTCGGACTGATTCTCTGGTGTACAGTGAGAATGGGAAGCGGGCAGGGAGAGGGGAATCTGGCATGTGAAAGGGGGTAGGAGGGAGAGAGATTCATCCCTCCATTCTCGGCACATTCACATGCGAATCTGAGACTTTTACACACCTCCATCGTAGAATGATCTAAATTTCTCTTTGCAATGCTCCCTATTTTCATTATATTTTCATTTACTTCTTATTGTAATTTATAGTAATTTTATGTTTTGCACTGTACTGTTGCCACAAAAATAAAACAAATTTCATGACATTAATAATGATAAACTGATTCTAATATTGGTCTCTATTGTGGACTGAGGATGGGAAGGGGGCAGAGAGAGCGAAATCATGGTTGAGAAAAGGGGATAGGGGAGGGGAGGGAGTGGGAAGAGACGTTCTGCACTGATCAGTAAACCAATCATTTGGAACCAAGTGACCCTGCCTGGTGGTTCAGGGCTGGGTGTGACTGCAACCTTGCCACTCTACCATGCCCTCCTTCCCTGTCACCTGTCCCACATCCCTCCCACGGCACTCCACCCTCACCATTCCCAACATCCTTTGCTCCTGCCAGATTTACAAAGTCACTCTCAGCTCCATATTGGCAAATATTGAAAATTTGTCATCAGTGAATGAACTCCCGTAAACCAGACATGAGACACCTTAGTAACAATGGTGTCTGTGCCCCTGATCTAACAGCTCTACAGAAAGGGATGAACCTTCCCAATGCTCTGGGTAGAGAAGCTCCACAATGGCTCCACAATCAAAGTTTGACCTGCTTGCCTTAGTTTTGTTTGAGGGTGACTACAATATACTGTTGTCAAGCTCCACATCACTACCTTTTCGCCCGCTACATCAACAATTGTCTCAGTTCCTCACCTTCAACACACTTTTCCTGCTCCTCCACTGATTCTTATCAGTCACCATCATCCCTACACCGAAGAACTCTACACCTTCAGACTGATGCCAATCATGAAGTGATTTGAATGGCTGATGATGCCACAAACAAAAATTCCATTCCTTGCCACACTGGACACTCACCATTATGCTTACTGACAGACTCACCTTACAACAGCTGTCACAGCATCGACCATGAACCTGGCCCTGACCTGTATATAAGACAAAGACACATGTCAGAATGCTGTTTCTGGATTTCAGTCCAGGATTCAGCACTTTTGTCTCACAGATCTTGGTGAACAAACTCCTCCTCCTCGATCTAAATACACCGTTGTGCAACTGGGTGTTGCACTTCCGAACCAACAGAACTCAGATAGTGAGCATGTACAACACTTCCTCCCTCTCCATCATCCTCAACATGGGTGTCTCCCAGGGATGTGCACTGATTCCATTGCTGTGTACACATTGCTCTGCTCACACATGACTGCTTGGCCAAACCCCCAAGTAATTACATAGTCCAGTTCACTGAAAACACAACAGTGGTGGGGCTCCTGACCATCAATGATGAGAAAAGGTGGAAGACCTCAAAGCTTGGTGCCAGACAAATACCCACTTTCTCTATGTCAACAAGACAAATGAGATGGTTATCAAATTTAGGAGAACTCACATCACTCACACCCCTCTTTACATCAGCAGCACAGCAGTGTAAACAGTGAACAGTTTCAAACTCCTGGGAGTGGACAAATCACACAACCGTTCAAGGCCCCAGAGCACTGCACACTAACACGAAAGCTCACAAACACCTCCACTCTCTCTGGAGGCTGAAGAGAGCTGGACTGTGTACATCTACACTCATGTCCTTCTACAGATACACAGCAGAGAGCACCCTAACATGCTACATCGTTGCGGAGTACAGAAACCTCTCTGTGGAGGGCAGGAAGGCTCTACAACGGGGGCAGTTCATACTGCCCAACACATCAGCAGTATCCACCTACCCGCTATAAAGGATATAGCTACAGAAAGAGTTGTCTATTTAATATTTCAGTAATATTTGAGTAATCCTGTAAATATATTGTTTGATCAAACACTGTTATTTATATAATTCATTATGATTATATGTGAAAAATACATGAATTGCATACATTATGACACCACCACATAATACGTGCACACCTCACATAGAGTAACAAACCAAGTGCACACATTTACCTCCTGTCTCCTTGTTTTCAATTTGATTAATTTAATGTTTTAGAGTTACAAAACATAACAGAAAGTTGCTGGAAAAGGACCTGTAGCATTATAAAGGACGACATAAACCTGCAAATGATAAATGTGTCCCACTCCCATCAGGGAGGAGGCTACACAGCATCCACGCCAGGACCACCAGACTCAAAGACAGTTACTTTCCCCAAGCAGTCAGTCTGATCGACACCTTCGCACACTAACCCACCCCTCCACACTCCCAACGCCAGTACTTTATCATTTCCTGTCAGAGTTACCTTTTGTACAGACAGCCCGTGCCTAGCATCACTTTATGGACATACAATCGCTATAACTATACAAGCTATCTTAAGTAATTATATTTATTGAGCTTTTACTTTTGTGTTCTCTGTCTTATTGGGTTTATTTTGTGCTGCATTGGATCCAGAGCAACAATTATTTAAGTCCTGACGAAGGACCTCGGCCCGAAACGTCGACAGTGCTTCTCCTTATAGATGCTGCCTGGCCTGCTGTGTTCCACCAGCATTTTGTATGTGTTGCAACAATTATTTATTCTACTTTCCACTTGCGTACTGGAAATGACATTAAACATCTGGAGCATTTTATACTGGCCACAGAATTTTTGTGGAACAGTTACGAAACAGTGCAGTTCCGATAATAGTCCTGTAGCATCTCACTAATATCACATTTCTGATTGAGATTCTAAACCTTGAATTGTTTGTCCTTTCAAATACCTAAGAATTACACTGCATCTCATTCCTAGTGGGTGGTAGTGGGGATAAGCTCTCACTACCTATAAAGTGCTCCAAATGGCGTGCATCTCTAACAGCCTCTGGCAACAAAGTCCAACTCTTGACTTTCACGTGTGGCTAGCCACTCGGCCTGGCAGAACCGTTTCTACTGACAAGAGAAGGGGCAAAAGCAGACCACTGGCCCCTCAAAACCAACTGCTTCGGGCAGGTGGGGCTCATCAGCCTTGGACGGCAGACTGCCTAGGAGAAGGAAAACTCTGATTTTAAACCACCCATGGGAAAAGCTTCAAGAGTAACCCCCGAGGAAGAAATCCGGAGCCCGAGTCCCAAAGGCAGTTTGATGTTGTTGACAACTTCACTCTGGCAACCTCCGCGACGACACTGGTGCCAAGCTGTATCGGTGCTTGCAGCTACATCGATTATGTGGAGAGGAGGAACCGTTGCATGGGCAATACTGGTTTTTCAAATCTTCCTACCCAGGCTTGTGCACAATCCACCAGAGAGGCAAACCCATGATCCCCCTGGGATCGATGGGTGCCTACCATGTATACAGAATACAACTCTGAAATTTATCATCTCTAAATAGCCATGAAGTACAGAAAAACTATGAAAGTTGCTGAAAGACATCAAACCCCCTTCCACAAGAAAAAGAAAAAAACTCACAAGCTCCAAACCCCCAATCCTCTCCCTCACAAAAAAAACTAACTTATCACCCACAATGAAAAAAAGGTGACAATAATATCAAACCCCCAACTCCTTCTCTCACACACAGATAACTAACAGATTGCCCACAAGGAAAACATCAAGATCATCAGACCTCAAATCCACAACTCCTCTCTCACACAAAAACTAACGTATCGCCCTGCCAGAGAATGGCAAGGTCATCAAACCACCAACACTCCAATCAGCAACAAGAAAGAAAAACACAGAAAACTGAAGGAGACCAATATAAACTTCATTTCACACCAATAATCATATAAACCTCAGAATTTGGAAAACATCCTTCGTCAGCATTAAGGAAGGCAACTGCAAAACTCAGTCCTTCTGTGAATCTACATCAATGGAGCTGTAGTGGAGCGTGTATCAAGCTTCAAATTCCTTGGTGTCCACATTTCCGAGGATCTCACCTGGTCCCTGAACGCCACCATCCTGATGCAACAGCGCCTTTATTTCCTGTGGAGCATCAAGAAAGCTCACCTCTGTCCCAGGATACTGACAGACTTTTACTGCTGTACCATTCAGAGCATACTCACCAACTGCATCTCAGTGTGGTATAGCAATTGTCCCGTACTGGACTGCAAAGCACTCCAGCAAGTGGTGAAAACTGCCCAGCAGATTATCAGCACCCAATTGCCCACCATTGAGAACATCTACCATAAACGCTGCCTGGGCAGGGCAAAAAGCATTATCAAGGATGCATCTCACCCTAACCATGGACTTTATACTCTCCTCCCATCCAGTAGACGCTACAGCAGCCTCCGCTCCCACACCAGCAGGCACAGGAAGAGCTTCTTCCCTGAAGCTGTGACCCTGCTGAACCTCACATCACTAAGCAGTATTGCACCCATATTGTACTGTCTCTGTACTTTTATATTTGTGTGCTGTAGCACTTACTTTTTATTCGCAGTTATTTTGTAAATAACACTATTCTTTGCATTCCTGGTTAGATGCTAACTGCATTTCATTTGGCTTTGTATCTGTGTTCGGCACAATGGCAATAAAGTTGAATCTAATCTAATCTAAGAGCAACCACCAACAAGCAGCCTCCACGGAGAGCGACCGCCAACTCGCCTCCTCCACATTTTCTTTGATGTTTCAATCTTCTATAATGCTTTGATTGGCAAGAAATGCAGTCAATCATAGCCCTGCACCCCATCACTGGTCTTCTCTTTGAGGCAGCTGGTGCTCGCAATCCTGTCCTGAAGTTTTCTCAGGGACAGCAGAACACTAGATCGAACTCCAAACTGTAAGTCACAGTTTCCAAAACACAATTAAGATAAAAAGAAAAGTAGAATACATAGAAAAACTGAAATAATTCAGTATGTGGAAGATGTCGCCCAAGAAATTGTTGTTCGTTGGCGCCATCTTGACCATTATTTATGTGGTCAGTAGCAATAAGAAAGATTTTGTCAATTTCTAAAGGTTATTATTACCTTTTACTGGCAAATCAAAAGTCATGTGGCAAAGCTCACTCCATCACTTCAAATTCTTTAAATTTCAAGGTTTCCTTTGTAATAAATAAAACTCCCACAAAGTAGAGTGAAACTCTATCACCGTCTTTGTTAAATTACACAGGGCAAGAATACTTCAGGTCAAATACTTCTCATATTATATCACAATAGCTAATCATCTATTGCAATTCAGGAAGGCAGCCCAATAAAAACAAACAGAAGAAACTTCCACATTCCATGATTACAAAGCACAGCAATGATTTTAATGTACTTTACATGACAAAATTATAGCGCATATGATACTTATAATCAGCAAACTTGCAAGTATGCTGCAATTTGACCTATTTGAAACATTGCTTGTACAACATTGTACATACAAGTCAATAAACTCATTGCATTTGGAAATAATTCCATTTGAGTTGCACTTCAAACAC
Source organism: Hemitrygon akajei (assembly GCF_048418815.1). Classification (NCBI taxonomy): domain Eukaryota; kingdom Metazoa; phylum Chordata; class Chondrichthyes; order Myliobatiformes; family Dasyatidae; genus Hemitrygon; species Hemitrygon akajei. Next base: position 34,103,382 of record NC_133130.1, read on the forward strand.
TTGTACATTGTCCCAATATCAATTATACAATCAGTTTACCGTAGAATACACTGAACAGAACATTACAACTTTGCAACATTATTCCCAAAAAAAAGACAATAAATGTATCTTTTACTGGCCTGTATAGATCTATTGGACAAATGCTATCCTCTGCTTCCAGATGACCAGATTACCAACACTCCTTCAAAGAAAATGAACAAAGAAACAAGCTTTTGATCTAATGAAGCAACTATCCTGCTAGAATTCCCCAAGTCATAAGTAGTAGAGGAGGAGCAGCATGTATTTAAACTACGATACTGAATTTAAAACTTTTTTTTGTGAAGTTGGTAACATTTTAAAGTACATCATATAGAATTCTACCAAAGCTACCTGTAAATTTACCCCAATTTTGCTCCAGCTTCCTCTATTTTTTTATCCTCCTACCCAATCCAAGCACCTTTTGTCAAGATAAGCAAATCATTCAACCTACCCTCCCTAATTTGCTACATCGTCAACTTTGTGCCTCTATATTAGCTGATACTGTGAATAGTTTCAGGAGATTCAAGATTCTCTTTTTCCAAAAGTATCATGATCATTCTCTCATTCAAAAATTATCCTCAGCATTCCTATCCTAAATTACTGGTTAATCCACAACTTTAATTTCCTCCCCACAGTTCTTGAATATAAAGTTTAAACCTCTTCCATCAGGTCTCTATTCCTGCCCTCTATTTTTTTTTGAAGATACATTGTGTGCCCAAGATGCACTAACGTTACTCATTCACAATTGTTCTTCAGCCTTTGATCCAGGTGAACATACAATCCTCTTCCAATGCCTCGCCCCCATCAAATGGGTGCCATATTACTTATCCAATCTTAGCCAAAGAATCTCTTCCCATAGCTTCTATATAAACTTGACCCATCCCTATTTCTTATCCATATCCTGCCTCTCAGCAAAACCATTCAAAAATACTTAAGAACATAAGAAATAGGAGCAGGAGTAGGCCATCTGGCCCATCAAGCCTGCTCTGCCATTCATTAAGATCATGGCTCAACTGGCCATGAACTCATCCCCACTTACCTGCCTTTTCCCCATAAGCTTTAATTCTCCACTGTGCAAAAATCTATCCAACCTTGCCTTAAATATATTTACTGAGGTAGCCTCCGCTACTTCATTGGGCAGAGAATTCCACAGACTCATCACTTTCTAGGAAAAGTAGTTCTTCCTCATCTCAGTCTTAAATCTACTCCCCCAAATCCTGAGGCTATGTCCCCTAGTTCTAGCCTCACCTGAAAGTGGAAACAACTTTCCTGCCTCTATCTTATCTATGCCTTTCATAATTTTAAATGTTTCTATAAGATAATCTCTCATTTTTCTGACTTCCAGCAAGTACAGTCCCAGGCAACTCAATCTCTCCTCATAGTCTAACCCCCTCATCTCTGGAATCAACCTGGTGAACCTCCTCTTACCATCTCCATCACCAGTATATCCTTCAAGTAAGGAGACCAGAATTACACACAGTACTCCAGGTGCAGCCTCAACAGTACCCTATACAAATGCAGCATAACCTTCCTGCTCTTAAATTCAATCCCTCCAGCAATGAAGGTCAGCATTCCACTTGCCTTCTTGATAGCCTGCTGTACCTGCAAACCAACCTTTTGTGTTACGTGCACAAGCATTCCCAAGTCCTTCTGCATAGCAGCAAGCTGCAAATTTTTCTTACCATTTAAATAATAATCTGCTGTTTTGTTCTTCTTTCCAAAATGGATAACCTTGCAATTACCACCATTGTACTCCATCTGCCAGACCCTTGTCTACTCACTTAACCTATCTATATCTCTCTGCAGACTCTCCGCAGCTTCTGCACAAAAAGTTTTTCTACTCAATTTAGTATCATAAGCAAACTACACTTAGCCCCCTCCTCTAGATTGCTAACATATATCGTGAAGTTGTGGGCCTAGCGCTAACCCCTGCAGCACACCACTCACCAACAATTGCCAACCAGAGTAACAGCCATGTATCCCAACTCTCTGCTTTCTATTGGTTAACCAATCCTCTATTCATGCTAATACATCACCCCCAACTCTATGCATCCTTATCTTATAGACGTCTTTTATGTGGCACCTTATTGAATTCCTTCTGGAAATCCAAGTAGGTAACATCCATCTGTTCCACTCTATCCACTGCACTCGTTATTTCCTCAAATAACTCCAGTAAGGTTGTCAAACAGGACCTGCCTTTGCTGAACCCATGCTGTGCCTGTCTAATGGATCCACTTCTTTCCAAATGCCTCATTATTTCTTCTTTTATGATAACTTCAAGCATTTTCCCAACAACAGATGTTAAACTATTGCCTACATCCTTTTTTGAACAGTGGTGTGACATTCACTGTCTCCCAATCCGCTAGGACCTGCCCAGAGTCCAGAGAATTTTGGTAAAACATCACCAAAGCCTCTTCTATAACTTCTGCCATTTCTTTCAGTACCCCAGGCTACATTCCATCAGGACCAAGAGACTTGTCTATCTTCAGGCCCACAAGTTTGCTCAGCACTACCTCTTTAGTGACAGCTACTGTATCGAGGTTCTCACCTCCCATTGCATCCATAACATCTCTCTTTGGCATGTTAGATGCATCCTCCACCATGAAGACAGACACAAAATAGTCATTCAAAGCCTCAGCCATTTCCACACTACCCAATATCAATTCCCCCTTTTCGTGCTCCAAGAGATCTACATTCACTTTAGCCACCCTTTTCTGCTTTATATAAGAACTTTTATTATAGATCAAAAAAGTCTAATAAAAAATAATAAAGTCTAGTAATTTCTAAGATAGGGACATGTTCGGCACAATTTAGTGGGCCGAAGGGCCTATATTGTGCTGTAGGTTTTCTATGTTTTTTCTATAATACACTGGTTTTAGATTGAACTATTGCACCCTCCATTTATATGAGAAATTCAATCATACTATGATCACTCTTTCCAAAAGGATCCCTAACTACAAGATCGCTAATTCTACCTGTCTCATTACGCAGGACTAGATCTAAGATTGCACATTTCCTTGTAGGTTCAGTAACATCTAGTCAAGAAAATCTTCTCAGATGCATTCTATGAAGTCCTCCTCAAGACTGCCTCAACCAACTTGATTCACCCAATCTATGTGCAAGTTAAAGACCCCCAAGATAACTGCTGCTGCATTCTTACATGCCTCAGATATTTCTCTGTTTATTGCCTGTGCCTCTGTAATATTATTATTCGGTGGCCGATAGACAACTCCCACCAATGATTTTTTCCCTTTACTATTCCTAATCTCCACCCAGATGGATTCAACGTTCTGCTGCTTAGATTTTATATGGTCTCTCACTATTGCCCTGATCTCGTCTTTAATTAAGAATGCTACCCCACCACCCTTACCTTCCTGTCTATCCTTCCATATTACCTGATATCCTTGGATATTTAATTCCCAATCCTCTCCACCCTGCAACCATCTCTATCTCTCTGCAGACTCTCAGTATCTTCTGCACAATTTGCTTTATAGATATATAGATTTATATAGATTTTGTATGTCATCATATATAAATAATATATACATTGACAAAACCTACCTATACCAGCATTCTGGACTAGGAATTATCATATTAGCAGAACATACAGCCCCAAATGAGCTTCAATCTCAACTAGTTAAGCACTGGGAATACAAAGTCACTGTTTCCAGGGCAACTAGAAGCTTCAACCTCCTGGCAAGTGCTTGTTTTCAGGCTGAATCAAATTGTTTACATATTCCCTGCACTATTTAATTCTAAATAGGGTTTCTTCTTCATAGCCTATTTTATTTCTTTAAAAAAACAATCAGTTACTTCCACCTCTGTAACAGCCCATATCCATCCCTGACCAGGTTGTCTGTTGCTCAAACTCTCATTGGTAATTGTTACTTCCCAACTGGATTATTCTGAAGGGGGTTGGCCAGTAGTCCATCTTCTACCATAAGGTACATACCATAAGTATGTCTTCTGCTTATCCGAGCATACTCTATTCACATAATTTCCACTTTTCCTTGATTTTCTGGTAGCCTTTACAATAAATCTTCTGGATGTTATTTTTCCAAAGGAAGCCTTTACCTTTTTTGGAGCATTTATTGTCAAAAAAATTTAGAAACGTAGAAACTTAGAAAATGTACAGCACAATACAGGCCCTTCGGCCCACAAGGTTGTGCCGAACATGTCCCTACCCTAGAAATTACTAGGCTTACCCATAGCCCTCTATTTTTCTAAGCTCCATATACTTATCCAAAAGTCTCTTGAAAGACCCTATCATATATACCTCCACCACAGTTGCTGGCAGCCCATTCCACGCACTCTACACTCTGAGTGAAAAACTTACCCCTGACATCTCCTCTGTACCTACTCCCCAGCACCTTAAACCTGTGTCCTCTTGTGGCAACCATTTCAGCCCTGGGAAAAAGCCTCTGACTATCCACATGATCAATGCCTCTCATCATCTTATACACCTCTATCAGGTCACCTCTCATCCTCCGTCGCTCCAAGGAGAAAAGGCCGAGTCCACTCAACCTATTCTCATAAGGCATGCTCCCCAATCCAGGCACATTCCTTGTAAATCTCCTCTGCACCCTTTCTATGGCTTCCACATCCTTCCTGGAGTGAAGTGACCAGAACTGAGCACAGTACTCCACAACAGGGTCAGACTGGGGTCCTATATTTGAAAACTTCCCATTGTTTTCACGCCTACACATTAAAAGCTCGATTTAATTTTTTGCTCATTACTATACAGTTCCAGTAGCTTAAATTTATAATTTTTCTCAATTTAGATGAAATTATTCATCAGTCACAACACCATAATACTGTTAACTTAACCTACTTTATATTCCCTCTCAAAATGTGGCACAGCCTGTCACCTCGTCAATTCCAAAATTTTCTCAAATACAATTCAGTTATTTATAGTCTTAATAATTATCCTGTACAGATTTTTTGAAACAATGTCAATATTAAAATCACACCTATAATCAGTTTCTGCTACATCCTTAATTTTAGTATTTATCCATCTCCTACTGCAGTACCATGATTAAAAAGTCTGCAACTAATTCCCACTCAAGGTTTTTAAATATCCTTACTTCTCCTGAGTTGTGTAAACAGTGTCATTGGTAGATTTGATTCTTTCTATTTTTGTTTTTGGCCTTTATTCTCATGTTCCCGTTTTGTAAATCTTTTGGTTTTTTTTAGTCCTCGTGAAATCATCATCAACAAAAGTTCTGAAATAAATTTTTCTGCCCTGGTGTTCTCGATGCACTTCAGCCTCTGCAGTACCTATCCAGAAAAAGCCTTCATCGAGCTAGCAGACACCACAAGCTTACTTTCCAAACACATTTGGACATCAACATGCATCAGGAGATGGGCCAGCAATTTGCATGGAGCGGTCAGGCCTGGGAGGAGACCAGACAGGAGGAAGTGACCTGCTGCCTGAGGGTCAGCATAAAAATTGTATGTACTGGGCCATTCAAGGCAACATTCTCCTACTTAAATGTCCTATGTAAAAGGGAGGATTTTACATTGAGACCTTATCTGGGGTCCTCTCACTGTCAGAGAGCTGAGAGGACTACCACAACATGTCAGATCAGCTGGTGAGGGCAAAGAAGCAGTATGTACTGGAACACCCTGTATAAGAAAATAAGATGGAACAGCTGAAAGGTACTTTAGCACCTGGCTCAACTTATTTGGGACTAACTCTCAAGGATCGCTGTGGGGTCCAATGAATGTGGGGCTCAAGTCAATTAGGATTGCTCTGTACCTTTGTGTCCACTGTTGTGATTGTGTCTCATCTGTAATGATACTTCTCCCTTTGCTTTCTAAAGGACCTGTAGAGCTTAGATCCTAAGTATAACCAGCTTTGCCTGCCAGAACAGGATTTCAAGTTCTTGGATGATTGGAACCTCATCTAGGGTAGGGTAACCTGTACAAGAGGGGCATTTTGCAACTAACCTGGAGGGGAACTAATATCCTAGCCAGGAGGTTCACAAGTGTTACTCAGAAAGGTCTCAACTAGTTTGGCAGGGGGATAGGAACCAGAGCGGCAGGTCAGAAAATGGAGGGATGGAGAGGAAGGTAGATGTCAATGCCAGTAAAAATAGGCAGATGCAAAGTAATAGATACGATGGGACACATAGTTTGAAATGTGTGTATTTTTAATGCTAGGATAGAGGTCATCAAATTAGGACATCAATCAGTACCTGGAACTATGAACTATGGATATTAGAGACATGATTGAGGGAAGGACAGGAATGGGTGCTGAATGCCCTAGGGTTTCAATGTCTTAGAAAAGCTAGAGAGGAAAGTAATGGGGGGGGGGGGGGGAGTGAGCAGCTGTACTACTAATCAGGGACAATATCATAGCTGCACTCAAAGGAGACACAATACTCATCTACTGAGTCTTTATAGGTGGAACTCAAAAATAAAAAGGGTGCAATCATTCTGACCGGATTGTACTACAGATCTCCCAGTAGCCGCAGGGGCACTGAGGAAAAGATATCCAGGCTGATCAAGGAAAGGTGTAAAAACAATAAACCTCCCTAATATAAACTAAGACCTTCTAAGTGTAAGAAGTTTATATGGGACAGAATTTGTTAAGTGCATCCAGGAGGATTTCTTAAATCAATATTGAGATAGCCCAACAAGAGGAGGTGCTGTACTGGACCTGATGTTGAGTAATGAACCTGGTCAGGTGACCAACCTTTCAGTGAATGAACAGTTGCACTTTAAGTTTTAAGATAGTTATAGATAAGGATAAGTATAGACCTTCCGTGAGAGTATTAAATTGGAGCACGGCAAATTACGAAAGCATTAGGCAGGAAGAGTTAATTGGGAAGAGATGTATTCAGGCAAGTCCACATCTGATATGTGGAGGGTGTTTAAAGACCAACTGCACAGAGTACAGGTCAGATAGGTTATAGTAAGAAGGAAAAAAACAAAGACAGCAAGGTAAGAGGACATGGGATGTGGAGGGAGGTGATGAATTTAGTGATGAAAAAGTAGTATGTAAAGCTTAAACTAGAATCAAACAGAGTCCTTGAGGATTCTAAAGAAACCAGAAAAGAACTCAAGAAGGGAATTAGGAAAGCCAGGAGGGACCATGAGAAGTCCTGGGCAAGTAGGATTAAAAAGAATCCCAAGATATTCTAGATTCAGAATTGGCTTGCCCATAGGTCCTGCCTTCATCAACCCTAATGAAAGGTCTCAACCCAAATGTCGACTGTTTATTCCTTTCCATAGATGCTGCCCCATCTGCTGACCTTCTCCAACATTTTATATATGTTCTTCCAGCAATTTGTTTAATCACTCCAGATTCCAAGATCAATAGTTTCACATTTCCAAATTCTTGAAACCATCAGAGAAGAACCACAATGAAAAATGGGCAACTTTTTTCCCCCCGAATCTTGGAAGAATAATTAAAGCCAGGACAAACCCAACAGTGGTGTGTAATCATGACCATTGTCAAGATAGGAGACAAGCTCAATTGTGCTAACACCAGTGTGTCCTCCCTGCTGTTTTTACAAGGAAAGGTATTGCCAAGGTGTTTCTCACTCACCTTCTCCTAGTTGCCACTTAACTGCTCCCAATATCAAGGAGTGGACTTCTTTCACAGGAGGTATAATCATTACATAGAACTTAGAACAGTATTGCACAGGAACAGGCCCCATGACTAATGATGTTTGTACTGATCATGATACCAGTTTGAAATAATCACATCAGCTTGCACAGACTTGACATCCCTTCATTCCTTACCTGTTCTTGTGCCTGTCTAAATGCCTCTTAAACATTGTTATTGTCATCATTTAAACCACTTCCTCTGACAGTGTGTTCCGGGCTCCAACCACCATCAAAAACTTGCCTTGTAAATCTCCCTTTAACTTTCCCCTCAAGTCTGTGCCTTCAAATATTTCCACCGTGGAGAAAAAAAGACTACACAACAAAGCAAAGAGAAGTGAGGTAGTAGTATCAACCACAATATGTGGCATTTCTGACCATTAAAGCCTTTGGCTCCATCAACAGAGAGAGAATAAACTTCTCAAATTTGATTGCCTGGCAAAATTCATATCCAACATATGCCCACTTCACAATAACATGCAAACCCCTTAACCAAAGGGTCTACAGCAGGCCTAACCCCAAAGCAGACCAGAGTCACACAAGGCTGAATGATCGTCTGAGCACTTCCTGCAATCTTTTTTTACCTTACCTTCAACAACCAGAGCAAATGAGAAACTGTTCAGCTTATGTCACCTCCATGACAGAACCCAAGTTCACTCATCAAACTCATGTAGGTGGCATTTACAAATGCACATACTCACTGGTCATGCTCCAAGCCATCACTAACTCAGGATACTCAATAGTCTCTCAGAAAAGAGGTCTTGCCTTACATCTACAAAACAAAGATCCTCTGCCAATTTGTCCTCATGATGCACTGCCACCTCCAGCAATCAAGATCCACAATGAGACATAAAATAAAGGAGAATAAATAAAGCACAGAACACTTCCTCCATTGTGGAAATCGCCTCTAATTGAAGGGAGATAAAAGTTAATGATGAAACTCACCATCGCCTTCAGTGCACTAACACAACCTTTGAACATCTGAGAAAAGAATTTGAAGATCAATCCCTGCCTTCCTGATTTATCAATTATTTCCAGAAAGTACCTCAAAACAATGGTAAAAATCCACCCAAAACTGTCTTTGTAAAATCTTCCACAACCACTGGGAAGCTAAGATGTCCCGAGTGACATCTCTTGCAATGAAACCTTAATTACACTAAGTTTGTTCTGATAGGCAAGCCATATTGTTTGCTTGCTCAACACCCAAGTCCGAGCCTTGTCTGAGGTGCAACACAGCAAAAGGTGAACCAGCTGACTGTAATCTTTCAAGGACACATTTAAAGCTTCATTGAAAATATTGTAAACATCCCCATAGGTGTTCAAAATTGAGGAACGCAGCATTATCTCCAGTACATGTACCACCACCCAAGTTATTCACGTCACCTCGTTACATGACAGAGAAGGTTTGGCAGCAAGAAGTTAAAGGTACAGGAAGTCTTTGACTGAATGTGTATTGTGTTAGTTATAGTTTGTAGGAACTACTTTCCCTTTCATTCTTGAGATCATCTAGGACCTGCAGATTCTTTAACAGGTGGACCATGAAGTACTAAATAGAAAAAGCAGGTGGATAATTTAGGAACTGGTGCAATTTAATGACAGGTGCTTCTGTTAATAACATGGCCAACTGTCTTTGTGCAAGATATTTTAAATAATAGCCTAGTAAATCCATATTAAAAATCCACCTTATTTTCTTCATTTACCTTCATTTATCCTCACCTTCATTATTTCAACAAATTCTGTTAAACATAAAGCCACTCTTAATTAACTTACATTTCTTCAGCTTTCTTAATCTTATTCCTTAAATAATGACTCCAACTTTTCACTCACAACCAAAGTAAAACTAACTAACCTATATCTGTGGTGTCTCATTAAAAAGTCTCACAACTAAGAGTTCACCCATCTATAAGCTCTTCCAGCATCTAAGATGCTCACACTCCTCCAATGCAAGTATTTTAAGCATTAAATTTTAAATCTCTCCACTACTAGTGACTGTCTTTAAGTGTGGAGCTCCCAACTGCTAATACTTCCTTCCAAAATTTTGCATCCTTTTCACTACTTTCTTTAAACTCAGCTCTTTGACCGTCAGTCCTAACCTCTGCTCAAGTGGTGTGGCACTGACCTTTAGCCGGTTAACGTTCCTATAAATCCCTTAAGTCCGTTTTTGATAAGTTATATGCGTTATGTTATTTGCTAATAACATTCCTATCTAATTTCCCTGTGACGATTCAATCTTTAATTCGCTTTATTTCTCTATAAATCTATCTGTGTATGAGGCGAGGGTTGCTGTTGATTGACAGGTGAACTTGGCCTGCACTTGGCCCAGGTCCCCAGTTGTACACAATGGTCTCCTGCGTCTAGCACATTTTCTGTTCTCTCTACAGAACCCACTGGATGCTGTGACACTAGTGGCCTATAGTTCAGCTCCTTTTAATCAATATTCCTTCCACCACCTCTAACCACCCCTCAAAAAAAGTGAACACTTGGTACCGTTACTCACTGACCGAACCATGGAACCTGCGGTTTAGAGCGCGGTCGCTTAAGCAAGCGTACGCTGACGACTGGTGACCGACACAGGGATTTAGCTCTGGACCCTGAACTGTCCGAGCAGCACAACAGCGGTATCGTTCGGCGGGCCTCGCTTCCCTTGCAGCCGCACGCACCGGGCAGGCACGCGCACCTGTGCGCAGGCGCCACCGCTCTCGCGCATTCCCTCCCTCGGGCACGCGCTCGGTCGCGCTCACTGAAATCGTCCGCCCGCTGTGTCGTCTACCGACTGAGGAGTGGAGGGAGCCGCCTCCGCCCGCCCCCAGACTCTGCCAGGGCTCTGGAGGTAGAATTCACCATCTCCTCTTTACTCTAGTTAGGTTCTTCATACCACCCTGAATGCCCTTTCTTCATTTTGAGCGGTCTTGGACCAGAGAGTCACATAAATCGGGTTAGAATTTTAACTTGCGGTCTTGACAATGTGCTTTTCTCTATCCAACAGGTTACTGAATATTGTCAAGGCAATAATTGCCTGAGCAATCTGGCACTGGTTGCTCAAACAGCTTGGCATTTATAGTGTCTATACCCCTCATAATTTTGTATGTCTATTCTTTGGAACAATTGAGGACAGATTTGATAAAGTCCTACCTGTTCAATATTTCCTTAAAACTCAACTCCTCAGGTCCTGGTAACATCCTTGTAAATTTTCTCTGTACCCTTCCAACCTTATTTACATCTTTCCTGTTGGTAGGTAATCAAAACTAAACACAATACAGTACAACAAATTAGGCCTCATCAACATCTCATTTTCAATATAACATCCCAACCCCTGTACTCAGTGCTTTGATTTATGAAGGCTAATGTGCCAAAAGCTTTTTTATAATATAATCCTATCTATTACGCTGCTTTCAATGAATTATGGACCTGTATTCCCAGATCCCTTTGTGCCCACTGTTCACTGTGTAAGACCTACCCAGCTTGGTCCTACCTAAGTGCAACATTTCACACTTGTTTGCATTAAATTCCATCTGCCATTTTTCCAGCTGGTTCAGATCAAGCTGCAAGCTCTGATACTCTTCCTCACAGTCCACTACACCCCCAATCATGGTGTCATCTGCAAATTTGCTAACCACATTATCATATAGATCATTGATATGACAAACAACAACAGACCCAGCACTGATTCCTGCAGCACTCCACTAGTCACAGGCCTCCAGTCGGAGGGGCAACTACATACTACCACTGTCTGGCTTCTCCCACAAAGCCAATGTCTAATCCAATTTACTACTTCATCTTGAATGCCAAGCAACTGAACCATCTGGCCAACTTTACATGTAGGACCTTGTCAAATGCCTTGCTAAAGCCCATTTAGACAACATCCACGCCCTTGCCTTCATAAACTTTCCTCGTAACTTCCTTAAAAGACTCTGGTTAAACATGATCTATCACACAAAAAGCCATGTTGACTATTGATAATCAGTCCAAGTCTATCCAAATTCTCACATAAGTGGTACTTCAGAATATCTTCCAATAACTTTCCCCACTACTGATGCCAGGATCACCAGCCAATAATTCCTTGGTTTATTTTAGAGCCTTTCTTAAACAGCAGAACTGCAGCTGCATCCTCCAATCGTTTTGTATCTCACAGTTGCTAAAGATAAGTTAAATACCTCTGCTTGGGCCCCTGTAATTTCAGCACTTGTCTCCCACAGGGTCCAAGGGAACATTTTGTCAGGACTTGGGTATTTATCCCAGCAATGTTACTATTAGGGAAATTGTTACGGATGTGGACTTGAAACAGGATGCTGACAATGGTTCACTTCTGGCCAGTGAACATGAACGTGTAAGCTTTTGTAGACATAGCATTAGTGGCCACAGTACATGCTTATTTAGAGATAGCAAGTGAATGTGCAGTCAGTCTGGATGAGTATCGAGTGATCTTCCAATCATGCCACACAAGTTGCAAAAGGAAGCATGGCAGGTCTATTAAGTATCAGATAAGTGCAATTGAAAGAGCAGGTGGATCATGTGATGGCTTGCACCCCAAAAACCCTCAATCAATAAATAATACATTTAATTGGGATCTTATATACAACTTTTCTGGTGTTTCCCCATTATCAAAAATCATACATTAGCATTCTTTAGTTCAAGTGCCATCAAACATGCTTTAAAGTACAAACTTTTGATACCAAGCAGACTGAAAGGTATAATACAAATGCAGGATTATTAAGTAATATATGAAATGCAAGGAATGTAAACATAAAATGTAAGTAAATTCTATGATGTATTTAGTAACGCAGCAAAAATAGCAACATATATTAATATTTGAATGAAAATTAAGCCCACATGTGAACATAGTGCTTTCCCAGCGTATATGACAAATAAATTCTTATCAGGCTTCCAGTGGGTACAGATATAAATTTTAACTGACAATTCAATGATAAACTCTGCCATCTTCATCAAGGATGATGCCTGGGCATGTCTAGTCCAATGGTATTTCAACCCCTAGTCATCCATCCCACCTGATTTGTTAGTCCTCATCCAGTCAGGTTTTCCCTCTCCCACCTTCGTTACAATTGAATTCCAGTTCTTACTTAGAGCGAGACTTTTGTCTTTGTTAAAATTAATTTCTTCTAGTATTATTTCAATGGCCTCCTTCAACAGGCATTCCCAAAAGTCATTGGCGTGGCCTAGTTTTGTGCCGAAGTCAATCATATGGCCATTGCAAATGCAATGTTCTGCTACACTGATTTCTCTGGGTACCACAAATGGATACACCTCCTGTGCTGATTGATGGGGGTTTCCACTGTGCATCCTATCTGGCTGAAATACGCTGGAGTACTGTGTGCAGTTCTGGTCTCCATACTTAAGGATATACTGGTTTTGCAGGCAGTGCAGAGGTTCACCAGGTTGATTCCAGGGATGAAGGGGTTAACCTATGAGGAGAGATTGAGTCGCCTGGGTCTATACTCTCTGGAATTCAGAAGAATGAGAAGGGACCTTACAGAAACATACAAAATTTTGAAAGGGATGAGATAGAAGCAGGAAAGCTGTTTCCATTGGTAGGTGAAACTAGAACTCTGGGACATTGCCTCAAGATTCAAGGGAGATTTTGGATGAAGATGAGGAGAAACTGTTTTTCCCAGAGAGTGGTAAATCTGTGGAATTCTCTGCCCAGGGAAATAGTTGAGGCTTCTTAACTAAATAGATTTAAGATAAAGTTAGACTTTTTACATAGTAGGGGCACAAGGTGGCACAACAGAGGCCCAATTGGATGAGGACTAACCAGTTAGGAGGTTCGGGTGGAGGTCTATATACCACCAGATTAGACATGCCCAGGCATCATCCCTGATGAAGATGGGTGAGTTTGTCATCGAAACATCTGTTAAAATTGATACCTGTACCCAGTCGAAAGCCTGAGAATAATTTATTCATAATAAAATTAATTTAAATTTACTTGGACACATCTTAGCATAAATAACAAAGTGTAGTCACTAATTTAGCCAGCGAACCCCTAAAATCACAAATATCCTCAAGCAAGTTACAATTAAATACAATTGATGTTGAAAGTGATGTTAGATATCATTTGTTTTAAAAAAAACAATCAACTTTAAGTCCGATACCCCTCATCAGAAGGGAGAGGGTGTTTATTTTTTCCAGTGGAGAAGAAACCACATTATGGATACGAAACATAGTGAACTAGATTGGAAGTGTAATGAACAGTTGCTTCATATGAACTGTTTTGATCCCTGTATGAAAGATAGAAAATAACTGCATGGCATTTAGGATCCAATGGAATAGTGGTAGACAGTCCGAGGAGTTGCAAAAAGGGTGATCCCTTCAAAATTCTGTGAGGTGAGGCAATTGCACATCTGGTAGTGGAATCTTGTTGGAAATTGCAATGGCTGAACTATTTTGATTGTGAGGCTGGTACTGTGGAAAGTAGGATCCAGGGAAGTTCTATTTTTAACTCTTCTCCTGATAGGCAGAGCAAGAATAGTATGGGAAAATACTACTAATGCAATCAAGGGTTTTGTCTATATAATTTTGAAGGGGAAGAAGGCAACTTTTAGAAGCTATCTGTGAGGTGTGTTAAAATCCTGATTGCCACAGATGACGAATATTACTAGGTCGTTTAATCATGGACTGACCAGCACAAACTAGGGTAGATTTCATAGAACAATTGTTTAAGAATCCAAATAGGATGTAGGGCATAGAGCACTGCAAAACAGAAACAGGTCCTTTGTTCTATCTAGTCCCATCAACCTGCACCTAGACAACAGCCCTCCCATCCATGTACTTTTCCAAAATGCTCTTAAATGTTGAAGTCAGACCCACATCCACCACTTCTGTTGGCAGTTCATTCCACACTCACAACCCTTTGCGTGAAGTACCCAAATGCTCCCCTTAAACATTTTACCTTTCAACCTTAATCTCTGACCTCCAGTTTTAGTCTCACCTAACCTCAGTGGAAAAAGCCTGCTTGCATTTATCCTATCTATACCCCTCAATATTGTATGCTTCTATCAAATCTTCCCTAATTTCCCTACACTCCAGGGAATAAAGTCGTAACCTAATTAAACTTTACCTAGAACTTAGGTCCTCACATCCTGGCAGCATCCTTTTAAAATCTTCCTGTATCCTTTCAATTGTATTTACATGTTTTCTATAGGTAATTGACAAGAACTACACACAATACTCCAAATTAGGCCTCACCAACATCTTACAAGCTTCAAGACACCAACCCAGCTCCTGTATTCAATACTTTGATTTATGAAGGCCAATGAGCCAAAAGCTTTCTTTATGACCCTATCTTCCTGTTAAGACTATCCTCAAAAGACTTTCAAGAAATTATGGATTTGTAGCCCCAGATTTTCACGAAATAAAATGAATCTCTGTATAAACACTCAATTCACCATTAAATTTAGGAACGTTTAAAGCAGTCCAAGTAATCAACGTTGCCTAAATGTACATTACCTACATTTTAAGAAATTGTTTATCAATTTTCAACAATATTTCTTTCATTAGAGGGCAAAAACAAATACAATTTTTCTAGATAATTTAGACATATATTCTGTATGTTTGCATGAACAAAGAATTTAATATATTTTTTAAATCTGGGAGTCCTGTAAGTACACTGCTAACACTGCATCCATCTTGACCAGGTCATCAAGCTACATTTTTTTCTAAAAAGCTAACATAATAACTTGGCCAATATCTACACTTCGGAAATCCCAGGACTACAAGTCACTCAGGTCATTATTTGAAATTTTGAATAAGTTTGCCAGAAATAGAACAAAAATGGAATTCTTAAACTTAGTTAAACAGCAACCTAACACAATCAAGAACTAATACATAAGCATGTAAAATATCAGTAATAAAGTACAAAGGTGAAAGTTTGTTTGGGGAAGGCCGCATAGAAAGAAAAACATGAAAAACAAGTTATAATTTTTTTCTGCCTACATCAGCTAGATTTGTTGCAAATCATTATCATGTGTTTTAAGTTATTTATTGATACCAAGACCAAAAAAGCAGTCTAGAATTTATTTTATTGAAATAAAAATCAAAGCAAAAATGACAATACTTTCTTCCAATTCATAATCATTCCTGTATTAAGCTTGAAAACAAAACGTTGAGCAAAGTTAAACCTCAAAAAATATTTAAGTCAAAAAGTCATGTAGCATTTCATAGTGTTCAAAGGAGCATTATGGGCCATCAGTTAATTAGTTTTAAAGCCAGACCAGAGATTACTCTAAGGAAACATGCAACATAAGTGCTTGAAGTATAAATAAAAAGCAATGCAACTTAACATGCAATATTGCAAATATAAACAAAGCCAAGTGTCAAATTTTAATATCTAATACTCTTTTATAGTTGGCAGTTCTATTTAAAATTTAGGAAGCAAAGTTGACTTGTACTGAAGAGGTGCCAAATGCTGACATTACAATCTTTTTCTTCCAAATGTGGATCACAATGTTTATTGCAGTGACAAGAAGTATATTCCTACTTCCAAAAAGTGAAGTGTTTCAGTTAATAATGGTATGCCAAAATAGTGAGGAGAAATAAACTGAATACTTTGAGATTTTAATCTATTACTAAGTAGTGAGCTCACACTGCAGGTACCATGCAGCTAGGAAAATGCTAAAGAGAAAATGGAGATTTGGTCTCCTTTACAGCCACTATAAAAGACTTCCACAAGAATTCTTGGAACAGAAACAGCCATTGCTTTAATGTTAATTTCCAGTTGCTTTCAAAATCTACATTAAAACACATGGAAGGTGCAATGTGATAATGCTAAACAAAAGTTAAACACATTTTAAAATGAAGTTACTGGTTCCCATTATTTTCTGTTTCTGAACTCAAAAGACTTGATTTAAAAACAAATCAATCTTCAGCAATAATGTGGGTCTGATTCTTAACATGCATTAAAGGTAAACTTTATACACAAAACTGGACCGACAAGTTTAATATTAAACAATGGCTTACAAAATATTTTAACAAAACTTCAATGTATTTTTCTGATTTATTTTTAAATACAACAAGCACAGACATTGTCAGGTTACAACACTTGGAAAACAGATTGCTGCAAATCCAATTTATGGATTCAATATTTGAAAAGGTTAAGGCATTTCATAACAATATACCACAATCAGTTCATTGTTCTTTCAACCATAAAATGCATTAAAATTTATTCAGGTTGGATAAGTAGAATGAATAATGAAGATGTTTTGTGGGGACTTAACTTTCACCATCAGCAATCAACGAATTAGCAGAAGTATCTGGCTACCAAATTGTTATAGTTGGATTGATAAATCTTTAAGTTGGACAGTCATCTTCAAGTTGCCACGTTATGCTAATTTCCACTATGCTAATGATGATAAACACTTGACAACTAAAGACAGACTAAAAGTTAAAATCAAGATAATAAGGTCCATTTTACTTCCCATAAGCAAGAGTGGAAGTAACAGAGTCCAAGTACTCTTTATATGTCCTGAGCTCTTGGATCAAAGAGTGGAGTAAGGATATTGTCTTCAGTTGTTTCTTCGAAAGGTGTAGTGGGCTGTGGTTTTGGCTTCTTGAACAGCAAGGGCAAGTTTTTGATATGTACCTCTTTTTTGAACTTCTGCCCAAGTGGTTTCTGAAAAGGACAGAAAAAAGGTTAGTACGGTTAGTTTTCATAGAGTTCTAATAATTATTACTGAGCTATTCAATTTAGGACTAATTATACACTTACTGAGAGAAAAGAGTATGATTTTCAATGAATTACACTCAGACCTCGCATAACATTACCCCACATAACAATGATTTGTTACAATGTGGTTATTCAATTCTTAATATAAAATTTTTTAAATGACAAAATTAAATCTGAACAACATAATTTCTCAAGAGCAGCCAACATTACAATAAACTTTCTATCAGCCAATAAGAATGCCTTACATACACTCTGGAGCACTCACAGCCAAATCATATATTCGTTCATGCTCTGCCTCCTCCACATGTGTAAACGTTCTTGCTCCCTCACCAATTTATTCAATTATTTTTCACCCATGTCTGGAAAACAACCCACATCTTCCAGTGAGGGTAGTACATCTAAGATGTATTGGAAAAGCATTAGCATGGATGTGAACCCACAAACGATAACAGCATTTGGAAGCTGGTAAGCATCAGGTTGATGTTAGCGCCTCTTTAAAATTTGCAATGTTCTGCGATAATCACCCTGACTGGGAGGGAAGCAACAAGGCAAAGAGAGATGCTCTCGACATGACTTCCTGTTACCAAGAAAAGCTCCATCAGAGGAAACTTAAGAAAACGCAGTCAAATAGAAACATAGAAAACTTACAGCACAATACAGGCCCCCACAAAGCTGTGCCGAACATGCCCTTACCTTAGAACTACCTAGGCTTATCCATAGCCCTCTATTTTCCGAAGCTCTATTTAGCCATCCAGGAGTCTCTTAAAAGACCCTGTCGTTTCTACCTCCACCACTGCTGCCAGCAGCCCATTCCACGCACTCACCACTCTCTGTGTAAAAAACCTACCCCTGACATCTCCTCTGTACCTACTTCCAAGCACCTTAAAAATATTCCCTCTTGTGCTAGCCATTTCAGCCCTGGGAAAAGGCCTTTGACTATCCACACATTAATGCCTCAAATCTCAACATCGACTTGAAGAAGAAGCCAAAGTTAGAGGAGGGCCCAAAGCCTGGTCCCTCCTCTAATATATACCACCAACTGCTTCCCTCCGCTGCTGCAATGAGTTGCTGCTTCACTGGTTAGGTCAATTTGTGTATTTGTTACTCCACAAATTACTTTTTTTTTCAATCTCTTTATTAGTATTAATAATATTATGAACAAAATACAATTGATATATTAATAAAGGGATTACAAACATACAAATTCCCATTACACATGAAAGAATACATAAGCAATGATTACAATATAAATGAGTTTTCCCAAAACATGAACCATATAGTATATGTATGAGCAAGGTAAATCTAGGTATTTCATAATATATGATATAAAAAAAACAGAAAAAAGAAAAAAAAGTTTGCAAAATTGACTAACTACTAATCTAATAGCTAATGAGGAAGAAAAAAGCAAAAAAAGAAAAAAAAGAAAAACTAGAAAAAGAAAAAAAAGGGCTGTTTATAATATCTCACAAGAATACATAATCATCAGTGTCGTCAACTCCAATCCTCTCAACATAAATAAGATTAAAGCTGGAAAATCCAATAAGTTTGGAACAGGGTCATATTACATCATATGAAAATATTGAATAAATGGTCTCCATATCTTTTCAAATTTAATAGAAGTATCGAATACACCACTTCTAATTTTTTCTAAATTTAAACATAACATAGTTTGAGAAAGCCAATGAAATACAGTGGGAGGATTAATTTCCTTCCAATTCAACAAAATAGATCTTCTAGCCATCAAAGTGAGAAATGCAATCATTCGACAGGTGGAAGAAGATAAATGAAGTGAGTCCATCATTGGTAAACCAAAAATTGCGGTAATAGGATGGGGTTGTAAATCGATGTTCAATACCGCAGAGATAATATCAAAAATATCTTTCCAATATTTTTTCAAAAGCTGACATGACCAAAACATATGAGTTAAAGACGTGATTTCAAATTGACATCTATCACAAATAGGGTTTATATAAGAATAAAAATGAGCTAATTTATCCTTGGACATATGGGCCCTATGTACGACCTTAAATTGTATTAATGAATGTTTGGCACATATAGATGATGTATTAACTAATTGAAGAATTCTATCCCAATTCTCAATAGGAATAATAAGATTAAGCTCTCTTTCCCAATCATTTTTTGTCTTATAAAGGGGCTCTGAACGCATCTTCATAATTATATTATAAAGTTTTGATATAAGCCCTTTTTGAAAAGGGTTTAATTCAAACAATCTCTCCAAAATATCTGAAGACACAAAATTTGGAAACGTAGGAAGTACCGTACTTGAAAAATGCCTAACCTGTAAATATCTAAAAAAATGAAATCTAGGCAAATTATATTTATTAGATAATTGCTCAAAAGACATAAAACAATTATCCGAAAATAAATCAGAAAATCTTAGTAACCCTTAGTTTTCCAAGCCAAAAAAGCTTGATCTATAATTGAAGGGTGGAAAAAGCAATTAGATACAATAGGAATATTTAAAACGAATTGAGTCAACCCGAAAAATTTCCGAAATTGAAACCATATACGTAAGGTATATTTAACTATCGGGTTGTCAATTCGTTTCGGCAATTTAGAAAGAACAAAAGGGAGAGAAGTCCCTAAAATAGAACCCAGAGCATAACCTGGTACCGATTTAATTTCCAAACTCACCCAATGAGGGCCAAAAGAACCATCCCAATCTTTCAACCAACATAACAAATATCTAATATTAACTGCCCAATAATAAAATCTGAAATTAGGTAATGCCAACCCACCTTCCTTCTTTGTCTTCTGTAACTATATTTTACCTAACCTGGGATTTTTATTCTGCCATATATATGAGGAAATTTTTGAATCAACATTAGTAAAAAAAAAGATTTCGGAACAAAAGTTGGTACCGCTTGAAAAATATATAAAAACTTAGGTAAAATAACCATCTTAATAGCATTAATCCTACCTATCAGAGATAAAGATAATGGTGACCACTTAGTAAACAAGCCTTTAATCTGATCAATTAAGGGTAAAAAATTAAACCTAAATAATTCTTTATGGTTTTTTGTGATTTTAATCCCTAAGTAAATAAAAGAGTCATTAACTAATTTAAAAGATAAATTTCCATAACTTGGGACCTGTCTATTCAAAGGAAACAATTCACTCTTATTAAGATTTAACTTATACCCAGAAAACTCACTAAATTGAGCCAACAATGATAGAACTGCTGGAATAGATTTCCCAGGGTTAGAAATAAATAATAATAAATCATCTGCATACAAAGATACCTTATGAATATCTGTCCCACGATTAATACCCGAAATATCCTGCGATTCTCTGATGGCAATTGCCAAAGGTTCTAAAGCAATGTTAAATAGTAATGGGCTAAGAGGACAACCTTGTCTAGTGCCCCGAAATAAACGAAAAAAGGGAGATCTTTGATTATTAGTAAACACCGAGGCTACTGGAGTGTGATAAATCAGTTTAATCCAAGAAATGAATGTCGGACTAAAATTAAACTTCTCCAACACATAAAATAAGTAAGGCCATTCAACTCTATCAAATGTTTTCTCCGCATCTAATGAAATAACATATTCTGAAGTGCTATGTGAAGGAGTATAAACAATATTCAGTAATCTCCTAACATTGAAAAAAGAATAGCGATTTTTAATAAAACCGGTTTGATCTTCTGAAATAATTTGGGGTAATACCTTCTCCAGCCTGGAAGCCAGTAACTTGGAAAAGATCTTGGAGTCCACATTCAATAAAGATATTGGTCTATAGGATGCACAGTCAGTAGGGTCTTTATCTTTTTTCAGTATTAAAGAAATGGAAGCTCTATAAAAAGATTGTGGCAAATTCCCTAATCTACTTGCTTCTTCAAAAACCCTGCATAACCAAGGAGAAAGAGTAGCGGAAAAACATTTTAAAAATTCTACTGTATACTCATCTGGACTTGGTGCTTTCCCAGAATTCATTGAAGAAATAACCCCTTTAATTTCTGCATCCGTAATCGGAGTATCTAATATTGAAAGATCATCGGATGATAATTTTGGAAAATTCAATTTCCCAAGAAAATCACACATGGTATTATGATCCTGAGGGAATTCAGATTGATACAGGGAGGTATAAAAGTCTTGAAATGACTTATTTATCTCATCATGGTTAACTGTCAAATCCCCATTCTGCTGACGAATCTTAGTGATTTGACGTTTAACCAAAACATTCTTCAACTGACCAGCGAACAGTTTACCCGATTTATCACTATGTACCGTAGATTCCGGATTTTAAGCCGCTACTTTTTCCCCACATTTTGAACAGCTTTGAACTCTGCGGCCTTTAATCCAGAGCGGCTAATACATGGTTTTTTTTCATGCCGCCTCGTAAACATTTTGCCTCGTAACAGTAGACCAATAAAATTGATGAGTAGTTCACAGAGGTCCAATGAAATTGTACGATAAATCAAGCGCACTTTCACAATTAAATTATTGTAAATCAGTCATTTGTACTCACCCTCATCAACATGGAAAACACTCGAAGAAAAGCATTGTGCTGCCTTTATGGCAGTTATTTAGTTTATAATATTTTCGCTTAGTAATTCATTTTCTAGTTAAAGTTAGAAGAGTTTTAACTATATTTGTTTTCTGTACTACATCGCGGGATGCTATGACGTCACACCCGGTTTCGCCGCGTCTTGTGGGATACCAGTTTGCGATAAACGGGACGGCGGGGGTCGAGCGGCGGAGCGAAAACGCTGCTTTTAAGTTAAAGGCGATCAATAACTTTTCCTGGTAGGCTGCAGTATATATATTTTTGACCAGTCGTTAGGAGATATTGGAATGTTGTTCAGTAAAGAAGTATACGCAACGTATATTTAAAAGTAGCCGCGTTACGGGCACGGATCGAAAAAAAGCATTTGCAATATGTATTTGTTTTTGTTACCATATGGATTTAATTAAAAGTTAAAAAATCCTCACGTGTAATATCTTTCTGTGTAAATATCTCATATTACAACGTGGGACACCTGCGGCCGAAAATCCGGTGCGGCCTTTACAAGTAAAAAATTGATTTTATTTCTAAAATTAGAGCCAGCGGCTTTTAATCAGGTGCGCTCTGTTGTCCGGAATCTACGGTATATAAAAATCAGATCTGGTTTTCATTAATTGATTTTCAATCGGAGATGTAAGTAATAAATTATGTTCCATTTGAAGTTCAACCCTTTGTTTGTAAAGCTCCTTACTAGGAGTGATCGAATATTTCTTGTCAATCTCTTTAATTTTATCAACCAATAAAAGAGTTTCCTTCTTAATGCGTTTTCTCAGACCAACAGAGTAAGAGATAATCTGTCCACGTATATACGCTTTAAAAGTGTCCTAAAGTGTTCCGCAAGAAATATCATCCGTGGAATTAGTTGAAAAGAAGAAATCGATCTGCTCCTTCATAAATTTAATAAAGTCCGGATCTTGCAATAAGGTAGAGTCAAATCGCCATTGTCTAACATTAGAAGCTGTATCCGTAAATTTAATAGAAAGTTTTAATGGAGCATGATCAGAGATAGCTATAATATCATAATTACAACCAATTACCGATGGAATAAAACAAGAGTCAATAAAAAAATAATCAATTCTCGAATAGGAATGATAAACATGTGAGAAAAAAGAAAACTCTTTGTCGTTAGGATGCCGAAATCTCCAAATATCAAAAACTCCATTATCAGTCAAAAAGGAGTTAATACAAGTGGCCGACTTATTGGGTAAAGTCTGAATAGATATAGATTTGTCCATCAAAGGATTTAAACAACAATTAAAGTCACCACCCATTATTAACTTATATTCATTTAGATTAGGTAAAGAAGTAAATAAGGACTTTAAAAAATCAGGACAATCCACATTTGGAGCATAAACATTAACCATAGCAACCTTTTTATTACAAAGTAAACCCGTAATTAACAAAAATCTACCATTCGGATCCGAAAGGATATCGTGTTGAACAAATGCAATAGAGGAGTCAATAAAAATTGAAACTCCCTTAACTTTGGCATTCGAATTCGAATGATACTGTTGACCCCGCCAAGACCTAAAAAAGCGATATTTGTCCTCCTTCCTCACATGAGTTTCTTGTACAAAAATGATATGAGCATTAAGTCTTTGGAATACTTTGAAAATCTTCTTTCGTTTAATCGGATGGTTTAAACCATTAGTATTCCAAGACACAAAATTAATGGTCTGAGCCATGCTTCTAAAGTCAACCCTTTGGTATAGAAAGGGTTAACCAAATTATAAACTCATGCACCCGGAAGAGGAACAAAAATAAAGAATGACATCGTAGACATATTTGTAGTTCAAAAACAGCCCAAATGAAAAAACTAAAACAAACTGGTAAAAGAAAAATAAAATTAGAAAACAGACCATCCCCCACCCCCACAAGAAAAAGAAAAAAAGCCAAAATATGGCTAGAAAAAGGGAAAAATGAGACTAATTCTACCCCCATATCAGCGGAAGACCACTCCGTATATAAAGGATATATATATTAAAAAAACCACCCCAACTTTAAAAATTATAATCACTATACTAAAAACCACGCTTCTTAATATACTTAGTTGTAAAAAAAGAATATAATCACTAAAAGCTTATAAATCGTGTTATAACCCAAACAAATCAAGAAATATTTAAACTATGATAAGCGATGCATTACAGGAAGAAGACGAGAAAAGAAAAAATAACGCCATCTTAAACAAAACCAAGAATATTTTTCCAAAAAACCACCATCTTAATAAAAAAGAATTTACCTTCAAAGGGTTAAAAATATACCTTCGAGGGAACAAAAATAATAGTCAAAAATATAGTATAATGGTTAAAGTGTATAAAACAGAGCGATTAATGTAATGAAAGCACACTTTAACTTAAATATGAAGTATAGGATAAACCTACACCAATAACCAGAGACTAACTCTGGTTTGAGGAATCGAAAACCATCTTACACGATCAGAATCACTCATTTATTAGAGATTAGTGTCTGTGGCAGTAGGGAAGTTCTCCTCCAGATACTTTCTCACTTCAGATGTAGAAAGGAAAACCTGGCGTGGAGCATTCGACGGAGAGATTCTAAGCTTCTCAGGGTATAAGAGCGCAGGTTTTAGATTTTTCTCATAACATTCAGACATCAGAGGTTTAAAAAGCCTTTTCTTCATAACTTCAAGACTAAAATCTTCAACCAAACGGAAATGGTAATCTTGAAATTTAATCATTCCAGCCCGCCGAGCCACACGAATAAGTTGTTCTTTGTCATGTACATAATGAAACCGGACAATTACAACCGAGGGTTTAGCTGGAGCACTCGATGAACGATGCCAAATTCTATGTGCTCGATCAAGTAATGGGGGGTTCTCTGGGAAAACCGACGGGAAAGCATCTTTTAAAAGTTGAGCAAAATATTTTGAAGGATCGTCTTTTTCTATGCCGTCTGGGAGACCAAATATACGTAGGTTGTGTCTTCTGAACCGATTCTCAAAGTCGACACTCTTGGCTTTAAGTGTTTCCACCAATTTAATGGTCGAAATTAAATCCTGGTGCAATTTTTCAATTGTCAAATCTCATTTCCGAGCTTCTTCTTGCAGAGATGCGATAAGAACTTGCTGCTGGTTAATTACTGAATCCGTCTTAACCATATAATCTTGAAAAGCCTTTATATCTTGTTTAAAAATTTGTTGTAGTTCATCAAATTTTTTATCCAAAACCTCCATAAACAGTTCATAAGTTAATTCAGTGCGTTGCGGATGAGCTTGCTTCTTTCCATTACCGTTCGGGTTGCGCCCCGGTTCTCGTCCTTTAGATCTAAGAGCCATTTCTGTTTGCATATCTTCAAAAATTCACAATAAACTCTTAACGATAAGCCCAAGAAAATAGCACGAATCTTTTGGTGTAGGTAAAAATAAGTTGGATAAGGGTGATCAAAGGTTAAAAAAAGTAAAGATTAAGGAGCGAATCTAAAACAGTACTCACTCCATGAGCGTCTCCCGCTGACTCCCCTACTCCACGAATTACTGTGTATACATAAAATATCATGTATCTGAAGTTGGATTTTTTTTAAACAGGCACACATGTCTATTTACATAATGTTATAGTGACCCTGCATAGTGCTCCACCTCTAAGGAAAGCATCCTCAGTGTTGAGTGGAGTCTGAGTGTACTGAACAAACGTAGTCACCATTGTAGAACATTGCAGCTCAGGAATCACAATGGCCAAATGTTTATATTTTTGTCGAAAGACATCCAACATAAACATAAGAGATTCTTCAGATGCTGGAAATCCACAGTAACACATACAAAATGCTGGAGGAACTCGAGTCAGGCAGCATCAACATCTTGGGTCCAAAAAGTCGATTGTTTATTCATTTCCACAGATGCTGCCTAAGCTGCTCAGTTTCTTCAGCATTTTGTGTTACATATCCAAAATGCAAATTCTGCCAAACAGCATTTTTACTATCCATGAAAAAAGGTTGTATTTATCAAACAAGGCAAACGTAAAACTTACTGATTGAAGCCAGTTAGGTCAGAATGCGATTTCAGTTCCACATTCAACACCATTATCCCAGACCTTGGCAAACAAACTTCTACTCTTCAGTCTAAATACACCATGGTACACTGGGTGGTGGACTTCCTAACCAACAGACCTCACTCAGGAAATAAAACATCCTCAACATTGTCCTCAAAATGGGTGCCCCTCAGGGCTGTGTACTGAGCCCACCATTGTACACTCCGCTCACACACTTGCACAAACACCCAAGTAATCACATTGTCAGATTCACCAATGACACAACAGTGGAGACTAAACAACAATGAAAAGGCCTACAGAAAGGAGGTGGAAGAGCTTGACTCTTGGTGCCAGGCAAATAGCCTCTTCTTCAATGTCAACAAGACAAAAGGAGATTGTTAACAATGTCAGAACTATCATCACTCACACCACTCTTTACAACAGCGGCACAGCTGTGAAAACTGAGCAGTTTCAAACTCAGGAGAGAAAATCTGCAGATGCTGGAAATCCAAGCAATACACATAAAATGCTGGAGGAACTCAACAGGCCAGGCAGCATCTATGCAAAAGAGTAAACACAAACAAGAGAAAATCTGCAAATGCTGGAATTCCAGGCAACACTAAGTTCTGATGAAAGGTCTCAGCCCAAAACATCAACTGTTTACTCTTCTCAACAGATGTTGCTTGGCCTGCTGAGTTACTCCAGCATTTTGTGTGTTGCAGCAGTTTCAAACTGCTGGGAGTGCACATCTTGAATAACATATCCTGGTCCCAGAACACATAGGATGTTCACCACCACCTATACTTTGAGGCTGAAGAGAGCTGGACTATGCACATAAATACTCACTACCTCCTACAGATGTACAGTAGTGAGCATCCTAGCATGTTGCATCACTGCATAGTATGAAAACTGCACTGTGGCAGTCAGGAAAGATCTACAGCGTATAGTCAAATTGCCCAACGCATCGCTGGTACCCACCATCAAGGACACAAATACAGAAAGGTGCCAGAAATATCATGAAGGATCCCCACCCACCCAGCCCATGGATTGATCATCCACTTCCATTAGGGGGCAAGCTGCTACATAGCACCAAGACCATCAGACTCAAAATCAGTTACTTTCCCCAAGCAGTAAGATTGATCAACACCTCCACCCACTCACCCACCACCAACATTTCTTGTCAGTCACTTGATGGACATACAATCAATGTAAATAAGCTATCTTATATATTTCTATTTACTGTGTTTTTTAATTAATGTTTTCTTTGTCTTATTGTGTTTTGTTGTGCTGCATTGGATCCGGAGTAACAATTATTTTGTTCTTCCTAACACTTGTGAAATGGAAATGACATTAATCAGTCTTCAATGTTAAACAATCTCAAATTATTTTGGCATAATCAGACAGTAAATATGGATTGAAGCCAATTATCTTGGCATTTTATTTATTACTGATCAGACAATGGATGAGGCTTCAGTTGTTTGAAGCTAAAAGAATAAAACTGCACAAGATTGTTCTTCCTGTATGTTTAGGAATGTAATTTTGTTTGCACAATGCAGTGAAGAGAAAGTTAAAAGAAACTAAACATCTTCCTGCCATCTAACAAGATGTATCAGGACTGTGACAGAATACTGTCCTCTTCCCCAGATGTACGATTTTCCAACAATACTTGGAAACATAGAAAACCGACAGCACAATACAGGCCTTTCATCCCACAAAGCTGTGCCGAACATGTTCCTACCTCAGAAATTACCTTGGGTTACCCATAGCTCTCTAGTTTCCTAAGCTCCATGTGCTAGCCATTTCAGCCCCAGAAAAAAGCCTCTGACTATCCACACGGTCAATACCTCTCATCATCTTAAAAAACCTCTATCGGGTCACTTCTCATCCTCTGTCGCTCCAAGGAGAAAAGGCTGAGTTCACTCAACCTATTCTCATAAGGAACGCTCCCCAATCCAGGCAATATCCTTGTAAATCTCCTCTGCACCCTTTCTATGGCTTCCACATCCTTCCTGTAGTGAGACAACCAGAACTGAGCACAGTACTCCAAGTGGGGTGTGACCAGTGTCCTATATAGCTGTAACATGACCTCTCGGCTCTTAAACTCAATCCCATGATCGATGAAGGCCAATGCACCATATGTCACAGAGTCAACCTGCGCAGCAGCTTTGAATGTCCTACAGACTCGGACCCCAAGATCCCTCTGAGCCTCAACACTGCCAAGAGTCTTACCATTAATACTATATTCTGTCATATTTGTCCTACCAAAATGAACCACCTCACACTTAACTGGCCACTTCTCAGCCCAGTTTTGCATCCTACCAATGTCCCACTGTAACCTGACCGCCCTCCACACTATCCACACCTCCAACCTTTGTGTCATCAGCAAATTTACTCACCCATCCCTCCACTTCCTCATCCAAGTCATTTATAAAATCATGAAGAGTAGGGGTCCCAAAACAGATCTTTGAGGCACACCAATGGTCACCGATATCCACGCAGAATATGACCTGTCTACAACCACTCTTTACCTTCTATGGGCAAGCCAGTTCTGGATCCACAAAGCAATGTCCCCTTGGATTAATGCTGATAAGTGTGAGGTGCTACATTTTGGTAGGAATAATCCAAATAGGACATACATCGTAAATGGTAGGGCATTGAAGAATGCAGTAGAACAGAGTGATCTAGGAATAATGGTGCATAGTTCCCTGAAGGTGGAATCTCATGAGGATAGGGTGGTGAAGAAAGCTTTTGGTATGCTGGCCTTTATAAATCAGAGCATTGAGTATAGGAGTTGGGATGTAATGTTAAAATTGTACAAGGCATTGGTAAGGCTGAATTTGGAGTATTGTGTACAGTTCTGGTCACCGAATTATAGGAAAGATGACAACAAAATAGAGAGAGTACAGAGAAGATTTACTAGAATGTTACCTGGGTTTCAGCACCTAATTTACAGGGAAAGGCTGAATAAGTTAGGTCTTTATTCTTTGGAGTGTAGAAGGTTGAGGGAGGACTTGATAGAGGTATTTAAAATAATGAGGGGGATAGATCGAGTTGACGTGGATAGGCTTTTTCCATTGAGAGTAGGGGAGATTCAAACAAGAGGACATGATTTGAGAGTTAGGGGGCAAAAGTTTAAGGGTAACACGAGGGGGAATTTCTTTACTCAGAGAGTGGTAGCTGTGTGGAATGAGCTTCCAGTAGAAGTGGTAGAGGCAGGTTCAGTATTGTCATTTAAAGAAAAATTGGATAGGTATATGGACAGGAAAGGAATGGAGGGTTATGAATTGAGTGCGGGCCAGTGGGACTAGGTGAGTTTAAGCGTCGGCATGGACTAGAAAAGCCGAGATGGCCTGTTTCCGTGCTGTAATTGTTATATGGTTATATGGTTGGATCCTATGCCTCCTTACTTTCTCAATAAGCCTTGCATGGAGTACCTTATCAAATGCCTTGCTGAAACCCATTTTCACTACATCTACTGCTCTACCTTTATCCTCACATACTCAAAAAATTCAATTAGGCTTGTAAAGCATGACCTGCACTTGACAAAGCCATGCTGACTATTCCTAATCATATGCCTCTCCAAATGTTCATGAATGCTGCCTCTCAGGATCTTCTCCATTAACTTACCAACCACTGAAGTAGACTCACTGGCCTTTAATTTCCTGGGCTATCTCTACTCCCTTTCTTGAATAAAGGGAACAACATCCGCAACCCTCCAATCTTCCAGAACCTCTCCTATCCCCTTTGATGATGCAAAGATCATCGCCTGAGGCTCAGCAATCTCCTCCTTCACCTCCCACAGTAGCCTGGGGTACACTTTGTCCGGTCCTGGTGACTTAGCCAACTTGATTCTTTCTAAAAGCTCCAGCGCATCCTCTTCCTTAATATCTACATGCTCAAGATTTTCAGTCTGCTTTAAGTCATCCCTACAATCGCCAAGATCCTTTTCTGTAGTGAATATCGAAGTAAAGTATTAAGTACCTCTGCCATCTCCTCCATACACACTTTTCCACTGTCACACTTGATTCGTCCTATTCTTTCACGTCTTATCCTCTTGCTCTTCACATACTTGTAGAATGCCTTGGGGTTTTCCTTAATCCTGTCTGCCAAGACCTTCTCATGGCCCCTTCTGGCTCTCCTAATTTGATTCTTAAGCTCCTTCCTGCTGGACTTATAATCTTCTGTATCTCTATGATTACCTAGTTTTTTGAACGTTACGTAAGCTTTTCTTTTCTTCTTGACTGGATTTACAACAGCCTTTGTACACCACGGTTCCTGTACCCTACCATCCTTTCTGTCTCATTGGAACGTACCTAAGCAGAACGCCACGCAAATATTCTCTGAACATTTGCCACATTTCTTCTGTACATTTCCCCGAAAACAGTTATTTCCAATTTATGCTTCCAAATTCCTGCCTGATAGCCTCCTATTTCCCCTTATCCACTTAAACGCTTTCCTAACTTGTCTATTCCTATCCCTCTCCAAAGCTACGGCAAAGGAGATACAATTATGATCACTATCTCCAAACTGCTCTCCCACTGAGAGATCTGACACCTTACCAGGTTCATTTCCCAATACCAGATCAAGTGCAGCCTCTCCTCTTGTCGGCTTATCTACTTAAGCGTGACACCATCCTGAACACTGTAACCCATGTAACTAATACCGCATCCACTATCAACTGCACAGTGGCTCATTGTGTGCCACCTACCAAATACATTGCACTTACTCATCTAAGCTGTTCAAGTTGTTACTCATCTAAGCTGTTCTAACTTCTCAAAACCTGCAGCCTCACCAGCAAGGACAATCAGAGCTAGAGAAGCATAATTAAACAGACAATTTTATGAATTTATAGTTCAATTATCATTACATTATTAAAATATCACATCCAATGTCAAAGTCATGTTTTGGGAACTAGATCCGCCACTTACCCCAATGCAGCCAGTCAAGAGTTTCTTAAAAAGATCTTTTCTCTTCTTATCGCCCATTTTATGAGACGATGGGTTCAGAAGTTTTATATCAAATTGATCCAAAGCATCACTAGAGATTTGCGGAACCTGCTGCATCACTGTTTTTAACTCAGGATAACGTGGTCTCTATAATAGGAATTTTTAAAAAAAAATTAGTTAAGTAGTTGGTTTTCTGAGGCCCCTCAAAGCTCCTGTGAAACTGCACGGAAAATTTGTTTAAAGAAGTGCTGTAAAACATAATAGTGAATTTTACAATCACAAACAAGAGAAAATCTGCAGATACTTGAAATACAAGTAACACACAAAATGCTGGAATCCATAGATGCTGCCTGGCCTGCTGAGTTCCTCAAGCATTTTGTGTTTGTTCTTCTTAAAGCATCCAAAACAACACAATCACAAATTTTTTCTGGAATTGTACAGAGACAGGTAAGGAAAATATTCAATATTAAAATTCTCCATATCCTATTTTCAATTGTGTGGCCTCCATCGGTCGTGGTCGACCATGGATACTGCGCCTCTAGTAGTCACTAGTTTGTCGAGCAGCTTCGAGCAGCTATTGAGGCCGATCCTGGAATGGCAGGCTCTGCCACAGTTGCTTAACACTGATTTAAAATATACAGGGAATCAAAGATATAGTGAGAGAACAGGAACAGGGTACTGAAGTAGCTGACCAAGTTTTAAATGGTAGAGCAGGCCCAAAGGGCCAACTGACCACTGCTCCCATTCTCCATGTTTTTAAGAAACATTAGAGTATATGGCACAAAGTTGAAAACAGTCATTAAATAGTTGAAGAGAACTCAGGAAGGAAGAAGATAATATATAAAGGAAAATCTTAAACAAACAATAGACAGCATTGCCAAGTAGGCAGTAGAGATGCTGCCTCACAGCGCCCGTAATTCAAGTTTAGTTCTAACTGCTGGCTCAAGGTCAAGGTTCAAAGTAAAATTTATTATCAAAGTGCATACATGTCATCACACACAACCAAGATTTTTTTCTGCAAGCATTCTGATTAAATCTATCGAACAGTAACAGTAAACAGGATCTGTAAACTAAACAAATTGTGCAAATGCATTTTGCAGTTTGCAGTTATAGCAATAAATAATGAGCATGAAATAACAAGATAAAAGAATCTTTAAATATGAGTAGTTATCCCCTTTTGTTCAAAATCCTAATGGTTGAAGGATAGTAACTGGTCTTTAACCTGGTGGTGTGAGTCCCGAGTCCTTGTGCTGTGTGTGTGGAGTTTGCAAATTCTCTGTGACAGTGTGAACTTCCCCCAGGTGTTCCAGTTTCCTCCCACATTCCAAAGGTGTGCAGGTTAATGGGTGAATTAACCACTGTACGTTGTGTTGGCAAGTATTAGTATCTGGGAGGGGGGAGTTGATGGAAGTGTGGGAGAAATAATATGGGATCAGTTTAAGTGGGCACATGATGGTTGGCAGAGGCTCAGTAGGACCCATTCATGAGATTGGTAGACCTAAATCCAGAAAACAGAGTTGATGGATGAACATACCTGGTTAAAACCAAAGCAATTTACAAGATTGTGATGGTTCCTTGAACAACCAGTCAACCACTGGAGACTTCCCAAGAACAAAATGGAAAGCAGCTCCATTTAACAAGATTTTATATGGAAAGGCAACAAAAGGTCACTACAAAATTTTGGACCAATGAAAGAAATCCTTTCACTTAATCAATCTGCACTCTAACTTGATGTTCAGAACAGTTTATCATTTAATTGCAGATTGTAGATCTTCTATTTGCAAATTGACTACTTTCTTCCTTACACCAATAAAGATACTTCCAAATACACAACTTTGAGCATCCAAAATTGTGAGAAATGCTATGTGAAAGTGTTTTATTTGCCAAGTGCTTAAAATAAAGCTATTCCACCCAGTGAATTCTTCATAATATTCAAATGGAATTAAGAGTCTACAATGTTAATACACTTGCTTAACAGTTAGATGCTTACCAAAGCCTCATATATCATGAAAGCAAGATTAACCAATGCTGCAAGGCAACCTTCATGTTGTCCGTGCATCTGTAATCCACGAAGCACATTCATGAAAAACCAACTTGCTGCATCAGAGTGTAGAGTTGCAGACAACACCTGAAAGCAAAAATAAAAATACAAACTGATCTGTCAAATAGAAAGCAAATAGCACTTCTTTAGGGGCAGAGAATAGAAACAAAGTTCATCTGCACCTTGGGAAAGCATGAAATAGCCAGTGAAAAGTACAGCACAGAAACGTGCCCTTTGGCCCACCTTGTCCGTGTCAAACCATTTAAGCTGCCTACTCCCATCGACCTGCACCAGGACCAGAGTCCTCCATACCTCTGGTATCCATGTACTTGTTCAAACTTCTCAATCATTGAAATCAAGATTGTTGTGCCCTACTTGTGCTGGCAGCTTGTTCCACACTCTCACAACCTTCAGTAAAGAAGTTTCTCCTCATGTTCCGCTTGCACTTTTCATCTTTCACCCCAACTCATGACCTTCCAACTTCAGTGGAAAAAGCCTGCTTGCATTTACCCTATCACACCCCTCAATTTTATATACATCTATCAAATCTCCCCTCAATCTTCTACATTTCAAGGAATAAAGTCCTAAGCTGTTCAATCTTTCCTTCTAACCCAGGTCCTCCAGTCCTAAGAACATCCTTGTAAATTTTCTCTGCACTCTTTCAATCTCATTTACATCTTTCCTGTAGGTAAGCGACCAGAACTACACACAATGCTCCAAATTAGGCCTCACCAACATCTTATACAACTTCAACAAAACATCCCATCTTTTGTACTCAGTACATTGATTTATGAAGACCAATGTGCCCAAAGCTTCTTTTTGAGCATATCTACAAGTAACACTGCTTTCAATGAATTATGGACCCATTTCCCAGATCCCTTTGTTCTACTGCACTCCTCAATGCCCTACCATCCGCTATGTTAGACCTACACTGGTTGGTCCTACCAAAGTGCAGCACCTCACTTGTCTGCATTAAATTGTTTTCCTCCAAGTTAATATAGTATTCTAAAGTCTGGCATAAATACAACCATATAATAGGCCAGATCAATCTGATAAGACAGTGGTCATCTGTTTGGGCATCAGAATGTCTCAAACTTCAATGTATATTCAGCCAAACATGAATGCTTGAGGTCAAGCAGGAGGTCAGATCCCAGCAAAGATAATATCCACGGTTAGGCTCACCATTGAACCCAGAAAAAAAATGTGCAAGCTAAGGAAAGAGATGGTTTGCACTTTGCACCTAGCTGCTCAGTATAACACAAGAATGACAGTGTGATCATTAGCATGTCGAAAGCTTGTTCTCTCAACTATCCCACAAATAATCTAAAAAAACTGTCACCCAAGGCCAGTCACTCAGAACCTGATCTACCCCTGAGCTGCATCAAGTTCAGCTTGTCCAACCCCCTGCATCTGGAAAAAATGCACAGGTTGTGGATATCAGCAGGGAATATGGTTCAGGACAAAATTTCAAAGAACATGTTCATTTGAATACGTTACAAGACAGACTTTGAAATCTTTGGTTTTCTCAACATTGGTAGCCATGAAATTAAAAAATGAAGTGACATCAGTATCACTATATAGGTGATACTTGCAGTTGTAATAAACACTAAGTATAACCAGTAATTTCTGCAACATTTTGAAAATGCACTGCTTGTCAAGAAACAAGAAAAATAAATGATTTACTGTAAAAGAAATGCTAGATGCTGCAATCTCAACTAGAAACAGAAGGTGCTGGAAATAGTCAATTTCAACAGAAGTCTGTAATTAATCCATTAATATATAGAAAACATGCTAAAACTATAGCTAAGACTGCTATAATTTTATCACATTTTCTATTAATTGTTTACTCAAGACCACTCAAGTCATCCCTGATGAAGATGGCCGAATTTGTTATCAAAACGTCAGTTAAAATCACCACCTGGACTGAGCTGGAAGCCCAAGAAGAGTCTATGTGCCGGGGAAGTACTCGATCCTTTTTCCAATCAAAAATAGTTAGATTCACCATCTATTTTGTTTTAAGCATTAATTCCAAACAATTTACTGTATTAATATCTACACAAATACACTATCCAGCTTGATGTATTGCTGGTTAACATCATATTTATACGTATCATCAGTTAGAGTTAGACAGTACAGAATCAGGCCCTTTGGGCCTACTCATCCCTGCTAACCAAGTCATTTACTTGAGTGGGTCCCAATTCCAAGAGTGTCATGGAGTTATATAGTAGATTAGCCAATTGAAGTGGGAAAAAATGCTATATTCCATTTACTAATAATTATACACTGATCATCTGTTGGAAAAAAAGGAAAACTGCAGAAGCAGGACTGCTACAGATACAAAGAGTGTTAAATTCAAAACATTACAATGCAGAATTTATAAGAAGGCTGTTAGCCACTAGAAAAGTTCTGTGAAACTCAGCTCTTCATTGTGACTGACCAAATTCAGAAGCCTGATACTTACCTGTTTCATCAATGGCCAGCAAAGCTGCAAAGTTGCCCGTTGGCACGTTATAGTGTCATTCCAAGTCACAGCACTGTAAGCAGTTGCCAACAATGCTTTACAGATTTCCTAAATCAAAATAAGAAAAACCAATTATAATGACTAACATCACACTTAAAAACCAATTGATTCAGCAAAAGTCCAATCTGCTCTAAATGAAATCACATGAAAATATTACTTCCTGAAAAATGAAGTGGAATAATTACTCAAGGCTAAAATGCCTTTCCTTAAAAACCACTTAACCAATATTTTTTTAAACCAGTAAAATGTAAATTTTACCTCAGACTTGAGCAGACATTTTCCAAGATCAGTAAGTTCTTCAGATCCAACATGTGGAGTGTCATTTGTGTTCATCATTTCATCATCTATTGTAAAGACCACATTTCATACAGTATCAACTATTCACAGTAAATTCAATACTGCTATACAGAATTAGGAAGAGGCAGTATCCCCCCTAGTAGATGAAATTATAACATTGTACTAAATACAACTGAAGTTTTACAGATTTCATCCAAGCTTAAAGCACAGCAATAAAGAGCATCCTAAATCAAACTGAAACTTGAATTTTGCCTGAAACATTTTGATATTATTCAACTACAAAAGGACATCGAATTGAACAATGACTTGTACTTGTGTTTCTCTCCATAAACGCTGCCTGCCCAGAGACATTCCCAGCATTTGCTACTTCAGATTTGTAATGTCTTCTGTTTTTGTTTTTAGGATATTTATATTCAGCAATGACAGCATCAGCTGAAGTACTAGGAATTTTGTTTTCGAGTGCAAGTCATCGAGAGATCTGTATTCATCGTCGTATTCCAAAGAAGAGTTCTGAGAACAATATGATTTGATGTCAGTCTACCACTAGTCTTCAAGAAATATAAGAGAAAAAAAAATTGCAAACTTGAGCCAATCCTTGGAAAAAACTTTCTACTTGGCTAAAATAAAACAGTCAATTGTTTCAGTCACAAAGCAAAACATGTTAACAAGTCCAAAGTAGTGGTTATAGCTTTGAAATGGAAAAATTAACCCAAGTTAAAAAAAATCCAAACATAGCTGCATTTTATATATTTAAATAAAACTTGTATGGCACAATATCTGGTTTTGGCTTCTCCAATAATAACCCAGTTGTAGGAACAGGTTTATGAAAATGTAAATTTCTTACCCATCTCCTATAAAATGGCAGGGTCTATACAGCCTAACTTAGGATTAATTTGATCCAGCACATCTGTGGATGTGAACTTCCCACTATTCAGAACACTTACAGCGACAAGTAAAAAGGGCCCAAAGGATCACTGGGGACCCGACTCACCCCAACCACAAACTGTTCCGGCTGATACCATCCAAGAAACGATACAGCAGCTTTAAAATCAGGAACAGCAGACTCTGGGACAGCTTCTTCCACCAAGCCATCAGAGTGATTAATTCACACTGACACAATTGTATTTCTAAGCTACATTGACTGTTCTGTTGTACATAACCTTTATTACAAATTACTGTATGTTACACATTGCACATTCAGACGGAGATGCAAGATAAAAATTTTTACTCCTCATGTATGTGAGGGAAACAAATAAAGTCAATTCAATTATTGCCTAGCTTAACTTCATATTTCAACATATCGATGCAATTATAAAGAAGGCAAGACAGCCACTATACTTCATTAGGAGTCTGAAGAGCTTTGATATGTCAACAAATACACTGAAAAACTTCTATAGACGTACCGTGGAGAGTATTCTGACAGACTGCATTACCGTCTGGTATGGAGGGGCTACTGCACAGGACCGAAAGAAGCTGCGGAGGGTTGTAAATTTAGTCGACTCCATCTTGGGTACTAGCCTACAAAGTACCCAGGACATCTTCAAGGAGCAGTATCTCAGAAAGATAGCATCCATTATTAAAGACCCCCTAGCACCCAAGGCATGCCCTTCTCTCACTGTTAGGAGTGAGGTAATCAGGTAGGGGGTACAGAAGCCTGAAGGCACACACTCAGCGATTCAAGAATAGCTTCTTCACCTCTGCCATCCGATTCCTAAATGGGCACTGAACCCCTGGACATTACCTCACTTTTTCAATATATATTACTTGTTTTTCCCATTATTTTTAATCTATTCAATATATGTATACTGTAATTGACTTATTTATTATTATATTTTGTTTTTCTCCTTCTATATTATGTATTGCATCGAACTGCTGCTAAGTTAACAAATTTCACGACACATGCCAGTGATTATAGACCTGATTCTCATTCAAATATTTTTCTTTCCTTATTGCTTTATAAAGTTGCCTCCTGTTGGTTTTTAAAAGCTTCTTAATTCTTTAGCTTTCCACTAGTTTTTGCTATATTATATGCCCTTGGTTGCTTTTATGGTGTTTTTGTTTCCCTTGTTGGCCATGGTTGCCTCATCCTCCCTTTAGAATGCTGCTACTTCCCTGAGACGAACCGATCCCGCATCTTCCAAATTACTCCTAGAAACTCCATCCATTACTGTTCTACCATTATCCCTGCTAGTGTCCCCTTCCAATCAACTTTGGCTAACTCACTCTCTCATGCCTCTAATTACATTTACTCAACTGCAATACCCATATATCCAATTTTAACTTTTCCCTCTCAAACCGTACAGTGTATTCTATCATATTATGATCATTGCCTCCTAAGGATTCTTTAACCTAATCAAATCTGATTTGGTTAGATTTGACACCCAATCCAGAATTTCCTTTTTCCTCATGGGTTCAACCACAAGATGCACTAAAAAGTCATGTTATAGGCATTCTACAAATTTTTTCTCTTGGGATCCAGCATCAACCTTGCCAATCTACCTACATTTGAAATTCCCCCTTGCCCATCGTAACAATGCTTTTTACATGCCTTTTATATCTCATTGTAATCTGTTCTCACATCCTGGCTACTGTTTTGGAGGCCTGTACACAACTCCCATAACATTTTTTTTAAAATGCTTGCAGTTTATTAACTTTACCCACAAGAATTCTGGATTTTCCTATGTCACTTCCATATAATGATTTGATTTCATCTTTTTTAAACCAAAAAAGCCATCCCTCCCCCTCTGCCCATCCTTCGGTACAATGTGCATCCTTGGATATTATGCTCCCATCTGTGACCTTCTTTCAATCTGTAATGCTACAAGATCATCTACCATATTTTAAATACTACATGCATTTAAATACAACACCAAGTCCTGTACTTATCACACTTTCTAATTTTGTCTCCATGTTGCCTAAATTATCCCTTTCTAAATTTAGTCTGATTCTTTATTCCAAAGAATCCTATAACCTCTCCTGCACTCTCCTTCCCTTTTACACTATCCATACTTTTCCATGCTGCTGAACTCAACCCCTACTATTTTTAAGAACTCTTTCCACAACCATAGTTATGCGATTCACCAGAACCCTGGTCCTAGGTGGAAGAGCAGGTAGTGTTGAGGAAACAGAGAGCCTGCAGAGAGACGGATAGTTTAGGGGAATGGGCAAAGAAGTGGCAAATGAAATACAATGTTGTAAAGCGTATGGTCATGCACTTTGGTGAAAGAAAGAAATGGGCAGACTATTATTTAGATAGGGAGAGAATTCAAAATGCAGAGATGCAAATTTGGGAGTCCTTGTGCAGGATACCCTAAAAGTTAACTTCCAGGTTGAGTTAGTGGTGAAGAAGGCGAATGCAATGTTGGCATTCATTTCTAGAGGTACAGAAATCAACAGCAGAGATGTGATGTTGAGGTTCTATAAGGCACTCGTGAGACCACATTTGGAGTATTGTGGGCAGTTTTGGGCTCCTTGTTTTAGAAAGGATATACTGACATTGGAGAGGGTTCAGAGAAGATTCACGAGAATGATTCAAGGAATGAAAGGGCTACTGTATGAGGAATGTCTGGCAGCTCTTCGGCTTTATTCCCTGGAATTCCGGAAATTATGAGGGGATCTCAGAAACATTCTGAATATTAAAAGGCCTGAACAGATTAGAAATGGCAAAGGTATTTCCCATGGTAGGGGAGTTTAGGTCAAGAGGGCACAACTTCAGGACAAAAGGGCATCCATTTAGGACAGAGATGCGGCGAAATTAGTCAGAGCGTAGTAAATCCGTGGTATTTGTTGCCATGAGCGGCTGTGGAGGCCAAGTCATTGGGTGCATTTAAGGCAAAAATAGTTAGGTTCTTGATTAGCCAGGGCATCAAAGGGTATGGGGACGACTGGAAGAATTAGATCAGCCCATGAATGAATGGCAGAGCAGACTCAATGGGCCAAATGACCTACTTCTGCTCCTATACCTAATCGTCTTATGTTCTAGCATTGTTCAGGTGTAGCCAGTCCAATCGGAACAGCACCGTCCTACCCCATTAGTGAATCAATGTCACACAGATTCAAAAGCGCTTCTCCCACAGCAATCTTAGCATAGTGCTTCTTGGCGCCATGTGGAAATACTGTTCACTTTTTTGTTTCAGTATTATGTGCACCATTTACGCAGAATATTTGTCCAAAATAAATTATAAAATTTTAGTGCAGGACAGTAATCAGCAATTTACTGTCAATAAAAGTAGTTAATGAATAATTTTGCTTTATAGTCTATTAAAGTGGCTGTAATTTCAAAGGCAAATAATTTATCTTGACTATTGGGTTTACTTCTCAAAGCCATGCATTGTTAGCCTGGAATGGTACCCTTGCTCAAAAGCACACATATATGATCAGGCAAAGTTTTATTCCATCAGACTACTGTTATTACTAACCTAAAAAAAATTCCAAACTATTTCCACAAACTTGAGATAAAGCGAAACATTATATTAATGTATGGAAATCAAGTCTTTGCCACTCACCATCCATATCCCCTGACATAGACTCTGGGCCTTTCTTAACACAACAGCATACAGCTGAAAAAAGAACAGATATTCAAATCCAGCTTTTATGCTACATTTACTACAAAATTGCAGAGCTCTAGACAGCTGAGAGCTAGGTAGGATCACATAACATGGTATTATAAACAAAAGTATTTTAACTAAATGGACAAGTTCATTGATTCCTGTCCTCCAGTTCAGTGACTTTGCATTTACTGTGTATTAGTGTCACAAAGTGGACAAAATGGGTGGTGGAGGAAAGAATGGTGTTCAATTAAGGAACCATAAGAGTGAAAACTAAATCTAACAAAACAGGGATTTAAATCAATAAAGTTGTCATCTCCTCTTGGATATGGTCTAAACTCAAAAGTTTGAAGTTCAAAGCAATTCCCAGCTCCTTTTAAGTACAAAGTAGATTTTTTTCAAATCACTAAATTTACTTTGGATTTTGCACCTAATAGCTATTGTTACTGTTTCTCTGGAGTTCAAATTAACCTTTTTACTTTGATGAAAAGAAAATCCACTTTGACAAGGTAATATTTTTTATCAAATCCGTCAGGAAATTTCTCCATATAGCTTTTCTTTCTTTGTGCAAGGAAGTACGCTCCTTACTCATTAGATCAATGGATTCACGAGTGAGAAGGCGTGTTAACTGTTCATCCAGCATTTCTTGGGATTCTGGATTCTCCTCAGGACCACCACTTTCAGCCCTTAAAAAAGAAAAACAGCAAAAATCTTAGCTCTCACAGCCAGGAGGAGCATTAATTGGTTTTACTTAAAGCAAACTAAATTTTTAATTTAATTTTCAAAATGAGGGTTTGCTTGATCTGTCACAGCATTTGAAATGCCAAATATTCACTGGTCTCAAGATGGTGGCTAACAGCTATTTTTTTTTAAACTACTGCATTCTTTCAAATGGAAGTGCTTCCACTATAATGATGGGCAGGAACTCCAGAATTTAGACAATATTTGTGGTTTCTCCATTATATTCCCCAGTTACTTTCGTACGTAACTTAGAGGAGGGGACTAAATAAGCAAGCAGTTCTTCCAAGTACATTCCTATCTATATTGAAAAGGTAACCAAGGCAGGGAACCATAGTGCATATTGCCAGTGTAGTCATAGCACCCATAGTGCACCAATGACGAACAATGTGAATATTTAGGATGGTAAAAGGAATGTTGATCAAGTAAATTTTCTTAGAACAGTTAAGCTTCTCAATTGTCGTTGAAGCAGAAATCAAAAAGGAGACGAAGCCAATGAGGCAAAGGAGATACAACTGAGGTCAGTTGCAAAATCCAGGTGAAATACTTGCTAAAAGAACCACATAAATTAGCAGCTCAGCAACAGTTTATAGCTTCCCAGAAGGATTCAAGGTCATGATAGTGTTATGAATGTACCACAGCTCGGAAGGGCCGAAGGGTGCGGGGTAGCCCCCTCCTTTGTGAGAATTGCAAGATCACTATTCAGTCCATTCAGGAGACCCAGGAAATGAGAGAAAGACATGCAGAATCCACAAGTCGTTGGAATGTGTCTTGGCCTCCAAGAGGCTATTGTCGGCTATTGTCTTTTGGAGCCGGACTTGTGTATTGCATCCTGTACAATGCATCGACGCCCCAGGCAATGAAACGAGGGGGAGGTTGGTGGAGGGATTGCATCATCCATACCTGATTGACATCTGAGACCCTGTGAGTCAGGATAAAAAGAGGGTCTGTGGGAACAGCCCCTCAGACGCACCAGAAGAAACGCCAGCGATCCCGTAATAGCAAGAAACCAGGGGAAAGGCCACGTGCGTCCGGTTCCATTTGCCCTGGAATCGGTGGGCCCTTTTCCACAGCCGAAAGGTTTTTAGCTAACAACGGGGAAACCAACTCCCAGCGACTCTCAAAGGATTGACATCATAAAAGGAATGGGCAAGTTTTAAACCCGTCTTTCTCTCCAACCCAAAAGCTGCAGCTTGAATGAACTGAGTGACTTTTGTATTTCCATCGGACAATACATTATCCGCTAGACAACGATAGAGCTATTTCTTATTATTATTATACCTGCGCTTTTAG
Organism: Hemitrygon akajei; assembly: GCF_048418815.1. Classification (NCBI taxonomy): domain Eukaryota; kingdom Metazoa; phylum Chordata; class Chondrichthyes; order Myliobatiformes; family Dasyatidae; genus Hemitrygon; species Hemitrygon akajei. Next base: position 34,145,577 of record NC_133130.1, read on the forward strand.
ATTTAGTATTGACGACGTACATTATCTGCATGTTTGCATTGACATTATTTTGTGTATTTCTTTTATCAATAAATACTGTTAAAAATAGTACCATCAGACTTCAACGGACCTCTCTATCTTTGCTGGTAAGTGACCCAGTTACGGGGTACGTAACAATTGGGGTTCTCGTCCCAGGATTTGACACCAAATTGGGGGGGGCCAGTGAATTGGGCTTGTAAGTCCGAACTTGGATCTGGTTACGCGGGTAGCCAGACGGGAAACCAGCAAAGATGGACGTGGGGGAATTTATAGAAAACCCGACTCTGGAGGCGGCCACCAAATCAGACTTGATAAATTTGGCGAAGGGGTTAAACCTTGCAGAGGTGAGGTTGTCAATGAAAAAGCGGGAGGTGCGAAGAGCAATAACTCAGTATTATATTGGGAAGAATGTGTTTACAGCTGAGGTATTGGAAAATATCCCTGAAAAGGTACCAGCTAGTGGGACGGCTCAGTTTGAGTTGGAGAAATTAAGGTTGAAACATGCAATTAAGTGAGAGAGAGCGAGAGAGAGAGCGAGAGCGAGAGCGAGAGAGAGAGAAAGAGCCGACAAACAAAGGGAGCATGAGCTCCAGCTAAAGGAGAAAGAAAGGGAGCATGCGCTCCAGCTAAAAGAGTTAGAGGTGAAACGGGAGCAGGGCAGAGCTGGGAAGCAAAGAGAGCATGAACTTCAGTTAAAACAGCTGGAAGCAGCTGAGAAGGAGAAGGAAAGGGCCGAGAAGGAGAGGGAGGCAGAGAAACAGAGGAAACATGACTTGGAGATGGAGAAGTTAAGGCAAGAGCAACGAGTTCAAGGGTCAGACCGAGAAGAGCGGTTTAATGTTAGTCGGGAGTTGAAGTTAGTACCTCCGTTCGAGGAGACGGATGTTGATAGTTATTTCTTGCTTTTTGAAAAGGTGGCAGTGAATCAGAAGTGGCCCAGAGATCAGTGGGTGGCGTTGTTACAAAGTGTGTTAAAAGGGAAGGCACAGCGGGCATATACGGCATTGTCCATGGAGGAGGAAGAGGAGGAGAGTTATGACAAAGTAAAGGCGGCCATTCTCCAGAGTTATGAGCTAGTACCTGAAGCATATAGACAAAAGTTCTGAAATTTAAAGAAAGGGTGGAATCAGACGTATACCGAGTTTGCCTATGAGAAGGGTGTGCTCTTGGACCGTTGGTGCACCGCAGAAATAGTGGAAGAGGATTATTGGCATCTCAGGGAGTTAATTCTGATTGAGGAATTTAAGGGTTGTGTTTCGGAGGATATCCGGATGTATTTGAATGAGAAGCCGAATAAGTCCATCTCAGAATTTGCTAGGTTCGCGGATGAATATGCCCTAACCCACAAGACAAAGTTTTCCTCCAATAAAAGTTCCCAGAGAGACCGTGGGAACGATCGAGAAAGCCCGCCGGCTGAGGCAGAGGACAAGCCGGGAGCTAGTGGTAAGATTGAGGGGGAAAGGCAAGACGGGCAGAGATTTTCGGGCTTGACCTGTTTTAATTGTGGAAAGGGGGGGCATATTGCATCTAGGTGCTTTGCTCCGAAGAAAGAGACAGGAAAAGGGAAAGCAGCAGTCCCTATCGGATGTGCCGTGGTAATCAGTAAATCGACAAGAGAGCCCCAGGTAGACAGAGAACGAGAAGGGTCTGAGACTTGTATGTCAAACGGAACCGTGTCTGTGAGGGAGGGAGGCACCCCAGTTCCAGTATGGATCTGGAGAGACACGGGGGCTGAGCTATCATTGATCAGCAGTAAGGTACTAGATTTTGGTCGCAAGACGAGAATGTTAGCCGTGAAAGGAGTAGGAAAAGGGACGGAAATGGTGCCCTTGCATAAGATCATTATGAATTGTGAGCTAGTCTCTGGACCAGTTGAAATGGGGGTGCGATCAGAATTCCCGAGAACTGACGCGGACGTCCTTCTGGGTAACAATTTAGCCGGTGGTAAGGTTTGGTCAGCAATGACGCCGACGAGCCGGCCGGTGAGCGTTGCAGCCCCGCCCCTAGCGTCCAAGATCTATCCCGCATGCGCGGTTACTCGCAGCATGTCGAGAAAGGCAGCTGAGAACGAGAGCAGTTTAAATCTGGCCAGTATCGATTTGGCCGAGACATTTTTACCGACTCTGTACCACGAGGGTTTGTAGGGTGGTAAAACAGAGGGTAGTAAAGTGAAAGAGAGTAAGGGAGAGGAGATAGACCTGCCCTTAGCGAGGAATGAAGTGCTAGAGGCACGAAATGGAGATGAGAAACAGGTAAAGCTGTTAAAAGGTCCAGAGTTGGACGTGGATGATCTGTCTAGTTTGGCAGAACTGTTTGAAGAAGTTGAAACTTCTAAAGGTGTTCCCGATAATGAAATGAGGGCAGTCCTAGATGAAAAGAATGCCCTTACCTTGAAGAAGTCTGCTGGGTTGGCAGATGAGGTTGTTACAGCCCGCGGGGTTGAATTTTCTCCAGAAGGGAGTTGCCCAGAGAGCAGCTGGGAGAATCAGGGGAATTTAGAATTTGGACCGGGTACAGGTATTGAAAGCCTGGAAGAGGCAAATGTCCCGTTTGAGTGTGTCCAAGATGTGGATGCACGTGGTACTGAACCTAGTAATGGAGCTCAGAAAAAGTCTGAGGTATTTGATTCAGTTGAAAAGGAATGCAGTCCTTGTGGGTCAGACAGACTTGGTTCAGTGAAGAAAGGGTTAACCTTGGTAATAGTAGGAAGTGAGAGTTCCCAGGTGTTTGTGCTCGAAGGTGTGTTAAAAGTTAATGTGGGAGATCAAACATGGGGAGATGAATATTATCATTGAAGAAAACGGGAAATATGTAGTTCCCAAATCGAATGAAAAAAATTTAAAACCTGCGGATCACTTACAGATTGAGTTGGAAGATGACGGGGCCTCCCATGCTATTGTTATTCCAGAGTGTGGTGTGAAAAGGCAGAATTTGAAATGCTGCTTGAACAAAGAGTTCGAACTGAAAATTAATAGCCTGAAGGGTCCTGAAGAGAAAGCTAGCAACTTGCGTAAAATTAAAGAATTGGGTGGAAATTCAGAAGATGGTCTAAGTTTGGGACACAATGTTGATAAAATAACTCCTATGAAAGAAGCGGGCAACAGCCTATCTCGCCAGGGTACCCAAGCTCCCCACGTGGGAACTAACCGGAAAAGAGGCGAGGGTTAATGGGGACGCCATTTTTAAATAGCAGAAACCGGTTTTAAGGGATTTCGACAAAGCCTGTGAATAATAAAAGACAACCCCCATGGAAGCCTGCCTGTTGAGTTTAAAAGCCACATAAAGATTAGTATTTGCATGAACTGTTGTAGTATACCCGTAAGCTAAGATCACAACTCTTTAGTTTTGTTGGCTAAAGAAAAATAAGACCTAAAATAGGTGGTTATTCAATTGGAGTCTGATGCTACAAGACTTTAGTGGGGTACAAGATGTTAAGATATTAAAGGAAGTGACAATTGTAATCGGTAACCATCTAGATACTGAATTGAATGTATAACTGTATTACTCTGTAAAAAAAAAACACTTTTGTATTGTGTTAGATTCTACCATCCTGTAAGACTCTGTACTACTCCGTTTTCACCGCTGGTGAAAACGCTTTGAAGAAAGGGGGTGTTATGAATGTACCATAGCTCGGAGGGGCCGAAGGGTGCGGGGTAGCCCCCTCCTTTGTGAGAATCGCAAGATCACTATTCAGTCCATTCAGGAGACCCAGGAAATGAGAGAAAGACATGCAGAATCCACAAGTCGTTGGAATGTGTCTTGGCCTCCGAGAGGCGGACCCATTGATGCCGGCTATTGTCTCTTGGAGACGGACTTGTGTATTGCATCCTGTACGATGCATTGACGCCCCAGGCAATGAAACGAGGGGGAGGTTGGTGGAGGGATTGCATCATCCATACTTGATTGACATCTGAGACCCTGTGAGTCAGGATAAAAAGAGGGTCTGTGGGAACAGCCCCTCAGACGCACCAGAAGAAACACCAGCGATCCCGTAATAGCAAGAAACCAGGGGAAAGGCCACGTGTGTCCGGTTCCATTTGCCCTGGAATCGGTGGGCCCTTTTCGACGGCCGAAAGGTTTTTAGCTAACAACGGGGAAACCAACTCCCAACGACTCTCGAAGGATTGACATCATAAAAGGAATGGGCAAGTTTTAAACCCGTCTTTCTCTCCAACCCAAAAGCTGCAGCTTGAATGAATTGAGTGACTTTTATATTTCCATCGGACAATACATTATCCCCTAGACAACGATAGAGCTATTTCTTATTGATTATTATTATACCCACGCTTTTAGATTTAGTATTGACGACGTATATTATCTGCATGTTTGCATTGACATTATTTTGCGTATTTTTTTTATCAATAAATACTGTTAAAAATAGTACCATCAGACTTCAACGGACCTCTCTATCTTTGCTGGTAAGTGACCCAGTTACGGGGTACGTAACAATAGAAACTGGACATCTATGATCACAAACACAAATCTTAATACGCAATTTCATTGAAAACAAAACCCCAGTTAGTCCTGATTTCTCCACCTTTGAAAAATAATTACTTGATATAAATCAAAATTATTGCATCAGGGAAAATACACCTGCATAATACTTCAACATTTACTATCTAATATTTAACAAATTCCTGGACAATAATCATCATGGTTTTGGATCTTTACATTTACTTACTCCAATAAGCCTCTTTGGTTGATGACAATCCATTTGCCACTTAGTCTCTGGAAGAACAATACAATAATATTGAACAATGTACTGATTCATGGCAAGTCAAACCTAAATTATGAATAGGTTTAAATGGAGAGCAGAAGAAAGGGAATCCCAGATTTAACAAGTCCCAAGATTTCTTTCACCTTCAAGCCCTAGCCCCTCCATTGCACAAATGTACCCGGGCCTCTTGATCATATTCAAATATACACTTGCCCAAACTCCTGATATCTGGCCAACAAAGAACCACACCATCAATATCCAATGCCCATGTATTTTCCAACTGCTGACCAACTCAAGACCCAAGCTTCCAACATTACCCTTCCCCTACCACCCATTTGGCCCTTGTCATCTGCCCCCACTTTCTCGGGTATGCTTCTAGCCTTTCCATTACAGAAGTGCTGAAGGAGGCATTCACCAATTGTTACCTACTCCATCACAAACTACACTTTGGACTTAAAGTGTATTATAGTTTTGTGTTCAGACAGCGGCACAAAAAGATGGTCTAGCATGCCCAGATGCATTATAGAATTTGTAGCCCGCTGTTACTTTCAAAACAATAGATTTTTTCTATCATCAAACTCAAGGGCTAGATTTACTCAAATGGTCCCTGCCACACACAAGCTCAGCACTCTCATTTTCCATTGTCCTAAATTAATCCAGTCATCATCCACATAACCAATCTTATAAGCCAATACCTTCCCGCAGTCAAGCAGCTAGTCCGTAAACAATGGCCATTCTAACAATATAATTGGGGCATGTAGGTGGATCAAAGCAGTAACAACAACTCCTCTGCAAGTCTTATTCAGCCAAGGACCAACACCAGCTGTATGTCAAGGTTTGAGCTTGGATTGATACTTTTCATCCAGCAATTCATATTAAGATCTGTTTAGTTTATCAGAAATGTCCATTACATAGCATTCTAAAGTATTCTCCAATTCACTCTCCCACAACACCTTTGATTTAATCATAGATTAGAAAAAATATTGAGCCAAATGTTCCTAAACTCAGGTTTTGCCTGACCTTTGCCTTCTGCAGGATGCCCAAAGTTGCAAAGGCATTTCATAAGTCAGTGTGGGCCGTGAGCAGTAATTTGATTCAATGCAGTGCAAACCAGGAGCCTAGCCATTGACAGGAGTGCAGCAGAGTTGCACCACAGCATGCAGTTAACGGAGCTGCTGCCTCAAAGCTCTTAACCTCCACTGCTGTCTTTGTGAAGTCTGCACGTTCTCCCTGTGACCTTGTAATTTTTTAACCAGGTGTTCCAGTTTCCTCCCACGAGCCAAAGATGTGTAGATGGGAAAGTTAAACGGCCAATGCAAACTGACCCTAGTGTGTAGGCGCGCGCATCTGGGATGGAAACTGAGTGGAAAATTGTGAAAATGAGCTGGAATTAACAAAAAAAATGGCTTGATGTATCTTTCTATGAATATGATTCTATAACTGAGTGCCTTCTAAAAGCTTATGCTGTCAGAGGGCCTCTTCTACCATCTCTTAATTATCTTTGATAAACAGACATTTAAAAGTGCGGGAAAAAGCAAAAATAAACATTTACTTTGAAAAGCGAGTTTAAGAGAAACTGAACATAAACACAGTTACCTTCACCTTTCAGATGTATGGAGTTTCCATTTGTATACCCAGTTTCTGGATCTCAAACCCAAGGCAACAGATACAGTAAATTCTCCTCACCATCAGCTCAGTAAAATTAGAAGCTACTCTATTACCCGTGGTGAGTGGTGTTCCAGAACACACTGACTTGTGGACTGCAGTTTTGCATATACTCATGGAAATCATTAGGAAAGTCTGGCCCAGCATGCACAATCTTCCCTGACTAGCATCAGAAAAAGCCCAGAGATTATTCAAATACTGAGGATACATGGAACTAAGAAACCCAGATACCTCGTTTGGAGAATTGCAATATAGTTTCACAACAGCAGAACAATAACCCCTCAGACCTCTCTCATTTAAATATAATTACCTGCAGTAAATAGGAGAATAGGGGTCCAAGAATTGGGCACAGCACAGCTTCATAATGTTCAGGTGGGCAGGACTGGACCAAAGGCTTCACAAAGACACGTATGCACAAGTTAAGTATTACCTTGTATTTAATTGGCATTTTCTTCCTAACATTTCACAACAGACTGATAGCAGCAAGAAATATTTTTGCCTCATCTCCCTTTATCCCATCAAATGTATATCTTTGAAAAACTACATAAGAGATCTTGCTGGAGAGATCTAGCTATACAGCCCATGCTACCATGCAAAATCTCTCAGAAAACAACAAAGTTTTGCATTACATCTTCACCTCAGTTAATTACAATTATTTCCCATCAAACCTAACCAAATGGCAAGCTAGGGAAATGCGGCAGCCAAGTTTTATATGCCTTTATTACATTTTTAAATAAGCAATTATGATTTTTATTAGTAAACTCTGAATAACTATTCATATGCTTCCAATTAAAACATTAAGCCATCTAAAAATTACTCTCAAAATGTCTCTCTTGAATAATGTACAAAACTGCTAAACATTAACGGTAGTGTCTCAATTTAAAAAAAACTATCTTTCCAATACAAATTCAAATGGGTGACTAAAACTCTGAAATAGAAATAAAATAGTTAACATTTCAGGAACATCCTGAAACATTAATTTTGTTTCTCTTCCCACACCATTTTCAGTTTTTGCTTTAGATTTCACGCATCTATTTTATTTGCACATTTTTAAGAGGCCCTTTAAGCAGCATTGCCAGCAACCCCAGATTTAATCCTAGCCTAATCACAGGACAATTTACAATGATAAATTAACCTACTAACCAGTACATCTTAGAACTGTGGGTGGAAACCGCAGCACCCGGAGGAAACCAAAACATTCCATGGAGGGCATACAAACTCCTTACACAGGACTGAACTCCAATGCCGAGCTGTAATAGCATTGCGCTAATCACTGCACTACCATGGTATCCCGTAGTTTTTGATTAGCAAAGATCTAGCTCAGACTAATTTCTAGTCTCAGTACTCAATTATCCCAACATAAAGATATCTGCCCAAGTTTGTTTAATCAGAGTGACAAAAAGGATATGGAGCACTGGACGGAGCCTATAGTCAGGAATATTCTCCAGATTCACAAAAGCAGAGTTTATTACAGACTCTGCAAAATTACTTATGTTGAAAAAATCTTGAAGCATACTTGGTCCAGCATTCCCGAGGATATGAAAACTGTTTAAGAATAAAGTCAGAGTAAATGTAATCTTTTTAATATCCAAGAAAACCAAAACAAATACTACAAACAGAATCAAAGTTACAAAATTCAAGGTTCATCATTCCAAGTGGGTTAGCATGCAACACATCACACAGAAAACTGAGCTACAGCTGGCCTCTGTGTCTGAAGCATCAAAAGGAACTACTAATCAAAAATGCTATGCATTGATTCATATTGCCCTGTGCAGTTAGATAACCCAACTCTCATACGTCTAGTACACACTTGAAGGAAGACACTAAAAGGATGCTGACAGAACGAGGGGTCACAGTTTAAGGATAAAGGGGAAGCCTTTTAGGACCGAGATGAGGAAAAACTTCTTCACACAGAGAGTGGTGAATCTGTGGAATTCTCTGCCACAGGAAACAGTTGAGGCCAGCTATATTTAAGAGGAAGTTAGGTATGGCCCTTGTGGCTAAAAGGATCAGGGGGTATGGAGAGAAAGCAGGTGCAGGGTTTTGAGTTGGATAATCAGCCATGATCATACTGAATGGCGGTGCAGGCTCGACAGGCCGAATGGCCTACTCCTGCACCTATTTTCTATGTTTCTATGTTTCTAAGCAGAAAGTATACAGCAAAAGTGTTAACAATTATCAGATAAATTGGAGCACATTTGTTCTTCACTCAAAGGCTAGTTCACCCCATGTGGAAAATAAAGGGGGGGGGAAGGTAAATACCAAAATTCAGTATTAAATTAAATACATAGGAATTAGATACTGACAAAATTTCTTCCTACCAGTTATCATACAGGGTACAGAAGAATCCTTGCATTCGTTCCAGAACAGATTTGTAGACAGGAGCATCAACATGATCTAGTAAAGGCTGTGGAATACCTGCATCAATGACAAGACTCATCAGAAACAGATTCTATGATTTACAAAAGTGTAAAACTTAGAGGACAAATTTATGGGATTACAACTTAGTCTCAGTCAAAGACCAAGATGTTTCATTAAAAGTCAACTTCTGTTGGGGTTTTAAACTGATATGAGGGGAAAGCCTGTGCAACTAGTGGAGTAATTCTGGGGAAAATATATGTGGAGCTATCATACAAAGACAGGAACTGAAAGGTTGAGCATGGTGGGACTAACATGATGACTTGTGTCTATTTTAATACATGGAATATTATTGGTAAAGCAAATGAGCTTAGAGCTTGGATCAGCATGTGGAATTATGATATTGTAGATATTGGTGAGTCTTGGTTGTAGGATGGACAAGACTGGCAGCTCAATGTTCTGTGGTTCCATTGTTTTACACATAACAAAGAGATCTATTAAAAGCAGAGAGATGACATTACTCATTGAAAAAATGTCACAGCAGTGCTCAGACAGGATAGCCTGGAGGGCTTGTCAACTATGGGTGAAACTGAGGAATAAGAAAGGGGTGACCACATTAATGGGACTATATTGTAGATCTCAATAGCAGGATTTAACAGCAGCAAATTTGTAGCAAGATAGTAGACAGTTGCAAGAAAAATATGATTGTGATTTTAACTTTTCACATATTCACTGGGACTCCCATAAGGGACTGGATGGGATAGAATTTGTCAAATGTGTTCAGGAACGTTTCCTTAACCAAGATATAGACGTAAAAAACTAGAGAGAGTGACGCTGGATCTTCTATTGAGAAACGAAACAGGGCTGGTGGCAAATGTGTAGGGAAGTACTTTGGATCTAATAATCACAGTTCCTTTAGTTTCAAGATATTTATGGAGGATACGACAAGTCCTCAAGTTGAGATTCTAAACTGAATAAAGGCCAATATTGATAGCGGTCACAGTGAGAACATACAAACTCCTTACAGGCAGCTGTGGGAACTGAACCTCTATTGCTGGCGCTGCAATAGTGTAAAGGCATGTTTGGTAAATATGAGACCTTAAAAGTGAAGTATTGAGAATAGAGTTTGTATGTTCCTGTTAGAGTAAAAGGTTTAGTGAACATTGGTTTGAGGGATACAGAGGCCCTGAATAAGATTAAGGAGATGCATAGCAGGTATAGATGGCAAGAAACAAATGAAGTGCTTGAGAAGTATAATAAATGCAACACTCAAGAGGGAAATAAGGAAAGATAAAAGAAGGCATGAGTTTTCTCTGGCAGACAAGGTGAAGGAGAAAAGTAAAACAGATTAAGAGCAAAAAGGATAGCATGGGACAGAATTGGTCCGCACTGATATTCAAGTGGTCATCTATGCATAGAGCCAAGAGAGGTAAAGGCAGGTTTTTGCATCTGTATTTACTCGGAAGACAGGCAGAGAGTCTACAGAATTGAAGCAAAACAGTAGTAAGATCATGGGGCACATCTGGATTACAGAAAACAAGGTGCTTACCATTCTGAGTCAAATTAGGGTCAAGTAAGTTCCCAGGGCCTGATTAAATGCCCCCTTGGACCTTTTGGGAGGTTAGTGCCTGGAGGTTAGTTCAGGAGGCCTGTCAGATATTTAACCAAGGGTAAAGTGCCATAGGACTGAAGGATTGTTAATATTCTTTCATTGTTGAAGAACGGCTCTAAAAATAAGCTGGGAAATTACAGGCGAAAGAACCTGATTTCAATAGTGGGTAAATTACTGGAAGGTATAAGTATATGGATAGACAGGGTCAGATTAGGAATAGTTAATATGGCTTTGTGCATAGTAGTTCATGTCTAACCAGAGTTTTTCCAAGGAGGCTACCAAGAAAATTGAGGAAGGAAAAGCAGTAGGTGTTGCCTAAATGGACTTTAGAAAGGCCTTTGACAAAATCGTATGTGGGAGGCAGTTCAAGGTTCAGACGCTTGGCAATCAGGATGATGTGGGGGGTAAATTAACATTTGACATTGACTTCACTGGTGAAGAATGATACTAAATGGTTGCCTTTCTGACCAGGTGCCTGTGACCGGTGGTATGTGCAGGATCAGTGCAGGGTCTATTATTGTCAGTCATCGATATGGACAATCTAGATAATGTGGTAAACAGGATCAGCAAATCTGCAGATGACACCAAGACTAGGGCAAGGAAGACTATCAAAGCTTGGAGTGGGATCCAGGCCATCTGGAAAAATGGCAGATGAACTTTAATGTAAATAAGTGTGAAGTGCTGCATCTTGGAAGGACTAACCAGGATAGGTCTTACAGGGTGGGTGGCAACACACAGAGGAATTTAATAGAACAGAGGGATCTGGGAATACAAATCCATAATTCCTTGTAGGTGGTGCCACAGGCAAATAAGGCTGTAAAAAGAGCTTTTAGCACATTGTTCTTCAAAAATTAGTATTATGTACAGGAGTTAGCATGCTATGTTTAAATTGTTTAAGATGTTGCTGAGGCCATATTTCGAGAACTGTACACATTTATGGTCACCTCCCTAGAGGACAGGTATCAAAAAAACAGAGTGCGGAGAAAATTTACCAGGATGTTGCTTAGACTTGAGAACCAGTAAAGGTTGAATAGGTTAGGATTTTATTCCGTGGAAGCAAGAGAACATGGGGAGATTTTAATGAGATCTGCAAAATTATATGGGGTATTGATAAAGTAAATGCAAGCAGGCTTTTTTCCACTGAGGTCATGCAAGATTAGAATATAGGTTATAGGTGAAAGGTGAATTATTTAAGGGGAACCTGCGGAGGAACTTCTTCCCTCAGTGGGTGATGTGAACGTGGAACAAGCTACCAGTGGAACAGGTGGATGTGAGTTTGATTGCAATACTTAAGAGAAATTTGGCATAGTACAAGGATGGGAGAGGTATAGTACAGGTGCTAAAGAGCCAGATTCACTGCTGTAGTGTTCTAGGACTCCATTAACTTCAGAACACTTACTGACACTAATGTACTGATGTTTGAAAATCTGATTCAACTTGATATTCCTCAAAATTATTAGTGATTTCAAAAACTTTCCCAGATACAAAAAAATACTAATATGCAGTTACCCTATACTTAATGAAAGTACATCCTAGCATCAACAAACCAATACTGACAAAAACAAACTTAAAACATCTGAAGTAAAACAATCACCAGAAATATAAGAAAAGTGCGGAAAAATAAACACTAGGAAAGTTCTCTTTTGCTTTATTCAAAACCTTCATTGATTTCTTCCTGGCCCTTTGTATCCAGATTAGTACTAAAAATACAAAGATCTATATTGAGAATCACCGCCATGATTCAGCTTAAGATTCAAACTCAATTTCAAGATTTGCTGAAATTAACCTACACTATGTTAAAAATGTTATAAAGAAATTGAATAGATTTCTTGTGAAAGATTATGTAATTAAGGTTTCACAATTAAGTGACGTCTTACTTTTAAGATTATTGGCTAATTACCCCATAGGTGAGATAAATCTCCAAAACTAAGGAATTATATATATACCGAGGATAGCATTTTTTTCCACTTCCAGCATGTCGTGGGCTTTCATGAAGTGGGGGCTCAGCTGCGCCACCATTTCTGGGAGCCAAAGATTGTTATGAGTCCTGTAAACAAGAAAACATAATAACATTAATAAGTTCCATTATTTAATCCCTTGTGATTTAAACACCATCATAAAAGGGACATGAAGGCATTGGAGTGAAAAAGATTTAAGACAATTCCACAAATCAAATCAGACAGGAAGATCACACAGTTATCTTGTGCCACTACTTGTGCCACTACTGGGGAATTTTTATCCCACTCTTTCAGTGTTTGGTCTTGTAGTGCAGAACCCCTCTGCAGAAGCCAAGCATCTGTTGAGAGCAAATGAAAGGCAACTGATAAACTAAAAGGCTTCTGCAAATACCTCCAATCACTCCACTTTTAATTAAAGTGGCATCAGCTCTAGTCAACTACCAGAAGACTTAGATAGGGTAGAGTATTCAAAATAGCAATACTCCCCTGCAGGTTCAAGGCTCTAATTGCACTGAACATAAATCGGCACAACATCCCTGTCATGTTAATACCAAATTCTAATCCAAGACAAAGACAGCTTTTTAATTATGACAACACAATTTGTATTATGTAATTCCATATTCATATCAAATGAGTCAACAGGTGCCCTGACCTTTTCCACCCAAATTGTGAACAGATTTTCATCCCATGTAGTAGTCTCTCAGAGGTTGAATCTGCTGGCAGTCTCAGCAGAGTTTAATGCAGAGAACAAAACTGAACAAGAAATTGATAATTAATATTGTAAACAATTTCCTTTATGAAAGCCAAATAATAAAAACAAACATTCAGCTAGAAGATTGGTATGATAAGAATGATTAATATTAACCAGTTTTGGCAATATCTTATCATTGGAGGTCAAATAAAATTCTAAATCAATTCAAATTATTTACTGAAAGCATATTTGGGGATACAATCAAGTGTAAACAAATGTAAAAGTATCCCCACAAAGTGAAATTTTAGTCCACATAATTTACTGGAATATCAAGGAAAACACTACAAACGGGATGAAAACAAATTCTGTTCATTTGTAGAGGGGATATAGTGTAGTGGAAAAGGTGAACAATATTCTTCTGCCAAATCTAAGGTTGGCAATAAAAAACACAAAAATGTCTTGATAATTACATCTTTAATTCTACTACAATTTTATATGCCTAAATAATTTCTTCACACATCCACATTAATTTTATCTTTCCACACCCGCATTCACTTAAAAATTATTGTCCACTGAGAATTGGCTCCAAGAAGCGTTATACAAAGACAATGTTCCTAGACGATTGGAGGGCATCACTAATTAACAGATGACACACTGATTGCACCAAATCTTAGATTATGGCAGAAGAACTTTTTCTTTATTTGCTCATCAAAAAATCTCAATTTCACGTAAATATTTCAACACCACTTCCAGTAAATGCATTAAGTCATGACATACATGGAAAATAATTGTTGAGTACATGTTCTTACAACAAGTAAGAGAATAAAGAAAAGGAAGAGTTGAAACAAATAGACAATAGGGTTGAAAAAGATGTGTAAGCAGAGAACAATAAAAGAAACACAAATTACACAGTAATGCTGAGAAAATACCACTTACCTGTATGTACTTATAATTAATACACTCTACAGACTCCATTTTCAATTTAATTCATGAATACTAATTAAATAAATACGAGTTTCAGGATACTTTTAAGCATTAATTGGGATATTAAAAAAATGATTCTTTTTCCCAGAATTAACAATCTTACATACCTGGATAGAATGCAATCTAGCCAAACTGCTACTTCAAAGTACAGATACTCAGATGCACAGCCTCTCATTCTGACTCAAACTACACAATCAACTCTTAACTCGTACAAAATGTGCCACCTCTTTCTTAAATTTCCTTTACTTCTCAATTTTAAAACATTAACTGTCCCATTTTAAAATGATCAATTCAGCTTCAAGTCTGAGACGATACCTTCTCCCCAGCACGAAGCCAACAATTACACCACTACAATTAACAGAAAGACCAAGCACGCTCTCCTACTACTCCACTGATTCTGAATATATTAAATTCCTGATAAACTTAACATTCAAATGCAAGATATTCAAATAAACATGAAGTCTTCACAACCTCTGAAAATCAAAATGCAACTTTGTGCACTGCCAAGCTCAAATAATACTTCAATGAAAGACATTTCTGGCAAACTCGAGCAACGCAGGAATTTGCAAAATTGCAAACCATTAAAATATACCATGAAAAGCCAAATGAATTATTTAAGAATTCTCAATAAATGTTGCTGGAAATAAATAACATTATTTACAACAAAATATGTACATTATCAGAGAACAAATCATAATTTTATGGTGCTGTCTTTAAAATATTAAATTTGTGAGACAAAGTATATTATCCAAATCTAATTTATGAAGGATGAAGAGGTTTCCAAAAAGAAAATTCAGTGAACCAAATCAATTGGTGAAATATTTACTCAACTATTATGCAACACATTCTATTGGTATCAAGAACACTTACAAGATCTACAAAAGTTTGAAGTAAATTTATTATTAAAGTACATATAAGTCACTGCATACCATGCTGAGACACATTTTCTTGTGGCCATTCACAGCAGATACAAAGAAACACCATAGAATCAGTGAAAAACTTCACACAAGATGGACAAACAAACCATGCAAATGCAAAAGAAATATAATAATAAAAAATAATAAATTATCAAGAGCATGAGATGAAGAGTCCTTAAAACTGAGTCCATAGGGCGTGGGAACAGTTCAGTACTGCAGTGAGTGAAGTTACCCCTCTGGTTCACAAGCATGATGGTTAAGGGATAATAACTATTCCTGAACCTGGTGGTGTGGGTCCTGAGGATTCTGTAACTCTTTCCTGATGATAGCAGCGAGCAAAGAGCAGGGCCTGAATGATGGAGTCTGCAATGATGGATGCTACTTGCCTGCAACACCGTTCTTTGCGGATGTGCTCAAAAGATGGGGAGGGCATTAATCATGATGGGCTAGGCTATATCCACTACTTTCTGTAGGCATTTCCATTCAAGGGCATTGGTGTTTCCATACTAGGCAGTGATGCAACCAGTCAGTTACTCAACGTTATCTACAAAGGTTTGTCAAAGTTTTAGATGACATTCCAAATCTTGGCAAACTTGTAAGAAAGTAGAGATACTACTGCGACTTCTTCGTAATGGCACCTATGTGCTGGACCCAGGACAAATCCTCTGAAATAATAACACCAAGCAACTTAAAGTTGTTGACCTTCTCTGCCTCTGATCACCCGATGAAGACTGGTGCATGAACCTCTGATTTTCTACTACTTGAGTAAATAATCGGCTCTTTGGTCTTGTTGGCACTGAGTGAGAGGTTGTTGTTGAGGCGCCACTCAGCCAGATTTTCAATCTGCCTCCTATATAGCTGATTCATCGCCACCTTTGATTTGGCCAATGACAGTGGTAAGTAAGGCAGCTGGGAGCTGACCAAATAGCCCTGTGGTTCACCTGTACTGATGGTGATTGTTGAGATGTTGTTGCCAATCCAAACTGACTGAGGTTTGGAATTAAGGAAATCAAGGATCCAGTTCCACAAGAAGGTATAGGCCTAGGTCTTGGAGCTTATTAATCAATTTTTCATTCATATCACTCTGATAATGAAATTCTATCCAAATTTCTGGAGTCTAATGCTGACTTTATTTGCAGCCAGTAGCTTCCATCTCTTCTAGAAGACGAAATCTTTGTTTACTCTACCAGACCACTGCATAATTTTAAAGAGTACTGATTTGCCATCAGATCAATCCTTTACAGACCAGATGTTTTAAGCGAGATTACAATCAGATTTCAATACTTCAAAGCAGTATAACAAAATTTCTTCAAGCACCAACATGTGCATATAACTTCACATATGCAAATAACTAAATATTGCTCGACTTAAAACACACCATAGACAAGACATATGTCAAGGAAGCTCCAGAAGTTAACAATAAGAGATCATTTCTTCAGATATGAAGTACACAGCAGGGTACTTCTTCTGCAACATCACAACTGTATGGCACACCTTTGATCTTCAAGCTTTAAATTTATGTTATCTATGAAAATGTCCTGCTTTACCTAAAGTTGTAACTTCTCCAGTTGTGAGAACAAAAACATCTTCAATACACTGTTGATCAAATTTCTCTCATGTCAATGGATCAAGCATTCAGCCCAGACCATTCAATTCAATTAAATTTTAGTCAAGGTAATTCTGCAGACTTCTTTTCCAGTGTAGCTTAGCTTCATTGAATGGAATAGCAATGACATGACTGGAGGCGTGCAGGTGAAAGGGCAGGGATGGCACTTTTGGAGCCATAACAAGTTGTTTAAGTACTGATAGAAGATAAAAACATCAATGGTTGCCACTTATCGCCACATTCCAGTGACCATCTCTGGAAGTGCATCAGCTGTCTGAAGTATTAACAATGTCTTCTTCATCTCCACCCACTTAACCACCCAAACACCACCAAACATTATAAAGCGAGCTCTAGCATCCAAAGAAAAGACATTTTTAAATTTTACCGACAAACAGCATAGGTCAATGAAGCTACGATTAGGTAGTGGGGAAAAGTTCGAGTGATTAAAACCCTGGAATAAAATTATACTTGGAGGGGAAAAAAAAAGTTGGTTAACTCAAAACAAACTTGTTCAAGTATTAAGACTGATGTCAGAATACTGAAACACTCAGGAAACATGAATGATTAACAATTGTTTTTGAACTAAAGTACAAAATTGGATCACACCTATTTTTAAATGCTGAGCAGGACACAATTTCAAAGTAGGTAAAAACATAAGTAGTGAGGAGAGAGGCAGACTTCAGTAATTCATTTATGAAATGATTAGAATCATTGGAGCTGCAAATTAACACACTAATGCAATTTGAACAAGTGAAAGCTTAAATAGTTAATCTTTTTAAAAAGATACATGTATAGACTTACCACAAATAAACTAATTTTACAGTGAAATTAGGAAAAACTAGAACGGTTCTTAATGAAATTGAAATATTTAAATTGAGATATAATTTTGGCATTTTGGAGGGGGAGGGAGAGGAGCCAGATGTCTTGGTATATATTGGCGCCAATGAAAAGCAAAGAGGTCCTGAAAGAGAATTTAGAGACATGGCAGAAAGCTGAGAAGCAGGACCTCCCAGGTAGTAATTTCTGGATTGCTGCCTGTGCCACACCAGTGAGGCTAGAAACAGGATAATTTGGCAGGTTAACGCGTGGCTGAGAAGCTGGTGCAGTGGGCAGGGCTTCAGGTTCTAGGATCATTGGGATCTCCTCTAGGGGAGGCATGACCTGCACAAAAGGGACAGGTTGCACCTGAATCTAAGGGGGTCCAATATTCTCACGGGCAGGTTTGTTAGAGCTATTGGGGAGGGCTTAAACTAATTGACAGGGGGATGGAAACCGGAGTGAAGGAACTCAGGATGGATGGTTAAAAAAAAGATGGCTTGCAGACGACTGTCTGGAAGGTCAGGCAGATGATAGGAGGGATGCAGAAACGGTGGTAAATACAGTACTCAAAGTGTTATATTTCAATGCACGGAGTACAAGAAATAAGGTAGACGATCTTGTTGCACTATTACAGATTGCCAGGTATGATGTTTTGGCAATCACTGAATCGTGGTTGAAGGATGGTTGTAGTTGGGAGCAGAATGTCCAAGATTATACTTTTATCAGAGGGAGAGAAAGGTAGGCAGAGGAGGTGGCATGGCTCTGCTGGTAAACAATAGCATCAAATCAGAAGAAAGATCAGATTGAAATATGTTGAATCATTCTGGGCCAAGTTAACAGTAGAAGGACCCTGATGGCAGTTATATACAGGTCTCCCAACAGTAACTGGGACGTGGGCCACAGACTACAACCGGAAATAGAAAAGGCAGATACAGGCCTCCCAACAGTAGCTGGGACTTGGAACACAGATTACATCGGGAAACAGAAAAGGAGTATCAAAAGGGCAATGTTATGATAGTCATGGGAGATTTCAACATGCACATCAATTGGGAAAATCAGATTGGCAGTGGATCTCAAGAGAGAGAGTTGGTTGAACTACCCTCACCTTGTTTAGCCCACTTATTGAAGCGACTGACCAGGGTGTGGCTGCAGTCATATGCAAACAGCTACCTGGAGTCACAGATATGAGCCAAGTATCTGGTGGGGACCAAAGTTGCTCCAGAATGGACACAAGCCCCTTCAACAGATATGCTACTCCTCCCTGGGCATCCCATTCATGGCAGCATACACTGGATTAATTCCCCCGCCAACAAATGTTAGGAACAGTTTATGGTACTATAGAAGCACACATAGTGTTCCAATTTGTTGTGTGTTTCATTTCAATACATAATTTGTTACTCAGCTAAATGGTAGTTTGTCTTTTTATAAAATATTGTTTTAAATATATCCATGAAACCTCAACAGCTACTTAACAGGGCCAAAATATACTGGTTCTATGGGTCCACATTAGCTGGAATCCACTGTATATACAAAGTTGCCATGCAATGCAATTTGATATTCTGCATCTGCAAACAAACTAAGTTGTTGATTACTGCTTTCAATCCCATTAATTTTCCAAACACAATGAAGTGACTCAAGTGTCTCCAGGAAAACTTAGCCATTAATAGCTGGTACCAGCTATTAATGGGAAGAGGCAACTGAAGTCTACAATACATTAAGCAGCATAATTCATATAGAAATAGTCAGAAAATGATTTTTGGTGTTTGAACAAATGGAACCAGTTGCCACAAAGAAGTGTAGAAGTGTAGCACATTGATAGCCCTAGTTTTCATCCCCCCTCCTAACTAGATTAGGTGTTCCATTCTTTACTGATACTGCAGAAATAATTTAAACTTACCCACTGTGCTCAAATTCAACTAGATAGCCTAAATGCTAATGTTTCTCATTAATCCTAGTTAAGTAAATAAATGGAACTCATTTATAGGATTATTATAAATATGTCAATCTCATTAACAGATTCACTATTTTTGGGAGGCATGTTTGCACAAGTGTCTAAGCTGCATCTCAACATGGATAAAAATTATAAAAGTCTAAATACAAAATATGCTTATAATTAAAACAGGCTGTATTTATGTGTAATTTTATTTAAAATCTAGGATTTCCATACATTTTGCTAAACTATGCAGGGGGAAAAATGAAATGGAAGGATTCACCAAATAAACTGGCTTTTAAGTAAATTAAAACATTTAGCAATTGTTTTATAATTTCAACAAGAAAGGGCTCAAGAATGCACATGAAAAATTATTTCCAGAGAATACAGGACTTAAGTATTTTAAAATATATTTTAGTTGCAGGTCAACTTGTGCAAATGATACAAAAAATGATATCAATGTATTTAATATATTATGCCAGGATTTAAATTCTATTCTCGTTAATCATGAATAGGAAAATATGTTAAGGCAAATTACCATACAATGCTTTGAAGAAAATGCATCGTCATTTTTATTTTAAAAATAAACAGAATAGGCTTTCCAACTTCCAGATTTCATGATGCAAGTAAATTACTTTTGAACTTGTGTGAAGAGTTACTGTGATCAAAAAGGCCAATTTTCAAAATCTGATAGAATCCTACTCAAAAATCTGAATAGTCATTAGGAATTTGCTCCATCCAGTATGGTCACCAGCAAGTCCAAAAGAACTAACTTACCTGGATACATACCTGAATTTTCCCCTTAGTGTAAAAATAAAACAAAACTTCAAAGAAAAATTAAAGTTAAGCAAGGGAACTTTTGAATTGGGACATGATCTACGTTTAGAACTAAATGGTAATTTATGCAAAACAAATCACACTGTCTCAATTATTGCTCAATAACCTGCAATACAAGATTTCAAGCAACAACATCCAAACTCAAATTAAGGAATAGGTAAAAGAGCACTATGCAGACTGGCTGATAAGTGCACTTGTTTGTTTGTTTTTCACTGGTGTAAGACCACGTTGCCGGCCTAAATCCAGTGTTAGTGCAATGCCTTTGGTTTATGTGCTGCTACTCTTGTCCAACTTGATTCACCTTATCAGGGCGAGCAGGTTGTCAAGAAGTTTGATGACATGCTCAGCGCAGGCGTTGCGGTAGATCGGAGACCCGCTGGGTGTGAATCCAACCACGAACCCTCCGGCCTTTGCCTCCTCCAGGTCAGTAGGCCAGCGAGCCCGCTTCACAACTCCAAGTATGGTGTAAACACACAAGCTGATCTGTCAAAATAAGGTAAAAAGCAGAGATGAAGAAAACTCTGGCAAAAACTGAATTGACCTTTACCAGTAGTACCTGTGGCTCAATACCTCCAGGTTACTACAGTGACAAATCCTGATTGCAACTATTGCAATAGTTAGGGACAAGATGCTTCAAGATGGAATACTGTGCATTGAAAACGCTGGCAACGTGCATGAAAGTACAAAGAATATCCAAACGTAATACTGCACACAGGCACTCTGCAAAATTTCTACATACCAAGCAGACACTTTTTAAATTTTGGAGACAAAATAGCAGATACACAATTAAATCTCACCACCTTCTGATACCTTGTCTTTACCAGAAAACAAAACTACAAAGCTCTTTCTACAAACAATGTAGAATCATTGGACAGATCAGGTTTGACCTCTGACCTCGACAATATCTGACCGACCTTTCACCTCTACAATATCTGACCAGACCCTTCAGGCTACTAACAGCAGAAAAACAATTTTCAGAAGGAAGTCTTCCTCTTTTCAACATTTCCATCACAAAAGGCACAATTGTGGCAACTGGCCAATAACATCTGAAGGAAATGCAACAATCATTAACTGGCTTCAGCATCTTATTACAATTCTGAATCATACAAGCTACTCCACAACATCCCAACAGAGCATATTCTGTCCACCATAATGAAACAATGCCACAAACAAATGAAGCACTTTCTAAAACAATGTTTTTCACTGTCACCTAATAAATATTAGACAACCATTTTGCCTGAATTCACACCCCACTACAAGTCACCACGCCACAATCATTTTATTTCATGTCTTGGCAATTTAAAAAGCCATTTCATCAGCTCTTTAAATATTTCCCTCCCAACTTAAAGAAAAAACACCTTACAGTTCTGGAGTTATTTTTTTGTAATATTTTGTTCAGATATACTGGTTGAAGTCTTCACCATGGACAGTGAACAGCAGGCCTTGATATTTTCCATGACCATCCCTTAAGATGGATTCCTTTGTTAAATGGCTTCTAAATTTAGGATTGAATAAAAGATAATTTTTGATGAAATGAACCATAACATCTACACGTTAGCAGGATAGAGATTAGTGGAGTCTTAAAACTAAAATGGTTCTCCAGTTGTTCCAAAATCGACAGCTGTCAGTTTGATGATATTGAATTAAGCATTTCCAGGTAGAATCCACACAAATAACTGTACTTCCTTTGCAATTACTTAACAATAAACATGCACGTACCCTAGATCTATTGATGCCTGCAGGATCTTCTCGAATTGGATCATCGGGAGTGACATCTGCACCAATGTATGAAAGAAACATCGCTGGATCTGACAGCACACTGCAACACAAAGTGATCCTTAAGTGTATTATACCAATGCAAGATAACAGCCTCAAGTCACACTCATTGGTTATCTTGTGCTTGAAGCTCAAGTCACTAA
Source organism: Hemitrygon akajei (assembly GCF_048418815.1). NCBI lineage: Eukaryota > Metazoa > Chordata > Chondrichthyes > Myliobatiformes > Dasyatidae > Hemitrygon > Hemitrygon akajei. The sequence continues at coordinate 34,167,608 of NC_133130.1, forward strand.
ATTGCTGAAATTGGCTTCAAATAGAAATCTCACTCTTCAGACTAATTTTTCAAGTTTGCTCTTAATAATATTAAGTTCTTAAAATTTAACAATTAGGAGTCAAAATCAGATCAGAATCAGGTTTAATATCACTGGCATATGTCGTGATTTTTTTTGTTAAAGGGTCCTCATCTAAGTAAATACAACCATCTTTCACATCTCCAAAAAAAATAAAGAAAAATAAAGATTTCAATAAGAAAATTACCAACTCTTCTTGACACTTCCTTTGTATTAACCTCTTGAATACCCCGTCTAGACTACATCTAGCTGTTCATGATGCATTCCAAATTAGTGCCAACATGAATTCACTTTCCCATGGCTTCTCTTTCCTTGCCTCAAATATTTCAAAAATTTGAGCGATTTAAATCACTACCCAATTATATTTGTACGCTTATTTCTTAAAAGGTTGCCAGCATCCTTATTATGCATCTAGGTCACAATATTAAACATCTCATCTTACTTAATCTCAAATGCTCAAGTCAATGACTTGGCTTCTTATAGTTATAAATATTCATAGATATATTAAAGTAACTATACAAAATAGTCAGATACACAAAAAATATACCTTTGCATTTCCTCAGACAACCAAAGGTTAGTGACAGGGGCCATGAGCTCCTCCAGGAAAGCTTTCTGTCGTTCATAATTCTTGAACTGATTGCTCAGAAGAACTAACGATTCCATTAAAGCACATTTCTCTAACTGTGTAAGTTGCCTTTCATCTTGTTGTAGACGTTTGACATGGGCATAGAACATTTCAAAGACTGGCTAAATATAAACAAAAGATTTAGATACACTTTTACAATTCAGATGCAAAATAATAAATCCTATTGCATAGAATATGAACAGCATTTCATTACCTCATTATTTTCCACTGCAATCCATTAAAGATTTATTGTAACACCGGAGGCCATCATTCAGCCCATCAGTTCTGGGCTGGCACACGTTGGTTTGATTTCCCCCTTCCTCATTCTCTCCTCCAGCTTATTTTTCCTCATTTGCCCACCAATTATTCTCTTACTCTTATTCTTTTGACAGTTTTGGACTGCATGCTGCCCTATGTCAATTAACCTACCAGCATGTCTTTGCAACATGCAAGGAAACATTCAGAGCACCTGCAGGAAATCAATTTGGTCAGAAAGAAACTCCAAAGAATCAACAGTGGAGGGTCAGTGAGCTCAGGGTCAGACCAAGTCTCTGAGGCAAGTAACAGAAAACACTGAAAAATTCTAAGCAGATCAGGCAGCAACTGTGAGAAGATAAACAACTGACCTTTCATCGGAATTGCGAAACACACAATAGTTGTCAGTTGGAAAGAAGAGTAAACTTAAAGAACTCAATGACAACAGTCATCAGCACATTAACTCCTTTCACTGATCCAAGGTTTAATGAAAATGTTGTGGATCCTGCCTGGCAGACCAGAAGCACACAGGCAAGACAAGAAAAGCCAAGTCAATGAAACACAATTTTTAATGGTAGAAAAAAAAACTAAACAGGCCTGGAATCATCCAAGAGAGACAAACAGTTAATTTTTCTGATTAGAAGCCTTTCAACAGACCAGAAACAGAAATAAGCTAGTCTAGGTAGTAGCAGAGGGAGGGTGAGGCAACAGGGGAACAAATAGAATTGCTCCAATAAAATCAAGTCACTTGTCAATTTTCTTCTTTCTACATTGAAGTGTTGGTTATGAACCTCACAGGTTGAAACAGCATTAAATTACCCATCCCCAATTGCACTTCTCAAATTTCCAGCTAATACAGTTCATAAATTTGGAAGACACATACTTGCTGCCCAAGGAGTCTTGGTGGGCAGCTGCAGTGCATCTTACAGAGACCAGATTTTTCCTACTATGCAGTGGTGGTGGATGCAGTGAATGGTTGTCGGATCAGATTAAACTACCATAACTGTGTAACTTGTTGCTAATGTGGTTCTGGCATTTTAAGGTATATCCAGCAGGACAAGCTATGCACAGGAAAAGAAAGATGACAGGTTAAGTACAAAATGATATTTATTGCAGAGAGGAAGAAATCTGATGTTACCTAAAGTTGGAGAATTCAATAGTAGGCTGCAATATACCCAAAAAGATAATGGGCTATTGTTACTTCAGTTTGCATTTTGAATTGTTGCAACAGTGCAGGAAGCTACAAGGACAGATTAGTCAGAATGAAATTATGGATTGAAGTGGCAGGATGCTCAAAGTAATTTCTGAAGATGACTGCAGTTGTTTCAGAAAGTGATCACTTTGCATTTGGTCTCTCCAGAGTGGAAAAGGAAACGTGGTACTACAATTAATGTACATGCTGGAATGGAAGTGCAACTTAATCACCATCTTAGCTGGAAAGATTGTTTGGGTCCAGAATAGTGGGAAGGGAGGGGGGAGGGGAAGAAGTGAAGGACAGGTGGTGAATCTCCTGTGGTTTCAGGGGAAAGTGCCACGCATGGGGAATGATAGAATGAGACAGAAGCGCAAAGAGTCACTTTGGAGGTAATCTTTTAAATGCTGGAAAGAGAGAGAAGGGGAAAGGAACATGTTTGCTGGTAAGGAATCCTGATGGATCCGGTGAAAATTACAATGGACGCTTTATAATGAAAGGACAATGGCAACAACTGCTGCATAAACATAAAGAAAGTCAAAGTCACAGAGCACAGAAAAAGGCCCTTTGGCCCATCTAGACCACACAAACTATTGTCTAGACCCTTCGCTCTGCACTTGGTCCATACCCCTCCAATTCATGTACTGAAACTTCTCTAAATGATGCAATTGAACATGTGTCCACTACTTCTGCTAGTAGCTCATTCCACACTCACACCCCTTTCACCCTTAACCTATGACCACTAGTTCTAGTCACACTCAACCTCAGTGAAAAAAGCTTGCTTACATTTACCCTATTTCCTTCATAATTTTGTATACTTCTATCCAATCTCCATCGAGTCTGCTCCACCATGGCTGATTTATTTTCCCTCTCAGCAACACACATAAAATGCTGGAGTAACTCAGCAGGCCAGTGGCGCAGTGACAGCAGCGCCGGACTCTAGAACGGAGGTTCCTAGGTTCGAATCTAGTCGGGCCGTTCCCAAGTACACTTTCTATCCATGCCAGGTTGAGTGCGAGCTCGCAACTCGACCTCGTAAGATAAAGAAAAATACTGCGAAAATATCTGTGTGAGGAGTGGAACGCCACAGTCTTTTGTTCCGCGCCTTGTAAGGCATGAAAATGCCCAACACTGGCCTCTCAGGCCTGAGTCGACGTCATCATCATCAGCAGGCCAGGCAGTCGCTATGGAAAAAAGAGTGCAATCAACGTTTCGTCGATTACAATTGGTCTGCTGTATTCCTCCAGCATTTTGTGTGTATTACTTGGATTTCCAGCCTCTGGAGATTTTCTTTTGTTTGTGATTCCATCCCTCTTAACCTCATAACCTTTGCCACTCATACTAATCAAGCATCCATCAACCTCTGCTTTAAATACATTCAATGGCTTGGACTCCATGGTGTCCATGGCAATGAATTCCACAGAAAAAACAATCTGCTGGTTAAAGAAATTCCTCCTCATCTCTATTCTGAAGAGACATCTTTCTATTCTGAGATTGTGCCTTCTGGTCCTAGACTCTTCCACTATTGGGAACATGCAGAATCAGAATCGGGTTTAATATCACGGGTATCTATTGTGAAATTAGTTCCTCATGCTCTTCATGTTCACATTATCTCAGACTTTCAATATTTGTTAGATTTCTCTGAGATCCCTCCTCATTCTTATCCAGCAAGTAAAGGCACAAAGCCATCAAATACCCCTCACAGATTAACCCTTTCATTATTGTGCTCACTCTCCTCTGGACTCTCTCCAATTCCAGCATATCCTTTCTTAGATAAGGAGACCAAAACTGCTCACATTACGCCAAGCGCAATCTGACCAATAACTTATAAAGCCTCAGCAATTACACCCTTGCTTTTATATTCTAGTCCTCTTGAAATGAGTGCTGACATTTCATTTTCCTTCCTTACTATCACATCAACCTGCATCTCATCCTTGGTCAAATTAAAAATCTAACATAGCAAAAGTGTCAGACATTTGAAATTCCAAGCCCTTGTACTAACTATGTTCTTACTCAACACTGGCACATTTATTGATCCAGATAAGCTTTCTTTGAAAAGATAACACCAGCACCCCACCGTGTCCTGTGGGTCAAAGAAATGGTAATGAACTAAGTATTTTGTGCTGGTCTTCACCTTGGAAGACTCTAGCACTATTTCAGAAAATCAAAAATGCCACGGGGTGGAAGTGAGTGTAGCAGAAGGTGCTTGGAAAGCTGAAAGATCTGGAAGTGGATAAGTCACCCAGACCAGATGGACCCCGGACCCTAAAAGTGGTAGCTGTGGATTGTGGAGGCACGAGTAGTGAACTTTCAACAATCACTGGATTCTGAAATTGTTCTGGAGGACTGGAAAATCCACTCTTTAAGGGATGGATGCTAAAGAAATTATAGGCTTCAGGATACTTTGAGGTACACAGCTGCCTTAAGGGGAAATCTTCTCTGACAAACCTGTTGGAATTCTTTGAGGAAATAGGATAAGACTAAAGAGAATTAGCAGATGTTATCTACTTGGATTTTCAGAAGGCCTTTGATAAGATGAGGCTACTTAGCAAGTTAAGAGCAAATAGTATTACAGAAAGAATACCAGCATGAATAGATTAGCCTACTGGTAAGAGACAAAGAGTGAGGATAAAGGGCACCTATTTCTGCCGACGACTATAGACGTTCCACAGGGGTCAATGTTTGGACCACACCTTTTCACATTTTATGTCAATGATCTAGACGATGGAATTGATGGTTTTGCAGCCAAGTGTGTGAACGATACAAAGATTGGTGGAGGGTCAGTTTGTGTTGAGGAATTAGTGGGACTTCAACAGTTTAAGAAAATGAACAAAGTGGCGGCAGATGAAATACAGTACAAGAAAGTGTATAGTCGTACACTTTGATGAAAGGAACAAAGGGTAGACTATACCCTTTGTGTTGCCTTTATGGCATTTGTTTAGTTTATAACATTTTCGCTTTAGTAATTCGTTTGTTAGCATTTTTTAGTTAAAGTTAGGATTGTTTAAAGTAAATTTATTGTCTGTGATATATCGCGGCATGTGATGACGTCACACCCTGTTTCGCCGCGTCTTGTGGGAAAATACCGGTTTGGAGAAACGGGAAGGAGGGGACTCACATGTGCAGGATCAGCGCAAGAAAAGTTGTCTTTCTACACATTAGAAACATAGTGAAGCAATGCCGTAAGTTCATGAGATTATCGATGTGTTGAATTAAAAATGTTAATGCTGATTCTGTTAAAAGTAATGACGGTTGATAAGGTTTATGTTTTCGTTAGTTAAAGAGTTGCAGATAGTTTGTGTTGAAGTGTATTTAAAGCAGTCAATGGTGTAGGTAGATTCTGACTGTATGCTGCATTTTAATGTAATGTAGTTGTTGTAGTTTACTTTTGCAAGTATTTACGATGTAAATGTGATATCAAGAAGGAAACAAATACTGTACAAATTTTGTATTGTTTTATCAACAGTTTTCACCATACGTTAATGTGGAAGAGTGAACAGTAAACGATTAATCTTACTGCGATCCTGTTTTCATTGACTACGGTTTACCTCGGTGTTTAGTTCAGAGTTCTCTTACACCTGAGCGAGAACACTACACCCTTTATAAAAGGAATAAAAGGGGGGAAAAAAATTTTAAATCTGGAGATGCAAAGAGTCTATTGAATCCTTGTGCAGGATTCCATAAACGTTAACTTGCTGGCTGAGTCTGTATTAAAGAAAGCAAATATAATGTTAGCAGACATTTTGAGATGGCTAAAATACACAACCAATAATGTAAGGCTTTATATGGCATCGGTCAGACCACACTTGGGAGTATTCTAAGTACTTTTGGGCCCCTTTTCTAATACGAGACGTGCTGGCATTGGAGAAGATCCAGGTGGTTCATGAGAATGATATGAGGAATGAAAGGGTCAGCATATGAGGAGCATCTGATGGCTTTATGGCTATACTAGCTGGAGTTAAGAAGAAATTTCATTGAAACCTATTAAATATTGAAAGGCCTAGATAGAGTGGAATGTGGAGAGGATGTTTCAAATAGTCTAGAGTGCACAGCCTCAGAATAGAGGGACGTACCTTTAGAACAGAGATGGAGGAATTTTCTTTAGCCAGAGGTTGGTGAATCTGTGGAATTTGTTGCCATAGTCAGCTATGAAGACCAAGTCATTAAGCACATTTAAAGCAGAGGTTGATGGGTTATTGATTAGTCAGGGCAAAGATTACGGGGAGAAGGCAAGAGAATGGGGTTGAAAGGGAAAACAAATCAGCCATCATAGAATACTGGAACAGATTCAATAAGCCAAATAGCCTAATCCTGCTCCTACAAGATACCTTATGGTCTTTCTGATTACTTAACTTCAAAGACCATAATTCCTTTTAGAGAAACTATTGCCTCAATCCCATTTGCCACTTTCAAAATTTATAAGTATACAACATTGATAAAATATCTGGTTATCAATGTCATAGTTGCAGTATAACTTATCCAAAAAAAAACAACAACAAAAATTTCAGCAGGGTCAACTAAGCCAAAGGTAAGGCCCCTCAACTCATTTGTCCTGCAGTTAAACAAGTCCAAATGACTCAAGATTAGCCTGCTTAGAGTAACCCAAAAATTTACTGGACAGAGGAACATTTACATGCATTTGAAGGCCCCAGCTATGGCAAGTTTCCTAGCAGAGAAACTACACTATAGTAACTTTAATATAAAAAGTGACCAAAATACTCAGACAACAGTCTCCAAGCTCTGAAAAAAAGAGCAAATAGGATGAAGCATCAGAAAAATGTATGACCACTTAAAATGCTTCAGAAAAAAGTGTATGTTAAAACGCAATAAATAAATTGCCCAAACCAGAGTTATTTAGACTGGATTTGTCAGCAAATGCGCATGCTTTGTAACGCATCTTGTGAATGGGCTTCAGAAGACAATGTTTCAATGTAACCTTCACAGTAAGCAAATGTAATACCTGTTGCAGAAAAATAACAACTTTCTGGAACTTACCATAATCAGTTCTGGGTGATCTCGACACATCTTCAGTATAGAAGAACATGCATGGCGACGAACATTTTTCACCGCTCTAGTCCTTGGAGCCTGCAACCCCAATAGGTGGACATTACAAGTATAGACCTGCTAGCAAATGCTAAACAACTTATTTTTGCTTATAACAAGGGAAGTTGTCCTACCTGGCTTTCTTCAACCACTTCAAAAGTAGCAGATGCAAACAGCTAAAAACAAATGACAATTATATTTACTTGCCAAGTGAATATGGTGTGGAATTTAATTCAACAGTTGATGAAAATTATCTGGACTAATGCTAAATACTTATTTAAAAATCCATAAACATACAAACAAAAAAAAATTAATCACTTGAGAAGAATGTTTGGTGAAGAACCTGGGGAAATTAATGAAACAAATTTGAAGATTCAAACTGGCTATGAAACTGTATTAACTGGACAACTTATTACAAACAACGTCCAATATCAATGGAGGGATGCATTCCTAGATCATCCATAAATCACAGTTTTCTATTAATATTAAGTTGTCATCTATGCATGAAGCAAGAAATGAGTTGAAACAAAAAACCTATCAACTCATTTCATGTTTCTTCTCCCCCAACCCACACCAATACAAATTTTGTGGATGAATTTTATTCCACTTCAAATTTTGGGGTGGTGATTTGTGAAAGCTCTAAAGCAAGAATATCCATAACCAAAATGACACATGCAAGGCCTGCCTATACAATTATATAATTGAGAATATATTAAAATAATTGAAGAATGTTACAGTTCATCTTCCAAATCAGATTAAAACCAGGAATAACCATTTCAGAGGCTTAATTGATCATACAACACCAAATACTACAGACAAATTCTGATCTCTCAAGTGTTTGAATCTCTGGACAGCAATGTTAATATATTATTCACTTTGCTTCAGTCAGAGGTATTTAACTCAATAACTTTATCCTGTGACAGGAAAGGAAATCATTAAGCTTAAGGTATAAAACACAACCACTTAATTTCATTAAGGTCGGATTTTCAAACTAATACATCAAATTTCCCATTCCCATTCTGATATGTCTATCCATGGCCACCTCTATTGTCAAAATGAATCCAAACTCAGGTTGGAGGAACAACACCTTATATACCGGCTAGGTAGCCTCCAACCTGATGGCATGAACATTGACTTCTCTAACTTCCGTTAATGCCCCTCCTCTCCTTCTTACCCCATCCCTGACATATTTAGTTGTTTGCCTGTTCTCCATCTCCCTCTGGTGCTCACCCCCCCCTCCTTTCTTTCTCCTGAGGCCTCCCGTCCCATGACCCTTTCCCTTCTCCAGCTCTGTATCACTTTCGCCAATCACCTTTCCAGCTCTTAGCTTCATCCCACCCCCTCCGGTCTACTCCTATCATTTCGCATTTCCCCCTCCCCCCCTCTACTTTCAAATCTCTTACTATCTTTCCTTTCGGTTAGTCCTGACGAAGGGTCTCTGCCCAAAACGCCGACATCGCTTCTCCCTATAGATGCTGCCTAGCCTGCTGTGTTCTACCAGCATTTTGTGTGTGTTGTTGTTTACATCAAATTTCATATAGTACTGCATTCCTACTAAATGATGGATATTTTGAAAGCACAGGGTTTAGGGTCCATTTCCATCTCACTAGAATTACAAGATCCAAGTTCAAGAGGATGACTAATCATGGCTTGTGATAGATCAACAGATTGAGCAGCTTGCCAAGCACTGTTCCTGATGCTAACGTGTCCAGAAGAGAGGTGTCCAGAGTTGTTGGAGCCACTTCCTACAGTTACAGAATCAACTCCTACAACCATCACAGAGACAGCTCTCAGAGGACCTGTCCTGGGTCCAGCTCACAAGTGCAATTACAAAACAAGCACAGCAGCACCTCTACTTCCTTTGGAGTAAACAAAGATTCAGCATGACATCTAAAACTTTGTCAAACCTTCTATAGATGCATGGTGGAAAGTATATTGACCAGCTGCATCACAGCCTGGTATGGAAACAAAAATTAGTGGATATGGCCCAGTCCATCACAGATAAAGTCCTCCCCACCATTGAGCACATATACACAAAAACACTGTCACAGGAAAGCAGCATCCATTATCAGGGACCCCCACAGTCCAGGACATAGGGAAGGTGGTTCAAAAGCCTCAGGACTCACACCACCAGGTTCAGGAACAGTTACTACCCCTCAACCATCTGGCTCTTGAACCAAAGGATTCACTTGCTCTATTATTGAAATATTCCCACAACCAATGGACTAACTTCCAAGGACTCTTCTTCTCATGTTCTCAATATTTATTGCTTATTTATTATTATTTCTTATTTTGTATTTGCACATTTTTGTCTTCTGAATTCTGGTTGAACATCCTACTTGAGCAGACTGTTATTGATTCTGTTATGGTTATTATTCATTAGATTTATTGAGTATGCCCACAAGAAAATAAAACTCTGGGTTCTATATAGTGAGTTAAATGTATTTTGATAATAAAATATACTTTGAACTTTGAACCATAGCCTTCCATCCCCCTCCCAACCATGTACGTATCCAAACTTCTTTTAAGGTTTACAATCAAACCCACAACTGTTGGAAGTTTGTTCTACACTCTTACCATTTTAGAGGATCTGTCATGCATCCAGCAGGTGAGTGCAATTACAAACAAAGCACAGCAGGCCTGCTACATTTTTTTTTTAAGAAGTTTGCAAAGATTTGACATGTCACCTAAAACTGTGACAAACTTCTATAGGTGTGCAGAGGAGAGTATACTAACTAGTTGCATCACAGCCTGGCATAGAAACCATGCCCTTGGACAGAAAATGCTACAAAAAGTAGTGAATACAACCCAGTCCATCATGGGTAAAGCCCTCCCCACTATGAGCAGATCTACAAGGAGCCTTATCACTGGAAAGCAGCATCCATCATCATGGATCCCTACCATCCAGGTCAAGCTCTCTTCTCACTGCTACTATTAGGAAGAATGTATAGGAGCTTCGATTCACACCACCAAGTTCAGTAACAGTTATAACACCACAACCATCAGGCTCTTGAACCAGTGGGGATTACTTCAAATCACCCCAACAATGAGCTGTTCCAACAACCTATGGTCTCACTTTTAAGGAGTCTTTATCTCATGTTCATGATTTTTTTTCTATTTGTACAGTTTGTTTTCTCTTGCACTTTGGCTATTTTTCCATCTTGTGTGTGGTCTTTTATTGTTTCTATTGTGTTTCTTTGTATTTACTGTGAATGCCCACAAGACAATGAATCTCAGGGTTGTATATGGTGGCATCTGTAGTTTGATAATAAATTTACTTCAAACATTTTTTGAACTTTGAAACTATGCTTCAGCGATCCATTTGGAAGTCTCTGCAGCAGATTCCAAAGACTCATCATCAGAAAGAGTTTCACCTAATTAGTTTTAAAAGGTCAACATTCTGTCAAGATTTGCAAGATTCTTAAATATTCTAATCAAGCCCCTCTCCATCTTCTAAACTCAAGCAAATACAAATTTTCCTTCATAAGATAATTTCTCCCAGTTCATTCAAAATGTTTGTCCAATAATTTTTGAATTCCAACCAATTCATTTCCTTCTCTAAATAAGGAGACTACTGTATGAATTACTCCAGATGACATATTTAACTCTGTATGCAATTACATTATCTCCTTTTCTTCTATTTGATTCCCTTTGCATTTAGCAATAACTCTGTCAGCTTTCCTCGCTGTTTTCAATAGCCAGATACTAACATTATGCCGATCATGTTATTATAACATCCTAAGCCCCTGTATCTCCCTATTCAGCTGGCATGCATCTTTTTCACTTGAGGAAAATTTCTCACATTTTACTCAATTTGCCAAATCTTTGCCCATTGATTTAACCCATCTCTTTCTTTTTGTAGTCTTATCTTATTCCCTTTGTTTAGCAGATTTATTTGAGAACCTTCCAGTTCTTCAAGCCACACCACCCAGCAACCCCTGATTTAACCCAAGTCTAATCATGGGACAATTTACAATGGTCAATTAACCTACTAACCAGTACGTCCTTCGACTGTGGGAGGAACCAAAGTACCCAGAGAAAACACAAGGTCAAAGGAAGAACATACAACTCCTTACAGGCAGTGGCAGGAATTGAACCCAGGGTTGCTGGTACTATAAAGCATTGTTAGCTACTATGCTACCAATTTAGCAAGCACATCTCCAGTGTTTTCATTTACATACGTTAGACAGCATTAAATCATACTGCAATTCTACCTCACCAGTTGTTAAACTTTTGTCACCCAGAAAGAGAACTATTTATGCCAACTCTTTTGTTCTTGCCAGCCGATCTTCTATCTATACGAATAAATTACCTCCAATACTACAGTCTTATTTTCTGCAATACCCTTTGACACAGCAGTATATTAATGCACTCTGGAAATCCAAGTACAACACAACCACCTGTTAACCATTATCCAAACTGTTTGTTACTAATTCAAAGTGGTCATGCATCATTTCCTGTTCACAAGGCCATGGTGACATTGCATATCCATGCTGAGTTTATGTAAATACCCTGCAATCATGACTTTAAATAGATACAAGCTGGTGCTGTGTTGTTTAACTCCCCCTTTTTTTTGAAATTAAGTTTCTTTATTGTTTTCCAAACTAATTGAACCTTCCCCAAATCAAGGGAATGTAGGAAAATTTGAGTCAATACATCACTATATACTTATTTTAAGATCTTAGGACAAAGTCTGTCACAACACTCATCAGCCAGCAGCTCTAAGAATTTACTCAGTACCACTCCCCTAGTGATTGCAGATTTTCTTGGGCTGTTCCCTTCCTTCCAATACCCTACTTACAGCCATTCCTATGACATTAATTGTTGCCTCTGCAGTAAAGATGGAAGGAAAATACCATTTAATTAATTGGCCATCCTCATTTTCCCCATTGTTAATTAAATCTAATGCCATCACATTGTAAAATAAGAATGCAGACATTATTTTTTTTACCTGAGAGCACAGGATCAAAATAGAACACTGAAACCTCCAAATGTTCGGCTTTGTTATCCACTCATCTTCACCATTCAGTAGCACAACAAATATTCTAATTGCAAATACACCCCTTACCATTTTCGCAACTTCATCAAAATTATGCTTCCTACCATTTTAGTAGAATGATGCTTCCAGATGAAGCCAAATAAATCACTTTTTTTAAAAAAAACACCAATCAGACCACTGAGTTTCGTCAGGGTTCCCAACACATGAAGCAATAGTGTTCACCATCTACTGATCAGGATACCTTCCAGTTATTAACTTTCATACTGTGCTCACTATGTTTTTTTTAAAATTAGCTTACATTAAAACAGACACGTAAATATACCTTTTCAAGAACTTGTGGCAGAACCGTGGCATCGTGGAGAAGGAAGGGAGAAAGTGTGGACACAGCTGTCAGGATGCAAGACAGGATGAGGGGGTCATGGGTCTGATAACTTAAAACAGCTTTCAGAAGTTCTATCCCATCTGCCACTGGAAGTTGCTGCAAAAACAATAAGTTTGGTTTCCAATTTATGTCACACAATAACAAGCATAATGCATTGATTTGAGTTTATTAAATTGCAGTTACATTTAGAATCAGAACTATTTTATGAAGAATCAAAATTGCAATTCACAATTGAACAGCTTCAATATGTTTCCACAAATATTTTCTTTGATTGTATTTTCAAAATCTTAACTGTGTCCTCCTCACTTTCCATACTTAGTTGATTCACTCCTCTGCTATGGTAAAAATGTTGTGCACGGTGCAAAGGGTTGAAGCAGAAATCTCAGAAAAATGGACAGCCTACAGACTTCCGGAGGTCATCACATATAATGCTCCTGAGAAGTTCTCCAAGATCTAAGTATAAAACTAAAAACAAGACCCAAATACCTAGGATTAATCAACCACTGGATTCTAAAACAGGATTTTTGTTTTTAATGAAGCCTTAGGTGAAAATTAAAATTGTGAAATAAACACAACTACAGGATGGAACATGACCTAGATGAGATGGGGACAATTTCCCTTTTTAAACATACTCTCAGCTTCACTTAGTGGCAATAATACATTGGGAAGTTAGCTCACTATTAGAAATAAATTCACTGTAAGCATCCCCAAATGGTATCCAGCATCTCAACAGTAAGTAGAAGAGCTGGCTGTTGATACACCAGTAAGAGATAATTTGAGGCACTATTAAAAACAGAACTCAACCATGGACAGTTCCAAACCCGGCTGCAAAAGGAGAAGGATCGGGCATGTGGTGAGCAACCACATCTCATAAAAACCCAGAACTGCAGAAACACCAACAGAAGCTCCAAAGACTTCATCCCTGGGAGACAACACACACAAAATGTTGGTGGAACACAGCAGGCCAGGCAGCATTTATAGGAAGAAGTACAGTCAACATTTTGGCCCAAGACCCTTCATCAGGACTGTATCCCTGGGAGACGATGGGTTACACCTGTGGATAATTTGAAAGACTGGACCAGGGACAGCCTATGCTCCAGTAAGGATGATGGGCTTAAAAAAATTAATTATAAAAATGGAAAATGCAGGAAATACTCAGTGGGCAACATCTGTGGAGAAAGCACAATTAACAATTAGTGTCCAGGACTCTTTATGAAAAGAAAATCAGTTACAATGATCATGTCAGGTGAAAGATCCCAAAACTGAAACACTAACTGCATCTCTTACCACAAATGCTGCTGAGTATTCCCAGCATTTGCTGCTTTTTAGATTTTTTATCTTAATTTTCATATTCACAAGTTGAGTTTAATGTAGTGATGAAGCCCAGTAATGCAACCCATACGGAGAGCAAGGTGCTTGTACAAAAAAAAAATCAGGAGCCATGACGGACTTAGAACCAAGAACTACACAACTGGCCAGGTGAAAAATAGATGAAATTGTGGCAACAAATATCCAGCTTCACAGGGATGAAAATGACCTAATTTAATAATACTTGAACTGGACTGTCAACATGGTTTCACTAAAAAAGTGAAGGAATAAAGAGGAGATGGGCCCTGTACACTGGATTTAATTCCTTACCAAACTCTGGAACAGCACTAGAAAGATCCTGAGATTGCACAAGAAACCAAATGTGTGAACAGCGGTCCAGCGTCTGGAACTCAAAACAAGGTGCAACCCTAAGTTAGACTGAGACAGATCAGCTCCTGCTTTGATAGGCAGCACAATATACAAGCTGTTGATGCCTGTATTTTGCTATTAAAAATCTGAATAAAGCCTTACAGGAGTTGTCATTAGTCACCCTACGTTTCCCAAAATTCACACGTGATCAATAACATATGCAAAGAATTTTAAAAAGTGTTGACAACCCAGGAATAGAGAGGAAGTGGAAATTTTGAAAAACAAAAAGCAATCTCATTGATATGTAGTTTTTTCTCTCCTTGTACAATCTCAAGTAAAGGATTGCAATCTCAGGATACGAGATCAACCATGAGTGGAGATCATGTAAATCTATTCAATCTCTACCAAACAAGGCTGTGAATACTCAGTTCTTGAGTAATCGTAAGACAGTTTTTATTTCGGCACCAAACTGATCAGAAGATAAAAGGTATAGGACAAGAGTGTGCAATCATTGCAGAAGTTTAGCTATACTCGAACGGACACTGGAGGGCTAAAGCCGCCTTAAGACATATTTGTGCTATCATTTCTCAAGTTCTTTTATTTGACTCAATGATGGTTACCTCCATTTGGGAGAAAAAAGTTTGCTCATGTGGGCACTAGCTGGCAGCTGGATGAAGAGCCTATCGAAAATCTGTTTCCTTCCCTCATCATTCACACAAACCTCAGGTTCCATTGTTCGGAAAAGCTGGCTCATCACACTCTCCATGAAGAAGGTCAATGCATCCCACTGCACAAAAGATGGCGAAAATATCGAACAAAGTCCTTTGCCGGTCTTAGCTGCACAAAATAATACAAAATACGACACTGACACATTCGCTTATGAATACATCTACATCAAAAACAGCTACCCAAATGTCAAGTTTCACCACCATTTGCTAAGAAAATTTTTAAAAGATATGGACACCTTGGAGGGGTAAATGAAAGTTACCCCTCAGTATTTCCATGTTATTTTCCCTCTTGTGACTGGGGACATAAGTTTTTGGTAGTGTTGTCAAAGATCATTTAAACAGACTGCAATGCATTTTCTAAGTGGTGCACATCAACTAATTTGCCCTCATGATGAAGAAAATGCATACTTAGGTGATTGATGGGACAATAATCAAGTAGCCTGGTTCAAGTAGAATATTACATCATGCTCCCTATTTCCTTGGTGTGCCAGAAGGTGAATAACTCACTGCAGAATACTGATCATCTGAGCTGCACTCAGGGCCACAGCATTTATCTGACTGGACCAGCTCAGTTTAGAACAAAAGAGAATACTTACTAAAGCATCCTATCCTATGAATCAACATAAAATTTAAGTGAAATCAGAGTATGAAAATCTAATCATCATATTTAACTTTTCCAGCACTTTATTTAAAACCAGAAAAGGGAGACTTTTCTAGTACTTTCTAGTAATATGGAGGCATAGTAGCACAGCAATTAACGTAATGCTTCAACAGTGCCAGTAATTGGAAGATCTTGCTGCTGTTTCTAAGGAGTTTGTAAATTTTCCCTATGACTGTAGACTCCTCCAGGTGCTCTAGTTCCTTCCCACATTCCAAAGCTCCATGGGTTAGGATTAGTAAATTGTGGAACTTCTCTGTTGGCGCCAAAATCATGGTGACACTTGTGAGCTGCCCCCAGCTCATCATCTGACTGTTGGTCATTGACACGACCACACATTTTACTGTATGTTTTGAAGTACATATACGAAATAAAGCTCATCTTTAATCTTAAAATTTCTTTAATTTTAATAAAAATAGCAAACAACATGCACTGAGTCATTATAATAATTAACTTACAATTTCTAACTACTCCCAGTTCTTAACTAATAATCATAACAATAAACAATCCAAAAAACGAAAGAATTCTTAAATCATCTTACACATAGTTGGACCAACATCAATGAGTGCCGTAAGCTGATACTGCAATGCCTCTGAAGCCATGTTGAATCCAGTCATTGGTGCTAAACGGCAAGAGAGTCTAATGGTTTCTCCTTGTTGTGCTCTGAATGCTGCAAAACACAAGTTTCTCCACATAAAACATTTCTATCACTGTTAAATTCAAAATGTTTCAATAGGCTACCTCAGCCACAGGTTAATGCTTCATCTAACTACAAAGCATGTCAATATGAATAATAAGAATTAAACATCACTCTTAAAAGGTAAACAGCTAATTCAATAATTCACCAAAAGGAAAACAAAGAAAACTAGCAGAATATCATGATAGAGAACAAACAGTTTAAGAAAATAGAACCACACAATAGTTGTTGTTACAAGAACTTACAATTGAAAAATGCATTGAAATCTTCATCATTGTCAAAATCCACACGGGAATATTCACAGCTTGGGCTGTCACTCTTGGAAGGAAATCCAACCTGATTAAAAAAAAAAAGGGAATGTTTAAAGAAAAAGTTCTCCATACAATTTCTTCCTGCAAATTCAAACATAATAAATGTTGACAGAATTTAAGAAAATTAAGCTAAGCCCTTAAATGGCAATTATTTGCTTAGCTATAATCAGAAATGTTCATGTCAATATGATATTAATCCATTCAATCATCAAGACCCTTTATAATCTCTATCAATACACGAATCAGTAATATTATTATGCTTCCTGTTCATTTTTTTTTCAGTTTAATGTGGGATTCCATGCTTCTAGTAGGAAGTAAAAGCCTGAGCTTGCAATATTCCAATGTATGAAAAAAGTCGCAAAAATAATCCATTAGCCGAATGGCTTCCATACCCTACATAACAAGAAAAAGGCAAGTGAAAGTTTATTTTGTATTCTTTGGCAAGGTTTGCTCTCAGTAGTAGTAAATTTAGATTTAGTTTTAAATTTTTAAACTTTTAACTTTAGTTGGCTCTCAGACAACAGAAGCACCTTGTTATCTTTTAAGACAATTCACAAATCAAGTACAAAACTTTAAGTCACAAACCTACAATGTTTGTCCATATCTGGGAAAAGGAGAGTATATAGCAAAGGGTGTCATAATAGTTTTTGAGAAAGACAACAAATTCAGCTGTAGCAAGTACAGAGAATTCAATGCTGGAAAAGTCAGTTATTGTAAAGGTCCACCTCAACTACATTCTCCCCGAAGCCAAAGAGTTGCTAACTGTGCAGGTGATGCCTCCCTCCCAGATGCGCTGAACAACTTCTATACTCGTTTTGAGGTGGAAAATGACATGGTGGCAAGGAAGTCCACACCCCCCCCCCCCCCCCCTCCAAATGACTAGGTGCTGTGTCTCACTTCATCCGATGTGAGGAGAACCCAGTACAGGGTCACCCCACAGAAGGCTGCTGAACCAGACAATATTTCTGGCAGAGTGCTTAGAGGATGTGCAGACCAACTGGCAGATGTTCTCACTGACATCTTCAACACCTCCCTGAGCAGCACCATCGTTCCAACGTGCTTCATGCCGCCACCATCGTCCCCGTGCCGAAGAAGTCTACAGTGTCCTGCCTCAATGACTACCGTCCCGTTACAATCACATCCATCATCATGAAGTGCTTCGAGAGGCTCATCATGAGGCATATGAAGACCCTGCTGCCCCCCCCACTGGACCCCTGCAGTTCGCATACCGTCCCAACCGTTCCAACCGTTCAACAGACACCATTGCCATCATCCTCCACCTGGCCCTAACCCACCAGGACAAAAAAGACAAGTACGCTCGAATGCTGTTCATAAATTTCAGTTCAGCATTCAACACAATCATTCCTCAGAAACTGATTGGAAAGCTGAGCCTACTGGGCCTGGACACCTCCCTCTGCAACTGGATCCTAGACTTCCTGACTGGGAGACCTCAGTCAGTCCGGATCGAAAGCAGCATCTCCAATGCCATCACACTGAGCAGGGTGCCCCCGCTCCCCCAGGGCTGTCCACTGCTGAACAGTCCACTGCTGTTCACTCTGCTGCAACACACAACTTGAACCACATCATCAAGTTCACCGATGACACAACCATGGTGGGTCTCATCAGCAAGAACGACAAGTCAGCTTACAGAGAGGAGGTGCAGCGGCCAACAGACTGGTGCAGAGCCAACAACCTGTCTCTGAATGTGAGCAAAACAAAAGAGATGGTTGTGGACTCAAGGAGGGCACGGAGCAACCACTCTCCGCTGAACATCGACAGCTCCTCGGTAGAGGTCGTTAAGAGAACCGAATTTCTTGGTGTTCACCTGGAAGAGAATCTTCCCTCAACACCAGCTCCATAGCAAAGAAAGCCCAGCAGCGTCTCTACTTTCTGCAAAGGCTGAGGAAAGTCCATCTCCCACCCCCCATCCTCATCACATTCTACAGAGGTTGTATTGAGAGCATCCTGAGCAGCTGCATCACTACCTGGTTCGGAAATTGCACCACCTCGGATCGCAAGACCCTGAAGCGGATAATGAGGTCAGCTGAGATCATCATCGGGGTTTCTTTTCCCGCCATTACAGACATTTACACTACACGCTGCATCCGCAAAGCAAACAGCATTATGAAGGACCTCATGCACCCCTCATACAAACTCTTCTCCCTCCTGCCGTCTGGGAAAAGGCACCGAAGCATTCGGGCTCTCACGACCAGACTATGTAACAGTTTCTTCCCCCAAGCCATCAGACTCCTCAATACCCAGAGCCTGGACTGACACCAACTTACTGCCCTCTACTGTGCCTATTCTCTTGTTCATTATTTATTGTAATGCCTGCACTGTTTTGTGCACTTTATGCAGTCCTAGGCAGGTCTGTCGTCATGTAGTTTTTTCTGAGTTGTTTTTACGTAGTTCAGTGTAGTTTTTGTACTGTTTCATGTAGTACCAGGGTCCTGAAAAATGTTCTCGTTTTTACTGTGTACTGTACCAGCAGTTATGGTCGAAATGATAATAAAAAGTGACCTGACTTGACTTGTAAAGGTAGCATGCATTCCATCTGTTTCAAAACAATGGGCCTGACCTTCACAATGCAACAGCCTTATAAATATCTACTGAGTTTTTCAATTTACCGATACAGCATCCCCAATACTGAAGCCCTACTACACTTCATCAGCTTCTGGCCACTGATCTTTGTCTATTCACTTGATAATTTCTTACCATGGCAAAGTTCTCGGTCTCCTTGAAAGTAAAGTAATGCACAAATCTATGGGAGTGGCACAGCTAGACAGAGGAACCCTTAAAATGCCACTTGGAACTTCTAATCCACACAACATAAGGATATGGGAACCCAGACGAAATGGCAGGAGTGCGCCACTTCAAACTACGCAACTGCAAGTCTGGTACAATGTAGAAGCTGTTGCTCCCACAGTGGCCTCACTGGTTCTGTATATTTTAAGGTCATCAAGAGTAGAAGTAAGCTAACTCCGTCTCAAAGGACTGGCACAAATTATGACAAAAGTTTCTTTTTTAAAAAAGCACAAGCTGAACAAAATTGGGAAACCAATAAAAAGCCAATAAACAAGCCTGCATACCTTCAGAAGGTTCGCCATTGTTGCATGTAACAATTGTGGAATGACCTCCAGCAAAACAGGATCCTTTGAGACATGTTCATGTCTTAAAAATGAGCACCAAGCTATCTGTGTTGAAGACCTTAAGTACTGAACAAAAAAATTTGAAATATATGATTAATTTTTAGTCTGTATATTTTTTCTCACTTTGGACTGAATTATCAAATTGGAGCATTTAAGCAAATAACTTATTCCTATTATACATTAAGCTACGTTGCAAATGAATTTTGCATTTTAGAGAACATACATAGGGCAGATATTAAAACTGAAGATATTAAAAAATAAAACTATTACACACAAAAGATCAAAAACACTAGTTTACAATACTTATACAATGATCATTAGTCACTATGCAAATTGAAGTTATATTATCACTAGATATCTACACCATACTTAAGAGAATTACCATTACCTGACTGGGGTGATTAGTAAAAGCCAAGAATGCTTGTAAATATTTGTTAAAATTGGGAGGTTGGCCAACATCTTTATCAGTACCCTAAATAAAATAAAGGTCAATTAATACAATATTGGCAGGCATGCATTTGTTTAAAAAAATAATTTCCCTGAAGTAATAAAATTAACCTGCAAATAGTTGAGGCCCCAGTGCCAACAATGAGGATTCTTGTGTGACACTTCTCCGTTCAATAGCTTAATCTCAAATCTCCATGCTTGCATCTTTCCTTGGATGGCATGAACCCTTACATTTCTCATACGAAGTAAGAGCTCCCTTTATCCACTTACTGCTTACTGAGAAAACTAACATTTTCAATAATGATTTCACTCAAAATAAATGCCAATTTTGCTCAGTTGGAATACGATTCTCTCAATCTCCTATATTAATACTGTAGCTTAATATTTTCCAGTGAAAACTGTTATGCCTGCTATTCCTCCACACAGAAGCATAGGAATCCAAAGCACCAATTCTATTCAATCATTTCTTTTAATGCTGTAGCATGCACGTCCTCAAGTACAAGGGACCTAATAGCTTTTAGTCCCATTAACTAAAGCTCATTACTCTAATGATACCTACGACTTTAGTTAGACAGTTAACAACAACTCTAGTCCCTGCTTGATTCAAGGGAAGCCCACCCAATAAGATTGTTCCCGCTTTCTCCATGAAGAGAAACCCACTCCCCAAAATTTTGAACAACTGATGTTACCAATCCTATGTAAATTTATATTTGGCAAATGCATTGATCTCATGTTTCCAGAAAATAATTCTTTACGAAGGTAAGATGACTTCCATCTCTCGTCCCAATTGGCTGTAGCATTTGGCTACAATTTACACAATGTGGAGCTGGATATATTCTTCATTGTACTTGTATGCATAAGATTAAAAGGCCAGTTACTATATACTATAGTACCTATAGCAACGAGCTCAGTGTGATTAATTGAAATACATATTCCCCATCACTTCCACCATACCTGGTGTTTTCATCAAGAACAAGCAATTTATGAAGATTTGAGTTACAGCAACCCACAACTTCAATAATCCTAGCTAATGAACAGTCCAGCCCTTTGAATCCCGTACAACGCTGATCTCACTAGCGTGCATGGGAAGCAAATTCATCAGCCCTCATGCACACCCAACAATGACATCACTTAAAACCATCCCACCCACATGCACCTCACAGCAATTCTATAACCCACAGCAACGGATCCTTGTTCCTAGGTCTACATCAAATGAAATACATGTGGAGTGAATTTGAGGCTCATGTAAGTATCCAACCTCAAATTCATTTACAGCAAAGATAAGAATCTAATTATCTTTTTTTTCTGAAAAGAAAAGAGAGTAAAGTCAGTTTGGATACAGTGTTGTGAAAACCGGAGTGCAAGTCAAAGCAATACACTTTTCCGTATGAGGTTTCTAAACATCATTCTTCTTGGCCACAAGAACTCACATAAATGATCACATGTATGCTGTACATGCAAAAAGCAGCTCCACAACCAGAGTACCAAACATTGTATTGTAGGAAAGGCAGATGAGCTTAGGGCAAGGGTCAACAACTCTTCTAATTATGATATTGTAACCATTAGTGAGACTTGATTGTTGGGCATTCAGGGTTCCAGTTATAGATGTGGCAGAGTGAAAGGATTAAGGGGAAGGGGTAGCATTACCAGTTAGGGAGAAGGTCACAGCAGTACTCAGTCAAGACAGACTGGAGGACTCATCCACAGAAGCTTTACATGTGGAACTGAGGAATAAGAAAAGTAAGACCACCTTAATGGGGCTACATACTAGACCATCTACCAGTCCGCAGGATTGTAGAGAGATTGCAGACTTACAAGAAACACAAGGTTGTGACAAGTGACTTTAACTTTCCCCATATTGTCTGAGACTTCCTTACTGTAAAAGGACTAGATGGGACACAGCCTGTTGAATGCATTCAGAAAAGTTTTCTTAATCATTACAGAAAATTTCTAATAAGGAATTGCATTAATACTAGACAATAAAGGTTTTACTTCCAGATTGCTTATGGATTTTGGGCTGTTGATCATGAAAATCACCATGAAATTTCTCTATCACGCACCAATTTAAATGGCCTACTTTGTTATTTCAAGTCATCATTCAAGTCAATTAAAAAGTTGCCAACAATGCAAGCTGAAATTGTCTCTTGTCCAGGCGTGCTGAAGCAGGGCAGATCCCGCATGGTTTTAGAAAGGTTATAAATTTTCATGAAGGATTTTGAGTTTTGATAACTGATGCTAAGAAGGCATTTTTGTTGGTCAGCAAATCAGACAGGTCAATCACAAGTAATACGAAGAACTTCCAGCTAAAATGGAGAAAGTCACATGGAAGGCATTCAAGGGTGCAGCTGAAAATTTTAGTGGCAACTACAGATCACCAAACTATGTGCAGCTGGTTAACCATATGCTTCAAGCATACAAGATCATTAAGTGCAACATATCACAACGGCATTGCAGTCATGGAGAAATGATAATCTGGGCAACTGGAATCCATCAATGCTGGCTGATAAATCGACATTTGAGCGAGAACCCTCAGACACCGAGTACAAAGGAAAATCATCAACAGAACATTTTTAGCTTAGTTGAACTACTGCAAAGCCTCAGCACTGTAATTAAATGCATTATATTTAATGAAAGTTAATTTCTTGTTTCTCCAAATTTCTATGTTACAAGTAGTCTGGAAAAATATTCTGAGGACGCTACACTTCGAAAAAAATTTGTTGTCCAATGAGCTCCTGTTAGGAAATGAGACAGGACAGGCGTCAGAAGCTTGTGTACGGGAACAGTCTGCATCTCGTGATCATAATGACCTTAGTTTCAAAGTATATACAAGTGTCCCCCGCTTTACGAATGTTCACTTTACGTCGCTTCGCTTTTACAATAGACCTACATTAGTAACCTGCTTTCGCATTACAAAGAGGATTTTTGCTTTTACGAAAAAATTTTCCATATAAATTAATTGTTCTTCGCTTTATGCCATCTCAGCTTAAGAAAGGTTTCATAGGAACACTCTACCATTGTAAGGAGGGGGCACCTGTATGGAAAAGGTAAGTCTGGCCTGCAATTTGAGATTCTAAACTAGAGAAAGGCCAATTTTGATGGTATCAGAAAGGATCTGGCAAGCATGGATTGGGACAGGCTGTTTTCTGACAGAGGTGCACTTAGCAAGTGAGAAGCCTTACAGTGAAATTTTGAGAGTACAGAGCTTGTGTGTCCCTGTCAGAATAAAAGGTAAAGATAACAGATTTAGGAACCTTGGTTTTCAAGATATATTCAGGCCCTAGATAAGGAAAAAAGTGTACAGCAGGTATAGACAAATAAGAACAAATGCAGTATAGGAAATGCCAGAGAACACTAAAGAAATCAGGAGGACTAAAAGGCACAAGGTGAGGTTGAGGAGAACGTCAAGGGATTCTACAAAGATGTTAAGAGCAAAAGGATTGCAAGGGACAAAAATTGATCCTCTGGAAGATCAGCAAGGTAACGTGTGTGGAGCCAAAAGAGATGGGGGAAAGATCTTAAATGGATTTTTGGCATCTATAGTTGGGAGAGGGGAAACGAGTCTATAGAAGTGATGCAAAGCAGCAGTAAACACCTATACAGATTACAGAGGAGGAATGTTTGCTGTCTTAAGCCAATTAGGGTGGATAAACCCCCAGGTCCTGTCAAGATGTTCCCTCAGACCTGTGGGAAACAAGTGCAGAAATTACAGAGGCTCCAGCAAAGATATTTAAATAATCCTTAGTGACAGGTGAGGTACCAGGGGATTGAAGGATAGCTAATGTTGTTTCACTGTTAAAAAAAGGCTCTAAAAACAAACCTGGAAATTACAGGCCAGTGAACCTGACATTGGTGGTGGAAAAGTTGTTGGAAGGTATTCCAAGGATATACGAGTATTTATATACGTAGACTGATTAGGGATAGTCAATAAGGCTTTGTGCATGTTAAGTCATATCTAACTAGCCTTATGGGAGTTTTTCAAGGAAATTACCAGGAGAATTGATGAAGGCAAGGCATTGGATGTTGTCTACATGGACGTTAGGTGAGATATTTGACAAAGTTTCCATGGGTAGTTGGTCAAGAAGGTTCAGTGGCTCAGCATTCAGGATGAGGTAGTAAATTGGATTAGACATTGGCATTGTGGGAGAAGCCAGAGAGTGGTACTGGATTGTTGCCTCTCTGACTGGAGGCCTGTGATTAGTGGAGTACCATAGGGATCAGTGCTGAGTTATCAGTTGTGTGTCATCTATATCAATGAGCTGGATGATAATGTGGTTAACTAGACCAGCATTTTTGCAGATAACACCAAGATGAGGGGTGTAGTGAACAGTGAGGAAGGCTATCATGGCTACAGTGGGATCTGTACCATTTGGAAAAATTGACTTAAAAGATGGGAGATGCTATTTAATGCAGTCAAGTATGAGGTGTTGCACTTTGGTTGGAGCAACCAGAGCAGGCCTTACAGAGTGAACGGTACAGCACAGAGGAATGTGCAAGAAAGGGATCTTGGAATACAGGTCCATAATTCATTGGAAGTGGCAGCACAGGTACATAGGATGGTAAACAACACCTTGCCCTTCACATATCAAAGTTTTGATAACAGGAGTTGGGATGTTACGTAGAAGTTGTATGAGACATTGGTGATGCCTAATTTGGAGTATTGTGTGCAGTTTTGATCACCTACCTACAGGAAAAATGTAAATACGTTTGAAAGAGCACAGAGAAAATTTACAAGGATGGTGCCAGGACAGGAAGACCTGATTTACAAGGAGAAATTAAATAGATTAGGACTTTATTCTTTGAAATGTAGAAGATTGAGGGGAAGATTTGATAGGAGTTTAGATAGGGTAAATGCAAACAAACATTTTCCCACAAAGATTGGGTGGGACTACACCCAGAGGACATGTACTTAGAGTGTAAGGTGCAAAGTTTAAAGGTATCATGAGGGGAAAATTCTTCACTCAGAGGATAGTGAAATTATTTAATGAGCTGCCAACATAAGTTCAGTAAATGCATGTAAGTTCAATATCAACATTTAAGAGAAGCATGGATAGGTACATGAATGGTAGAGGATATGAATGGCAATGGTCCTGGTGCAGATCACTGGGAGTAGGCAATTTATGCAGACCAGTGTAGACCAGAGGGCCCAAATGGCCTAGTTCTGATGCTGTATTTTTCTATGACTATGATCTAAAACAAAATGGACAGCTCACCATTTAGTTTATTAGACATTATCCAATTGGAATATAATTGTCTTCTTGAGAGCTTGAATGTAATCAAGTCAGGTGTCAGGTCTCTCAGTGGGAGAGCATTTTGGTTATAGTGATCACAATTCTATCTCCTTTACCATAGCATTCAAGAGGGATAGGTTTTGAAAGGGGTGACTTGAACAGCTTAGATGAGTAAGTGCAATGTATTTGGTAGGTGGCACACAATGAGCCACTGTGCAGTTGATAGTGGATGCGGTATTAGTTACATGGGTTACAGTGTTCAGGATGGTGTCACACTTAAGTAGATAAGCCTACAAGAGGAGAGGCTGCACTTGATCTGGTATTGGGAAATGAACCTGGTTAGGTGTCAGATCTCTCAGTGGGAGAGCAGTTTGGAGATAGTGATCATAATTCTATCTCCTTTGCCGTAGCTTTGGAGAGGGATAGGAACAGACAAGTTAGGGAAACATTTAATTGGAGTAAGGGGAAATATGAAGCTATCAGGCAGGAATTTGGAAGCATAAATTGGAAACAGATGTTCTCAGGGAAACGTACAGAAGAAATGTGACAAACGTTCAAGGGATATTTGCGTGGGTTCCTGCGTAGATACGTTCAAATGAGACAGGGAAAGGATGGTAGGGTACAGGAACCATGGTGTACAAAGGCTGGTGAAGAAAAGAGCTGATGAAAGGTACAAAAAACTAGGTAATGATAGAGATCTAAAAGATTATAAGGCTACTAGGAAGGAGCTTAAGAATGAAATTAGGAGAGCCAGGAAGGGCCATGAGAAGGCTTTGGCAGAAAAGATTAAGGAAAACCCCAAGGCATTCTACAAGTATGTGAAGAGCATCAGAATAATACGTGAGAGAATAGGACCTATCAAGTGTGACAGTGGAAAAGTGTGTATGGAACCAGAGGAGATGGCAGAGAAACTTAATCAATACTTTGCTTCAGTATTCACTACAGAAAAGGATCTAGGTGATTATAGGGATGACTTACAGCAGACTGAAAAGCTTGAGCATGTAGATATTAAGGAAGAGGATGAGCAGGAGCTTTTGGAAAGCATCAAGTTGGATGTCACCGGGACCAGATGGGATGCACCCCAGGCTACTGTGAGAAGTGAGGGAGGAAATTGCTGACCCTCTGGCGATGATCTTCACATCATCAATGAGGACAGGAGAGGTTCCACAGGATTAAAGGGTTGCAGATGTTGTTCCCTTATTCAAGAAAAGGAGTAAGGATAGCCCAGGAAATTATAGGCCCGTGAGCCTTATTTCAGTGGTTCGTAAACTGATGGAAAAGATCCTGAGAGGCATAATATGATTAGGAATAGCCAGCGTGGCTTTGTCAAAGGCAGGTTGTGCCTTACAAGCCTGACTGAATTTTCTGAGGATGTGACTAAACTGGGCAGCATGGCTTGAAGGAACAGAAGAGCCTGCTCCATGCAGTATCTCAATAAATAAATAAGTAGCAACAGCCTCAGGACCCACACCACCAGGTTCAGGAACAGTTATAATTTCTCATCCATCAGGCTCTTTAACCAGAGGGGATAACTTCATTCGTCACATCGCTGAACTGTTCCCACAATCTACGGACTTACTTTCAAGGACTCATCTCATGTCCAATATTTATTGTTTGTTTGTTTATTTATTTATCATTATTTTATCATTTTTGTTTCTTTGGATATATTGTGAACACCCGCAAGAAAATAAATATCAAGGTTGTATATGGTGACATACATGTACATTGATAATAAATTTACTTTGAAATTTAATCAGTGACTTAATATTCTTTTCTTCTATCCCAACAGCTTCAGTCTTCCTGCACCCTGCTCCCAACTGAAGGCAGGTCTCATTCAGCCAGATACATCCCAGTATTTAACAAGCCAGGAGCACTGCAGAAATTCTCAGCAGAGCCTGGATCACCTGAAGAAGATGGATACTAATAGAGTTAGGAGATTTCAACTCCCAGCAGCATGGCAATCGATGAAATTGAATTGATAAGTCGTCAGCAAAGAATCATGTGATTATTTCAGCAAGTGACTCCAATTTCAAAAGATGATAAAATTTGGCAGTAAAATAAACTACCATTCAGTCAATCACTGCAATACAAGGGGTAACTGGTAAGTTTGTGGCCTAAGGTAGAAGGAGTCAGTGTTAGAAAATCTAGCACATTTATTTTTCAACATAGTCCCCTCCTACATTTACACACTTAGACCAGAGGTTTTGGAGCATACAGATCTTGGACCTCCAGAAAGTCTCCACGGCAGGGGTGATTGATAAGTTCATAGCCTAAGGTAGAAGGCGATGAGTTAAGGCTGATTTATACTTGCGCATACGGGCTACGCCGCAGCCTACGCTGTAACCCTGATTTTCACTTCTGCGTCACTCTACGCCATAGCGAGCACGCGTCAGTGTGCACCAAAACGCTAGTTGGCAGTGGGGTTTCTATGCCACTGTGTTGAGTTTCTTCGTGAGAGACATGGATGAGGAAATACATTTCAAATATTTTTGCATGCCGGCAGGTAGATTTGACGATTTGGTTTATCTATTTCATATCGGTGTACAGACAGCCTACAAACATGGCGGAGGAGAACCAACCAGAAATGCGTAGGAGGAAATGTGATGCTACCAAACGGACCAATCACAGTCGTTGCGGTCTGCATCGTCGCAACACGTGAGTAACTTTTCTGGAGAGGTGCACGTCACCCTACGGCGTAGGGTACACAATACCTACAGCATAGATGCGACACACAAGTATATATCAGCCTTTATACAGCTCTCGTTACATGCACATGCAGATCTACTCTGCGTGATTATGCAGAAAATTTGAATACCTCATTCTACCTTAGGCCACGAAATTATCAATCACCCCTGATGAGTTAACTTCAAACTTTCTGCATAATCACTCAAAAGAGTTGAACTGCACGTGCATGTAATGAGAGCTGTATAACTCATCTCCTTCTACCTTAGGCCACGAACATATCAATCACCCCGTATATAATTTTTAAGAGAAATAGATCAGAAATCTTACTTATAAAACAGTAAACATGCGCAATTAGCAACATGAAGACAACACAAGATTTGAGTTTAAGGTGTAATGATAAAACTGTATCTAGAAAGGTAATCTGTCTGTGCCATAATCGCTTAATGCTGTGCAATTCCACATTTTACTTTTGTGAAAAAATTAACAAACATATTTTATTAAGACATCAGAAACAGCAGAGGCTGTAGCTATTGGCAATACCGCAAACATACAGTCATTTTCAGCGTGTTACCAGAAAAACACAAATAAGGCACATACCCACAGTGCAGTCAACTGTCCACCCAAGGCTGTTAGTACTTGACAAAGTCTCTTTAAAAAGATGTAGTGTTGTTCCCCAAGCCCAGCTCCATGAGCTGTCCTGCAAGAGTAAAATGTTCAATCATTTCTGAAATGGATAATTAGAACATTAGAACATTTCTGACAAGAACTGGCCATTTGGCCCAACAAAGATTGCCAAGTTCCTATTGACATAATGCATTGAAATGACTATCGAGTTTAGATTTGAAAGTCTCTTAGGTACTACTCTCAACTACACAACTGGGTATTTTGCTCCATGTGTCCACAACTTACCACGTAAAGAAATGCTTCCTGACGTTAGTCTGAAATCTCCCCTTAACCAGTCTCCACCTACAGCCCTGTATCCTTGATGGATAAACTTTGAAGGTGCACCTGGCATCCACTCAATGATTTTGAACACTTTTATCATGTCTCCTCTCATTCTACAAACAAGAGAAAATCTGCAGATGCTGGATCTACATCTACTTAGGCTACAAAGATTTAATTCTTTCAACCTTTCCTCATAGCTCATTCTCTGCAGACCTGGAATGAGCCTAGTCGTCCCTCTCTGGACTCTCCAGTGCCTTCACATCCCTCATACAATATGGAGACCAAAATTGTACACAGTAGTCAAGGTGTGGCCTCATAGTGATGAGTCTACCAGGGTGCCCAACCCTTCTCTTACAGTGCACTTTCTAATTCAAGACACCCCACTGAATATTTATCTAATATTTCTACTTCCAATATGTAATACTTTACATTTACTGTTACAGTTATGGATCCCACAACCCACCTGGGTCGTAGGGGCACTGTATCAGTTGTGGGTGAGTGCCTGGGTTGCGGCAAAGCTCTCTCCAGTCCACTCTACAATGTTGTCTGTCCATTTCCTTCTCCATCTGCTCCTTTTTCTTTTCCCCTGCATCATTCCCTGAAGAGTGGTCCTTCAGAGTCCATTTGATCCTATTATGTGGCCATATCATCTCAGTTTCTTCTTTACTGTGGACAGTAGATCGTCATAGTGTCTCATGTGCTGGGTGATGGCTCCTCATACTTCATCATTTGAGATATGGTTTGTATACGAGATGCCAAGGAACCTTCTGAAGCATCTCATTTCTACTGCCTGGATCTTCTTTTGCAGTTCTGCTGTCAAAGTCCATAATTCACATGCATACGAGAAAGTGGAGAGCACAAGTGCATGCAGAGGTTTCAACCTGGATCTAACAGCGATGCTATTGTCTCTCCAGATGATTTCAGTTTAGCCAGTGTTGTTGTTTGGGCTGTCCTTGCAAGGACTTCAAGCTTTGATCCTTCTTGGTTGATGATCGCACCAAAATACTTGAACTGTTTCCAAGTCTCTAGTCCTTTTCCACCAACTGTGACTTTTATTGTGATTGGCTCCACAGCCTTTCTCAGTAGCTTGGTTTTCTCTGCATTACCTCCATGCCATATCTGGTAGATGTATCCCGCAGACAGTTCGCAAGACAGACCAATTCGTCCTCACTTCCTGCTAGCCCATCAATGCCACCGGCGAACCTGAGGTTGGTCATGATCTGTTCTCTGATACTGACTGTGCCAATATGGTCACCCAGGGCATCTGTCATTATCTGCTTCAGGAAAATATTGAACAGCATGGATGTAAGGAGGCAACCTTATCGGACTCCAGCTGATGATTTACAAGGATGTTGTCTGGTTTGGGGAGCATGCCTATTGAGAATAGGTTTAATGAACTCAGCCTTTTCTCCTTGGAGCGACAGAGGATGAGAGGTGACCTGATAGAGGTGTACAAGATGATGAGAGGCATTGATCATGTGGATAGTCAGAGGCTTTTTCCCAGAGCTGAAATGGCTAGCACGAGAGGGCAGTTTTAAGGTGCTTGGAAGTAGTACAGACGATAGGGGTAGGTTTTTTTTTGAAAAAATACGTAGAGAGTGGTGAGACCACGGAATGGGCTGCTGGTGAAGGTGGTGGAGGCGGAAACAATAGGGTCTTTTAAGAGACCCTTCAATAGGTACATGGAACTTAGAAAAATAGAGGGCTATGGGTAACCCTAGGTAATTTCTAAGGTAAGGACATGTTCAGCATAGCTTTATGGGCCAAAGGGCCTGTATTGTGCTGTAGGTTTTCTATGTTTCTATGTATGGGATCACTCTGCAACTGTGCCTTGAAGAAGTACCACACTGCCAGCTTTGGTGTACAGCTGCTTGATGGTTTGGATTAGCTTCTGGCCCATGTTGTATCTCTTCAGTGTGGCCCAGAGTGCATCATGCCCCACCCCATCAAATGCCTTTTTGAAGTCTATGAACTCATAGAAGATATCCTGTTGATGGTTGTATTTCCTCACACAGTACTCAGGAGGTTGAACATCTGTTCTGTTGTACTGCTGAATCCAGCTTGCTCTTCAGTGATTATTTCTTCTGCCTATGGTTTCAGTCTATTCAAGATGACTTGCAACATCTCTTTGCTTGCATGGCTGATAAAACATGTTGTTCTATAATTCTAGCACTGCTGCAAGTTGCCTTTCTTTGGGAGAGTGATGAGTTATTTTGTCCAGGATATTGGCCATTCTCCAGTCTGCCAGATTTTGTTGCAAATATTGGTGAGGATGTCTATCAGTGTCTCTCTTCCATGTTTTATTCCTGCAGCTTTCCCATTCTTCAGTAATCTTATGGCTGCTTCTAATTCCTCCCACAGAATTGTAGGGGGGTCTGGACAGAGGGAGTATTTCTGACGTCTGGCAGCTGCACTCTACCTAGAAGGGTGAACAGGCTTCACTGGCCCTCATCCATCTCCTCAATCTCTCATGTCTGCCTCCAAGTGGCACACCGCGATACGCCTCTTCAGCTGGTGGGCTAAACGACATAAGGGTGTGGTGTTAGCATGGCACCACTGGGCAAAAGACCTCATCGACAAAGTCACTTGATGAGTTCCCCAAAGAACAACAACAGCCATGTGTTCAAGACAGGTTAAGCCACCGAGCTGACCTTGACAGCTGAGGACATCAGCTGTGGTCTGGTCTGGAGAGGGATGGGCAGCACCAGGCCTCACCAGCCAAAGACATGCAGCATGATGAACACAGAACAGACCCCATACTGGATTGGTCACCACCAGGGTCACCAAGGACCACTCCACCCGTTGCATACCAGGGCAGAGGTGCTAAATACCTCACCACAGAAGATCCATGGGAGAAACTCCATCCCATTAGCCACATAGAACGTGAGAACACTTGCCCAAGCAGGAAAACTGCAGAAACTCACATATGAGCTGGAAGGGTATAGCTGGCACACCATAGGACTCTGAAGTGTCAGGTGGAAAAACCTCGGTGAACATCTTACTGAGAAAGGCCATATACGATAGTACAGTGGAGAATTTGACAAATGTGCCAGTGGTGTAGGATTTCTTGCAACAAGAGCATCAAGAACTCAGTACTAGGGTGCCGCCTAGTATCCAGCAGGCTTATTTCCATCCGCCTTAGATCAGCACCTTTCTACATCTCAGTGATTCAGGCCTATGCACCAACATCTGACAATGAAGATGACCAAGTGAAGGAATTCTACAGCCAACTCCAGGGCATTATTGACAAGGTGGGTCCAGATACACTGAAAGACTTAAAAGAATTCTGTGGCCCCTCCTGTAATGCCAATGAGTAAGGATTACGCCAACTTGAGTTTGCCAACTGCAACGTGGTGCTTGCGAACACTCTTGGAAAGCACAAGACATCACGATGCTGGACTTGGCATGCACCCAACAGATCCATAGCCACTTTGGTCTGGGATCAAGTGAGCCACAACAAGGATGTTCCCAGGTGCTGATATTGGAAGCGACCACGACCTGGTGATAATGACCTTTAGAATCAGGCTGAATAAAGTCAAGAAGCCCAAGAACATCAGAATGAAATTCAACTTGGACAGACTGAAGGACACCTCCTTCAAATCCTTTAAAACTACAGATGATGGAAAATTTGCACAACTGCTGATGCTTGATGAAGATGCAGAAATGTTGACAACTAAGTTCATGAAATGATGACAGCAACAGCCAATGAGATACTTGAAAAAGCCATAGGAAAACTGAACCCTGCATAACAGAGGATATCCTGGAAATGTGAAATACTAGAAGAGACCTGTAGAAAACTAAGAACACGACAACAGGAGCTGTAGCATACAGAGATTTGCAAGATCCAGAAAAACATGATCAAGGTCAACGAAGAATGGATTGAGAGACTGTGTACAGAGATAGAAGACAGCCTGAACAAGAACAGCAGCAGGCAAGCATTTCAAATTGTAAAGGACCTCATTAAACTGACAGTCACGGGTCAGCACAATCCAAGACAAAGAAGGAAACTGTCTCACAGATGAAGACATTCTCAAGAGATGGACTGAGATTTGTTCAGACATTTACAATCATCAGACCTAAGGAGACTCCAGCAACTTGTCAAACAACGATGACTTTCCAATTCTGTGGGAAGAAGTACTTTACATTTACTTATGTTAAATTTCATCTGCCATTTAGCTGACCACATCAGGATTTTGTTTAGATCTAACTGTATTGATTCTGCTGCCTGAATGTGATCAGCCTATCCCCCTAATTTTGTGTCATCAGTAAACTTCACTAGTTCATTTGTTATGTGCTTATCCAAATCATTAATGTAAAATGTAAACAGCAGCAGTCCCAAAACTGATCCCTGCGGAACCCCACTTTTAATATCTTCTGGGTGTGAAAATGATCTTCTCATCATAATGGAGACACCACTTTTTCCCTTTATTAGGGAGACAGAGAGCCTGTGGTATGTTGAATTACCGGGTGAACGAGTCGATTTTGAGGTACTGTCTGTGTCTTTATTGATTCTTTGCTGCATGCTTGAGTGCTCGGTGGGGGGTGCTGATGCTTTTTGCTGGTGGGGGGGCATTGCTTTGCTGCTACTTACACATGGGTGGGGAGAGCTGGGGTAGTTTTGGGGTTCTAACATTTAACTGTCATTCATCCTTAAGGGCACTCCTCTGTTTTCGTGGATGTTTGCAAAGAAAAATAATTTCAGGATGTATATTATATACATTTCTAACATTAAATGTACCTATTGAAACATATTGAACTCATTGTTTTCTGTTTTTGAGCTAATTCTGCACCCATTCACATACCTTACCCTGAATCCATACCTCCTGTAATTTGATTATTAACCTCCTGTTGGGTACCTTATCAAAAGCCTTCTGAAAGTCCAAGTAAATTACATCCATCACTCTATTATTATCATAAGTTTTAGTTGCCTCTTCATAGAACTTCAGCATATTAGTAAAACATAATTTCCCTTTCCTGAACTCATGCTTGCTTTCTGCAAACATGCCTGTTCTTATCAGCTGCTTTTCAATTTCACTCTTTATTATTGTTTCCATTATCTTGCCGACGATACACGTAAGCTTACTGGCCTAGTTACCAGGGTCAGTGCGGTCACTCTTCTTGTAACACTGGGACATTAGCCCATTTCCAGTCCTTGGGATTTCACTAGTCTTCAGTGACTTTTGTATACATAATCACAGACATCTAAGTGCCCTTGGATATCTGTTGACTGGCCCTGAGATTAATTAACTTTCAGCCTTTTCAACTGAAATAGGACCCCACTCCTAAGATCTCCAAATCATTTAAAACAACCCTATTGCTAACATCTTCGCAGGTGAATATTTTAGCAAAATATGACTTGTGTATCCACTATGTCCTTCCCTGCATAATTATTCCTAATACACTTAACTTCCTCCTTGACTTTTTGAAAAAAAAAATCTCTTGGAGTCAATCTTAGCATTCAGCAATATCCTTTTCAACCTGCCTTTTGGCAATCTGAATTTCCCCCTTGACTACAGCTTTAATATTTTCAAATGCTCTACAGTTAACAGCATTACTATCTTAGAAAGAACAGTCTTTGAAATATTCCATTAAGTAAATGCACAATTTTACACTGCAAAAGTAAACTATTGCCCATTGAGTCTGCATTGGACCTTTGAACTTTTTCCAATTTAATCACACAACACAAATTTCTAATGAACAGCCTTTTTAAGTTACCATGGAATTAAATTCCATTAGCCCCTCTACTCAAGCATTCTAAGTCTTAACAATTTTTTTTGAAGTATGCCATACCTGGTTCTTTTTTTCAAATATTTCTTTAACCTGAAACTAACATCTAAGTCCTCAGTAAAACCCTCGATTTCGTATTAATATTTCCCTTTTATACTCTCTGTGCCAAATAATTCCTACTACAACAGCTCTATTTGATTGAATTCAGCTGCAATCAATTTGTTCCTCAGATGCTCAGCAGGTCGGTTGGTTTTTGCCAACAGTTAATATTTCAGTAATTGAATTTAGATCTGTGAAACCTCTCAAGCGATTTGATATCCAAGCAAAATTACTTTCTCCTCTCTTTCAATTCAGTATCCCCCCCTCAAAGAACTTATAATTTTTTTCCTCTGCTAATGAACCCCTTAAAAATATACCATTATCTTGTTTTTATTGTTTTGCACAAGGACATGAATTTGCCACATCAACCCAGTTCAACTGTTTGTCTCAGACCTGCTGAAAAACATACTGCTAAATTTTACATTAAGCATATTTTATCTTGTTTTCCACTTATGAATAAAGTAATTATATTTTCTCATTAAGATTTCAGACTTCATTTTTATGACTCCTCCAGCACCCTAAGCTCACCTGATTTCAAATCATGTAAATAAAAATGCTAATTCCAAACCCTGATATATTTACCTGTAGTCAGAAAAAAAATTCCACAAGCACATCACTGCCAATCCATAGCTTAATATGTAATGAAGTTTTTCTTTTATACTGTTCTACCTTCCAAATAAGTCTGATTCAAAGCACTTCATCATGTCTTTTCAAAAACCATAAGTATAACATCTACCACACTACAGTTTTGCTTTTGTAACTTCCAGTAACAGTTATTGGTAGATTAAAAAAGGGAAGTTAATTTTTATGCAAGCCAACTAATACCAATACACGTCTCTGATTTATCCTTGACAATCTTCATTATTTAAGTTTTTTTTTGGGGGGGGGGGGTTTATAACTTTTATCCACCAAAATGTGTAATAATGATTTCTAACCAAAACACGATTTGTAGTCAATGATTTTGATATCCAAATTTTGTCATTTTAAAGGCCAATGCCAAGAAAAATGATTTCAAGTAACACGGTTTATGAAATTAATACTTCTGAAAACACACTTACTGTGCAGCTGACAAAATACAGTGCATGGCAGCATCACTGAAGAGGACCAGCAAAGGCTTCCGATCCTCCAGTTTGCCCTAACAAATGAGGGAAGCACAAGCCAGTGAAAATGGATTTAGAGTTTTGCAGTTACACAATATTCTACATAAAATACAGAGGACAGAAACTATTCAAATAGAGAAGTCCCTTATGAATAATGCAAATTTCATTATGCATTTAAAATACATTTGCTTATAAAATCTTCCAAGATAAGACTAAATTGCACAACACTTACACGTTGACTAGATACACTTTCAAGAATTATGGGATCAAAATGTGTTGTGCAGAAGCATAGGCAAGTTTTTCACGTTAGGCTGCCAACTGATAACTCTACCCTATCATAAATTTAAAGTAGGAATATTCGAAACCCAAAAAATATTGAAATATATCAAATCTAATTCTTCAGCACTTTCAATTACAATTTTAAATTATATTATCATAAAATTTAGTGATTCAAGCTTATCCAGAAGTCCTTTATTGTTATTTCAGTGTATATCTATATACTCAGAAGCATATTGTAACAAATGCCACTTCATTCATTAAAATTTTACCCGTGGGTAAAACACTAAAATCATTTCTAGGACACACTCAACAGTGCAACATAGGAAAAGACCCTTCAGCCCACCATGTCAATGCTAACCACGATTCTACCTACATGTACATGATCCACACCCCTCTATTCCGACTGTTCATCACTCTAAATATTGTTATTCTATCTGCTTCTATCACCTCTCCTGGCAGCACACTCAAGTCACCTAGCACTGTTTAAAAAAAACTTGCTTTGTATATCTCCTTTAAGCGTTCTCTTTTCACCTGAAACCAATGTCATCTGTTACTTTTGACTCTGGATTTTGGGAAGGTGACTATCTCCCCTATTGCCATTTCACATAATTTTAGATATTTCTACAAGTACACTCCTCAGTCACTGACTATAAAATTTCTCCACCTTCTACGTATACACCCCAAGCGTGGCAACATGCTGTTGAACTTTTTCTGCATCCTCCACAAAGCTTCCATATCGTTCCTAAATGCTACGGAACTGCACGCACTACACCAAATGCAGCTTATCCAAAATTTTATGATTTCATTGACCCATATAATGAAGGCTAGCATGCTATATGCTTTCTTTACCAACTTATCCACTTACAGTATGCTGCACTTTCAGGGAGCAATGGACATGCACCCAGGGCACTTCTGTACATCAATGCTCCAAAGAGCTCAGTCATTTTCCACAGTATTTCACCTTGCATTTGATCTCCCAAAAATACTTTCCTAGAACCCAGACCTAATCATTACTTTGCCATCAGGTATTACCTTTCTGCTCACAGCAATAAGCAGACACTCCGCTGCCTCCAGTTGCAATTCTGGTTCAGTTAGTAACATACACAGCACTTCAAGCAGCTTGCAGCTATCAGCTGCAATGTGGTGCAGAGCAACCCAGTCCACATATCCAGCCAGAGTACCAAGAGTTGCTATTGCAACGCGACAGTGTGCCTTGGCCTGCATGGGGAGAAAAACAAGTTGAAAATTAACTTGGGTGCATAACCACGTATCGAGTACATTAAACATGTGCAATATTTATAAGATACATGATGCCTATTACTGCAGGATCATACATATCGAGTACCAATCCTAAATGAGGGAATAGGAACCAAACATTCTCTGATTAGACTATGAATAAGGAAGCTAATTTGGAAGGAAAGAAAAACAATGAGCCTTAAAGTTCATCATATTTAAAAATTACAGATAAAAATATAAAATTCTGGAAACACTCAGGTCAGAACAGGCAAGTGTCCTCAAGTTAAAGCATCTCTTCCCAAAGATGCAGTCTGACATGCCAGGCATTTCCAACATTGTTTCAATTCACTTTACATCTTAAAACCAGCTTTTTCATGTGCTTTGCAAGCACAGAAAAGTCAACTGCAAAACTTATTCAGAGAAGTGTGCAGGGGTTGTGCTGTACGGTGGTACACGTGCTCTAAATAAATGCAAGCCTACCTTGCTTTCTTCAGTAGCATTTCCTTTCTATAAGAAATTGAAAGCAAAATCTTAGAAAAACAGTTATAACACATTGCACAAACAATGGCTCAACAGATTTGCAGATAAATTGACAAGTCAAAGAAATCAGTCAAACAATTCACATGATATCTACAACTATATGCAATAAATGCAGACTGCATACATCTCTGCAACTAGCCATTTATCAAGAAAAGCAATAGGCCGGTAAATAAACAAGTCAGTCTACCATATGAGCATCTGAGCTGAAGAATAATGATACTTCATCCAAAAGGCATCCCAACCAAGAATTTTCAATACTTTATCCACACCATGGAAAATTTACATGACCAAATATAACTTTGGTGATTAAATATACCAAAAGTAGATTAATCCTATCTGCACACAATGCCATGCATTTTCCAAACAAATGTCATATCAATTGTGTATTAGATGCAACTCAGACATTATTTACCTAATCTAATCCAGTATTAGTAACATTATAACTCCTTATTAAATGTCTGGATCAACTCCTATACCCCTAAATATTTTGAACATACAAAAATGTATAAATTTGACCTCCTAAATTACATTTAACAGGAATAGTCACTAGAGAAACCTTGCTATTTATAAGACTAACCACTCTTATAGTCTTACAGATATTATAGTCTTATAATATCTTGCTATTTATAAGACAACCACTCTTATAGACCACCCATCCCCACACAAAAGAATGGGTAAAACTGAAATGAAGTCACTCCTTGATTGTTATTGCTTAATCTCACTTCATAAATTAACCCTTGGAATCCAAGACTTATTTTGCCAAGTCTAAAACCACCCGTTCAAGAACATACACTCCCAAGAAATAGAGCACGAAACTGAATAAAGAACTACAGGTGTGAACTAACAATGATTTGCAAAAACTGTGGCACAACTTCAACGTTTTGTATTCTGATCTGCAAAGATCAGGGCTCCATTATCCTTTTCAATTATTTTCTACACCTGTCCATGACATTTTGGTAATGTATGCAGTAAAATTCCCAAGTCTTTTTAGATGATTGCCTGTTTCCACATTGTCATCAAGTTACCTTTCCTTCCTCTGATAAATTGAAACAAACTTCAAGTGGCATCAGCATTGATTAACTTTGGGAAAATGAACCCGACATTTTCTGGTTGTCTACTTCTGCCACTATTACATAACATAAATACTCTAAAAGGAAAGTTTTGAACTTCATTTAGCACGAATGGCAACAGTAATAAGAGTATGTCAATTACCAGTTGTTTATAATTCTGTGTGTGTTCCTGCAAGATGTCTAATAGAAAACTGAAGAGCTGCATCATATTTTGAGCCAGTGCATGCTGGATATCC
Organism: Hemitrygon akajei; assembly: GCF_048418815.1. Lineage (NCBI taxonomy): Eukaryota > Metazoa > Chordata > Chondrichthyes > Myliobatiformes > Dasyatidae > Hemitrygon > Hemitrygon akajei. The sequence continues at coordinate 34,206,973 of NC_133130.1, forward strand.
TTGCGTCGCTGAACGGGTATAGTCTGAAATGTTACCACATCTTCTACAAGTCGCAATAGAATCAACATTACCAGTTCTGTTTGAGTCTCCTGAAAAGAAAATAATTTCCAAATTGATCATCACTGAACAGATTGCACAATTAGTATACAAATCATAGAGTATTTCAAGAGGGGAATTAAAACTAGAAGGCAAAAGTGTAAGACTTCTTTTTAAAATCAAAAATTCTTTTCTGAATGAGAAGAATAGGTCATTTGACCCCTTGAGCCTATTCTACCATCTATCAAGATCATGGTTGATATTCTATCTCGATTTCACTTTCCAGCACAATTCTCAAATATCAAACTATTTTAAATGCTACAACTAATCCTCTATAATCCTCAAGAGCAGAGGAATCCACTCATCATTACTCTGACAAGTGAAGAAATTTCTCCCATCTCCAATCCTCAATAGTCTACATTTTATTCTCAATTTTTGTCCTTAGTCCTAGATTTTTCAAGAGAATCACCCTCCCTGCTTCTGGCCTGTCAAGTTCTTTAAGAATTCTATGTTTCTCTGGAATCTCTTCTCATTTCTCAAAATCTACAGAATGCAGTTTCAGTCTACTCACTCTCCTCACTTCGTCAAACCTGGGACCAATCTACTAACCTGTATTCCCTCAATGGCAACAGCATCCTGTGTTAGATAGGTATCCAAAACAGTAAAAATACTTCAAATACAGTCTCAGCAAAGCCACATATAATTGCAATGTCTGAAATCAAACCCTTTCTTCATAAAAACCAGCCTATCTTTGTCTTCCTGCTGCATCTGCATGCTGGTCTTCAGAAACGTGTAAAACACCTTTCAACAGCACCTTCTGATTTGGGCAAGTGGCAGACTTCATTTTCCATTCCCAAAACTCCATCTGCCACACATTTTACCTGCTTACTCAGCATGTCCATGCCCGTTGAAGCCTGACATTTTGACGTTTGACATTTTCCTCTCTACTTACTATTACAATTAATTTATCACCATCAGCAAACAATGTCATTTTACTACCTGCTTACCCAAATTATCAATGAAGGTCATGAACAGCTGGGGTCCAAACATTGCTCTCTGCAGTAATCACAGAATTACCAGTGCATTAGTTATTCAGTCCAATAACCAGTTTTCAATGCACATCAGTAGATTATCAACAATTCCATCCCCTTTAACTCTGTTAACTGAAGTTCTGCGTTGGTCTCTCCTGTTGGGCTCAGTGGCATTCTAAGTAGTACAGCAGCCTGGGTACAATTCTGACCTCTGATGCTGCCAATATGGAGTTTGCATGCTCTCTACATAACCGCGTGTGCTTCTCCCAAGTACTCCAGTTTTCACCCATATCCCAAATAATATTTATTATTGTCATATGTAGAGAGATACAGTTAAAAGCTTGTTTGAGTGGCAACCAGCAAGACCATCACATACAGAAGTACATCACGATAGTAAAAAGAGAAAAAAAAAACAGAATGCAGGATATGGTAGAGCACAGGTAAACAAATAAAGTTCAAGGGCAACAAGAAAGCATATTGGGAGATAAAAAGTTCCATTTCTGGATAAGAAAGGCCCATTCAAGAACTGGATAAGTAAGATAGAAGCTGTCATCTCGTCTAGTGGCACATACCTTCAAGCTTTTGCTTCTTCAGCACAGGACAGAAGAAAACAGAGAATAACCCTGATTATGTGAGCTGCTGGTGGTTAGGTTCACTGGTTACTGAAATTACTTCTGGTTTAAGTGGTTAGTCAGAGAATCAGGATGCTAATGGGCAAAGGAAAGATTAGGTAAATCTGGTGGCAAATGGGATTAATGGACTTATTTATGTGAACTGGATAGACTCAATCAACCAAATGGCCTCCTATATTGCATGAGCCTTCCAGAAATTAACTAACTCCATGATGAATACTAGCCTCTGTAGTATCCAAGACATCTTCAAGGTGTGCTACCTTAGGAAGCTGGCATCCATCATTAAGGATCCCCACCACTAGGACATGTCCTCTTCACATTGCTAACGTCAGGAAGGAGGTACAGAAGCCCAAAGGCACATACTCAATGACTCAGGAACAGCTTCTGCCCCTTTGCCACCCAATTTCTAAATGGACATTGAACCCATGAACACAACCTCACTATTGAATTGAATTGACTTTATTACTTACATCCTTCATATACATGGAGGAAAAATGTTTATGATACGTCTCCGTCCAAATGTGCAATGTGTAATTTATAATAAATAGTATGTACAACAGAATAGTCAATGTAACAGAAATATAGTTGAGTCAGCACGAGTTAAGCAGTCTAGTTTTTGCTCTACTTCTTTTAACTTAACTATTTCATTAAACTGCCGCCATAAAGTTAACAAATTTCATGACATATGCCAGTGATATTAAACTTGTTTCTGAAATTCATATCCACCTGTTCCCCTTATCTACACTACTTGTTACATCCCCAAAGAACTCCAACAGATTAGTCAAACGTAATCTAGCCTTAAAAAACCAATGGTGATTTGGTTTAATCCTATCATTATTTTCAGATTGCTGGATTATTATACCCTTTATGAGATTCCACCATTTTCCTACTATTGAGACTAACAGGTCAATAATCCATTGTTTTCTCTTTCCTTCCTTTCTTAAATAACTTAGAACCATAGAACACTACAGCACAGTACAGGCCCTTCAGTCCTCCATGTTGTGCCGACCCATATAATCCTTTAAAAAAAGTACTAAACCCACACTACCCCATAACCCTCCATTTTTCTTTCATCCATGTGCCTGTCCAAGAGGCTCTTAAATACCCCTAGCAACACACACAAAATACTGGTGGAACGCAGCAGGCCAGGCAACATCTATAGGGAGAAGCGCTGTCAACGTTTCAGGCCGAGACCCTTCCTTAAATACCCCTAAATGTTTAAGCCTCCACCACCATCCCTGGCAAGTCATTCCAGGCACTCACAACCCTCTGTGTAAAAAATTTACCCCTGATGTCTCCCCTAAACATTCCTCCCTTAATTTTGTACATATGCCCTCTGGTGTTTGCTATTGGTGCCCTGGGAAACAGGTACTGACTATCCACCCTATCTATGCCTTTCATAATCTTGTAGACCTCTATCAAGTCCCCTCTCATTCTTCTACGTTCCAAAGAGAAAAATCCCAGCTCTGCTAACCTTGCTTCATATGACTTGTTCTCCAAACCAGGCAACATCCTGGTAAATCTCCTCTGCACCCTCTCCATAGCTTCCACATCCTTCCTATAATGAGGTGACCAGAATTGAACACAATACTCTAAGTGCAGTCTCACCAGAGATTTGTAGAGTTGCAACATGACCTCTCTACTCTTGAACTCAATCCCCTGTTAATGAAGCCTTGCATCCCATAGGCCTTCTTAACTACCCTATCAACCTGCGCAGCAACCTTGAGGGATGTATGGATTTGAACCCCAAGGTCCCTTTGTTCATCCACACTCTTAAGTAACTGACCATTAATCCTGTACTCAGTCTCCTGGTTTGTCCTTCCAAAATGCATCACCTCACACTTGTCCGGATTGAACTCCATCCGCCATTTTTCTGCCCAACTCTGCAGCCTGTCTATATCCTCTTGTAACCTTCAACAACCTGCAGCTCCATCCACAACTCCTCCAGTCTTCGTGTCATCCGCAAACTTACTCATCCATCCTTCCGCCTCTACATCCAGGTCATTTATAAAAATCACAAATAGCAGGGGTCCCAGGACAGATCCCTGCGGCACTCCAGCAGTCACCGACCTCCAGGCAGAATACCTTTCTTCCACAACTACCCTCTGCTTTTTTCCTTAAAGCCAATTTTTTTTAATCCAAACAACCAAGGTTCCACTTATCCCATGTCTCATGACTTTCTCGATGAGTCTCTCATGAGGAACCTTGTCAAATGCTTTGCTAAAGTCCATGTAGACCACATCCACTGCCCTACCCTCATCAATTTCTTTTGTTACCTCTTCAAAAACTCAACCAGGCTCGTGAAGCACGATCTTCCCTTCACAAATGTTGACTATCCATGAGTAGACTGTACTTCTCCAAATGCTTGTAGATCCTATTTTAAGAATCCCTTCCAGTAGTTTGCATACCACTGACGTAAGACTCACCAGTCTATAGTTCCCAGGTTTCTCCCTATTAACTTTTTTAAACAAGGGAACTACAATTGCCATTCTCCAATCTTCTGGCATTTCCCCTGCAGCCAAAGAGGATTCAAAGATCACAGCTAATGCTCCTGCAATCTCTTCTCTCAATTCCCACAACAACCTGGGGTGTATCATATCAAGTCCTGGGAATTTATCAATCTTAATGTTTTTAAGATCATCCAGCACTTCTTCCTCTTTGATTTCCACATTGTCCAGCACACAGGCCCGCTCAACTTCGACCTCATCCTGATCAAGATCCTTTTCACTTGTGAATACTGAAGCAAAGTATCATTCAGGACCTCCCCAACCTCTTCCGCTTCCAGGCACATGTTGCCCTCTTTATCCTTTAGTGGTCCCACCTTCGTTCTCGTCATCCTCCTATTCTTCACATATGCATAGAACGCCTTGGGGTTCTCCTTAATCCTATATGCCAAGGCCTTCTCATGCCCCCTTCGAGCTCACCTAAGTCCTTTCTTTAGCTCCTTCCTGGCTACCTTATATTTCTCATAAGCCCCTCCTACTTCCTACTTCTTATATCTAACATATGCTTCCTTTTTCCGATTGACGAGTTGCCTCACATGTTTCGTCAGCCACGGTTCCCTTTCCCTACTATTTTCTCCTTGCCTCAGTGGGACAAACCTATCCTGAACCCAGCTCAAGTGGTCCCTAAACTTCTCCCACATTACTTCTGTGCTTTCCCCTTTGAACATCTGTTTCCAATTTACTCTCTCTAGTTCTTGCTTCATCCCTTTGTAGTTAGCCCTTCCCCAGTTAAGCACTTTACCATTTCGTCTGATTTTATCCCTTTTCATAGCTATGCTGAAGCTAAGGGAGTTGTGGTCACTCTCACCAAAATGCTCCCCCACCAAGAGGTCTGTCACCTGACCAGGTTCATTACCCAGAACTAGATCCAGCATAGCCTCTCCTCTTGTCGGCCTGTCCACATAACTGTGTCAGGAATCCTTCTTGAACACACCTGACAAATTCAGCCCCATCTAACCCCCTTGCACTCAGGAGGTGCCAGTCAATATGAGGGATCCATGTACTAATCCATGCTCTAAGTTCATCCTCCTTGTTCCTAATACTCCTAGCATTGAAATAGACACATTTCAACCCCTTTAACTGGCTAAAATTATGTTCCGTCCCCTGCCTGTCCTTCCTCATCAACTCAGAACTCTTAGCATCATGACCTTGTCCTTCTACCTTAATCTCTGCACTCACATTCTGATTCCCAACCCTCTGCCAAACTAGTTTAAACCCTCCCCAACAGCTCTATCAAACCTGCCCACCAGGATATTGGTCCCCCTGGGATTCAAGTGCAACCTGTCCTTTTTGTACAGGTCACACCCACCCCAAAAGAGGTCCCAATGATCCAGAAATCTGAATCCTTGCCCCCTGCTCCAATCCCTCAGCCATGCATTTATCCTCCACCTCATTCTATTCTTATTCTCACTGTCGCGTGGCACAGGCAGTAATCCCAAAATTACTACCTTCGAGGTCCTGGTTTTCAACTTCCTTCCTAAATCCTTGTAGTCTTCTTCCAGGTCCTCTTCCCTTTTCCTACCTATGTCATTGGTACCAATATGTACCATGACCTCTGGCTGTTCTCCCTCCCACCGCAGGATATCTTGGACACAATCAGAAACATCCCAGACCCTGGCACCTGGGAGGCAAACTACCATCCAAGTTTCTTTCCAGCGTCCACAGAATCGCCTGTCTGAACCACTGACTATAAGAGTCCCCTATCACTACTTCCTTCCTCTTCCTTTCCCTATCCTTCTGAGCCAGAGGGCCAGACTCTGTGCCAGAGGCACGGCCACTGTCGCTCCCCCCAGGTAGGCTGTCCCCCCTCAACAGTACTCAAACAAGAGTACTTATTGTCATGGGGTACAGCCACAGGAAAACTCTCTAGTACCTGACTCTTCCCTTTCCCTCTCCTGACTGTGGCCCATTTCTCTGACCCCCATGGCCCCGGAGTGACCACCTGCCTGTAACTCCTTTCTATCACCTCCTCACTCTCCCTGACCAGGCGAAGGTCATCGAGCTGCAGCTCCAGTTGCCTAACACAGTCCCTTAGGAGTTGCATCTCGATGCACCGGGTGCAGATGTGACCGTCCAGGATGCCAGGAGACTCCAGCACCACCCACGTCGGACACCGACCACAGAAAACTGGCCTCACACACATACTACCTCCTTTTGCAATCAACAACTGCCTCACCTCATCCCATACCGCCGAAGCCCGTTGAGTCAAAGCCCTTTCTCGGCTGCCTTCTTTTTAAACTGTTCGCACTCAACTGGCTGACGTCACACGCCTGCGCAGTCTGACCTCTCTCTCTCTCTCTCTCTCTCTCTCTCTCTCCCGAGAACTCAAAATGTCTTCCCGCTGGAAATCCTTAGGTGCTCTCCCACTGCCTTCTTGTTCCGAATCAAAAACTTCTGCAGATTCCTTGCCCTTCTTAAACTGTTCGCACTCAACTGGCTGACGTCACGTGCCTGCGCAGTCTGGCCTCTCTCTTCCCCTGAGAACTCAAAATTTCTTCCTGCTGGAAATCCTTAGGTGCTCGCCCACTGCCTACTTGTTCCAAATCAAAAAATAAACTTGCCCCTTTAATCCACAGAAGCAATTCCTGATTCTACAGAACAACAGAAGATGGCAACCAGCGAATCAACTATCCCAATAGCCATGATTTTCAAAACTGGGATATTAAGCAAAAGTAATTTAGATTACAATGTACCCTGTACCACAATCTGTAACCTGGCAGCTATCACAACTGCAACTAATATGCTCCCAATATATTCTGTTGCAGAATGAGATTTGCAAAAACCTGCAAAACAAATTTAAAGTGTGCGCTTCTATTCTACGGAGGTGAAGGAGAAACAAAGGGAGAACTAATTGAGCTCTTTAAAATAAAGGAACATTTTGATAGCAGGCAGAGAAGTTTGGCTAAAATAGTGGTGCAATCAGACACAGCAGCCAATCCAGGTCCAATCAAAGGGCTAATTGCTTGTCCTTTACGTATTTTTTAAATGATCGCAAGACACTGCCAAGTACCAAGTACTTCAAATACTGCAGGATCACCTCATTAGTGAGCTGCTTGATAGCAATGGAGCTGGACTTATCATACACCATTGTGGTACCGTCACCTGGACTTGCTGCATAACATTGTAGTGCTAAGGCAGTGCGCAGTAATTACCTTGGACATTTTTATTGTGACAGCAAGAACCTGTTGGACTTTGGTAACATAGAATACTGCAAGCCCGGTTCACTAACAGGACTGACGGCAGAGAAACTGTGTTGCCTCTGTTACAGGGTGGACCCCTCAAGCCAGAGTTGCCTGTTGCAGCCGTCTAAGAGAGGCGATGCAGAGGCCATGTGGGAGAGGTCAGAGGCCAATGTGGGCGTAATGGAATCTATACTGAGTTGGGGACTGGCTCCTCTCATCAGTGCTGCCCTCCAGTGCTCGCTCAATGGAAGAACACCCTGAGCGGGACAACTTACGAGCAATCTAAAGGCCATGCTACTTAGGATCTTAGGCTATATTCTTTTCCTTGTGACTCTATGCTCCTGCTATCATAACTGTATGTGCTACTTGTGTTATGAATATGTGCAGTAGTAATCTGTTTTGCATCTTAGCCCTAGAGGAAAACTGTTTCCTTTAGCTGTATTCATGTATGGTTGAATAATAATTAAACTTGAACTGGACACCAGCAGAGCAGAGCAATAAGCCTGGAAGAGAACAACCAAGTAGTAGAGTCTTCACTCCCAGCAAGGAGCAGTGGAGGCAAATGAATTCTAACAAAAAGGGAAGAAATAATGGTAAAAAATTGAGACGAAAAAAACTCAAATGCAGCTTAAATATAGGCAGAGACAGGTTGAGTCAAATAGCCTATTCCTGCTAAATATTTGGAACTACTTATTTTAAAAATGAGGAAAAAGATGAAAAGGATGACCTGGAACCACAGCTAAAAGTTTACACAACAGACATAGTCACATCAGAGCACCCAGTCTCTGACCATTTTAGACTTACTCCCATGGCAGTTAGTTTGTCCATCTCATTTAACATATCTGGCCATTGCTGTGGCCACTCCCGCTTGATCATTTCTACCACAATCCGGGAAAGAGCATCTTTGATGTAAGCCTCTTCCACCATGATATTATGAGTACCCTGAGGAGACAAAAGAAACATTTAATCAGCTGCATTGTTTCACTGATTGCAGAAATCATAACGACATTTTAACTGGAACAGAGATCACTACAAGGCAGTGAATATGACCTTATAAAAAACCATCAGAAATAGCAAGAGGCCATTCAGCCCTTCATGCCTGCTCCCCTATTCAATGAGACCAAGGCTGATCTTTTACCTCAACATAACTCTCCTTGACTAACCCCATGTCCCTTCACTTCTATTCCTTAATATCGTTTAAGGAAACTTCATCCATGTAGTTTCCAAAATTGCACTTCCTGTGTACAAAAAAGATGTTGCCACTTTAATTTAGAAAAAACGTACTCAAATAGAAGGCCAGATGATGATACTCAATGTGGCTCTCATCTCATGTTCAACTTCCTTAAGATCCCTGTGGTCACACGTACCTTTTGCTGCTGCACAGTTCCCAACGTCCTCAAGGCCTTGCTGCCATGGCCGTTCTGGAAGACGGAGCAGTCTGCAAGTGGTGATATGGCCTCAGGCAGCACAAATTGAGGCCCCACCCCCAGACCACCCTGAAAGCACAGGCTGTCAATGGCTTTTTCCACTCTTTCTAAATGTCTAGAATCAGAAACATTTAGAAATAGTTGAAATACATTTAATTCTTATTAAAAAATTTAAACACTTAAAATTTCATTTAAAACCACAACTTATGAAAGTTCAATATTTCAATTATGTTTTTAAAAAACCTCAGCTTCACTTACCTTTTTTGCCCACACACATTGGTGGATGAATGGATATAGCAGTGCTAGATCCACCAGCTACAGTTGACGTAAAGCTAAGAGGTCAATGACAAATTAATTGCATCTGACCCCTCAGTTCAGCATCTTACAGAATGACTCAAAATTCAATAGAGACTCCATGGTGGCAGCAAGATCAGATGTGCCTACAGCTAAGTGCTTTGCCATTTTCTGCAAAGCTGTGTGCAAATGCAGAAATAAGGAATGTACTGCCATGTGTCAATTCAATACTAAAAGAAGCCAATGTTTCTGAATGGAACTGCAAGCCAGCCAGTGAAGCAGCCTATCAATTAAAGCCACTTTAAAACAAAATATCTTATCCTCAGATTGATCCTTGCTTGATTGTCTCTAGAAACCAAACACAAAAATAAACATCTTATTTTTTCCAAATGTTGATTTCTATTGTGTGTTACAAAATCTATGAGGTGATATTTATATAATACTGTACTGAAGTAAACAAACCCAGAATCGAGAGTCAGCTCAAAATAAAATGGCCATTCCTCCATTCTTCCCAGATGTGTTCCAGCGCATCCTAGGAGCTCATTCCAAATAGACATTGTTCCTAAGTTGTTCCTGATGTTTTTCCTTAAACCAACACTTCTATGTTTTAGCACACCACCTCTGTGGGAAAAGACTGTTTTATCCCATCTACATTGACTATAAGATGTATTCAACCCCTTGGAAATCTTCATGTTTTATTGTTTTACAACATTTAAATCCACTGTGATTCATTTGGCTTTTCTGACACTGAACAACAGAAAGACTCTTTTGTGTCAAAGTGAAAACAGATCTCTATAAAGTGATCTAAATTAATTACAAATATAAAATACGAAATAATTGATTACACAAGTATTTATCCACTTCAAGTCAGTATTTAGTAAATGCACCCTTGGCAGCAATTACAGCCTTGAGTCTGTGTGATGGGTCTATCAGCTTTGCACATCTGGACACTGCACTTTTTCCCCTATTTTTCTTTACAAAACTGCTGAAGTTCTGTCAGATTGCATGGGGGATTGCGAGTGAACAGCCCTTTCCAAATCCAGCTACAAATTCTCAACTGGCTTGAAGTCTGGACTGACTTGGCCACTCAAGGACATTTAATGCTGTTGTTTTTAAGCCATTCCTGTGTAGCTTTGGCTTTATACTTGGGGTCATTGTCTTGCTGGAAAACAAATCTTCTCCCAAGTCACAGTTCTCTTACAGACTACATCAGGATTTCCCTGTATTTTGCTACATTCATTATACCTACCTTCACAAACCTTCAAGGGCCTGCTGCTGTAAAACATCCCCAAAGCATGATGCAGCCACCACCATGCTTCACAGTAGGGATGGTGGGTTTCTAATGATGCGCAATGTTTGGCTTATGCCAAACATACCATTTAATCTGATGGCCAAAAGGCACAATTTTGGTTCCATAAGACCAAAGAACTTTCTTCAGGCTGACTTCAATCTCCCACATGCCTTCTGGCAAACTCTAGCCAAGATTTCATGTGAGTTTCCCCCCCCCCCCCCCACCCCCATCAACAGTGGCTTTTTCTTTTCCATTCTCCCATAAAGCTGAGGCTGGCGAAACACCTGGGCAACTGCTGTTGAATGCAGTCTCTCCCATCTCAGCCACTGAAGCTTGTAACGCCTCCAGAGCCATCATTGGTCTCTTGGTGGCCTACCTCACTAGTCTCCTTCTTGCACGGTCACCCACTTTTTGCAGAAGGCCTTCTCTAGGCAGATTTACAGCTGTGCCATATTCTTTCCATTTCTTGATGATTGACTTAATTGTACTCCAAGGAATATTCAGTGACTTGGAAATTTTCTTGTATCCATCTCCTGACTACTGCTTTTCAGTAAACATTTTGGTGGAGTTGCTTGGAGTGTTCTTTTTTCTTCATGGTGTAGTTTTTGCCAGGATACTGACTCACCAGCAGTTGCACCTTCCACTTACAAGCGTATTTTTACTACAATTATTTGAAACATCTCAACTGCACACAGGTCTCCAAAAACAGATCACCATTTAGCTAATTATGTGACGTCTAAGACCAACTGGTTGCACCAGTAATGATTGGTCTGTCATGTTGGTGGGGGGGGGGGAGCAGAGCAAATACTTACGCAACCAATTATTTTGTGTTTTATATTTGTAATTACTTTTGATCACTTTGTGAAGATGTTTTCACCTTGACACAAAAGAGTCTTTCTGTTGATCAATGTCAATAAAGCCAAATTAAATCCACTGCGATTTAATGTTGTAAAACAATAAAAGATAAAAACTTCCTGGGGGGGGGGGGGGGGGGTGGAATACTTTTTATAGGTGCTGTATGGCCCTCAAAAACTTGTATACTTCTATCAGGTCACCCCTCAATCCCCTACATTTCTCAGGAAATATAGTTCTCCTAGTCTACACATCTCGCCCACCCTCCTCCCTCACCCCAAATCCAGACAATATTCTAGTAAATCATCTATAGGAATAACATCTTTCCTCCCAACAGAGTGATCAAAACTGTACACAATACTTCAAGCACAGCCTTACCAACATTTTGTACTTAACTGCAACACAATTTCCCAACTCAATGCCCTGACTGATGAATGCCAATGTGCCAAAGACTTTACCACCTATCTACCTGCAACGTCACTTTCAGCGAAGTATACACCTGGACTCCCCAGGGATCCACCATTCACTGTACAAGTCTTACCTGGGTTTGATCAAAATACACCAGCCAATTTTCAATCCACATACCTAGCTGATCAATACTACCCAGTTTATCTTCTAGCCCAAGGCTACTTCCTATCAAGAAACTATATATACCCAACTATAACAATTACAGAATTCCTCATCTACCAGATATAAATTAAGAGCACTGTAGATGATTAGCACAATAAACCATTTATCAAGTCTCAACAGTTATCTTTTGAATTCTACTAACTGCAAATGATGTGAAAAGGGAGAAATATACTTTTCCAATCTTCCCTCTATACAAGCAAAAACACTTATCCAGGAAGGAATACAACAGTTGGCAGGACATTACAACAAAATCATTAATAACCCCCTCCTTTACCACAGACAGATGTGGCTTCCTTTCCAAGATATTAAATGTCAATACTCTTGTCTCCTGGTTGCTCATAGACACTGTAAATAAATTACAGGTGAACAGTCACTAGAGGAGTCTTAGAACGCTCCACAACATTAAAAGTTGACGAATAAATCATAGTGCTACTGTAATTACACTGAAATGTGGAAAACCTTGAACCACTGCCGTTCCCAAATATGGTAGAAATCTATCCAAAAATTTCAGGAACTTCAAGAACTCCTGACAGCATTATTTTCAAACATTCTAGTAAACAAACAACATTTTCAATTCAGGCCTAATTAATTAGGACAGTCCCAAGCCCGGCTGCGAAATGAAGAGAGTTGGACATGGGCAAGCAATCAAAACGCAGTGTTACAAAAGCACCAACAGAAGCCCCAAACACCTCACCCCAGGAGAGGAAGGAAAAGATAACCTGAAGTCTGGCCGAGGACTCTGGCGAGCTGCTGTTGGTGGACTACGCCCCAATAGGGGTGAAGAGCTTAAGCTAAGCAAAGCTAAGTAATTTGCATACAACATCATTCATCTATAAAATGTTCAATAATTATACAGTGAATTGTATGAGACAAATATTGATGGGATTGCATTTTTCTTCCAGAATGCTGTTCAATTACTTGCTTTTACTTGTGGCAAATATACAGTCCTGTCAACATGCTGTAACTTTGAAGTTTTCTGTTAGATTATTAGCATCTTATTACTAACAAAATTTATTGAAGGCATCCAAGATACTTGATCATACAAATTTGAGGATATCAAATCACAACAGCTCCAAGTACACAAATTCTACAAGCATCAGTGGACTTGCTTCATTTAGTCTCCCCGAAAACACCACGAATCCTTGGTTCTTGGAAACTTGCCAATGGCTGTGAAACTACAAGCGAGTGGAAGAGAAACCAAAATTCACTCCTTCCATCACTTCCTTCCAAGAAGTTTCTCAATTCCATACATTCCCAAAATATCCAACTATCTTACATCATCTGTGATTCCAGGCTTCTTTTAAACATTTGCCCCTCTTCCACTACTTGCATCTGCCTTTTGGGTTATGGCATAGGCATGATGGGTTAAATGGCCTCCTTATGTGCTATAATTTTTGTATAAATCTACATTTGCATCAAATCGACAGTAGAAAGTCTATCCCTGTGAAAGTCTGTCGGAAGCATTCAAGTTCAGTGCCAAGAGATCACCATTAGACAATAGTCACTTTTCCTCCCACCCATCCTTCCCCCATACAACCACCCCACACCTACCTGCTTGTTTTAAGGTAGTAAAACAAGATGCACTGAAGGTGCCATAATGCATAATCTTACACATGGTAATCTTTTATTACTATGCAAGTTATCTAGGACTCATTTTCCTGAGAAAGTCCATTCACAGGGACTTAACTATAAAACACTAACAAGATTAAGATCAAAAACTATGGTGACAGATGATTAAAAAAACAACTCACACGTGAAAGAAGAGTCATCACACTATTCTTCAGCTGGACCTTTTCACGATGAAACATGCCATTCCATCGAAATCTTTAAAATAAAGTCAGAAGTTACTGAGAAAATGTCTCATATCTTGTTCCAATTTTGTCTTAATTTAATCTATTGCAGAAAAAACATAGAAAATTTAAAAGACACACGTACACACACAAACCAGAGGACTGGTGGAAGTGCTATTTAAACAAGTACAGAAAAAAATGCAGTGAATGGAGGAAATAGAGATCACACGCAGGCTGATGAGATTAGTTCAAAATTGGCATTCATAGCATAGACACTATAGGGCTAACACACCTGCTCTTCCATTAACACACAAAATGCTGGAGGAACTCAGCAAGTCAGGCAACTTCTATGGAGGGGAATATGGCGTTTCAGGCCGAGACACTTCTAAGCCTGTAAGGTCAACTGCTTTTTACCCTCCATGACTTGCTGAGTTCATTCAGTATTTCAAGAATATTGCTTAAGATTTCTAGCTTCTTTTGAATTTCATGTTTATGTTCACATGTCGCACTGTTCAATGTTCTAAATAATACTGTAAAAATAAAAGAAAGAAAAACTCATTTAGTAATGCACTGTGTAATTGGACAGCTATACCTCAATCTGGAATACGTTTGTCTCAGAGTTCTAACATTAAGTCCCGCTCTTGACAAAGTAGCATAGCTGATGGAGCTTAACATCAAACTGTCATCTTTCACTCTACATGAACTCAAATGATCCCACAGGAGCGCTCTGAAGAGCAGAGAGTTATCTCACATGCTCTGACCAATCTTTATAATAATCACTCAAACAGATCATCTGGTCATCAAAACAAGACTGCGGAGGCTTTCAATGAATCGACTGTCATTTGTATTTCAAATTAAACTTCAAAAGTACTTTTGTAGCTGTAAGAATCAAGTGCTAAGCAAATTAAAGTATTTTGAATAATTTGAATATTCTAATTTACATAGAAAAATTGTGGAACAAACAAGCTAGTATATTGATACCCCAATTAGCGCAAGTTCAGAGAGCCAATTCATTACAGCTTTCTTGAATCTCTAGTTTGAACACTCACAAATATCTGCTCCATTGCACTTAAAATAGATATCCTCTCAGGCTGCACCAAGCTCTTACTAGGGATCTGCAATATACCATTGCTCTATCAATAACGTGTAATAGTGAAGACTGAGACACTCAGAATTGTAATCTAGCCCATATGGTGACTGCAGATCATTGCTGGGGATTGATTACCAGTAATTTTTCCAGATTTTCACAGTTCCCTCTCACCGCTTCCTGCCTAACGTGATATATGCTGTTGCCTCAACTCTTTCTTTGACTGAACTGCTTCCCAGCCCAGAGCTTTCTTTATGAAAACGAGCTGCAGCAACTACAAAACAATTCCCACCCTCACTACTGACCCAACACATGCTCCCAAAGGGAGCCTCTGCAAGTGATTCATTGATGGATATGTACCAAATTCTCCACACATGGCTTACAACAAAGGGGAAAGCAGATGTTAACACCAAATTCCCAACACATCAGCACTGCAGCAACATCTTTGGCTTTACATCATGCTGAAATGACTTTCTTAGTGCTGATTCCACAAGGACTCTCATTCCAGGAAAATACATCTTGCACACAAAGCCTACCATTAAACAACTGAGGCCAGGTGAAAAGCCACTTAATGATCACAGAGGAGTAAGATTTCGTGATTAGCCATCAAAAGAAGTTGAAGCAAGAAAGGAAATTCAACAAATCATAATTGAAAGCTTGTAGAAGAGCAAGAAAATATGTCACAGTCAAAAGAGAGATGCACACTGAAACAGGCCCTTTGATTCACCAAGAATATCAACCACTTATTTATGTTAATCCCCCTTTTTTCCTCAAAGAAAACTTCATCTCGCAGTATCCGCAATTCCACCCAGATTCTACCACTCATTTGCACACTAGAGGCAAGTTATAGCAGTCAATTGATCCACCAACCCACTCATCTTTAGAATATGTGAGGAAACCAGAAAAACAGCAATCCAGAATCCAGTTGGCTGCCATCACAAAGATCGTTCAGTTTATGTCCGGAATTAGAGTATCATTGATCATCTCCAATATGTAAATACCTACATCATCACTTTAAGGACAGAAATCCCTTCTCCAAGGTTCATTCAAATATATATTGGGATCCTGCAAGTTA
Organism: Hemitrygon akajei; assembly: GCF_048418815.1. NCBI lineage: Eukaryota > Metazoa > Chordata > Chondrichthyes > Myliobatiformes > Dasyatidae > Hemitrygon > Hemitrygon akajei. Next base: position 34,222,804 of record NC_133130.1, read on the forward strand.
TATTGTTATGATCGCAGCCCCCTCCTTCTTGAGAATCGCAAGATCGCTATTAATTCGTGTCTTGGACCCAGGAAATGAGAGAGAATCCTCAAGGTTTTGGAATGCATCCTGGCCCCTCAGCAAGACAAAGCCACGGCTAACGGCCATTGTCTCTTGGAGACACCTTTGTGGATTGGGTGCTGGACTATGTGCAAGCCCCCTAGGGCAACGTGGGCTGGGTGATGGGGAGAGATTGCATCATCCCAACCTGATTGACATCTGCTACCTGGCGAGTCCAGATAAAAGAGGGGCTGTAGAGACGGCCCCTCAGACGCACCAGAAGAGACACTAGCGATCCCGTAATAGCAGGCAGCCATTTGAAAAAGCCACGTGCGTTTGGTTCCCGTGGCCTGGGAGCCGGTGGCTGATATCACCGAAACGATTTTCTTGAACTAACAACGGGGAATCAACTCCCGCGACTCAACAGATCGGCATCATCAAAAGACCCGGGCAAGTTTCTTTTCTCACAAAAATCTCTCTCTCTCTCCAACAAGTGAAAACCCAGCGGTCCCCAAAGCCCAGAAGCTTGCAGGAACTGAGTGACTCTTATATTTCCAATGGACAATATATTACCCCCTAGACAAACGATAGAGCTCTTTCTTATTGATGATTATTACTATACCCGCGCTTTAGATTGAGTATTGACGACGTATATTATCTGAATGTTTGTAGTAACCTTACTTTTGTGCCCCTTTATAAATAAAGACTTTTAAAAATAGTACCATCAGACTTCAACGGACCTCTCTATCTTTGCTGGTAAGTGACCCAGTTACGGGGTACGTAACAGTATCACTTCACACATTTACAATCAAATGTTTGTAGCTTTTGGTACATCAAGGAGGAGGAAGCTTCTGTGTTCTGGCACTGATTAAATCAAAGCATACATGACCTTTACACCACATAAATTTGCTTATGGACTTCTCTAAAAAAAAATTAGCAAGTAACTTTTCTTCTCTCAGGAAGAGGAATCAAACTTGAGATACGCTTTATTTGCACATCACAGCAATGCCAGATGCATAAGGATTTATACCAGGCAAAACGATTTAACAGGAACTACAATCTTCTCCAGTTTTGCAGAACAAAATCTAGTCAAAGATCAAGAACATCCTAATATTTGTCCTCTCAGCTTACCCCACCTCAATGAGTAGTATTCATACCAGGTATATGATCCTTGTCCACTAATATTTGGTAGGTCAGTGGGCTACACTTTCTCTCCATACCCTCTGTATACTATCACATAACAATCGATCGCTATGGATTTTTTCTTCAACATCTTATCAAAGTTTGCATTTTGCAAGGAAAGTGTTTAACATGTTAAAGGAAGGGAATCAAAAATCAAGATTCGCAAATTGATAATCAAATTTGCAGCTATGTCATGATGCACTTATAAGAACAGAACTTTAATAGGATTACATGAAAAATTGACTCACTTAATGGAATGCTCCAGAATCTGAAGTCCTAAGTGGCGGACTATACCAGTATTGTTTTTCTCAGCAAGACGTAACCCACACTGCACTGTGTGTGGACACTTCTCCTTGAACTCTTCACAAAACTGCAATAATGAAATCAAAAAGAGCATGCAAATAAGCCTGTTGTCCATAGATTATCATAAACATACTGAAAGAAAGCTTATTTGAATTTCCTTAGAGTTTTCCCATCTAAAATCTCAGATTTCTGTGTATTCCCCATAATGCCTGATTCTCCCCTGCCCCACCTCAGAGATGTGTCTATTTCAGTCCCATAGAGGAAGAATTCCTGGAAGTGAAAGAAGACATTTCTCTAGATCAGCACACTTAGATACTAAGATAACAGGTTATTCTATATCTAGCAACGTGTAACAAAGGTCAATAATCCAGTAGTCGAGCAGCCTCCAGAAAACAGCAATCATAATATACCTTTTGCCCCATCTATTTTCACATCTCCTTGGTCAAGTCCATATCCCAACCTCCACCCATCTTCACAAATAGAATGAAAACAGTTGTAACCAAAATACACTATACATTATTAAAACCCATAGCATCAGCCAGCTTCTACAATTATTTGGATGCATGCATCCTGAAGCTGGAAACTTCCGCCACTTGCCAAATCATATTCCAATCTATCCATGAATTCCTCTCACATTTCTTTTAATCCTGTTCCACTCACTATTCTTACCTCCAATTTTCTTCCTGAGTTCACCAATTTTGGAACAACTTTACACTTCCCTTGTTAGCTGCTGCCTTACCTCAAAACTCATTTTTAATTTTTTTTTATTATCAACGCAGCAATTAAAGATAGAAAAGATCAGCTTTATTTGTCACATGTCCATTGAAACACACAGAGAAATGTGCCATTTGCATCAATGACCCAACACAGTCCAACTATGTTCCCGGTGCAGGTCTACAACTTAATAACCCTAAATCATAATGTTTTTGAATGTGGCTTGGAACCAGCGCCCCCGGAAGACACACACACAGAAGAATATACAGACTCCTGCAGGCAGCAGAGGGAATAGAACTCCAATCGCTGACCATTGGCACCGTAAAGTATTACTCTATCTGCTACGCTACTATGCCACCCTTATTGAATACCCTTAATTTGCCTCCAGATAGAACTACACTTTAATTTTAAAAATACTTTTTCTGAAACCAAACATATCAACCCACTATACAAATACCCAAGTCGATAGCCAAATACTGTATACAGGTTTCCCCCACTACCCGAAGGTAGAGCATTCCTATGAAACCGTTTGTAAGCCGAAATGTCGCAAAGCAAAGAAACAATTACCATTAACTTATATGGAAAAAATTTTTGCGTGTTCCCAGACCCAAAAAATAACCTACCAAATCATACCAAATAGCACATAAAACCTAAAATAACTCAAACATATAGTAAAAGCAGGAATGATATGATAATTATACACCCTATATAAAGTAGAAATAGTGTATGTACGGTGTAGTTTCACTTATCAAACTCGGGAAGACAGTGAGCCAAAATCGATTTGGAGAAAAACAAATCTGCATATACACGCCTACGCAGGTACACACATACGTACGTACATGCATGCGCAAACAACAGCAGGCACAAGGTTTCACGGTCATTGTAGTCTTTCTTGGGGTAAACACACGTATAAAGCGGGCATCTTTTCTCGTAAAAGCAAAAATCCTCTTTGGTTAGCGAAAACAGATACTAATGTAGGTCTTTCGTAACAGCGAGCTGTCATAAAGTAAACGTTCGAAAAACGGGGGCCACCTGCACATGCAACATTAATTCTGCCCTCTTGATCCTCCACAATCTAGCCTCACTGTCAGCTTGCCACCCCCAAGACTAACTTTTTCCTACCCACATGTTTGCTACTTTTATTATCCAAACATCCTCATATATCAAAATTGTCTAAATGTTAGAAATACGAAATTAAAATTTAATAGGTCTTTGATCCAAGAGATGAACTTTCTCCTCAAAGGCACTTGCTGATTTGAAAATTTTCAGGACTTTGTTTTATTCCTTTATCTCCAAACATATAGAGTCCATTCAACTAGCAAACACTTCAAATATTAACCATTTACTTTTCCAGTGAAGCTTTACAAAAAGGCAAGCACATCCTCATTATTGCAATATATTGCAGTGACAATTTTAACCCAAAAGACCAGGCTTACAAAAAATATTTGACATTTTCTCTCATCCTTCTTCCTGCAAGTTTCTATTCTCAGTTTCTCAGTCTCTATCACATTTGTTATGACAATACCACTTAGCACACAATATTCCTTTTCCCCTTGACCATAGCTTCCCATTCACTCTAGCCAACAGGGCTTTCAAACATGCTTATTTCATTTCTTAAGTTTCCGCTCTATTTTCACAAAGGTAAACTGTCAGAAAGCGGCTGGCCCGGTTGCCTATGGATGAGTTCTGAAACTGTGCCAATTAACAGTGATATCGTCCAGCTCTCACTTCAACAGTCTACAGTACCCATCTGCTTCAAGGGATGCTCCATCATTCTACTCTCCTGGAAAATAACATGGAGGAGCCAACGCATAGGATCGGGAAAAAGCTGTCACCAGGGGCTCCCAACTTTTTTTAATGCCATGGAACAATACCATTAAGCAAGGGGTCCAGGTACCCCCGGGTTGGGAATCCCTGCTGTAAACTCATCCAGCTCCACTACCCTACCATTGCTGGAAAACGTCAAGCTGGCACTGAAACTGAATGGTCGTGAGCCAGCGCACCACGATACCTTCCCAATCATCACAGGAGATTTCAACTAAGCCAGCTTGAAGAAGTCTCTGATAAACTACTACCAACATGTCACTTGCAGAAACAACACACCTGATCACAGTTATATCACCATCATGGCATCCCACACCCACACAGGCAAGCATTTTCAGTCACCTGGCGTATAGGCAAAGTCTGAGGACCACAGCGCCAGTGGCTAGGACTACAAAGGTATGTTCAAGGCATGCAGGAGTGTTTGTAGGACTCCTCTGAATTGCTGGACCAAACAACAATCAGGGATTTATCTTCAGATCTGAATAAAAATGTCACTGACTTCAAGACCTATGTCAATGTGTGCGTGCCTTCAAGAACAATTTTCCCAAATCAAAAGCCCCAAATAAACCGGAATTGCAGTCTGCTAAGAGCTAAATCTGTTTTGTCCAAGACCAGCAATCTAGAATTATACAAGTCCAAATATGACCTGTGGAAGGCCACCGTGAAACCAAAAAGGCAACTGTGCGTGAAACAGGACATAAAATCAGAAGACCAAAAGCTTTAACAAGGCTTATATGCCATAACCTCCCACAAGGTGAAACATGACAGCATAAATGGTAGTGATGCATCACTCTAATGAATCAACATCTTTCACCAATGCTTTAAAAGGGAGAACACCATACCTTTATGAAATTAGTGTTATCATTTCAGAGGATCTATCTTGGTCCAGCATGTAATGCCATTACTAAGAAAGCAAGGTAGTACCTCTATTTTCTTAAATGTTTGCAAATTCAAGGTGACATCGAAAATTTGAGACTTCTACAGATTTCAGTGGAGAGTATACTGACTGGTTAAATCACAGCCTGGCATGGGAACACCAATGCCCTTGAATGGAAAAATACAGAAAATCGCGGATGCAGCCCATTTCAATTCAACTTCCCATTCCAACATATCGATCCATAACCACAACGAGGTCACTCAGGTTGGAGGAGCAACACTTCATTCCACCTGGGTAGCCTCCAAACTGATGGCACTGAACTTTGATTCTCCAACCTGAGAGTAAATTCTACCCCTCCTCCTCTTTTTCCATTCCCCATTCTGGTTCGCCTTTCACCTTCTCTTCACTGGACCATTACCCCTCTCTGGTGCCCCTTTTCCTCATTCCTTTACCTTCCATGTCCCCTGTCATCTATTAGATTCTTTCTTCAGCCATTTACCTCTTCCACCTGTCACCTCCCAGCATCTTACTTCATCGATCTTCCCACAACTACCCACACTCCCCTTCACCTGTCAACCTCTACTCCAAATTCCCCCCCCCCCCCACCCCATACACACACTATTCCGGCTTCTGCCTCCCTTTCCAGTCCTGATGAAGAACTTCGGCCTGAAACTCTGGCAGTTTTAGTCATCTCCACAGGACCTACTGAGTTCCTCCAGCACTTTGAGTGTGTTGCTCAAGATTTCTAGCATCTGCAGAATCACTTTTGTTTAGAAGTTAGCAAATTATTTTGCAGGAAAGAAGAATTCCCCATGCTTCACTGAAAACTGCCGTGAGATCTTCAATAAAACAGATTCAAATAGAGCATTTCTTCTTAATGGCTTCTTATTTAAATATAACAAAGCACACTTTTTGAATTTAACCCACCTTATGACAGCCAACATACTTTTAGTAATAGCTTTCTGCTTCTAAATTAACTTTGACATCACTGGGCTTTTGCCTTTATCCACCAATAGGGGTTCAATTTCCAAATACATGCTGATAAAATATAGAACTCTGTAAATTTGTTATTGATTCATGAGTCCTTGCAGGAACTTGATCACAATCGCCAAAAGTTACTCAATAACGTCAAGAGCAAAGTCAGTTTACCGTCCCACAAACAAACATTTGCTAGCATTTTTTAAACCTTGCACTGATCACTCCAGGAACCAATTCTTTTTGATGTGCACTCACTATAGTATTTTTGGAAAAATGGTCATCTACATCAACAGGACAAAATACTTTTTTTTAAAAAGGTAGAGAGAAAACAACATGCAAGAAAAAACGCACAAAACAGGAGAGCTTTGTTCTTTAAAAAGTAGTGGATTGGAAAATGTTTAAGCTCAGAGACTTTGTACACAACTTTGTATTCTTGTACACAAGACACCAAAAGCCCTGATGAGAGCACTTCGAGTGTACTGTGCCCAGTTTCAATTTTCTTACCCAAAAGTAGAATATACTTGCTAATGAGGATGAGCAGTAAAGATTTACCAGAATGGTTAGTGGAGTAGTAAGTCAGACACATTGAAAAGACTAGGTCTCCATTATTCAAAGTTTAGAAGAATAAGTCATTTACAGTAAATTTAAAGAAACAAAATAATATTTTGTTGGCTGAGACTCTGAATCAGGGGGTCAGAGTCTCAAAACAAGAGACAGATCAAAATGAGGAGAAATTCTCTATCTCAGAGGGCTATAGGGGCTCGGTTATCAACTGCATTTTAATAATGAGTTAGATTTCTGGACATTATTGGCATCAAGGGATGATGGGGATAAGGCAAGAAAGACAAGCTACAGTTGCAAGATAAAGTTTGTGAACCCTTTGCAATTACCTGGTTATTTGCATTAATTATTCATAAAATGTCATTTTATCTTCATCTATGTCACACTAATAGACAAACACAATCTGCCTAAACTAATAACACACAAACTATTGTACTTTTCATGTCTTTATTGAACACACTGTTTAATCATTCACAGTCCAGGCTGAAAAAAGTATATGAACCCTTGTATTTAATAACTGGTAGATCCTCCTTCAGCAGCAATAACCTCCATCAAATGTTTTCTGTAGCTGCTGATCAGACTTGCAACATGGAGAGGAGAGGAATTTTAGATAATTCCCCCAAACTATGGTGTTTCCATTCATCAATATTTCTCAGATACCTTGCATAAACAGCCCTCTTCAGCTCATGCTACAGGATCTCAATTGGGTCAAGGTCTGGACTCTGACACAGCTATTCCAAAACACAGATGTTCTTCTTTCTGAACCATTCTGCTGCGACTTACTCTTGTATTTCAGATCATTGTCTTGTTGCATCATCCAACTTCAATTAAGCTTCAGGTGAAAGACTGCTTCCTTGACATTCTCCTGTAAAATGTCTTGATACAATTTTGAATTCATTGTTCTCTCAATGATTACAAGCTGTCAGACACTAAAAGCAGTAAAGCAGCCCCAAACCATGATGCTTCTTCCACCATGCTTCACAGTTGGAATGAAGTTTTGGTGTTGGTGTGCAGTGCTTTTTTTCCCCCCAAACATAGCAATGTGCATTTCTGCCAAAAAGTTCAACTTCTGATCATCTATCAACAAAATATTGTCCCAGAAGCATTGTGGAACATCCAGGTGGTCTTTTGCAAACTTGAGATGTGCAGCAATGTTCCTTTTGGAGAGTAGCTGTTCCTTCCATGGTGTCCTTCCATGAACATCATTCTTGTTTAGTGTTTTTCTTATAATGCACACATGAACAGACTTTAGCAAATTCTAGAGATCTTTGCAGGTCTTTGGCTGTTACCTGTGGATTCTTTTTCACCTCCTTCAGCATTGCACGTTGTGCTCTCGGTGTGATCTTTGCAGGATGCCCACTCCTAGGGAGAGTAGCAATACTGCTGAGTTTCTTACATTTGTAGATAATGTCTCTTACTGTAGACTAATGAACACAATGATCAGTGATCACAATGCCATTAGTTTCAATAATGTACACTCAGGTCTTCAGAAATGCTTTTGTAACCTTTTCCAGCTTCACGCACCTCTATAATTCTTTCAGCAGGTTCTTTGAAAGTTGTTTTGATCAAGGCATGGTGCATGTAAACAGATCTTTCTTGAAAAGAACAGGCTCAGTAACCTGAATTTGTGTGTCACATCTACAGCCCACACCTCCAATCTCATCTCATTGACTGGAATACATGTCTCCAAATAGCTTTTGTAGAATGGATTACCCCAGAGGTTCGTATACATTTTGAATCAAGACTGTGATGGCTTAAACGTATACTCAGTATTGACAGAAGTACTGTTGTTTGTGTGTTAATAGTTGAGGCAGATTGGGTTTGTCTAGTTTAATGACACAGAAGATCAGATCACATTTTATCAGTAATTAATACAGAAAACCAGGTAACTGCAAAAAGTTCACAAAATGAGCTAGATCAGCCACAACAATGTTGAATGGCAGTGCAGGTATGGTTAGTCCTACATGTACTAAATCCTACTTGTGTTCATATAAAATAAGTTTTTGCAGTTACAGCAAAGTGTTTTACTCCAGTCTTCAAAAACTTCAGCATTCAAAACCATTTTCCCCATTTACCAATCAATCTCCTACAATGCACACTACTGGGATCCTTAAACTTCTCTGTGATCCGGAGGATCAACTAGTTCAAATGTTGTCAAAACGAACCTCTCAGTGTTTTATATACATTTCAGTCATAATCAGCAATCAACCTTCTGTTACAAAAACAACCCAGGATATTTAACATGAAATCCTTAAAGTCAGTAGATTCCTTCTCAATTTTTGACTAATGCTACCCAAGGTGACCCCTACACCACTTCAAAATTATAACAAAATTAACCTTACCCACTGTCTGCCAGTAAGGGCACATTTTATCTCAATTACACCCACTCCTGAAAAACCACCAACTTTAAAGCCAACTACCTGAAACTTTTGGTCACCACCCCCAATTCTTCATATTACTAATATATCCCAATGTGAAGTTATTTTATCCTAAAGGTTTGACATAAATCCTCGATTCCACTGTCATTAATTTTCCAAATGAATATAAATATCTTTACAAGAGCTGAAAAAGTGCACAACCCAGTAACTTTAACAAGTAAAACTAATCACAGAAACATACTACATATTATGTGATAAAGGCAAGCCATTGAAAATACTGATCTATTTCAAGGAGCAGAAAGGAGCACTGGGCAGAGTTGGAGAAGCAAGGAATATTATGAGGACGATCAAAGAGGTTAAACTAGGGAAAAAAAGATTAATCTAAGTGGTGCTGCTGTAAACATCTCTCAACTCCAGCAACCTGTATTCAATACTGATCGTCAGGGTAATGTGGTCTTTGCATATTCTTCCTGTGACTATGAGGGTTTTCAAGATCTCTTGCTCTCCTCCAACCCCTCCCCCCCAAAAAAAAGACATACAGAATTGTAGGTTTAACACACTGGAGGAACTTGGCACCATCTATGAAGGGAAATCGACAGTCAACACTTGGGCTGTCCTCTGGGCTAATTGAGAGGTTAATTGGGTACTTCAGCCTAATGGCTCATGGGAGAATTGGTTGGGGCTGGAGGCAAAACAGAGTTTTGTTCAGCACATGCAAAAGAAAATAGGATGCAAGAAACATACATGCAAGGGATTGACGGGGCTGCTCCAAGAGCAGACATGGACTCAAAGCTGGATGACTTCCTTTGTCAGATGGCAACATTAAATTGTTATTTACTCAGAAATACAATCATGTATCAAACAGTATCATTTCTATGACAGTGCTTACTTACATTGAAGGTTTACAAGAGAAGACCACAGCATATGAAGCAGATCCACTCTAGCTGGCACCCAACTCATCCTCTGCAATGAACTGCGAAATACCCTTCCCAGGGCAATTCTGGGCCCATTTGTCTGAAAGCCACATCCCTATAAGGCCGATAAAATTGGAGACCAACTTCCCCAAAGAACATAAACTTTCACACAGCAGGCCAGGCATTGATGCTGCCTGGCCTGCTGTGTTCCACCAGCATTTTGTGTGTGTTGGTTGAATTCCCAGCATCTGCAGATTTCCTCCTGTAAACTTTCATATTTAATTAAAACACAGAACCAAAGTTTATTTTGGACTAGCCCCAGCTGCACTGCCATGTTGAGTAAACGCTTCCATGTAGGACAAAGACTTGAAAGACCACCAATCTTGGACAATTAATAACAATCTTCTTCAGTCCCTCGTTATCTCACTGTCGTCCAAAAATTAAACTGTCTGGCCACTACAGTCTGTGGCTCAAAAGTAGATCATAGGCTGGGCACCCTGTAGGAAACCACTTATCTAGATGCTCTAAAGCCTGACAAATATTTACCAGTCATTTCAGGATTTTGAAGACCGGTTCTGCGGATGTGTGCTCCGACTGCTTTCAAACATTATCGTGGTCACCAATGCAGCTGCTGCCTCCCAGCTCCAGCCACCTTCATTCATTGCTGCTCCCTGAGCATACAGACAGCAAGTAAACTCTGTCTGTGACCAGGTGGATTTCCTCCAGCTGCTGTGGCTTCCTCCCATAATCCAAGGCTTGCAGGTTGGCAGTTTACAGAGAAAGTGAGAAAATAAGTGGGCTGTATGTAAATAGACACTTGACCATCACCAGGGTTGAAAGGGCTGTGTCGAACTTCTATTACACAGCAGACGGCAATTCATATAAAACCAGAACCAAAATCATTCACTCTGACACTGCAATGTGTTAACTTAAAGAAAACTTCCCAGTTACTTCAACAGGTCACAAATTTCCCAACTTCACTGTTGACATGGACAAGGATGACAGCCCTTGTAAGCAATAAAGTTAGGAATTTCAATCCAATCACATATGCACCAGCTAAGTTGAAATTGCTCTTTGTTTCTTGATAGTGACTTGCATTTACAAGTACCTCAACACCCTGACTTCAGCTGACAGAAAGAGATCACCACCCTACCAACCAGTGATGTGCAATAATACTAGCCATGCCAATGAAACTTTATGCCTAATATGCAACTCCAGTTTAGGTCAAAGCTCGGCAAATTAACAAACTTACCATTTGCCCCTTCTCCCCAGCAAACATAATGACCAAACACATGTATGTTAGAAACACTGTAAATAGATGGAATCAAAACAGAAGACAACATCTCAGATCGTTTTCCTTAAACTTAGTACCAGTTAAAATTTGTTTGACTTCAACTCTTCACTAATAAGGTGAATTATGCCACCAGAAATCGGACTAAAACGACATCTTTAAAAACATAACCAGGAACCAGTAAGTTACCGACCTAATCTCCCTTCTCCCGCCTCCACACACACTTGCACCTTGACTCGCTCCAACAATGCACAAAACCGCAAGGAATATATGTGATTACCTCAGTTCAAATATCTAACCCATCTAAAGATGAATGAATTAATAATTAGTACAAAGACACACGCTCGATGACGAATTATCAGCTGCAGGTCAATACGTATTTTGGCATGAGGGACGTGAGTACAATGCCATTGGGATTTTTTTTTAAAATGGGCCCTCGAGCAAAATTGGACGTCAAAATGAAAGCAGGCGCAAAACCACCTTCCATTTTTGTTTTTAAAATGCATTGCAATCAAACAAGTCCACAGAATGAATGAAAAAGCAAAGCGTGCCGCAATGCCCCCGACCTTATTTTTGAAATCTGTACTTTTGCAATGATCTTGTTTTACGCAAAAAGACACACATTTGAAACACGCGCTAATGGGGGCAAATTAAAGCTTCCAACACGTTGCGCTGACTTGCTGCTGGAATGATACCGTTTAAAACTCTAGCACGTTAGAAAGGAAAGAGGGATTCCGGATCCACCACTGGAAAAGCGAAACTAATTTAGAGTGTGGGGAGAATGCAGTTATTGCATTTGTGGTGCATCGCCTCCTCTCAAAGGAGAACTCGCCTTCAGGGCCTCCAGCCGGTAGCGTGAACTCGAGCCTCCATCCATGATCACGTTTACCGCCTTCATCAACTGTTCGCACAGCGAGGTGATTTGATCGCCCGACATGATTGCAACTTTCCTTTCCCTCCGTGATTCGGAATCTGCGCAAGGCCGATTGATGCGAGGAGCAAGAGCCGGCGACGCTTATTGAACAAAGAGAACCAGCTAACGATGGCGCAACCCGTTATTGTCTGCAAGCACCAGTGGCATGGACAGGCCGACGCTCACACGCAGCCGGACGCGCATGCGTGCGACCCCGACCATTTATGGGAAAAGGTTAAAAAACGGTCGTCTGTTGACGTCCCCCCTGTCGCTGGCTTCCGGTTAAGACATCAAGGGGATTTCTGGGTGTTCGATTTCATAATTAAACTACAATTCCCATAATGCCGAGATGCGACCTCTGATATAATGGTTACGTCATGTGTAAATTGGACTTTAGAATTCGGTGCCGTGTGTTTTCATTCAAGAGGGAGTTCGTTGCTTCATGTTTAAAGGGGAGGTTCTGAATTGTCAATAAGTTTTAGGCCATTCTAATCACGAAATGCTGCATCATCTGGGACACAGTATAACTGTGACTGGACTGATGCCAAAGGTCTTTTCCCTTATCTCATCGTTCGTTAATTAACGTTGTATTGCGCTGGGAAAAAAGAATACGTTAACTATCAATAGACTTGTAAATGAGTCGTCATCCTGAAACATAATTATTTCTGTCCACACAGAAGCAGTCTGACTCGTGAAAACACAATGTATCTTTTACTTTAGATGTATCGAGTTCTGTGTTACTGACTAAAAAGACTATTTCAGTCTACCACTCCATTCAGCATTACTGCAAATCGGGTAATCGTTGTCGTGGCGCTAAGTCCTTTATGTTTCGAACTACGCGATGTCGATGACTGGGTCCGACAAGTATATGAAAACACGAGACACTGCAGACGGTAGGAGACAATAAAAAAAACCCTCAGCGAGCGGATCAGACAGCATCAGTGGTGCACCAGTGGTACAGGTCGAGACGCTGTATCGGAACTGATTTAAGTTGTAGAGAGGGTGGGGAGGGATGGAAAGGGCAAAGTGAGTATTTCTGATTGGGGTGAGGTGAGCGGTAAATATAGTTATCTGGTAGGTTATGAGGGAAAAGGAATATATTCTTCCTCTTCCTGTCTGCCCTTATTTTACACTAACGAATCACAGTCAGATTTAATTACAATAAGAGATAAATAGATATGTGTGGTGTATGTATGTAGAGATATAGATGTATGTGTGTATACTTGTTTTATATATAACAAGTGGGATATGAAGAGAGCAACACAGAACAGTTCGGAAATCTGATGACAGAGGGGAGGAAGCTGTGGCTAAGATGTGGAGTGAAGGCTTTCAGCCTCGTAGACCCCTCTCTCTGATAGTAAAATAAGAAGAAAGCATAGCCTGGGTGATGGGGATTGTTAACAATGGATGCACCTTTCTGAGGCATTGCATTTTCAAGATGTCGTCTATGTTGGGGAGACTAGTGCCCATGATGGAGCTGACTGAGTTTGCTGCCCCTGCAGCTTTTTGCAGTCCTGTGCAGTGGCCTTCCATACCAGCCGGTGAGAGTGCTCTCCACAGTATATCTCTAGAAGTTTGCTTGTCTTTGGTGACATACCAAATTTCCTCAAGCCCTTAATGAAATATAGCTGCTGTCGTGCCTTCTTTGTAGTTGCATCAATACTCATGATATATCCTCAGAGATGTTCACCCCCAGGAATTTGAAATTGCTTCCCCTGGTGAGGACTGGTGTGTGCTTCCTCAGCTTCCCCACAATCAATTCCTTGGTCTTAATGATTTTGGGAGCAAGGTTGTTGTTGCGACAGGACTCAAGCATTCCCTTCTGCATGCCTCCTCATCACCATCTCAAACTCTGCCAACAACAGTTGTGTCACTGGCAAATTTATAAATGGCGTTTGAACTCTGCCTAGCTACAGTAATAGTTGAAGAGAGCGTAGATTGACTGTCAATGAGGAGGAGGTATTATTTCCGATCTGACTGTATCAATTATATAACAATTATATAATCTGACTGTGATCTCCCAATGGGTAAGTCAAGAATCTAGTTGCAAAAGGAGGTACAGAGGGACAGGTTTTGTAGCTTGATGATTAGTACTGAGCGACTTGGGAAAGATACAAGCCTAATGCAGGCAAATGGGATTGGCAAGCATAGGCGTCAAGTTGACATGGACAGGGCTGGCCAAAAGGTCCCATTTCTGTACTATGATTTTATAATGCTATGGTTGCTGAAGGTCAACTATTCAAATGTCTTCTGGTGAGTTTCCCTTCATGTACTCAGAGCTCATCCGTATCCCTGCTGTTGTGTTGGTTAGTCAATCCATTCTGAAAACTTTTGTTTTCAGAACCACTCAAGGTCCTATTTTACAATTTTCATCATAAGTTTCATATCCTATGAGGCTTCCCATTTCCTCATACAGGTCCTCTCCAGGTTATAAGCACCTGACTTGTATACTGCCTGTGTACATGCACAAGAATCTGAGTGTTGTTATACATTGATAATACATTGCCACTAAGAAAGAACATGTAATTTTTTAAAGGAAGTTGCTCTGGAAGAAAAGCTTTTTTTCTCTGAGCTAGAAGCTGATTTGAATGCCTAGAGCCACAAACAAGATGATATTTTGCCTGTACATCTGGCCTGTGTCATTCCAAGTTTTTCCAGCATTTTTTGTTTTATTTCAAATTTCATATATTTGCTTTTTTTTCTTTTTATTTTGGATAGGTTTCAACCTTTGTTTTCACTTTTACTGTGACAGCCTTCACAATCCACAGAGTTTCTGTTCTGAAACTTCTGGCAACTTCAGTGTCATATGGCCACCGGGTGCCTTCCCCACACATACTTTTTGTGTTGCCAAGGGATTATCATTTATGCAACACCAGGTTTCTCTCTGAATTGCCACCAACATTTCAATCCTTTCCATTACACCAGCCCCTGCAGTGAAATGAGTCTGCATTTCCCAATGATCCATATCTTCACTGTCCCCTGACCAGAGACTGAAATGTGTTTGCTAAGTACTATAATGATTTAGTTATATGTTATTCTACTCAATTTACTGTATTCACAGCTCACAATCTAGTTTATTTTGTTCTGTGGAAGCTAAAATCAGAGTGAATAACTGCTTTGAAGAATATTTCAGTTCAGACCTCAAGCATTTCCCCATATATATCCTCATGGTTTCTGTGCCTTGAACTAATTGCTGTTTCAGGCACCGAGCTTCAGACCCCTGCGATCCTGATGTTCACTTTGCTGAAATAAAAGTATTCTTTCTTCAGCTTCTCATATAATGAGCGATTATTTTTCCATAAATTAAAAGCATTGGCAATCTATTCATCAACATGGACTTCATGGATAGTCTTCTATCAGTTTTGTTTTGGTATTTTACATGTATCCACACTTTAAGTATGAAGGATGCACCAAAGTTGTACTAAGGACAATAGTTACTGGTCTTCATAGGTTTTAACAGGCTCTCAATACATTTATTTTTGAGCATGGGGAAACTGGTTTTCTCTCATTTTGCTTCTTGCCAATCTCCTGCTTGTTCTCCTAAAGCTTTATATTCAAGAAACTCTGGTAGAGATTGGGGGTTGATAATTGAGCCTTAGTAGTTGCCAGCTCTCTCCATTATTGTCTGTACATAACTGAAGGAACATTGGAGGCAAGGTCTGTGGGGCAGCCTCCCTCACTTCTTTTAAAATTTCTTTTAAAAAGATTAAGTATGTGGTTATGCTAGCCAATATTATCAAAGAGGATCCCAAAAGATTTTTCAGATTTACAAAGAGTAAAAGAGAGGCAAGAGTGGATATTAGATTGCTGGAAAATGATACTGGAAAACTAATAACGGGGGCAAAGAAATGGCGGACGAACTTAATAAATACTTTGCATCGGCCTTCACTGTGGAAGACACTAGCAGTATGCCAAAAATTTAAGAGTGCAGATTTAAGAGGGCAGAAGTGAGTGCAATTGCTGTTACTGAGAAGTTGCTTAGGAAGTTGAAAGGACTGAAGGGAGTCACCTGGACCAGATGAACTACTTCCTAAGGTTCTGAACGAGGTTGCTGATGAGGTTCTAGAGACATTTGTGATGATCTTTCAAGAATCACTAGATTCTGGAATGGTTCTTTCTGGAGGACTGAAAAATTGCAACTGTCACTCCACACTTTAAGAAGGGAGAGAGGAAGAAGAAAGGAAATTATTGGCCAGTTAGCCTGACTTCAGTGGTTGGGAAGATGTTGGAGTCCATTATGAAGGATGAGGTTTTGGGGTAGAACTATAGAACATTACAGCACACAAACAGGCCTTTTAGCCCTTCTTGGCTGTGCCGAACCATTTTTCTGCCTAGTCCCACTGACCTGCACCTGGACCATATCCCTCCATACACCTCTCATCCATGTACCTGTCCAAGTTTTTCTTAAATGTTAAAAGTGAGCCTGCATTTACCACTTCATCTGGCAGCTCATTCCACACTCCCACCACTCTCTGTGTGAAGAAGCCCCCCCCCATGTCCCCTTTAAACTTCTCCCCCTTCACCCTTAACCCATGTCCTCTGTTTTTTTTTCTCCCCAAGCCTCAGTGGAAAAAGCCTGCTTGCATTCACTCTATCTATACCCGTCGTAATTTTATATTGTTACGTTCCCCGTAACTGGGTGGCTTACCAGCAAAGATAGAGAGGTCCGCTGAAGTCTGATGGTACTATTTTCAAACGTTTTTTATTTATAAAGGGGCACAAATGTATGGTTAATACAAAACATTCAGATCATATATGTCGTCAAAACTCAATCTAAAGCACAGGTATAGTAATAATCAATCAGAAATAAGCTCTATCGTTGTCTAGGGGATAATACTGAGTCCAATGGAATATAAAAGTCACTCAGAAATCTGCAGGCTTTTCCGTTTGGGAACCGCTGGCATTTCATGTGTTGGAGAGAGAGGATTTGTGAGAGAAAGGAACACTTGCCCGTTGTCTTTGCGAAGGAAATCCCTGTTGTTAGTTAAAAACGGTTTTTCCTTTGGTTTCAGCCACAGACTCCCGATCCGGAATCTAACGCACGTGGCTTCCTTCAAAATGGCTTCCCGCTCCGACGGGAAACGCTATCAGGTCTTCTTAGTATGTCTCCTTGGTGCCTCGGCAGCCCACCTTTTTATCGGGACTTGCAGGGTTGTAGCAGTCAATCAGGATGGGGTGTGGCAATCTTTCCCCATCACCCAGCCCACGTTGCCCTGAGGGTTTGCACGTAGTCCAGTCCCCATTTCACAAAGGTGTCTCCAAGAGACAATGGCTATGTCCGTGGCTTTTGTCTGGCTGAGAGGCCAGACCACATTCCAAACCTTAAGGCTTCTCTCTTATTTTCCTGAGTCCAATTTCAGCACGTCGCTCTCTCTCTCTTGTGATTCTCACAAAGGAGGGGGCTGGGGTCATAACAATATAACTCAATCAAATCTCCCCTCATTCTTCTACACTCCACGGAATAAAGTCCTAAACTATTCAACCTTTCTCTGTAACTCAGTTTCTCAAATCCCGGCAACATCCTTGTAAACCTTACCTGCACTCTTTCAACCTTATTAATATCCCTCCTGTAGTTAGGTGACCAAAACTGCACACAATACTCCAAATTCGGCTTCACCAATCCCTTATA
The DNA here is from genome assembly GCF_048418815.1 of Hemitrygon akajei. Lineage (NCBI taxonomy): Eukaryota > Metazoa > Chordata > Chondrichthyes > Myliobatiformes > Dasyatidae > Hemitrygon > Hemitrygon akajei. The sequence goes on from NC_133130.1 coordinate 34,240,407, forward strand.
CAACCTCACCATAACATTCCAACTCTTATACTCAATACTTTGATTTATAAAGGCCAATGTACCAAAAGCTCTCTTTACGACCCTATCTACCTGTGATGCCACTTTTAGGGAATTTTGTGTCTGTATTCCCAGATCCCTCTGTTCTACTGCACTCCTCAGTGTCCTACCACTTACCTTATATGTTCTACCTTGGTTTGTCCACCCAAAGTGCAATACCTCACACTTGTCTGCCATTTTTCAGCCCATTTTTCCAGCTGGTCCAAATCCCATTGCAAGCTTTGAAAATCTTCCTCACTGTCCACTACACCTCCAATCTTTGTATCATCAGCAAATTTGCTGATCCAGTTTACAACATTATCAGCCAGATCATTAATATAAGTGACAAATAACAATGGACCCAGCACTGATCCTTGTGGCACACCACTAGTCACAGGCCTCCACTCAGAGAAGCAAACCTCCAATCCCACTCTCTGACTTCTCCCATTGAGCCAATGTCTAATCCAATTTACTACCTCTCCATGTATACCTAGCGACTGAATCTTCCTAACTAACCTCCCATGCGGGACCTTGTCAAAGGCCTTACTGAAGTCTATGTAGACAACATCCACTGCCTTCCCTTCATCCACTTTCCTGGTAACGTCCTCGAAAAACTCTTAATAGATCTGTTAAACGTGACCTACCACACACACAGACATGTTGACTCTCCCTAATATGTCTGTGTCTCTCCAAATATTTGTAGATCCTATCTCTTAGTACTCCTTCCAATAATTTACCTACTACCGACATTGAATTTACCGGCCTATAATTTCCCAGATTACTTTTAGATCCTTTTTTAAATGGAACAACATGAGCTATCCTCCAATCCTGCGGCACCTCACCCGTAGATACCGACATTTTAAATACATCTGCCGGGGCCCTGCAAATTCAACACTAGTCTCTTTCAAGGTCTGAGGGAATACCCTGTCAGGTTCTGGGGATTTATCTATTCTGATTTGCCTCAAGCACCTCCTCCTCTTCAATCTGTATAGGTTTCATGACCTCACTACCTGTTTGCCTTATTTCCATTGACTCCATGCTAGTTTCCTTAGTAAATACAGATGCAAAGAACCCATTTAAGATCTCCCCCATTTCTTTTGGTTCCATACATAGCTGACCACTCTGATCTTCAAGAGGACCAATTTTATCCCTTACTAACCTTTTGCTCTTAATATACCTGTAGAAGCTCTTTGGATTATCCTTCACCTTGACTGCCAAAGCAACCTCATGTCTTCTTTTAGCCCCCCTGATTTCTTTCTTAAGTATTTTTTTACACTTTTTATACTCCTCAAGCACCTTATTTGCTCCCTGTTTCCTATACATATCATACATCTCTCTCTTCTTCTTTATCAGAGTTCCAATATCCCCAGAGAACCAAAGTTTCTTATTCTTATTCACTTTGCCTTTAATCCTGACAGGAACATACAAATTCTGCACTCTCAAAATTTCTCCTTTGAAGGCCTCCCACTTACCAATCACATCCTTGCTAGAGAACAACCTGTCCCAATCCACGCTTTTTAGATCCTTTCTCATTTCTTCAAATTTGGCCTTTTTCCAGCTTAGAACCTTCACCCGAGGACCAGATCTATCTTTATTTGTGATCAAGTTGAAACTAATGGTGTTATGATCACTGGAACCAAAGTGTTCCCCTACACACACTTCAGTCACCAGTCCTAACTCGTTTCCTAATAAGAGGTCTAATATTGCATCCTCTCTAGTTGGTGTATTGATTTAGAAAACTTCCCTGAACACATTTTACAAACTCTAACCTGTCTAGACCTTTAACAGTATGGGAGTCCCAATCAATATGTGGAAAATTAAAATCCCCTACTATGTATCACAACTTCATGTTTCCTACAGTTGTCTGCTATTTCTCTGCAGATTTGCTCCTCTAATTCTCACTGACTATTGGGTGGTCTATAATACAACCCCATTAATGTGGTCATACCTTTCCTGTTTCTCAGCTCCACTCATATGGCCTCAGTAGACAAGCCCTCTAATCAGTCCTGCCTGAGCACTACTGTAACATTTTCCCTGACTAGCAATGACAACCCTCCACCCTTCACTCCTCTGCCTCTATCATGCCTGAAACATCAGAACCCTGGAACATTGAGCTGACAGTCCTGGCCCTCCTGTAGCCAAGTTTCACTAATGGCTATAATCCACGCTCTCAGCTAGTCAGCCCCCATAATACTCCTTGCATTGAAATAGACACACATCAGAATATTATTACCACCACACACAGCCCTTCTATTTGTGACTTTGCATGAACTTTTAACATCATTTATTTTCACCCCTGCTCCACTATCTGCTCTGGCACTCTGGTTTCCATCCCCCTGCAAATCTAGTTTAAACCCTCCCCAATAGCACTAACAAACCTCCCTGCAAGGATATTAGTCTCCTTGTAGTTCAGATGTAACCCGTCTCTCATGTACAGGTCCCATCTGCCCCAGAAGAGGTCCCAATTGTCCTGAAATCTGAAACTCTGCCTCCTACATCAGTTCCTCAGCCACGTGTTCATCCGCCAGTGAATCCTATTCTTACCCTCACTGGCACGTGGCACAGGTACCAATCCTGAGATTACTACCCTTGAGGTCCTGCTTTTTAACTTCCTACCAAGCTCTCTATACTCACTTTTCAGGACCTCCTCACTCTTTCTTCCTACGTCATTGGTACCGATGTGTACCATGACATCTGGCTGATCACCCTCCCACTTCAGAATGTTGTGCACGCGATCAGAGACATCCCTGACCCTGGCACCTGGGAGGCAACAAACCATCCAGGAGTCTCTGTCACGACCACAGAACCTCCTGTCTGTACCTCTAACTACCGAGTCTTGGAAGCGTATAATAAAGTCGGCCAAAGTCAGCATGTTTTCCTTCAGGGGAAATCTGTTGGATTTCTTTGAGGAAATAACAGGCAGGATAGTCAAAGGAGAGTCAGTGGATGTTGTTTACTTGGATTTTCAGAAGGCCTTTGACAAGATGCTACACATGATGCTGCTTATCAAGATAAGAGCCTATGGTATTACAGGAAAGATACTAGCATAGATAGAAGATTGGCTAACTGGATGGATTTGAAATTAATTGAATTGACTTTATTTCTTACATCCTTCACATATATGAGGAGTAAAAATCTTTACATCTCTGTCTAAATGTGCAATTTATAGTAAATTGTAATAAGTATGTACAGTAAGATATACAATAGAACAGTCAATATAGCTTGGAAATACAATTGTATCAATGTGAATTACTCACACTGATGGCCTGGTGGAAGAAGCTGTCCTGGAGCCTGTTGGTCCTGGCTTTTATGCTGCGGTACCATTTTCCAGATGGTAGCAGCTGGAACAGTTTGTGGTTGGGGTGACTCAGGTCCCAATGATCCTTTGGGCCCATTTTATGCACCTGTCAGTGTAAATGTCCTGAATATTGAGAAGTTCATATCCACATATGCGCTGGGCTATCCGCACCACTCTCTGCAGAGTCCTGTGATTAAGGGAGGTACAGTTCCCATACCAGGCAGTGATGCAGCCAGTCAGGATGTGCCCTTGTAGAAAGTCTTTAGGTTTTGGAGACTCATGCCAAACTTCTTCAATCGTCTGAAGTGAAAGAGGCACTGTTGTGCTTTTCTCATCACACAGTCGGTATGTACAGACCACATGAGATCCTCGGTGTTGTTTATACTGAGGAACTTAAGGCTATTCACCCTCTCAACTCCAGACCCATTGATGTCAATAGGGGCTAGCCTGTCTCCATTCATCCTGTAGTCCACAACCAGCTCCTTTGTTTTTGCAACTTTGAGGGAGAGGTTGTTTTCATGACACCACTGTGTCGGGGTGATGACTTCTTCTCTGCAGGCTGCCTCATTATTATTTGAGAAAAGATGTAGCATCATCTGAAAATTTAAGCAGATTGGAGCTGTGGGTGGCGACACAGTCATGGGTGTACAGAGAGTAAAAGAGGGGCTTAGGACACAGCCAGGAGGGGCACCTGTGTTGAGAGTCAGAGGGACAGAGGTGAGGGAGCCCACTCTTACCACCTGCCGGCAATCTGACAAGAATTCCTGGATCCAGCTGCACAAGGCAGAGTGAAGGCCGAGGTCTCAGAGCTTCTTGTCAAGCCTGGAGTGAATTATGGTGTTGAATGCTGAACTGTAGTCCAAGAACAGCATTCTCACATAAGCATCTCTCTTCTCTAGATGTGCAAGGACAGTATGTAGAGCTGTGGCTATTGTGTCATCTGTCGATCGCTTGTGTCAGTAGGCAGATTGTAGGGGGTCCAGTGTGGGTGGTAGCATGCTGCAGATGTAGTCCTTGACCAGCCTCTCAAAGCCTTTCCTTATTGTTGAGGTGAGTGTGACAGGATGCCAGTTGTCCAGACATGTTACCTTGGTCTTTTTAGGCACAGGGACAATGATAGATGTTTTGAAGCAGGAGGGCACTCTACACAGGGAGAGGGAGAGATTAAAAATGTCTGCAACACACCAGTTGTGCCGCGCACACTCTGAGTACCCTCCCTGGGATGCCCTCCAGTCCTGCAGCCTTGTGACTATTCAAGTGTTGGAAACACCTGCTTACTTCAGCCTCAGAGTTGACCAAGGTGCAAGTTGCATCGGCTAGTCTCTTCCGGAGCTCAGTGTTGGCGACATTGAACCGAGCATAAAAAAAGATTTAGCTCATCTGGGAGAGAGGCAGCGATGTTGGCAGTACCACTGTGTTTAGCTTTGAAGTCTGTGATTGTGTTCAGACCTTGCTATAAGCTGCATGCGTTGTTGGGGGAAAATCAGAATAAAGGGGGCCTATTCTGTTTGGCTGCCATTGGCGTGGTGTTCCACAGGGGTTGATGTGGGGACTGCTTTTTTTTGCGTTACATGACAATGTTCTGGATGATGGAATTGAAGGCTTTGTGGCCAAGATTTTAGATGGTACAAAGTGAGGTGGAGGGACAGGTAGTGTTGAGGAAGCAGGGAGTCTGCAGAAGGACTTAAACAGATTGGGAGAATGAATAGATGTAAAATATTCTAGGGAAGTATATGGTCATGCACTCTGGTAGAAGGAATAAAGGTGCAGACTATTTTCTAAACAGAGAGCAATTCAGAAATCAGAGGTGTAAAGGGACTTGGGAATCCTTGTGCAGGAGTCTTTAAAGGTTAACTTGCTGGTTGAGTTGGTAGTAAGAGCGAAGATACGATGCATGGATTGTGATCCATTTCAAGTTCCTTATCTAAGAAAAGATGTGCTGGCATTGGAGAGGGCCCAGAGGAAATTCACAAGAATGATTCCAGGAATGAAGGGGTTAATGTACGAGATGCATTTGACAGCTCTGAGCCTGTACTCAAATGCTTCGAAGAGTGAGGTGGAATCTCATTGAAATCTATTGAGTATTGAAAGGTCTAAACAGAGTGGATGTGAAGAGGAAGTTTCCTATAGTGGGCGAGTCTCAGACCAGAGGGGCACAGCCTCAAAATGAACAGACATCCATTGAGAACAGTTGAGAAGGAGTTTCTTTAGCTGGAGGGTGGTGAATCTGTGGAAGTAATTGTCACAGATGGCTGTGGAGGCCAAATCATTAAGTATATTTAAAGCAAAGGTTGATGGTTATTCAGGGAGAAGGCAGGAGAATGGGGTTGAAAGGGATATTAAAACAACCATGATGGAATGTCAGAGCAGACTCAAAGGGCCAAGTGGCTTAACTCTTCTTCTGTATGTTGTGGTCTTATGGTCTCTGAGTTGGTGACCTGCCTATTTAGAATTTTAAGATTCAGGATTGTTTAATGATGTGTCCAGGACAGAAGTGTAAAGGAGACTGAACTAATTGTTACTCCATATGCAGTGCACCGCAAATAAAACCACAATAATAATAAACACATAAGATGGTTTGTATATATAGATAGTGTGTACATAAAGTGATGCTAGATACTAGAGTGTATGTACATAAGGTGACTGACAGGAGATTATAAAATACTGTAGTGGTGGTGGGGTGGGTTAGTAGGTGGAGGTGTTGATCACAATAGTGTTGAATGCCAAACAGAAATACAGAAAAAGTATTCTGACATAAGTGCAAATGATGGCAATACAGATGCCTGCCTGCTTCATGTCCAAGTTTATGATAAGTGTACCATATGTCTTATAGTTAATTCTACAAACAAACTTATTCTAGTTTGACACAGAACAATTGCGCAACAGAAGAACAAAATGTTTTCTACAAAACCACATGTTAATATAATTTTCTGTTTGGGCAAGTATTTCAAAATAATTTTTCAGACAGTGCATTTTTTTTTTAGCAGTTTTAGCGTTCTAAAAATGTTAACATTTTGCTGAAAATGGTCCATTGTCACTAGTTGTCTGCTATAGTGTGGTCAACATCTAAGATAAATTTTGGCTCCAAGATTTTTATTGAGAGATTCCAGATGTATGGCAATCAGGTGAGGACATAGAGTTAAGTCTGATTCTGTGATAACCTGATCATCACACATTTTAGATCACTTGATAATAATCAAGAAAAGAAATTCTGGAAGAATTTTCTACATCCCTCTTTACTGGAGGATGCCTAAACCTATTGCCACAATTGATTATGACTTTGTATGAGAATCCTCCAAGAGGACCACAGCCTAGTCACAGTTTGGAGGCATGTGTGTCACAATGACCCAGAAAGCTATGATGGCCAGACTCAGGGCTTTATGCTTTAGCTCTTGGTAGGGTCACCCATGCCACACAGGCCAAAGGGTATAGGACAGATAAGAATGGTCTACCGGTCCTCCAAATTCGAGGGTTCAGCTCAGAGCTAACAACCCTGACTGGTAAAACAAAATTGTTACGGAAACAGCAATGAAGAATTCTTCGACATCTGAGTGCAATGATATTCCTGAATCTTCACCTGGGTCTTGTATGACTGACAGTACTGAAAACCAAGAGGAAACTACTGACACCGATGAAGATAGCCCTGAACACCAACCAAGGTGGAGGACCTTCATTGCTGCCCTAAACGGCAGCAACATAACAGGCAGTAAACTGTATGAGAATATCTAATTTTATCAATGTTGACAGTAGCATAATTCGCTGCGCAATGAATATGGATAATAGATAGATATTCCAGTTGGCAGGATCTGATAATAACGTATTGGAAAAATCAGTGATTCTGCAATAATTTATTGTATTTATGAAATATGAGTGAAGTAACATATCTGAGTTTTACAGTGACTCAAAGATAGGTATCATTGTAAGCAGAGGAAAATTAAATTTATGAAGTAGTTAATAGACAAAGCAAAAATGCAAATGATGGCAGAGGTATTTCAAAACACTGACAGTTTGTGAAAAGATAGAAACAATGAAAACTAATACTGTAAATATTTGTGGGTCTGTGTGCATAGATCATTAGTGTATTATGAAGAAGTATACAAAACAAGGTTAATGAAATTCTTTATCTTGAGGATTGGAAATTAAATGTATTACTATAACAATAAAACTAAAGAAGTCCTGATAAAATTACACTTGAAATGAAGGCATCAGGAAAAGAAAATAAATTAAAGATAGGTTGGCAAAGCTGCAATTGAAGTAGTAGAATCAATATCGAAAACATTTGAACAGTTAAGTTGAGAAGGATGAATTTTGCTTGATTTAAAGTTGAGATGCTTTTCCTCAAGGATAGAGAGTCGAGATGGGTTTGGAAATCAACACAATTAAGACCATACAGACGTGGCAGCAGAATTAGGCCATTTGGACTTTCAAGTCTGCTCCGCCATTCCATCATGGCTGTTTTATTATCCGCCTCAGTCACATCATTTTTTTATCCCATTTCCCACACTCAACAGTTTGATTTATGAAGACCAATGTGCCAAAGTCTTTCTTTGCAACCCTATTTACCTGTGACGCCACTTTCAATGAATTGTGGACCTGTGTTCCCAGATCCCTTTGTTCTACCGCATACCTCAGTGCCCTATCCTTCACTGTGTGGGACCTGCCCTTGTTGGTCCTACCAAAGTGCAACAACTCACACTTGTCAGATTAAATTCCATCTGTCTTTTTCCAGCCCATTTTCCCAGCTGGTCCAAATCCCACTGCAAGTCATGATTGTATTCCACGCTGTCAGTTACACACCAGTCTCGGTGTCATCTGCAAATTTGTTGAACTTAGCGGAACATTAGCTATCCTCCAATCCTCCGGCACCTCACCTGTTGCTAGAGGATGATTGAAGTATCTCTGCTATGGACCTGGCAACCTCTCCACGATCTCTTTTGGCATTCCAGTTCCCAACCTGCTGCCACTCTAGTTTATATTGAAACCTAGCCTGGCATATTAAAATCCCCCATCACTATCATAACATTGCCCTTTCCATTTACTTATGCTGCTTGTGCTTAGGGCAACAATGAGGTTTTCCATCTCCAGCGGTGTTTAGTGCTTCCTTCATCATGTCAGTAGCTTCCTCTTGGTTTTCACTACATACAAGTAGCATCACACTCAGACGCAGAAGGATTCTTCATTGCTTTTTCTGTAACAATTTTCTTTGACCTGTCAAAGTTGTTAGGCTTGAGCTGAACCTAGAGGACCAATGGACCACTGTTACTCTGGCCTCTACCCTTTGACCTGTTTGGCATGAGTGACCCTACAAAAAGCCAAAACATCAAGCCCTGATTCCAGCCAACGTAGCTCTCCAGATCATTGAAGCAAGCAAGCCTCCAAACACAATAATGTTGTGGTCCTCTTCGAGGGCCCGTTCAATCTCCCATTCAAATTTGTATCCCACATTCTGGCTAGTATTTGGAGGCCTGTTTATAATTCCCATCAGGATCTTTCTTACCCTTGCAGTTTCTTGAGAGCCACCTGACTTCTGTGTGCAACAGCAAGTGTTCAAACTGTTCATCATTCTCAGTACAAAGCTCTTGAAGCAGTCAAGAATTGAGATCATGGGACTTGAGTTTATTTACTATTGTGATAATACGATTTAATGATTTGTACAGCTGATCATTTAGGTTTTGTTTCAAAAAGATGTTGTATTGAACAATAAATATGTTAGGTACATTTTTTTTCCAGAAAGTAATAACTGCACTGTGGCATCCTTTCACTGATTGTGCCCCATCTTTTGCACAAGTTTAAATCGCAGCAAGTGGCGGAGAGGGAAGCGGTAAAAGAAGCTCGGAGAGAAGCTGTTTTTTTTTAACTGATCGCGGCAAAGAGGTTAGACTGCACAGGCGCGTGACGTAGCACGCCAAAAGTTTAAAAAGGAAGACCACCATATACAGCGGCCATCGTTGGAGTGGACTGAGGCAGAGTGAGTCTGCTTTGGCTCAATCAGGCTTCGGCGAGAACTGGCAGAGGCGAGGTTTGAACGGGGCTCGACTGCGCAAGCGCGTAAAAGTCTGCCCGTGAGGCAGCAGGAGAATTTAAATAGCAAGCAGAGAATGAGTACAAGCTTCACTCCAGGTGAGGTAAGGCCGGGTAAGCTCCTTTAATTAATCTAATTAGATTAGGAGTAGGTAATGGAGGAAGCAATTAGGGCAGTTGAGTGCTCCGTTTGCATAATGTGGGAAGTCAGGGTGAGCACAAATGTCCCTGTTGACTACACCTGCAAAAGGTGCATCCAGCTGCAGCTCCTGACAAACCGTGTTAGGGAACTGGAGCTGGAGCTGGATGAATTTCGGATCATTCGGGAGGCAGAGGCAGAAATAGACAGGAATTTCAGGGAGATAGTCACCCCTAGGAGTCAGGAGATAGGTAGTTGGGTGACTGTCAGGAGAGGGAAGGGGAACAGACATGAAGAGCAGAGCACCCCGTGGCCATTCCCATCAACAATAAGTATACTGTTTTGGATACTGTTGGTGGGTTGCATCTCTGGCAACAAGACTGGACCCTCAGCTCAGAAGGGAAGGAGGGAAAAGAGGAGAGCAGTAGTGATAGGGGATTTGATAGTTAGGGGGACAGATAGGAGGTTCTGTGGAAGAGATCGAGAATCTCGGATAGTCTTTTGCCTCCCTGGTGCCAGGGTCCGCGATATCTCAGATCAAGTTCTCAGTATTCTCAAGAGGGAGGGTGAGCAGCCGGATGTCGTGGTCCATGTAGGGACCAATGATGTGGGTAGGAAGAGTGAGGAGGTCCTGAAAGGTGAGTTTAGGGAGCTAGATGCCAAGTTAGAGGACAGGACCTCCAGGATAGCAATCCAGGATTGCTACCAGCGCCACGTGCAGAAATTGTAAGATAGTGCAGATCAACACGTGGCTGAAGACATGGTGCTGGAGGGAGGGCTTCAGATTTATAGATAATTGGGCAGTTTTCCAGGGAAGGTGGGACCTGTTCCGGCGGGACGGTTTACATCTGAACTGGAGGGGGACAAATATTCTTGCAGGTAGGTTTGCTAGAGAGGCTCCAGTGGATTTAAACTAGATATGAGGGGGGGGGGAGGGGAACCAAAGTGTAGGAACAGATGTATGGGAGAAGGAAGAAAAAGAAAACAGTAAAGTTCTTTGTACTGTTAGAGATAAACAGAGAGGAAGAGGTGGAGAATTTCTTAAATGCATTTATTTTAATGCTAGGAGTATTGTAAGAAAGGTGGACGAGCTTAGAGCATGGATAAATACCTGGAAATATGATGATGTAGCTATTAGTGAAACATGGTTGCAGGAGGGGTATGATTGGCGACTAAATATTCTTGGATTTCGTTGCTTCAGGGGTGATAGAATTGGAGGGACAAGAGGGGGAGATGTTGCATTGTTTGTCAGAGAAAATATTACAGCGGTGCTCTGGCAGGATAGATTAGAGGGCTTGTCTAGGGAGACTATTTGGGTGGAATTGAGGAATGGGAAAGGTGTAGTAACACTTATAGGGGTGTATTATAGACCACCTAATGGGGAGTGAGAATTAGAGGAGCAAATTTGCAAGGAGATAGCAGATATTTGTAGTAAGCACAGGGTTGTGATTGTGGGAGATTTTAATTTTCCACACATAGACTGGGAAGCCCATACTGTAAAAGGGATGGATGGTTTGGAGTTTGCAAAATGTGTGCAGGATAGTTTTTTTGCAGCAATACATAGAGGTACCGACTAGCGAAGGGAAAGTGTTGGATCTTCTGTTAGGGAATGAAATAGGTCAGGTGACTGAGGTATGTGTTGGGGAGCATTTCAGGTCCAGTGATTACAATGCCATTAGTTTCAATATAATTATGGAGAAGGATAGGACTGGACCCAGGGTTGAGATTTTTGATTGGAGAAAGGCTAACTTTGAGGAGATGTGAAAGGATTTAGAAGGAGCAGATTGGGACAATTTGTTTTATGGGAAGGATGTAATAGAGAAATGGTGGTCATTTAAAGGTGAAATTTTGAGGGTACAGAATCTTTATGTTCCTGTTAGGTTGAAAGGAAAGGTTAAAAGTTTGAGAGAGCCATGGTTTTCAAGGGATATTGGAAACTTGGTTAGGAAAAAGAGAGATATCTACAATAAATATAGGCAGCATGGAGTGAATGAGGTGCTCGAGGAATATAAAGAATGTAAGAAGAATCTTAAGAAAGAAATAAAAGCTAAAAGAAGATACGAGGTTGCTTTGGCAAGTAAGGTGAAAATAAATCCGAAGGGTTTCTACAGTTATATTAATAGCAAAAGGATAGTGAGGGATAAAATTATATTCACTAAGGAGAAGGATATTGAATTGTGTAAGGTAAGGGAAACGAGTAGGGAAGTTATGGAAACTATGACGATTAAAGAGGAGGAAGTACTGGCGCTTTTAAGGAAGATAAAAGTGGATAAATCTCCGGGTCCTGACAGGATATTCACTAGGACATTGAGGGAGGTTAGTGTAGAAATAGCAGGGGCTCTGACAGAAATGTTTCAAATGTCATTAGAAACGGGGATGGTGCCAGTGGATTGGCGTATTGCTCATGTGGTTCCATTGTTTAAAAAGGGTTCTAAGAGTAAACCTAGCAATTATAGGCCTGTCAGTTTGACGTCAGTGGTGGGTAAATTAATGGAAAGTATTCTTAGATATGATATATATAATTATCTGGATAGACAGGGTCTGATTAGGAACAGTCAGCATGGATTTGTGCATAGAAGGTCATGTTTGACAAATCTTATTGAATTTTTTGAAGAGGTTACGAGGAAAGTTGACGAGGGTAAAGCAGTGGATGTTGTCTATATGGACTTTAGTAAGGCCTTTGACAAGGTTCCGCACAGAAGGTTAGTTAGGAAGGTTCAATCGTTAGGTATTAATAGTGAAGTTGTAAAATGGATTCAACAGTGGCTGGATGGGAGATGCCAGAGAGTAGTGGTGGATAACTGTTTCTCAGGTTGGAGGCCGGTGACTCGTGGTGTGCCTCAGGGATCTGTACTGGGTCCAATGTTGTTTGTCATATACATTAATGATCTGGATGATGGGGTGGTAAATTGGATTAGTAAGTATGCAGATGATACTAAGGTAGGTGGCCTTGTGGATAATGAAGCAGATTTTCAAAGTTTGCAGAGAGATTTAGGCCAGTTAGAAGAGTGGGCTGAACGACGGCAGATGGAGTTTAATGCTGATAAGTGTGAGGTGCTACATTTTGGTAGGAATAATCCAAATAGGATATACATGGTAAATGGTAGGGCATTGAGGAATGCAGTAGAACAGAGTGATCTAGGAATAATGGTGCATAGTTCCTTGAAGGTGGAATCTCATGTGGATAGGATGGTGAAGAAAGCTTTTGGTATTTTGGCCTTTATAAATCAGAGCATTGAGTATAGGAGTTGGGATGTAATGTTAAAATTGTACAAGGCATTGGTAAGGCTGAATTTGGAGTATTGTGTACAGTTCTGATCACCAAATTATAGGAAAGATGTCAACAAAATAGAGCGAGTACAGAGAAGATTTACTAGAATGTTACCTGGGTTTCAGCACCCAGGGAAAGATTGAACAAGTTAGGTCTTTATTCTTTGGAGCATAGAAGGTTGAGGGGGGACTTGATAGAGGTATTTAAAATAATGAGAGGGATATATCGAGTTGACATGGATAGGCTTTTTCCATTGAGAGTGGGGGCGATTCAAAAAAGAGGACATGAGTTGAGAGTTGGGGGCAAAAGTTTAAGGGTAATACGAGGGGGAATTTCTTTACTCAGAGAGTGGTAGCTGTGTGGAACGAGCTTCCAGTAGAAGTGGTTGAGGCAGGTTCAGTATTGTCATTTAAAGTAAAATTGGATAGGTATGTGGACAGGAAAGGAATGGAGGGTTAATGGGCTGAGTGCGGGTCAGTGGGACTAGGTGAGAGTAAGCGTTCGGCACGGACTAGAAGGGCCGAGATGGCCTGTTTCCATGCTGTAACTGTTATATGGTTATGCAAGAATGTTGGAGAGCAGAATTTTCTTCTTTGAAAAAGTGCTCAACATTCCAAAATATTTATCCCCCCTTTCGTTTCTGTTTTAGTCCTCTTGCAAGTAACAAGTCTTGAACCATGCTTTCAACTTTCTGAAGTGAACATAACTAAGAAGTGAAGATTCATTGCCAAGAAAATTTGACACATCCCAACTGCAGAGTGAATTTTGTTGTTCTAAATATGTTGCACATTCTCAGAAATTTCATCTATTTGTCTTTGAACAGACCTGTTGTTGAATAGAATCGGTTTGTCTTTTTGGTCTGTTGACTTTAGCAAACCCGTAATTAGAACCTCCCTAACTGTATGGGGCTTTCCAGATTTAGCAATGAGCAATGAAATGTTGTATGAAGCTCACAAATGCTGCAAGTGCTGCCAAAAATATTTTGAAATGTTTTTCTTTTCTGTAAGTTTTAACAAAGTGATTGAAAGTAAGCTAAGTTTGCAATCCTTTGAACAATATGGTCAATTATCAGGATATAAGATCAACATAGACAAAACCCAATTACTTTCATATTACTATACCACACCAAGAGAAATTGGAAGTAGATATCCCTGGGCATGGCACACAGAGCCTTTCAAATATTTGGGCATCATTATGCCAAAAGATTTGGCAGAATTATCAGAATGTAATTATCAGCCTTTATATAAAAAAATTAAGGAAGATATGACAAGATGGAACCTGATTCCTTTTTTCAGTCTCAGTTCAAGGATTGAGTCTATTAAAATGAATATACTGCCCAGACTGTTATATCTCTTTCAGACCCTACCAATAGAAATTAATCAAAATCAATTCAATGAATGGAACAAGATGTTATCAAGGTATATTTGGCAGGGTAAAAGGCCTAGAGTTTGTCTCAAAACTTTGCAATTAGCAAAGGAAAAGGGGGGATGGGGCCTACCTTCTCTTAGAGATTATTATTTTGCAGCACAGTTGAGAGCTGTGATATGTTGGTGCAACCCATCATATGATGCTCAATGGAAAAACATTGAGGAGTGGGTACTTCCCATCCCCATACAAGCAATTTTGGCTGATAACAACCTGCAAAGGTACATAAATACTATTGGTAACCCATGGGTGAAATTGACTCTTAAAATATGGAAAACTACTATAAAAGAATATAATCTAGAGGGAGATATTGCAATTATTAAATGGTGTACATATGACTCGGATTTTACAACAAGTAAATTGGATACCAGATTTAAGGACTGGACCGCTAAAGAAATAACAGTTCTTTGCAACATAATGAAAGAAGGAACACTGTTTCAGTTTTGAAATGCTTAAAGAGAAACACTTATTAGAAAAACAAGATTTTTATCGGTATTTACAGATGCGACAATATGTTAGTAAGACGCTTAAAGATGTAACCAAGGCAAGTATATGCTTGATAGAGCTATTTAGAAAAGCATATAATTCAGATAACGGTAGTAGAATCATTTCAAGCATGTATAAGGGGTTGTCAAATCCTAAAACACATTCTACAAGACATCCTTAAATGTGAAATACCCTTAGAGAGTAAGACCATATATTTTGGATATACACCTCAAGAATGGTTGAAAAGAGATAAATATTTAATGAATATACTGTTGGTGGCTGGTAAAAAGACTCTTACTAGGAAATGATTATCACAGGAGAGCCCAACTTTAAATACATGGATGGAAATTACAATGGACATTTACAAAATGGAGAAGATAACAGCATCTGTTAATCAAAAGCTGCAACAATTTGATTCATACTGGGAAAAATGGTTTAACTACATAATGCTATCCCAATAATAAGCCCTGGATCACTAGTAACATCAAAGGCCTCCTAAACCAGAAGAAGAGGGCCTTTAAAGATGGTGATCGGTTGGAGCTTAAAAGAGTTCAGAAGGAACTCAGAGTACAGATAAGGGGGGCAAAGGAGCAGTATAGGAGGAAGCTAGAACAAAAGCTGCAGACAAAAAGCATGAAGGAGGTGTGGGATGGGATGAAGATCATCACCGGATGCGGTGCAAATCTCCAAACATAAGTGGAGATGTGGAGAAAGCGAACCAGCTGAACAACTTCTTCAACAGGTTCGACAGCACAATCTCATCCTCACCGCAAAAATCCACACCAGGCTTACTTCCCTCACAGGAAAATAGCCACTCACAGGAGACCTTGCCCACGCCCAGGATTACGGCTGAACAGGTGGAAGGTCAACTGAGGAAGATCTGTACCAGCAAGGCGGATGGACCGGATGGAGTTTCCCCACGAGTACTGAGGGCCTGTGCGACTGAGCTGGGAGAACCACTACAGCGCATCTTCAACATGAGCCTGGAGCAGAGAAGAGTACCCAGACAGTGGAAAACATCCTGTATTGTCCCGGTTCCGAAGAAACCACAACCAAAGGAGTTGAATGACTTCAGACCTGTTGCCTTGACGTCGCATGTGATGAAGACCATGGAGCGGCTGATAATACAGAATCTGAGGCCACAAACCAGGCACGCCCAGGATCCTCTTCAGTTTGCGTATAAGGAGAAGGTGGGAGTGGAGGATGCTATCACGTATTTGCTGCACAAATCACTCTCTCACCTAGATGGGGTCAGTTGTGCTGTGAGGATTACATTCCTTGACTTCTCTAGTGCCTTTAACACCATCCAGCCCAAGATCTTAAGGCACAAACTAACAGAGATGGGAGTAGACTCTCACATGGTGGATTGGATAGTGGACTACTTGACAGATAGACCTCAGTATGTGCGGTTGGGAGACTGTAGGTCTGACACGGTGGTCAGCAGCACAGGAGCGCCGCAGGGAACTGTACTCTCTCCGGTCCTGTTCACCCTGTACACATCAGACTTCCAATATAACTCGGAGTCCTGCCATGTGCAGAAGTTCGCTGATGACACGGCCATAGTGGGGTGTGTCAGGAATGGACAGGAGGAGGAGTATAGGAAACTGATACAGGACTTTGTGATATGGTGCAACTCAAACTACCTGCGTCTCAATATCACCAAGACCAAGGAGATGGTGGTGGACTTTAGGAGATCTAGGCCTCATATGGAGCCAGTGATCATGGTGGTGGACTTTAGGAGATCTAGGCCTCATATGGAGCCAGTGATCATTAATGGAGAATGTGTGGAGCAGGTTAAGACCTACAAGTATCTGGGAGTACAGTTAGACGAGAAGCTAGACTGGACTGCCAACACAGATGCCTTGTGCAGGAAGGCACAGAGTCGACTGTACTTCCTTAGAAGGTTGGCGTCATTCAATGTCTGTAGTGAGATGCTGAAGATGTTCTATAGGTCAGTTGTGGAGAGCGCCCTCTTCTTTGTGGTGGCGTGTTGGGGAGGAAGCATTAAGAAAAGGGACACCTCACGTCTTAATAAGCTGGTAAGGAAGGCGGGCTCTGTCGTGGGCAAAGTACTGGAGAGTTTAACATCGGTAGCTGAGCGAAGGGCGCTGAGTAGGCTACGGTCAATTATGGAAAACTCTGAACATCCTCTACATAGCACCATCCAGAGACAGAGAAGCAGTTTCAGCGACAGGTTACTATCGATGCAATGCTCCTCAGACAGGATGAAGAGGTCAATACTCCCCAATGCCATTAGGCTTTACAATTCAACCGCCAGGACTTAAGAACTTTTTAAAAGCTATTATTAATGCTTTTTGAGATAGTGATTTAGATGCATATCATATTTTTTACTGAGTTAAGTATTGTATGTAATTAGTTTTGATACAACAAGTGTATGGGACATTGGAAAAAAAAGTTGAATTTCCCCATGGGGATGAATAAAGTATCTATCTATCTATCTATCTATCTATCTATCTAATGCCTCATACGCCTGATTATATTCTCACAGATCAATGAATATGTTGTTAAAAAAAAGATCACTCCCTACTTGTACATAGTTTTTTCCTTTTGCTTGTTTTTTTTTCTTTCCAGTCTTTTCTATAAGTGTATACCTCAGATAAATGCTTTGTGGAGATTTGTTATATATATATGATTATATTGTGTATATGTACAATGTCTGAAATACATCTTACGGAAATGTTTGTTTGATGATGAACTTCAATAAAAAATAAATTACAAAAAAAAGGTAAGCTAAGTTTTTGTTTGCTTTATCAGAGTGTATTCTCTTCAAATGTTCAAGGAGCCTAGACTGTTTGGGGGGCCTCATTTGCGGGGGGTACTTTTTCACACAACAGACATATTGGCTGCTGTTGGTTGGTATAAATCCATATTTCAGATACACTTATTTTTTCCTTTGATCTGTTTCTGTCATTTTCATTTTGGATTAACAACTGCACTCTCCAGTTGATGTTAGCCCAACCTCAAGCGCTGCGATCAATAAAGGTGACGGTTACGATGATGTCACAGCTGAGGCAAGACATGACTGAAAATACTTATAAGTGGGGCAGATCTGGGTCGGGCTGCGGGCTACTGAAGCACAGTCAAGACTATTCGATGGGGCAGATTCTGAACTTTATCCATTGAACATCATACCCGATTTTTAAGGAACTGAGTGCCTGATTCGAGTATGGGAATCGTACTAGCTAAAATTGTACTACAATGCTGGAAATAAACCCGGAAATAACACGATTTTTTTCAGTCCCGATTTCTCATTATAAGCGAAATAAAGAACATTACTTATACTCCATTTCGAGCAACCCCTTCTCAAAGAACGGCGGGTTAGCAAGGGATCAGTTGATTACGTGATCACTGTAATCAATTATGAGGCAGAGGATCAAATGCTTATAGTAAGTAATTAGTTTCTGAAATTATACCTGTAATCCCTTAGCTGACCCCTTGCTACCAAGTGACCCTCTTCCCCACCGCCCCCTTTATCGTAGATAGATAGATAGATAGATACTTTATTCATCCCCATGGGGAAATTCAACATTTTTTCCAATGTCCCATACACTTGTTGTAGCAAAAACTCATTACATACAATACTTAACTCAGTAATAATATGATATGCATCTAAATCACTAACTCAAAAAGCATTAATAATAGCTTCCCACCCCCTTAGAAAATTACACCACCCGGCGAGGGGGCACACTTTGGGAACCACTCAATCAGCTCTATCACAGGCATAACCATCCCAAACCATTGAGGATATCTCCGTGTCTCATGCACTACTAAGAACTTTCAGCATCTACGACACGTCCTCTACTCATTACTACCACCAGGGAGCCTGACAACCCACACTAAAATCAGCTTCATCCCCTCCACCATTCAATTCCTGAATGGTTCCATCAATGCATGAACACGATCTCATCATTATTTTTGCTTTATTTACTTATTTTGTTATTAATTGTAATTTTAATGTCTCTGCACTGTACTGCTGTTGCAAAACAATAAATTTCACATCAAGCCAGTGCTAGTAAATCTGATCCTGAGGTAGATTATTATCTAAATAGCGTGATTGTAAATGAGTAAAATTAAAGGGAGCCTTTTTGTTCTACCGCACGAATCACAAAGAAGTTAGCAAGTAAATAATTTTAATCACAAACAAGTCGTTAAAAAAGGGAGGAACTGGAGTTTAAGTTTTGCAGTTTTTGTTAACTGATGTGGGATAGTGGGCATAGTTTTTTTTCTCTTTACCCTTTAATGATTAGAGTAGCATCGAATGCAACCCAAATGAGATTCACCAGACTAATTCCTTGGGATGAGTGGATTGTCCTATCAAGAGAGACTAGATACTTTGAGTCTGCATTCCTTGGAGTTCAGAAAAATGATAGAAGACTTATTGAACACACACACTAAGGAGGCTTGACAACGTAGATGTTGAGAGGCTCTCACTTGCGGAGCGTCTCGAACAGGGGATATAGTTGCAAAACTATGGGGTTGTCATTTAAAACTGAAATATCCATTCTGAAAGAGCTCTTCAACTCTGTTAGATTTTCGTGCTGATGTAAGGATAGGAAGGATAGAGCATTTTTTCTTCAGATCATGCCTATTTAAAAGTCAGCTTCGGTAACAAAAGCACCTACCGCGCACGGTGATCCCATTTCTATTGCAAGGGTTATGGACAGCCCACTTCCGGCCGTGATGTCATGAGGAATGCGTCACCGTGTGCTGCCTGTTGTGGTGGAGTGGGTGATTGTTGTGGAGCCGCAGAGTGAATGAGGGGAGGAAGGGAAGGAATGAGGAGGGAAGGGTGGTGATCAGCGTGTGAAAACGGACCGATACTGACCGCCGCGCGAAGTCGCCTCCCGCAAGCTGTAAACGGGCAGGATCCCCCCTCCCGCCAGTCCAGGTTGGCGGATTATCTGGAGCCGAGAGCGGGCTGAAGGAGGAGAAAGTTTGTGAGGAGGGATCGGGGTGGTCGAGCAGGCCGCGGACACCGCAACTTCACCCTCCACTCCGCCTCGGTTATTTTTCGCAGCAGAAAGAAAAAGTAAACAAAACCCGGTTAAATGCGGTTCGGGTCCAAAATGATGCCAGTAAGTTAACTTATTCAATTTTGTTGTGGTTAAATTTACACACCATTACTCTATTACTATGCTATCTGTTGATTATTCTGCTATTCTCGTGGGCATCTGTTAAGGGAGACATGCAGTGGCTGTAAATAATATGTCACTACTGAAAGGTATTTCACCTTTCATCAGAATACTGTAGCTAACTAACACACGAAGGCATAAAGGTAGCTCCCTGTTTTGTTTCTGGGGTTGCTTTATTCTGATCCATGGGATCATGGGATATAGGGATTTTCTTCTTTTTAAAATTTGCCTACTCGTACCTCTGATGGATTTTTTTTAGGGTTCAAATTTCCAGTCGCTTAACTAAATAAAGATTTTAAAGCTAGCTCTAATTATGTTATTTTATAAACGTTCCTCGATCTTATTATGATTTACGTGTGGTAACAAATTTTACGTCACATGCCGGTGATAATAAACCTGATTCTGGAAAGCTATAGGTCATAAATAAAAAATTATCAATGTAATTTACCAAACATTCAGAAAATAATCTGACGCCGAAATTGTTATTAACTGTAATGGCATCTGTGCCTTTTGATTTATATGTTGCCTTGTAATATCTGAGCCACGCGTTTACGGGAACGGTATTTGGTTGGAAGAGAGAAAATCTGTTGATAAAGTTGACCAAAAACACAGGAATAATTAACCACTGACTAGTTTTATACCTTTGCCCCCTATTTAGATTAATGTTCAATGCCTTGTAAGAGTTGGGAAGAATAAACAACTGTCCAAGATCTGAATTATGATTTGATTACTCTGGAACCTAGGAAGATTTTTGCCAAAGTATTCTCTATACATATTAGTTCATTTTTGGAGTTAAATTGGGAAATCAGTTTACTGTTTTAATCTCTTGATTATGAAACTGCAGGGGCAAAGTAATGATGAGTTGCTTGAGATATAAATGTGGTGTTAGTAATGTGAACAGAATCCTGGAGAAGTTGCCAGAGATCCAAGTGCAGTGATATTAATTAACTGCCACAATACATCAGTAGAACACTGGAAAAATGACTTTGATGGAACAATTATTGACACTTCAAATTACATTTTCCACAAGACTTATTCAGTAACAGAATTCCCACCTACAGTTAAAACATTTTAAAAAATATATTAAAAAAAGACCCAATTCGATTTCATTTTGTGTGGACTAGAAGTGTGAAACCTAATAGTCTTGCTCAAAATGAAAACATTTAAAATGTATAGATCAATGGATTTAGCAAATGGTGGGTGCGGCAGGAGGAGAAATGAAGCCATTTTCATGCTTTGAACTATTCCCCTATCACTTTGAGACTTGAGATTATGAGATATCACCCTGTTTACCTTTCGGTTACAGAATACAAGTAGTAACATTGATCTTGGAATGTACCAGTCTGGATATGGATAATTAGAAAAACCCAGATGAACTGGTTGTACAGTTTAAATGGAAGTATTTGTGTTATGTATTTAGGGTTATTACATGTGCTTTGCAGGAAATATGCTGTATATGTTTCTTTAAAGGCTAGGTAATATTTCTAGAATTGGAGTTTATGAATGTTGAATTCGTATATGATGAAGGAACTTATAATTCTAAGTCTTGCCTCTTTCTCATTTAGGATTGTCAACAGTCCTGTGTTCTATGGGATTTTCTGTCTCTAAAAAGCTGCCCTGTATGTTTTTTTCTGTGGGATATCAGTATACTTACAAAGGGAATTCTGCAAATAGATAAATGTAATCGTCATAAAATGAGCAGTTGGTGCCATAACCATGCAATTAACAACAAATATAAAATCTTACTGTTTGATAAGTGTAGTATAATAAGAATAATAAATCTGAGTTGCATTGACTGGAAACTTACACCCAGTATTTCTCCTTGCTGTAATGTTAACGTTTGCATCATCTACGTGACCTGCATTACTCCTTAGCTGCAACTGCTGCAGGTGATCGTGGACGGCGGCAGACTGTTCTGTAAACACTCAGAACTCTTCAGCTTTTACCTCCTCCCTCTCTTCCCCCCCCCCCCCCCCCATGCTCTCTGTTTCTTACTGGCAGAAGACTTCTCTGATATTGGTCTTCCCTGGTAGCCATAAAGCAAATCCTCACCCAGTAGTAAACCTGGGAGGAACAGGAGTTTAGGAGTTTCAGTTTAAAGGCCTCTATTAGAATAACAAATTAGCCAACACAATTTGATTAATGCATTTTGCATTATACTCCCTTTATTGCCTCAATCCTTTTCTGGATTTAAGCTGAACTTTTAGACTTTTTTTTTCAACTGCATGTTGATATGTGCTATTTGTAAAACAGCAAATATTCTGTCAGGCAAGTGTTGTGATAATTTCAGTTTCTTCCGCTTTCTATTAGTTTGGCAGGTTGCTGCCAAATTTCATAACCACTAATTTGCTTGCATATAATTTATTAGCACCTTTTGAATTTAGTTTGACATCAGTTTTCAAAATTGTGATAGTTTTGCTCTTATTAATTTTCCCACATTTTTCTTGCAGACTCTGAATAATGATTCTTAACAGAATTAAAAGTCGAATACATCGGTATTGTGATCATATGTGTAGGGAAGGAAAATTATTCCATGATCATGTAAATTATTTTGAATGTAATAGCTGGTTTCCTAGCTGGGATATTATTTTCTAATATTCAGTGTCAAAATTATAGCACTTCTGGAAATTGTAATAACACAGGAAGATTTTTATATTTCATTGAGTTTGCTCTGTCTTCCAATCCTATCAATTTATTTCCATAACCCTGCAAATTTTTCCCTCTCTACTGCCTAAAAAATGCCATTTATAGGCACTGATTCTGAGTATGCAACACCTCCAAAATGGATTCCAAGTCCTAACTACTGTCACATTTGACCTTGCATCATTTTCAAAACAAAATTAAATTTTTATTCCAGTTCTTTGAGCAATCCATTAACCATATAACCATATAACAATCACAGCACGGAAACAGGCCATTCCGGCCCTCCTAGTCCGTGCCGAACTCTTAATCTCACCTAGTCCCACCTACCCGCACTCAGCCCATAACCCTCCACTCCTTTCCTGTCCATATACCTATCCAATTTTACCTTAAATGACTCAACTGAACTGGCCTCTACTACTACTACTACAGGAAGTTAAGGGAACAGTTCCTTCCTTTGCACCTTATCCAGGCTAGTCGTCTCCATAAAATCTCCTCTCAACCATCTTTGCTCCAGGAAAAAGAACAATGGTTTAATTTTATGGCTGCAATATTTAATTCCTGGGACTAATCTAGTACAAATCTTTGTTTTTACCTTCGCATCCTTCCTAAGTGGTGGTGACCAAAATTGCTCCAATTTATAGCCCAATCAGTCTTTTATGTACACACATTTTTTGTTTTACACTTTCTGCCTACTATTTATGAATATTATTCATATAGTTTACCAACCACTCTTTCAACATACCCTGCTGTTTACTTTCAAGAGTCTATGCGCATGTATTATAGTCTTTCTGAGATGGTGCCATTTTGTCTGTTGTCTTGATGTTTTGCCAAAGTGTATAATTCCACAATTCTCTGCATTAAAGTTCATTTGCCTCTTGTTTATCTATTTAACTAGTCTTTCTCGCTGTAGAAAGAGAAATCGCCAGATGAGTCTGTAGAGAAGCCAAATGATTGCTTTAATGAATGAACAGATTTTTGTTTGGGATTTGATAACAGGAGTGAAGCTTTCAGCATTGAGGGTACAAATATTTTTTTAAAACTTAGAGTAAATAAGAGTTTAACAGTTCCAATAAGGGAAGAAATTAACAAAGTAAAATACTTCAAAATATATCAGTAAAAGGAGTATTTTTTAATTGTGGTGTAGCATCTATAACAATTTGTGATATGACAGTTGCCGTATTTACTTACTAAGAATTCTACTTCAGTTTTTACTGGAGATTAGGATATTATATAAATGCTTAATGTTCAACTGGTTGAGAGTAAGAGTGATACTAATGGGCAAAGAAAAGAAAAATCAGATGCCAATTGGTCTGAAGTATTGCATCCAAGAGGATGCATTGCAGGGGTGTCAAACTCATTTTAGGTCACGGACCGGATTGAGCAAAATGCAGCTTCATGCGGGCCGGATCAGTCGGACGCGTGCGAACGCAGCTTTCGTTGCCTCCGTTTTTTCAGCCTGCTCTCATGTGTCTCAGTCTCTGCTATAACTACAAAGTGTTTCACTTTACAAATTCCATTTCTTATGAAGAAGACTGCCGAATAAACACTAAAAACCCTGAAAACCTGGTACCTGAATAAACTCAGCATTAGCCATATCATACGCCATAGGCGCTTCGATTACTGGGGCCAGCTTTAATAGTAATTAGATATTATCTCGCGGGCCAAAGATAATTCCACCGCGGGCCGGATTTGGCCCGCGGGCCTTGAGTTTGACATATATGCATTACAGGATCCAGGAACAAATGGGGAAGGCAGACTTTCACAGATTAATTTAACATTAAAGGGAACATATTAATTTCCAAAGGTAAAATGATTATGTATCTAGATTCTCATGTGTAATCTGAATTCCAAATGTTTAGCTGAGGCTTGAGTAAGTAATAGAAATACACTTGCAGTGGACTGAAACGCTGAGGCTTGAGTAAGTAATAGAAATACACTTGCAGTGGACTGAAACGCTTGAGGGTATAGACATTAAGAAAGAGGATGTGCTGGAGCTTTTGAAAGGTATTAAGTTAGATAAGTCGCCGGATGAGATATGCCCCAGGCTACTGTGGGAAGCGAGGGAGGAGAATGCTGAGCCTGTGGCGATGATCTTTACATCATCAGTAGGGATGGGAGAGGTTCCCAAGGATTGGAAGGTTTTGAACGTTGTTCCCTTGTTTAAGAAAGGGAGTAGAGATAACCTGGGAAATTATAGACCAGTGAGTCTTACTTCAGTGGTAGGCAAGTTGTGGGAGAAGATCGTGAGAGGCAGAATTTATGAGCATCTGGGGAGACATAATCTGATTAGGGATAGTCAGCATGACTTTGTCAAGGGCAGGTTGTGCCTTACGAGCCTGATTGAATTCTTTGAGGATCTAATAAAGCACATTGATGTAAGTAGAGCAGTGAATGTAGTGTATATGGATTTCATAAAGGCATCTGATAAGGTTCCCCATGTAAGGCTCCTTCAGAAATAAGGAGGCATTGGATCCAAGGAAACCTTGCTTTGTGGATCCAGAACTGGTTTGCCCACAGAAGGCAAAGGGTGGTTGTAGTAGGTTTGTATTCTGAATGGGAGGTTGGTGACCAATGTTGTTCCACAGGAATTTGTCTGTGATCCCTCCTCTTTGTGATTTTTATAAATGACCTGGTTGAGGAAGTAGAAGGATGGGTTAGTAAGTTTGCTGATGACACAAAAGTTGGGGGGTGTTGAGGATAGTCTGGAGTGTTGTCAGAGTATTGTCAACATGACATTGATAGAATGCAGAACTGGGCTGAGAGGTGGCAGATGGAGTTCAACACAGTTAAGTGTGAAGTTGTTCATTTCGGTAGGTCAAATTTGAAGACAGAACATAGTATAAGACTCGTGGCAGTGTGGAGGGTCAGAACAATCTTGGGATCCATGCCCATAGGACACTTCAAAGCTGCTGTGCAGATTGAGGGTATTGTTAAGATGTATGGTGTGATGGCTTTCATCAACCTTGGGATTGAGTTCAAGAACCGAGAGGTAGTGTTAGAGCTATATAAGACCTTCATTAGACCCCATTTGGAGTACTGTGTTCAATTCTGGTCACCTCACTACAGGAAGGATATGGATTCTATAGAGAAAGTGCAGAGGAGATTTACAAGGATGTTGCCTGGATTGGAGAGCATGCCTTATGAGAATAGGTTGAGTAAATTTGGCCTTTTCTCCTTGGAGTTACAGAGAATAAGAGATGAACTGATAGAGGTGTATAAGATGATATGAGGCATTGATCGTGTGGATAGCTAGAGGCTTTTTCCCAGGACTGAAATGGCTAACACGAGAGGATATAGTTTTAAGGTGCTTAGAGGTAGGTACAAGGGGGATGTCAGAGGTAAGTTTTTCATACTAAGAGTGGTGGCTGCATGGAATGCACTGCCAGTGATGGTGGTAAAGGCGGATACAATAGGATATTTTAAGACACTCTTCGATAGGTACATGAAGCTTAGAAAAATAGAGGGCTACGTGGTAGGGAAATTCGAAGCAGTTTCTAGAGTAGGTTACATGATCGACACAATATTGTGGGCCGAAGGGCCTGTAATGTGCTGTAGATTTCTGTTTATTTCAGCTAGAAGGGTACACGGACTAGGAAATCTGGTGTGTTTATCATGATCTAGTTTTATTTGAGCTGATGTGGGGTGGTTGAAGATTTTTAAAAGATTTTCAGAGTTTATAATTTTGTAGTACAGGGTAGGTAAAAGTTTATCCTTCTCCATTAATGCTATATATTTGAATCGAGCAAAAAGAAAACACTGTTTATTGAGAATTAAAATTGAGGAATTTCCTTTCTAAGTTTATTAGTTAAGGTTAAAATTGTTAACATGCAGGATACAATGCATGAGGAAAAATTATTTCATGGAGCTGTTATCAGAGAAGGAAGCCATTCAGCATTATCATGTATGTGCTAGCTGTCAGAACAACTCTCTGGCTTCACTTACTAGCCTTTTTTTTCTATAGTCTTGCAAATTTTTCCTTGCCAGGTATTCAGTTCTTTTTTTGAAGGTCAATATTCCTCTATCACATCTGCAGCTTCCATTTGCACACTGCAAAAATATTTCTTAAAAAAATTATTTTCTTCCCTACCCCACCATTTTTATGATATCTAGTTTATGGCCCCTTCCGTGAAATGGAACAGCCTCCCACTAATTGTACTTCCATCATGAATTTGTATATTTAATCTGTCATCAATCTTTTTCAAAGGGAGTGAAGTTGAAATTGATAATGATGACAAATCAATGTACTGCTCCCTATTCCTTCTAAAATGGTTTTGGTTGGTAGCACTGAGTCATGTTGGTGTTTGGAACTTTAATGTGTGCCATTGAAATCCAAATTCAAACCTTAAGATCTGATGCTCGAAAAAAGAATAGATAGATTTATTCAAAAGGAGGAAGAACAGGCATTCCTGCTTAAATAACCCTTCACTTAAAAAAAAGTTAGAATAAATAGAATAAAATAGGAGCATGTATTTAAGTGAAATTGTGTATTCTCTGGTAGGTAACATTCAGAATTGATATTTCATATATCAATATTTTAAGCATGATTTTAATTGTATTGTGAACAAAAACAAATGGCACAGAAATCTCAGCAGTTCCTTTTTGTTAACTGAACTACATTGAAGGTTTTATTGTTTTATTTTGGGAAGACTTGTTCATAGAGAGTCCTTGAAACAGTTGTCTTATTAACAAGACATACTGAGGTCACACTTTTAAGATAGCTACATCTTCTAAGGTACTTTATGACACAGAACATAGCCCAGTATAGGTCATTCAGCCTACAGTGTTGTGCTGACCCATGTAAACCTATTCCACGATCAATCTAACTCTTCCCTCCTACCCTCTATTCTTATTACATCTATATAACTTTCCTAAAACCTACCTCTGAGATCTTCACTCACCTGCTGAAATAGATGTCCTCTGGTATTGGCCGTTGCCGACTTGGGATTCAAGCATTGGTTGTCTTCGCTGTCTATGCTTCTCATAATCTTAGAAACCTCTATCAAGTTGCTTGTCATCATCCTTTCTTCAAAGTTCAAAGTAAATTCATTATCAAAGTATGTAATTTTCTTGTGGATATTCACACTAGAACGAAGAAATACAATAGAATCAATGAAAATCTACACACAAACAAGACAGCCAAGTAACCAATGTGCAAAAGAGAACAAAATTGTGCAAATACAAAAATAATAACAAATAAATAATAAATCAGTAACACTAGAGTCCTTGAAACTGAGTCCATAGGTTGTGGAATCTGTCTGTGTTTCGATGAGTGAAGTTATCCACACTGATTCAGAAGCCTGATAGTTGAAGGGTAATAACTGTTTGTGATTCTGGTGATGTGGCATCTAAGGCTCCTGTACTTGCTTCCTGATGGCCACAGTGAGAAGAGAGCATGGTCTGGATTTTGGGGGTCCTTGAATGATGGAACTGCTTTATTATGGCAGTGTTTCTTAGATGTGCTCAATTACATCTCAGTATTTAAAACTATCATCCCCTCAAAACTAATCAGTAAATTCCAAGACCTGGGCCTCAATACCGCCTTGTGTAATTGGATCCTGGATTTCCTCACTTTTAGTTTTTACCAATCCAGTCAGTTTGGATTGGCAAAAACCTCTTCTCTACAATCTTCATCAGCACAGGAGCACCACAGGAATGTGTACTTAGACCCCTGCTCTACACCTATGACTGTGTGGCTAAGTACAGCTCCAACTTCATATACAAGTTTGCTGTTGTGGGCTGTCTCAAAAGTGGTGATGAATCAGCATACAGGAGAGTGAGTGAAACTTTGATTAAGTGGTGTAATAACAGCAGTCTCTCAGTCAGTGTCAATAAGACCAAGGAACTGATTGTAGACTTCAGGAAGGAGAAACCTGAGGTCCATGAGTCAGTACTCATTGGAGGATCAGAGGCAGTGAGGGTCAGTAGCTTTAAAGTCCTGGGTGTCACTATCTCAGAGGACCTGCACTGGACCCATCATATAAATATAATTACAAAGAAAGCACAACAGTGCCTCTACTTCCTCAAGAGTCTATGGATATTTGGCATGTTATCAAAAACCTTGGCAAACCTCTGTAGATGTGTGGAGGAAAGTGTGCTGACTGGCTGCACTATGGCCTGGTTTGGGAATAGCAATGCCTGGAAAATCCTGCAAAAGGTAGTGGATTCGGCCCAGTACATCACGGATAAAACCCTCCCAACCTTTGAGCACGCCTGCATGTAGAAAAGCAGCATCCATCATGTAGGATCCTCACCACCCAGGCCATGCTCTTTTCTCACTGCTGCCATCGGGTAGAAGGTACAAGTGCCTCAGGAATCACACCAGCAAGTCCGAGAACAGTTACTACCCTTCAACCATCAGGCTCTTGAACAAAAGAAGATAGCTACACTCATTTAAAGATTCTTTTATCTTGTTATTTCATGCTCATTATTTATTGCTATTTATTATCTGCATATGTACAGTTTGTTGTTCATTGATCCTGTTTACAGCCACCATTCTATAGATTTGCTAAGTATGCCCACAGGAAAAAAGGATCTTAAGGTCCTATGTGGTGACGTGTATACTGATATGAATTTTACTTTAAACTTTGATGGGGAGGGCTTTTCCTGTGATGGACTGGGCTGTATCCACTATCTTTTGTAGGTTTTTCTGTCCTTGGGCTTGGTGTTTCCATATCAGCCCATATGATACAACCAGTCAATATACTCTGCAATGTGCATCTAAAAGAAATTCATCAAAGTTTTAGATGACATGCTGAATCTGTGCAAACTTAAAAGAAAGTAGAGGTGCCGTATAATGGCACTTACATGCTGGTCCCAGGATGGATCCTTTGAAATGATAATGCCAAGACATTTACAATTGCTGATCCTCTGAGGAGGACTGGCTCTGGTTTCCTCCTCTTATTAATAATTAGCTCCTTGATCTTGCTGACATTGAGTGTGAGGTTGTTATTGTGGCACCACTCAGCCAGATTTTCAATCTCCCTCCTATATGCTCATTTGGCCAACAACAGAGATGCCATCAGCAAACATAAATATCGCTTTGGAGTGTACTTAGCCTCTCAGCCATAAGTATAAAACAAATGGAACAGAGGGCAAAACACACAGCCTTGTGGTGCATCTTTGCTGATGGTATTTGTGGAGGTGATGTTGTCAGTCTAATCTGACTGGGGTTTCCAGGTGAGGAAATCGAGGATTCAGTTGCACAATGAGATGTCGAGGCCTAGGTATTGGAGCTTATTGATTAGTTTTGAGGAGATTATTAGTTCAGAGGGCTATGGGTAATCCCAGGTAATTTCTAAAGTAAGCACAGCATTGTGATCCGAAGGGCCTGTACTGTGCTGTAGGTTTTCTATGATAGTATTGAGTGCTGAGCTGTAGTAAATGCAGAGCATCCTAATTTCTGCATCCTCTGTTGAGATGCTGTAGGAGGGCTGAGTGAAGACCCAATGAAATAGCATCTGCTGGGACCTGTTATGATGGCAGGCAGATTGGAGTGGATCCAAGTCACTCTGACTGGAGTTAATGTGTTTCATGACCAACCTCTCAAAGCACTTCATCATAGTGGATGAAGAGAAAACCTCCCTATCACTTAACCTTTCCTCATAGTTCATGTTCTCTAATCCAGGCAGCTCCTGGTAAATCTTCTCTGCACCCTCTCTAAAGCTTCCACATCCTTCCTATAAATGTAGTATAACCAGAATTTTATAAAGCTACAGTATTACCTCCCAGCTCTTGAAGTCAATCACCTGAGTAACGAAAACCAGCACAACATGTGTTTTCTTAATCACCTTATCAACTTGCGCAGTCACTTTGAGTGATCTATGAACGTGGACTCCCAAGATCACTCTGTTCCTTCACACGGCTACGCAGCCTGCCGTTAACCTTGTTTTCTGCTTTCAGGCTCAACCTTCCAAAATGAATCACTTCACACTTTTACAATTGAACCCCATCTGCATCCTGTCAATGTCCTGCTGTAGCCTATGACAACTTTCTACATTATCCATAACACCGCCTTTGCGTCATCTGCAAACTTCCTAACCTTCCCAGTACAGTCCAGACTCCATCCACATGCTGTGTGTTTGGGGGGGGGGGGGGGGGAGAGGTCAGAGAAATTCCCCTTCAGATACCCTTTACATCCTCTACTTTTCACCCTAAACCTATGCCATGGGTAAAATATTCATACTGTTCACCCTCTTCATAATTTTGTGTACTTATGTTTGGTCACTCCTTAAATTACTTGTGGAAAAAGAAAAGAAACCCAGCCAATCTGACTTCACCTTATTACTCAGTTACTGCAATCCAGGCAATTCCTGGTGAACCTCCTTTGCACCTTTCTTGTGCAGTCACATCCGTTCAATAGCGTGGCACCAGAACTATCCTCAACAATAATCTCATTTTGACGTTGAGTGGCATTAGCATTGAATTACCCCACCCTTCTCAACCTGTGTCATCATAAACTTAATTGGATCATCCAGATGAATACTGTGATGATGAGCAGGTCAGAGTCTGCATGTCCTGAAGCAAGTGACTCACCTCATGACACCCTAAAGCCTTTTCACCACCAATAGGGCCCAAGTTCGGAGTGCCATTGAATACATGGTACTTGCATGAATGAATGCGGCTCTAACAATCATGAAGCTCCACGTCTTTCAAGACTAAGGAGTCCACTTGATTGGTTTTCAGTTATCCTCATTCAGTCATTAAAACCTCCACTACTAGTGAACAATGGCTGCAGCGTGTACCATCTACAGAATGCATTGTATTAATGGCCTGGCAGCTCCCAGCAGCTTCACCCCATTTCTCCCATCAAGGTCACAGATAACTGGTGCACAGAAATGCTGCCTTCTGCCAGTTCTGCTCTAAATTGCATACCATACTGACGTGGAAATATATTGACACTCTTCATCACTGCTGGAAGTGAATCATAGGATCCCTATCTAGCAGTGAATGTAGTGGTTCAAGAAAATGGATCACTATTCTGCTCTCAAGCAATTAAGTTACGGCAGGGTTAAAATCAGATTTATTGTCACTGACTTTTATAAAGTGAAATTTGTTGTTTTGCGGCAGCGCTACAGTACAAAGTCATAAAAACTATTATAAGTTACAAAAAGAAGTAAAGCAGTGTTTAAAAAAAGGAATAACAAGATGGTGTTCATTGACCATTCAGAAATCTGATAGCTGAGGGGAAGAAGCTGTTTCTGAATCAGTGAGTACGTCTTGAGGCTCCTGAAATACCTCCCCAATAGTAGTGATGAGAAAAGAGCATGTCCTAGTTGAATGGAATTGAATTGAATTGACTTTATTTCTTACATCCATCACATACATGAGGAGTAAAAATCTTAATGTTACGTCTCCTTTTCGACGTGCAATCATAGCAGTTTATTACAATTTATAAATAGAACAGTCAATGTAATATAGAGGACACTCAAGTCAATGTGAGTTAATCAGTCTGATGGCCTGGTGGAAGAAGTTGTCCCGCAGTCTGTTGGTTCTGGCTTTTACGCTGCGGTACCTCTTGCCAGGTGGTAGCAGCTGGAATAGAATGTGGTTGGGATGGCTTGGGTCCCCAATGATCCTATGGGTCCTTTTTACACATCTGTCCTTATAAATGTCCTGGATCATGGGAAGTTCACAACCACAGATGCACTGGGCTGTCCGCACCACTCTCTTCAGAGTCCTGCGATTAAGGAAGGTACAGTTCCTATACCAGGCAGTGATGCAGCCAGTCAGGATGCTCTCAATTGTGCCCCTGTAGAAAGTTCTTAGGATTTGGGGGCCCATACCAAACTTCCTCAACCGTCTGAGGTGAAAGAGGTGCTGTTGTGCCTTTTTCACCACACAGCTGGTGTGTACAGACCATGAGGTCCTCGGTGATGTGAATGCCGAGGAACTTGAAGCTGTTTACCCTCTCAACCCCAGATCCATTGACATCCATAAGGGTTAGACCGTCTCCATTCCTCCTGTAATCCACAATCTTTATTTTTGCAACATTGAGGGAGAGGTTGTTTTCTTGACACCACTGTGTCAGAGAGAGATGACTTCTGCCCTGTAGGCCACCTCGTTATTGTTTGAGATAAGGTCAATCAATGTAATGTATTAATTGTTATAGCTTGCTGTAGCGGTGTGCTACACGCAGCGCTGAAACAATGACACGGAGTCAGTAAGCTGCAGTTGCAAAAGAGGTTTATTCAAACTTCGCGGCCTCGCTTTTAAAGCCTTCCTGATCCCGTCCTCCCCGGGCGGGAATGCTGTAGGGGGCGCGTATTCACAGTCCCGTCCCGCGCGGGGGCTTTTCCCGTTGCTGGTGAAGCAGGCTTGGCGCCCTCTTTGGGACCAGCCTCAATGCCAGCGCGCGCCGCTTTGTGAGCCGGTTCGAGTGCGCTGGGAAGTGGGTCGCCACATTGCCATCATTTCTTGGAGAAGGTATTGTTGTCTGAACAACTGGTACATTTTGTAGTAATTTTACAAAGGATAAATTTTGCTGATTTCTAATAACAAGAGGGTTACAAGTGTAGCCCCTCACTGGCCTCCTATAGAAACTTGGCTTGTTGCCAGCGCCACTAACAGCCACAGGACTCGGGTGAGAAGGCCACCTTTCATGAACAGTGTTCTGATTGATGAAACCTTGATTTGAGGAAATGCTACACAAATACCTGTACTGCCCATAGACAATTGTCAGCGGGCAAGAAATAAGTTATAAAGGAAGTATATTTACACATTTCAGCTTTATCAAACAGATAGGGAAAAAGAATAGGGGCAAAAATAAAAGGGTCCATTATAATTAAGCCAGTCTAAATCTGCCCAGCGGCGGAGCTCATCTTGAAGCTGTCTTTTACTCATGCTCTGGATCCACAGTCTGCACGAAAGCATGCAACACATCATGAATGTCACTTGAAATCCATCTTGAACGAACGGCTGCTCTCTCCTTGGAGCCATTCATCTGCACAAAGCACCTTGTACAGTGGGGATACTCCTTCCCATGGCATCCTCAGCCATCTTCCCTCCTGTCTTCTCTGCAGTTGCCACCAAAAAGACCATGAACCCCACCAGTGTCCATCACAAATCTCTCTCCACCCAGCTTTCTGTAGAACCTTCTCCCAATTCCACCATCCTGATTGGCTCACACAACATTCATAAGTTGAACATCACGATCCCTTATCCTTGCCCAAACCCAAAGATGCTATCAGCAAGACACAGTGCTTCTACAGAAAGCTACGAAATGTAATACCCTACAGTATTAGCAGTAAAAGTCTTAACCAAGTAAAGTCAAGTCACTTTTATTGTCATTTCAACTATAACTGCTAGTAAAAATGAGACACCGTTTTTCAGGACCATGGTGTAACATGACACAGTACAAAAACTACACTGAACTACATAAAAAAGACAACACAGAGAAAAAAAATCACACAACTACACTAGACTACAGACCTACCCAGGTTTGCATAAAGTTCACAGAACAGTGCAGGCATTACAATAAATAATAAACAGGACAATAGGGCAAGGTGTCAGGCCAGGCGCTGGGTATTGAAGAGTCTGATAGCTTGGGGGAAGAAACTTACATAGTCTGGTTGTGAGAGCCTGAATGCTTCAGTGCCTTTTCCCAGACGGCAGGAGGGAGAAGAAATTGTATGAGGGCTGCCTGGGGTCCTTCATAATGCTGTTTGCTTTGCGGATGCAGCATGTTGTGTAAATGTCCGTGATGGCAGGAAGAGAGACCCCGATGATCTTCTCAGCTGACCTCACTATCCGCTGCAGGATCTTGTGATCCAAGATGGTGCAATTTCCGAACCAGGCAGTGATTCAGCTGCTCAGGATGCTCTCAATACAACCCCTGTAGAATGTGATGAGGATGGGGGGGGTGGGAGATGGACTTTCCACAGCCTTCGCAGAAAGTAGAGACGCTGCTGGGCTTTCTTTGCTACGGAGCTGGTGTTGAGGGACCAGGTGAGATTCTCTGCCAGGTGAAACCAAGAAATTTGGTGCTCTTAACGATCTCTACCGAAGAGCCGTAGATGTTCAGCAGAGAGTGGTCGTTCCGTGCCCTCCTGAAATCAACAACCATCTCTTTTGTTTTGTTCACATTCAGAGACAGGTTGTTGGCTCTGCACCAGTCTGTTAGCCGCTGCACCTCCTCTCTGTAAGCTGACTCGTCGTTCTTGCTGTTGAGACCCACCACGGTCGTGTCATCGGCGAACTTGATGATGTGGTTCAGCTGTGTGTTGCAGCACAGTCATGAGTCAGCAGGGCATTACACAAGATAAAAGTCAAAATGGCATAGAAGGAAATACTGCAATAATGCATTATGGATAGAGATTCATATTCTTTTTGTTAAAATTTTAGTAGTTTCATAAATTGAAAATGTGTTTTCAAATGTGTATAAATCTAATATTTGTTCATCTAGGAGTACACATTGTGCTGACATACAGATGAGATTTACATTCATTTTTAGTCATTTTAAAAATATAATGATTTTATTTTCTAACCTTTGGGGAAGTGTGTAAAACATCACTACGACAATAGAAGGAAGCTCAGCTTCAGTTTGGGATATGGTACAGAGGGAAAAAAGTACTGTAGCTAGGGTTACTGTGATACTACAATAGTTCAGCAACACATAGTTTTCTTATCACAATCCCTCCTACAATACATCACTTCCTGCACCACTTCTTTTTTCTTATCTGTTCAGTATTTGTTCATGAGACAATGGTGATTTGTGTAGTTGAGATAATCAGTGTGGGAAATTTTCAAAAGCTTCTTAATACAATCTGTGAGTTAAATGTGTGTTTAGTAGAGAGAAATTTTGCTTCTTCCCTTAAAGTGATTCACAAATATTTAGATGATGTCTGTTGTGCAGTAAATAATGACTGCAAAAGTTTTGCATCCAAGCTCTTAATTTATTTTCATTTCATTAAGTTTCAAGTTATCATGAGAAATTTTATCAAATATTTTCTGTCTCAATAAATATTACGTTGACAAGTTATTTGTTTTACTTTTGACAACATGTCAAAAACTCAACCAGATCCACCAGAAATGACTTTGACTTTTATAAGTACAGGCTGGTTTACTGAAATCAGCTAAAATTTTAAAACTGTGACTGAATGCTATTGCAAGTTACCTAATTTGGACCTACTTGCATTAAAACTTCGGGGTAGAAAGGTCTGATCCAAGGGATTTATCACTATCTTTGGTTTCATTGAGTTGAATTTACTAACTGCATACTGGCAGTAATAAGAGTCTTGCTGACTATCAATTGTCCAACTCTCAACATGCCTTGGATTTTAGCATGTCTGGGTTGAAAAGTTTAATACTAGCTGTGGGTCAGGTAAAGGCTGTTGCCCAGCAGTGGGTAACACAAAGGTTTTTACTCCCTCACATTGTGGGATGGATGTAAATTTAAATAAATTCAATTCAATTCAATTCATTGAGTCCAGCAGTAATGTACTAAGGGGAGGGGCAATGTGCATTTCAATTCCAATCTCTCCAATTTAGCTCAAAGGAAGCTGCAGTACAAATGACAACTCTGGGTTGCACAAGTTGCTAGAAGAAGTGGTTGAGCTAGGTGCAATAGTATAATTTAAGCCATGCTTGGTTAAGTACATGGAAGGATGGGGCTCAAAGGGATGTGGTCCAAATGTAGGAATTGGGACAAGCTGGTGGGCACTGTGGTTGGCATGGACTCATTCATTTAAATAGGGTCACCAACTATATGGGGGGGGAGTGGGGGAAATACTGGAGTTGTTTTATTTCTAATATTTTGGTTTTTAATGATTTTAGTTGAATATGGTAATTCATAAAATTATTTTAATAGAAAATTTATGTTGGAAATCTGACAAGTTTCTGTTACAGTGGTATCCATTCCTCATAACCTCAAACAGTCCCTTAATTAGCTAATTTTGTTCTAGTACACCATCTTTTCACTGGCACCTGCCCCCCTATCCCATCACTATCTCCTCCCTAAGCCTGTAGACTGGCCAGATAATTATTTCATTGAACATAAATATTGCTGAGAGGAAATTCCCCTTCAAATTGTGTTATATGATATTTGTGTTTACCCAAGAGGAATGAGTACGGTAGTTTAATGATTCATTTGAAAGCTGGACCTTTAGCAGCGTTGCATTTACTTACAGTAGTGAATTGTAGTGTCAGCTTTGGTACTCTTAAACAAATAGAGGTATTGTAATGGGCAGGGTTATGCTGAAATTAGATTAATAAAATAATGTTAAACATTGGCTTTCTACAGACCACACACAGCATAATTAAAAGTTAGGCCATCTTAGCGGTTTTATTAAAGGACTTTGTAAATATTCACCAGCTGTATATTTAGCCTTTTGTTAATGATGAAAATTCAGTTAAGAGTAGGAACTAAATGTTATTCTTTAACTTCTGTGAAATTCTAAAATAAAAATCCAACATATGCTAATTGAATTAATAAATATTATTTAAATTGTCAATGCTATTTGGGAAAGAAAGTATTAAAAATGCCATAATTATGTATGTTTTGGAAAACATTTTTAAAGCAATCAGTTTAAATCTAACAATGTATATTCATTCAGTTTATTTAGTTTGCTATGAGTTAGTACTGCTTTGGCTACTATTGGATGATGAGGGAAAAGATTCAACCTTTGGCTTAATGTAAAACAATGGATTGGTTTGAAATATAACCTAAGTTGGGTGATGGTTAGAGAAGCTCTGCTTTGTTAGGTATAGATCAAACTGAATAAAGCTTTTTCTTTTTTTTTAAATATAGATGTTTCTCACAGTGTACCTGAGCAACAGTGACCAACATTTTACAGAGGTACCAATCACTCCTGAGACCACTTGTCGTGATGTTGTTGGATACTGCAAAGAGCCAGGAGAAACAGACTGTCATTTGGCTGAGTGCTGGCATGGTGGTGGTAAGTAAATCGTGCTAGAGGTAGCAGTTCCATCTGTTTGGTGATTTGTACTATAATAGTTGAACAGTCACCTGTTTAAAATTTGTATTGGTGTCAAAACACCAGCTGCATTTCTGTGGCATATGTGTTTTGTTAACTATATGCGATGGTGTAATTGAATTGAGAGAAACTATAATGCCATATTGTGGCAACCCACTTCCCAGCGCACTCGAACCGGCTCACAAAGTGGCATGGGCCGGCATTGAGGCCAGTCCCAAAAAGGGCACCAAGTCTGCTTCACCAGCAAGGGGAAAAGCCCGCGCACGGGACGGGACTGTGAATACGCGCCCCCTCCAGCATTCCCGCCCGGGGAGGGCGAGATCAGGAAGGCTTTAAAGCGAGGCCGCGAAGTTTGAATAAATCTTTTTTGCAACTGCAACTCACCGACTGCGTGTCGTTACTTCAGCGCTGTATGTAGCACACCGCTACAATATCACAAATTGGTAGCTATTGGCCTTTGGATAATCTGTTATTCACAGAAGATTTCCTGGACCTAATTCAAATTTAGGGAGCTGGGCCTGATCACAGCACCTTTTCAACTGAAATGTAAAAACACTGTCTTCATTGATGTTTATGCTTGGCATCAGAGAGAGTAGGTGAAATTATTAAGGTAATTTGTACATCATGAGTATATAGAGAATACTGTTAAATTGTTGGAGGCCATGTTAAGGAAGTATAATTTAGTCTTTCCTCTTATAGAACGTGCCATAGCAGACAATGAGCATATATATGATATTCTGCAGCAGTGGGGAGCACAGAGAAATGAAGTTCGTTTTTACTTGCGCCATGAGCGTCCACCAAGCATAGTTCGGGATACAGGTAAGAACTGTATTGCACTTTACTCATGCCAGTATTGTGGAACTTTAGGTAGATTTATGTTGATTCATTTGAAGTTGACTTGTAGAGTCATAGAGCACAGAAAACGTGTTGTTCAGCCATCCCACCCCTCCACTGTACCCACTCTGCCTCACCGCCCACACCCATGTCCATGCAGATTATTATGTACCCACCTATCCAGTACTTATTCTGTAGCTTTCTATATCTTGGCAATTAAGTTGCTTATCCAGATAATTTTTAATGTTGTTAGATTATCTGCCTCCCCCACCCTCGCAGGTGTTCCACATGATAACCATTCTTGGGGGAAAAATAACTTCCTCAGATCTGCTCCAAACCTCATATTCCTCTTCTTAAACCTATGGACTGTGGTTATGGTTATCTCTGTTATGGGAAAATATTCCTCACTGTTCACTCCATCTGTAACCTTCATGATCTTCTATACATCTATCAGGTACAACCTCAGCCTTCCAAAGAAAACAAAACCAGCCTATCCATTTATTCCTCTTGACTGAAACATTCCATCCCAGGCAACATCCTCAAATATTTCCTGCAACTGCTCCAGTGCATAATTGTCCTTCTTAAAGTGTGGTGACCTAAACTACGCAGAATGCTCTAGGTGTGTCCAACCAATGTTTTATAAAGTTTTAACATGACATCATAGATTTTGTATTCTATGCATCTAAAGAAAGCCAGGGTCCTTTATGTCAACTTCATTAGATACATTGAATATAAGAGCTAGGAACTTATCTACCTGTGCTGTCATCTTTAGGAATCCATGGACTTGTGGACCAAGGTTCTTCTGTTCCTCAATTAATAGATTTCCCAAAATGTTTGGATTAAATGCCATCTACCATGGTTCTGCCCAGTTTATCCTCCCCACTATCACTGGTCAGTGGTTTACAATTGCAAAAGTAACCTTCCACCAATACCTTCTGTCCCCAGTTGCAAACCAACATGCCTTGGATCCACTGGTCTATAACCTTTTCAACTGGCCTTGCAACAGGGAATTTGCTGCCCTCATCAATATATTCAGTAACTTTAAAAAAAAAACTGAATTAACCAGACAGGATCTCCCACCAACAAAGCCATGCTATCTATCTATAAACCCTTGCCTTTTCAAGTCTTGATTAATTCTATGCCGCAGAATATTTCCAGTAACTTCCCTACTACTGAGGTTAAGCTCACTTGTTCGTAGTTACGTGAATAGTCTCTGCTGCTGTTTTTCTATTCATTAATATTGTATTTTCAGTCTGATCTATTTCATATTCATGCAGTTCTTAAATAACAATAGCATATATAATTACTTTTAGTTGATAAACAGGTTTGTATAAGCAGAACAAGTAAGTCTAGTTTGGTGTAAGTGATATAACTTCATAAATATTCACTTTGCAATTTTCATGACTTATTGGGAAAAGAACTCCTCCAACTCATTACAATTACGCTGATTTTCCAGAATGTTGGCCGGTTAATATAATTTCCTGAACGGTACAACTGAAAAGTCCATATATTCATTTAATGCAATGTCAAAAAAATTACATATCTGTTGCCTATATGTCCTTTCATATGGTCATATGCTCCACATAACTGGGCCTTACAGTCTGTCTTATGCATACCGAGTATAATGCCTATCCATGCTAATCCAGTTTGTCTGTCCTAGACCTGATTCTCTCTACTCTATTCCTATTCCAATACCTAAATAATTGCCTTTAAACATTGAAATATTATATGCCTTGACTACTGTACTTCCTCTAATGGTTGTATTCAGCAAAAATTGAGATTTTAAACCCATTATATAGTTAGTCCTTAAAAGTTATGCATTATTAGATAATTTTTCACATGTATTTCTGTATTTTATATATTATTATTTTTGAAAAATAAGCGAGGTGCAAGCCCAATGTCAGAAGTTAGAATTTATATCTAACTCTCAATTTCCTTTTATTATTTTAAACATTTTGGATAGAAAAATGAAGTAAAAGAAAGCATGATAGATTTTGAGAATACGTATATGGAGCACATAACCCCACTTATGAATACCCAACTTGCATATAACCCTGTACATTCAAATAGGCATTTGGGAGACTGGCTTGATTTTGCCAGTTTCTGTGCGGCTGTAGGATTCTTTTGCTAGCTGGGAACTCACTTTGTAGCCTCATTTTCAACTTGTGAACTGTTCAGGTTCCAAGCTCGAACAGAATCCTCCCATAACCTGAGGATGACTTGCTTGTTGAAAAATTAATGAATGTACAGAAGACTGGCAGATATATTTCAGTATTAAGTAAAAACAAAAAAAATAGAAACACTTAGCTCAGACAGCATCTGTGATGAGAGAAATGAAGTTAAAGTTTTAGGACCAAAACAATAACTTGTTTCTCTTTCCACAAATGAGTGCTACAGCATTTTTAGTTTTTATTTCAGATTTCTGGCGTGTATTGTATAAGCAAGTATGATCTCAGGTTTCAGAAATATCTGTGCTTATCTATTCCCATTCTTTTGTGAATTGACTCCAAACACTTGAGTGACACTGCAAACTATTTTATCATCTTGTGCTATAATGGATGCCTAAGGGAAAACTTATTCACTCAGAGGATGGTGCGAGTATGAAACGAGCTGCCAATAGAAGTGGTGGTTGTGGGTTTGATTGCAGCATTAAAAAAAAGTTTGGATAAGTACATGGATGGGAGGGTATGGAGGGCTATAACCCCAGGTGCAGATCAGTAGCACTAGGTAGAATAACAGTTCGACATGGCTGAGCAGGGCCAAATCGCCTGTTCTGTATATACCCAATGACTTGGCTTCCACAGTCATCTTTGGAAATGACTTCCACAGGTTCACCACACTCTAGCTCGAGAAATTCTTCTTCAGCTCTGTTCTAAAGGGACATCCTTCTATTCTGAGGCTGTGCCCTCTGGTCCTAGACTCTTCCATTCTTCCACTATTGGAAAGATCCTCTCCACATCCACTGTATCTTCTGTATCTTGGGCTTTTCAGCCCTTGGTGAAATTCATGTGAAACCCCCCCCCCCCCCCATTCTTCACAGGCCCAGAGCAATTAAATGCTCCTCATACATTAACACTTTCATTTACAGAACTATTCCCGTAAATCACCTCTGGATCCTTTCCAATGCCAACACATACTTTCTTTGATAAGGGATCCAGAGCTGCTCAGAATACTCTAAATTAGAGGTCGCCAACCCGTCGATCACGATCAACTGGTCGATCTTTGAGACTTTCCCAGTGGATCCTGAAAAAAATGAAAAATAAAATACACAAATACTGTTGAGAGATTGTTTCTGGGTTGCGGGGTTTTAGTTCTGTTCCTTCTGCCCAGTGAGCATGTGTGTAGCACCCCCTCCACACACTACACAGTGTACTTCAGTGGTCCCCAACCACTGGAGGAAATGATATGATTTGTCGATATGAAACGATATGAGTCAGCTGCACCTTTCCTCATTCCCTGTCATGCCCATTGTTGAACTTGAACACACGCGAGGTGATCAGTCGCCTAAACGCAGTGATGCCCTCGCGCCAGGTATCACTGGTTGGCCTCGGGTAACCGGCCGCCTCGCACAGCCGGCAGGAAGTGCCGATGCTACTGGCCTGGAGCGTGGATACATGGGCGCCGTCTCTAAATCTGTTTAGCACACTGAATGTTCGTGGGGAGCCTGGTGCTAAAATATTCGCAGATGACCTAATTCGGGCTCAGGGTTTATCAGTAGCGGAGCAGCTACCTTGCTGCGATCTACTGAAAGTCATCCCTTGAGCTAAACTTTTGTCGGCCAATAGATCCTACAAGGGGGGTAGGCACGCGCCCTGTCGCACTCCTCGGTCACTCTTTTCGGACTGCAACTGCCGCAGCCCCGGCACGGGGACCTCCAACCCTGACCTTGTCCTTTCACCCTACCCACAACCAGCTGCACCTGGTCAAGACGTCTGGCGGCGGGCAGGCGGGAGGCTGGAGTTTGGGCCCAGAGGCTGTCTCATGAGGCAATGAAGCTCTCAAAACTGCTTCAGTACTGAGTCCAAGCACCCTGCACTTAAAGACAAACCCACTGAGTTTTTTCAGCGGAAAAAACGCGAGCAAGTGGGACAGAAGCTAAGTGCTGAGAGCCACGTAAACTAAATTGCGGAATTCCAAGAT
The DNA here is from genome assembly GCF_048418815.1 of Hemitrygon akajei. Taxonomy (NCBI): domain Eukaryota; kingdom Metazoa; phylum Chordata; class Chondrichthyes; order Myliobatiformes; family Dasyatidae; genus Hemitrygon; species Hemitrygon akajei. Next base: position 34,282,783 of record NC_133130.1, read on the forward strand.
GGCAGCGCGACGCAGCTTGCAGCGGCCACTCTGGAACTGATTATCTGTTATTTGTGAAGTGGGGTGCCGTGCGCAATCATAATCGATTGAAAACGGACGTGGAAGCACGGAGAAACATCGGGAAATTCCAGGAAGACCTTCTTCGTTGCTGCTGCTGCTGTGAGGTCCAGGACTCTGCTGGGAAGAACAGGCCCCCAGTCCTCGGGGTCACGTTGCCGATGGCCATTGGCGGGGCCGTCTTAATACGCTCGGCAGAGGATGGTGCTCGGAGAAGCTATGCTGGAGGGGATGGTCGTCAGCTTGGAGGTTTGATGGACTCGGAGTCCTTTCGACGGACTCAGGTCGCTTTCGGTGTGTGCTGCGTCTGCAAGGCTGAGTCGGGTGGCGCCTTGGAAGTCCATAGCAGGGGTATTCCCTTCTGCCGCCGGCGTGGGATGGCGAGTCTGTCGGGACCCTGGGGACTTGTGGAAACTGTGGTGATTTCTTTTGAACTTACAGTCCTTTAACATCTTGGACTATTTTTACTGTGCCCATAGTTTTTTTTTTAATCAATTATGCTATTGTTTGCACTGTTGTAACTATATGTTGTAATTATTGTGGTTTTGTGCAGGTCTTGTAGCTTTAATTTTTGGTCTTGTTTTTGTCTGGTGGATTTGGAGCTCCTTTCCGGGGAACGCGCTAGACGGTAGCGCGATATTAATACACAGCAGCCTCTCCGGACTCTGGATTGGGGATTGCCAAACGTTATGTGGATTTTCTGGTGTACTCTGTTTTGTCATACGCTTTTGTGATATCATTCTGGGGGAACGTTATCTCATTTTTTAACTGCATTGCATTTGTGGTTTCTAAATGACAATAAACTGAATCTGAATCTGAATAGACTGGACATAGACTGAACCTGCTTCAAGTATTGCTGTATTCCAGTCGTGTTTAGCACCCCCCCCCCCCACCCCGTCAGCTGGTCCGCAAGAATATTGTCAATATTAAACCAGTCCGCAGTGCAAAACAGGGTGATGACCCCTGGTGTACATACATTATTTCTACTTCCAGGTTGTGGGGTTTTACTTCCGGTCTTTTCTGCCCCGGTGCGCATGCGTGTGACTAAACAATTTAGTAGGTCGATCTTGCCTTTCACTAAAGTCGAAGTAGGGGATCTTGGGCTTAAAAAGATTGGTGACCACTACTCTAAATGTAATCTGACCAATGCCTTATAAACTCTCAGCCTTACACCCTTGGTTTTATATTTTAGTCCTCTCAAAAAGAATGCTATCTTACCTGCTCAACCTGTAAGTTAACTTTTAGGGATTCCTGCTGTAGGACTCCCAAGTCCCTTTGCACCTTCAATTTCTGAATTTGCTCCCCCATTCAGAAATTAGTCTACACTTTCATTCCTTCGATCAAAGTGCATGACCAAACAATGGCACTTGCTCTTTTCAATGGTTCTGCTCTCACAAAATTATTCATCCTAGCTCTTGGATGCATTTAAAGCAGTTTTAGATCCCTTAAATAGGCAAGACTTAAATGGGCAAGACTTAAATGAATATGGTCCTAGTATGGGAAGGTTACTATAGATGGGCAATAAGGTTGTCATGTGGGACCAAAAGCCCATTTATCAAGTGTTTGACTCTGGCTCATAGTATCCCTTTGTGTCCACAGTCATTCTTTTTACTGTATATGTACTACAGTTTAAAATCTCCAACTATTGTGTTGTTAATTAACTTCGTATTCCTACAAATCTGGATTCCATGTAGTGCTAAATGCTAAAGATTGATGTGAACAATGTGAATAAGGACTGTACTTCCTTAGAAGGTTGGTGTCATTCAGTGTCTGTAGTGAGATGCTGAAGATGTTCTATAGGTCAGTTGTGGAGAGCGCCCTCTTCTTTGTGGTGGCGTGTTGGGGAGGAAGCATTAAGAAGAGGGACGCCTCACGTCTTAATAAGCTGGTAAGGAAGGCGGGCTCTGTCGTGGGCAAAGTACTGGAGAGTTTAACATCGGTAGCTGAGCGAAGGGCACTGAGTAGGCTACGGTCAATTATGGAAAACTCTGAACATCCTCTACATAGCACCATCCAGAGAGAGAGAAGCAGTTTCAGCGACAGGTTACTATCGATGCAATGCTCCTCAGACAGGATGAAGAGGTCAATACTCCCCAATGCCATTAGGCTTTACAATTCAACCGCCAGGACTTAAGAACTTTTTAAAAGCTATTATTAATGCTTTTTGAGATAGTGATTTAGATGCATATCATATTTTTTACTGAGTTAAGTATTGTATGTAATTAGTTTTGCTACAACAAGTGTATGGGACATTGGAAAAAAAGTTGAATTTCCCCATGGGGATGAATAAAGTATCTATCTATCTATCTATCTATCTATCTATCTATCTATCTATCTATCTATCTATCTATCTAACAAAGTCCATCTCCAATTTCAGTGCTATTGTTGGGCTTCACAATCAAATTAAAGCCCAACAATTTTCTTCTCTTAAAATATAGATATTTACCACATAATGCTTTGTCTTGCTTACTTTGAGGATTATTTTTAAATATTGTACTGCAGTCATTCACCCTTAAACTTTCCTTATGTACTGGAACAAGAACTTAGTGTGATGCCAAAACTTTGTTTTTGTAAAACAATTGCTTCTGGGTAGACCCTAAAATCGCTTCTGCTAAACACAATGATTTTCTTTTTGATGTGTTGCTTATAATTATTACTTTAATAATTCTACTTTCAGGCTGTTTGAGACTCCAAGACCCAACGCTGAAGAGAAACAGAGTGCAGGGTACTACAGAAAGACGAATGGAAAATGGAGTAAGTACCTTCAACTATCCTTTAAAAAACTACAGCATGTTATTGACAACTCTCTGTCACCTAATGAGTCGGAAATGGTAAGCTATGTATGACTCAGAGCAAACAAATTACTCCAGAGAAAAAATCCTTTTGAAGAGTAGATTTTTTTGAGTAACTTGTTTGCTATGAGTCATATAGAATAGATTTTTGTTGAAGTAATTTGCTCTGAGTGAAGAAAAGAGGAAACAAACTACAGTACCTGGTATTGTGGTTACAAATAATTTCCTCCTGAGTCTTTTTCTCCTCTAATTTCCTCACCACACCCTCGCTAATTATGTTAAAATTGACATTCCTGAATTTATTTCAAGAAGTTCAGAAAAGAAATTCAGTGTTTGCAGAAGTTAATATAATTTGTAATAAAAGCAGAGAAGTCAATTCAGAATGGAAATAGGCTGTGAAAGATTAATTAAAACAAAGGAGGTTGTGAAGACTGTTGCCTCATGGAAAGAAAAAGGAAACAGTTTCATTGATGCATAAAGCTTTATCATGTATATAAATTTGACGTTCATTATTTGCAGAAAATTTCAAGAAAATTCTGAATTGACAAATTTTTTTTGGAGTGGAAGCACTGTTTAAGACAAATATGTTTTTAGTAGGTCAGCCTTGGTGTCAAGGACTGGGTACTTGGATTTTAATTGATTGGTGAAAGATAACAGTGATGGGAATTAAATCATTTTACAAAACAACTGATTTACTTTCAATCAAAATAGAGGATTCTCATCCTGTAGATTATGTTTCCATTATATTACAACTCAGCAACTCCTCTGTAAGGAGTCTTGTACATCCTCCTCTTGAAATGCATTGGTTTTCTCTGGGTCCTCCGGTTTTCCCCTGCAGTCCATATTGGGTTGATATATTGGGTTGGTTAATAAGGCATTGTAAATAGTATTGTGATTAGGTTAGGGTTAATCGTGGGTGTGTCTGGGTGGTGGTCTCGAAGGGCCGGAAGAGCTTACTCCGCACTGTATCACTAAATAAATAAATAATCTGCTACCTGACCATTTGGAAATCTTCATGTTTCAGTACATGACCCATCATGTGATATTTCAATTTCCAATTCCATTTGCCAAGTTCCCTTTCACTCCAGGTCTCTGGTTCCTGCATTCACTGAGAGTTTGGCAGAGCTCCAGTTCTCATGGATCACCGGGATCACAGTTCTCCTACTTCCTGGCCACTGGCCAGAAAGTAAATTAACTAATTAAAAAGAGCTCACAATGTTGCATGGAATGGTTCTTAACATTGGTATATGGGACTTGGTTGAGCATTATAATGTACTTCTACACATATCTTTTCCTTTCTCCTCCCAGTAAAATTTCAATTAGATCAGAAATGCAATAAAGTCATCCCTTACTGTTGATTCAACTTCAGATAGTTGCTGAGTCATGAAATATTTTTGTTGGTTATCATTAATGCTTCCGAATTTTTTTCTCAAGCGATCAGGGTTAGATTGTTGTTGGACACTCAGCCACATAGATATGTGAGCAATATCTCCCCCTACAGTACTTCTGAAAATACAATCTAATATTTAGCTGTAAAGAATGTATAAACTGTATTCTCCTCCATGCTCCATGAGAGCTTTCCCCACACCCCCCTAGATTTTTCCCTATAATGATTATTAGTCCTGGCCTGATACTTATTTTCTTTAATTTTCTTTTGTTCCACAAATGGAAGCATTTTCTCCACATCTATTCCAATAGATTCTTTAGCGTGGAACTGGTCTAGATATGCTGATCTCACTTTTTCGTCTTTCCTGGTGGGTATGAAAAGAGTCTTCTGGTGTTACCCATTTTATATGAAGATCAAACAGTTTTTAAATAAGGTCTGAGGATTGATATGTACAAATTTAACTTTTAAATTTCTGTCCTCTAAAAATAAATCCCAACGCTTTGTTTGTCATATTAATCCCTTTTTGCTAATTTAGCCCCTTACTTCCAAGAAGTACGTTACTACTTTCTTTGAAAGTGGTCTGACATCAGATTCTCATAATGTCAATCTTTCTGCTAAGTCATCCTTTAACTTTTTCATTTTATTTCTCTCTCTTACTTGCGTATTGTTTGCAAGTTTTGGAATTGTTATGAGTTCACAGCCTATATTTTTCGATATAAAATGTGAATGTTTGTGATCCCAGCACCAGTTTTTAGTGGAGGACTACTTCACTTCCTGAGTAATTATTCTGGGTCCTTGATCTGTTTTCTGTTTTGTAGCTAGGTTTCTATTATGAATTTTAATATGTATGATTTTTCACTATTCGGAGACATCCCAATCACCATGTGATGACAAAATGCCTTCTCTACATCTGATTGCTGTTCTAACTTGTTAAGTTCTTGTAATGTAACTCTACACAGGGAGTAATTGGCCTCTTGGAAGGATTTATAGATTGTCATATGGAAAACTATATGGTAGTCTTCAATTACATTGTAAACTTTTTATTCTTCCTTCAAATGACATGTTTGCCCAGCTAAAATAGCTGTTCATTGTAAATTAAAAGTGCGCTTTCCCTGCTGAAGGCATCTCAGCCTGAAACGTCGACTGCACTCTTTTCCATAGATGCTGCCTAGCCTGCTGAGTTCCTCTAGCATTTTGTGTGTGTTACTTGGATTTCCAGCATCTGCAGATTTTCTCTTGTTGGTGTATTTGTTCTGTCTGTTTTCCATCTTCTTCTCCAAAACATTTTTATCTCCAAGCACTGTTTATACAGATGAACATTGTATACCAACTTGTGCCCATTTAGGTTTGGGCTTTATTTTGAATAAATCTTATAACCCAAGCCCCTGATAGTTTACAAATTCAACTAATACCAACTGAATGTTCCCTCCATTGCTATCGTTACTTACAGGCAGATTTATTATCTCTTCAAAATATGTCACGGCTTGGCCTGATCAGTAATTAGATTGAACAGAATTGCTTTACTATTGTCACATATACTGAGATAGAGTGAAAAGCGTGTTGCATACCATTCATACATATCAGATCATTACATAGTGCATTTAAATAAAACAAGGTAAAACAATAACAGGCAACACAAGTGAATCTGCAGATGCTGGAAATAAATAAAAACACAAAATGCTGGCAGAACTCAGCAGGTCAGACAGCATCTATGGGAGGAGGTAGTGACGACGTTTCGGGCCGAAACCCTTCATCAGGACTTCAACACTCCTGATGAAGGGTTTCGGCCCGAAACGTCGTCACTACCTCCTCCCATAGATGCTGTCTGGCCTGCTGAGTTCTGCCAGTATTTTGTGTTTTTAAAACAAAACAGAATGCTGAATAAAGTGTAAAAGAAAATGCAATACAGGTAAACAATAAATTACAAGATTGCAGTGAGTTAGATTGTGAGATCAAGGGTCCACCTTATCATAGTAGGGAACCATTCATAGTCTTATAACAGTGGGGAAGAAGCTATCCCTGTGTGTTTTCAGCTTTTTTATTTTTATGCCCAGGGGCAAAGGGAAGAACGGAGAATATCTGGGATGAGTGAGGTCTTGGATTTTGCTGTTTGCTTTATTGCAGCAAGAAATATAGACAATCACAAGCTTGAGCTTTTCAACTATGAAATAAAACAATAGCCAAAACAACATTTACAAAGCCACCTGAAATTCCAGTGACCTTATATTGATAAGGACCCGGAACCAATGTGCTTTATCACTTCCTTGCAACACACACAAAATGCTGGAGGAGTCATTTTTTTTCCTCCAGTCCTGATGAAAGGGCTCAGCCCCAAACATCAATGTACCCTTTTCCATAGATGTTGTTTGTCCTGCTGAGTTCCTCCAGTATTTTGTGTGTGTTGCTTAGACTTCCAGCATCTGTAGATTTTCTCTTGTTTTATCACTTCCTTGCTGGCTTCAAAATCAGAATATTAATCAGAAAGGATCTGTATTCAAACTGGGAAAGCAAGAAATCAAACAAGTTTTATGTTGCAGAGACAGGGAGGAGTGAAGATGGAATGTTTGTGACAGGCTGAGACCACATTTGTCAAGGCATTACTCTAAATACTGATAGATAGACACAGAAGAGGAAAAATAATGAATCTGAAAAGTAAATATATGGCCATATTTGATGAGAAAGAATCTAGTTAGCTTAAATTTTATAAACTTGTAGATGCTGCCTGAACTGGTGGCTACTTCAGTGCTTTCTTTATTGTTTAGATTGTATTGTAGTAACTTTAGCAAAGTTAAATGTTATGCTGGAATTCTAAGAGAAAGCCGCTGGAGGATTGAAGAGAATGATGTAGAATGTAGCTGACTCCTTTCTCAGCAGGGAAAGAGCAACAACTGTTCAGTTGCTAAATTTAATATTGAGGTTAAAAAAGAATTGCTGTTATCTAAGTTTCCACTAAAGAAATGTGAAACAATTGATTTGGAAAACAATTTTTCTGGTGTTTATTTTCAGATTAGTGGGCCACGCATGGATATGACGCTTGCTGAACTGCAGGAAATGGCAGCACGGCAACAACAACAGATTGATTCCCAACAGCAACTGTTGGCTACAAAGGTATACATCAATAGACATTTTGAAGCCTTGTGAGACTGATGCCAAAAGGCAAATGCCAAATCTGATGTCATTTTATTTTATTCTGTGGCAAATTAACTGGTCATTTGATATCTTCCCTGAATAACAGAACACTTTATCACTTTGCAAATACAGATAAACTCTGATAACTTGCTATCCTTGGGACTTTAGAGCTGCTAAATGCCAGGTTTTTCTGAACTATTACTATTACTCTTATTAATATCTCAAACTATTTATTATATGACACATGGGGCATGTGGAAGGGCATTCAGGGTATCACCAACTGCAGGACAACATCACCTGACTGTGTGGGTGATGCCTCCCTTCCAGATGCGCTGAACAACTTCTATGCTCGTTTTGAGGCGGAAAATGACGTGGCAGCGAGCAAGTCCACCCCTCCTTCAAATGACCAGGTGCTGTGACTCACCGTGGCTAATGTGAGGAGAACCCTGTGCAGGGTCAATCCATGGAAGGCTGCTGGACCAGATGATATTCCTGGCAGAGTGCTTACAGTACTGGTCACCAACCTTTTTAAGCCCAAGATCCCCTACCCTGGCCTTAGTGAAAGGCAAGATCAACCCCAGATCGATTAGTTACATGCATGCACATCGGGGCAGAGAAGACCAGAAGTAAAATCCCGCAACCCGGAAGTAGAAATAATGTGCAAACGTATAAACACCAGGGGTACCCACCCTTTTTTGCACTGTGGACCGGTTTAATATTGACAATATTCTTGCGGACTGGCCGATTTGGGGGGCGGGGGGGGGTGTTAAACACGACTGGAATACAGACAGTCCCTGGGTTACGTAGGAGTTCCATTCCTGAGTCCGTCTTTCAGTCGGATTTGTACGCAAGTCGGAACAAGTACATCCGGTATTATTTAGTGTCAGTCAGACGTTTGTCTTAGTATATAGTATATATTTTACCTTTCTATGCATATAAAATACTTAAGAAACGTATGTATTCCAATAATCAAACCACTGCGTTGCTTAGTAATAATTGTAGCTTTCATCGGGGCAGGGCCTTTCAAATGCTCCATTATTCTCACTTTATCCTTTATCCTTTAAAATTGTTCCGATCGTTGACCGACTGTAGCCTAATGCTTTTCCAATGACCGATGGCGTTTAACCTCTTTCCAAATGCTTTATTATTTCCACTTTATTTTCAATCGCGATCACTTCCCGTCAGTAGAACAGAAACACTGCGGGCGGCGGATCCCGAACTGCGCCGGCTCCCGAGGTCCGCTGGGTCTTAAGGACCACCACACTGATTTCCCCGGGTCCTAAGCTGCATCGCACTGAGACAGGTTAAATGGGACAAGTGGGGGCTGTGCTGGGTTTAGGTATTTGATCCTCCACAATATTCCGCGTGGGAATTTAAACTGGAGGTAGCAGTGTTTTTTTTTTATGAGGTCGAGTTGCAAGCTCGAAATCAACCCGGTACAGATGGTACGGGAGTCACTAGATCAACATCAACCTGGCACGGGAGCAATATGTCACTGGATTGAACACGCGAACCTCCATTCTCCAGCCTGGCACTGATCTCACTGTGCCACCAGCTGACCAGAATGGTGGGGTGGGGACGGGGTCAGGGTAAATCTTACTAAGAAAAATTTAAGCTAAGTACAAAGTTAAACACTCAACACAGTGTCAACGGCAACGACTTAAAATGGCAGACAGCATCGCGATCTGACTTAAAATGGAGGACGGCGTTCTCCTTCCTCGGTTCGTAAGTACGAGTTGTCCGTAAGTCAGATGTTTGTAACTCGGGGACTGCCTGTACAGCGATACTCGAAGTAGGTTCCTTATGTCCAGTCTATTCCGCAATTTAGTTTTCGCGGCTCTCGGCACTTAGCTTCTGTCCCGCTTGCTCACGTTTTTTCCGCTGAAAAAACTCAGTGGGTTTGTCTTTAAGTGCAGGGTGCTTGGACTCAGGGTACTGAAGTAGCTTCATTGCCTCATTAGACAGCCTCTGGGCCCAAACTCCAGCCTCCCGCCGCCAGACGCCTTGGCCGGGTGCGGCTGGTTGTGGGTGGGGTGAGAGGACAAGGTAAGGGCCGGAGGTCCCCATGCCGGAGTGACCGACCAAACGAGGAGTGCAATAGGGCCCCCTTGTAGGATCTATCGACTGACAAAAGTTTGTTTCAGTAGATCGCAGCGTGGTAGCTGCTCTGCTACTTGCAAAACCCTGAGCCTGAATTAGGTCGTCTGCGAATATTTTTGCACCGGGTTCCCCACAAACATTCAGTGTGCTAAACAGGTTTAGAGGCGGCAGCCATCTGTCCGCGCTTCAGGCCAGTAGCAACGGCATTTCCCGCCAACTGCACGAGGGTGTCACTGATGGCAACTAATGACCTCACGTGTGTTCAAGTTCAACGTGTGGGCGTGACAAGGAATGAGGAAAGGTGCAGCTGACTCATATTGTTTCGTATCTCCAAATCATATCGTTTCCTCGCAGCCCGGTGGTTGGGGACCACTGAAGTACACTGTGTAGTGCGGGGGAGCTACACGCATGTGCACTGGGCAGAAAGAACAGAACTAAAACCCCGCAACCCGGCAACAATCTCTCAACAGTATTTGTGTATTTATTTTTCTTTTTTTTTTCGGGATCTACTGGGAAAGTTTCAAAGATCAACCAGTCGATCACGATCGACGGGTTGGCGACCACTAGCTTAGAGGATGTGCAGACCAGCTAGCAGATGTTCTCACTGACATTTTCAACATCTCCCTGAGCAGCGCCATCATTCCAACGTGCTTCAAGGCCGCCACCATCGTCCCCGTGCTGAAGAAGTCTTTAGTATTCTGCCTCACTGACTACCGTCCCGTTGTACTCACATCCATCATCATGAAGTGTTTTGAGAGGCTCGTCATGAAGCACATCAAGACCCTGCTGCCCCCCTCACTGGACCCCCTGCAGTTCGCGTACTGTCCCAACCGTTCAACAGACGACGCCATTGCCATCACCCTCCACCTGGCCCTAACCCACCTGGACAAAAAAGACACATACGTTCGAATGCTGTCCATAGACTTCAGTTCAGCATTCAACACAATCATCCCTCAGAAACTGACTGGAAAGCTGAGCCTACTGGGCCTGACCACTTCCCTGTACACTTCCCTGTACAACTAGATACTAGACTTCCTGACTGGGAGACCTCAGTCAGTCTGGATCGGAGGCAGCATCTCCAACACCATCATACTGAGCACAGAGGCCCCCCAGGGCTGTGTGCTCAGTCCACTGCTGTTCACTCTGCTGACCTATGACTGTGCTGCAACACACAGTTCAAACCACATCATCAAGTTCGCTGATGACACAACCGTGGTGGGTCTCATCAGCAAGAACGAGTCAGCATACAGAGAGGAGGTGCAGTGGCTAACTGACTGGTGCAGAGCCAACAACCTGTCTCTGAATGTGAACAAAACAATAGAGACGGTTGTTGACTTCAGGAGGGCACGGAGCGACCACTCCCCGCTGAACATCGACAGCTCCTCGGTAGAGATTGTTAAGAGCACCAAATTTCTTGGTGTTCACCTGGCGGAGAATCTCACCTGGTCCCTCAACACCAGCTCCATAGCAAAGAAAGCCCAGCAGCGTCTCTGCTTTCTGCGAAGGCTGAGGAAAGTCCATCTCCCACCCCCCATCCTCATCACATTCTACAGGGGTTGTATTGAGAGCATCCTGAGCAGCTGCATCACTGCCTGGTTCGGAAATTGCACCATCTCGGATCGCAAGACCCTGCAGCGGATAGTGAGGTCAGCTGAGAAGATTACCAGGGTCTCTCTTCCCACCATTACAGACATTTACACTACACGCTGCATCTGCAAACAGCATTATGAAGGACCCCACACACCCCTCATACAAACTCTTCTCCCTCCTGCCATCTGGGAAAAGGCACCGAAGCATTCAGGTTCTCACAACCAGACTTCCCCCAAGCCATCAGACTCCTCAATACCCAGAGCCTGGCCTGACACCAACTTACTGCTCTCTACTGTGCCTATTGTCTTGTTTATTATATATTGTAATGCCTGCACTGTTTTGTGCACTTTATGCAGTCCTGGGTAGGTCTGTAGTCTAGTGTAGTTTTTTTTCTGTGTTGTTTTACGTAGTTCAATTAGGTTTTGTACTGTTTCATGTAGCATCATGGTCTTGAAAAGCATTGTCTCATTTTTACTGTGTACTGTACCAGCAGTTATGCTCAAAATGACAATAAAAAGTGACTTGAGTTGAGCTGTCACACAGTATTTTACACATTTTACAGTGAACCAGTTGAATTCAAAGAGTGCACCGGGAACAAAATCTTCTGAGTTTAAAGGAGATAGTGGAAATGGGAGACCTCTGACTTTAAAAGTATTGTGGTAAACAGATTCCAATGAGTTGAAAAGTCCACGGTCCTTTTAAACTCAGAAGTCTGTGAAAACAGCACCCATGTTAATAAGATGTTAGGAATTTCAGCACAATCAGATTGCAGATCAGTGGATTATGTTGTCTTTAGATATACTGTACACATTTAATGTTTCATTTTCACATGAAGAATGTCTCACCTCATCAAAAACGTTTCTTTCTCATACTGTTCTGAGACAAATTGTGATTATAATTAAGTTTGTTCCATCGACTTTCAATAGCTAAGCGCCCTGATGACACGATTTCTATGTCTTTGTTTTTAGTAAAAGTATTTTCTTATGTTTTTTAAACTTATTTCAGAGTACTCCATCTTTATTTCCCTGATTTTTCTGTTTTGGTCCTCTGCTTAATATTTCTGCACCCTGTGTCTTCTCCCCTCAATTATAAAGTCATAGAGTAATACAGCACAGAAACGGGAATTTCAGGCCAACTCATCCATGCTAACCATGGTGCTCAGCAAGCTCGTTCCATTTGGCCCATATCTCTCTAACCATCTCCTATCCATGTACTTATCCAGATGACTTTTGAATGTCAACCACTTTTTTAACAGCTCATTCTATATACACACCATCTTCTGCCCAACTACGTAACTAGAAACCGAGGTCCCAGTACCTGCCTCTGTGGCATACCACTAGTGACAGGCCTCCCCTCCAAGATCCAACCTTGAGACAACAATCTACTTCCTACCACTGCGTCAGTTATGAATCCATTTGGCTATGTCTTTCTGGATCCCATGCGATCTAACCTTCCAGATCAGTGTGCCATGTGGGATCTTGGCAGAGGCCTTGCCGAAGTCCGTATAGAGAACATCTACTACTTTACCCTTATTGATACTCATGGTTACATTTTCAAAATGTCACAGGTCTTCCCATGCACAAATCCATGCTGACTCTCCCTAATTAGACCTTATGTGTCCAAGTGTTGACAGATCCTATCCCTCAGCATCCCCTCCAGTAGCTTACCTTCTACTGATGTCAAACTTGCTGACCTGTGGTTCCTGGTTTGTCTTTGCTGCCCTTGTTAAATAACGGTACAATATTAGCCCTTCGTCTTCTGGAACTGAATTCCAGGGCTGAATTAGCTGGCATGAGAGGGCATAGTTTTAAGGTGCTTGGAAGTAGGTACAGAGGAGATGTCAGGGGTAAGTTTTTTACGCAGAGAGTGGTGAGTGCGTGGAATGGGCTGTCGGCGGTGGTGGTGGAGGCGGAAACGATGGGGTCTTTTAAGACACTCCTGGATGGCTACATGTAGCTTATAAAAATAGAGGGCTATGGGTAAAGCCTAGGTAGTTCTAAGGTAGGGACGTGTTCAGCACAGCTTTGTAGGCCAAAGGGCCTGTATTATGCTATATATTTTCTATGTTTCTAACTTCACCTGTGCCTAAAAGTAAAGTAACTATCTCAGCAAGGGTCTCTGCAATTTCTTCTCTTGCTTCCTATAAGATCCAAAAATGTACTTTGTTAGGCCATAAGTATTTATCCAACGTAATGCACTTTAAGGCTGGCAGTACCTCCTCCCTGGTAATTTGTATATGATCCAAAACCCTTTGGGTCTCACTTCCCTTATTTCTTTAGCATCCTTCATTTTCTCCAGTAAAATGTAAGAAAAATTATTTAAAATATTGTCCATCTGTAGTGGCTCAACATTTTATCTAGAGGTATCTTTAAATGCTTTTTGACTTCTAGCTTCTCTGTTTTTAAAATTGTTAAGGTTTCATAGAGCCATGAGAGGTAAATTGTAAAAATTGTATTGTTGATTAGTCTGGATAGCCTCCAACCTGATGGCATGAACATCGATTTCTTGAACTTCCAGTAAACACTCCCCCCACCCCCACCTCTTCACCATTCACCATTTCCATCTCCCCCGCTCACTTTATCTCCTTCCTTGCCCATCATTCCCCTCAGCATTCCCTATCCCCTTTTCCCTCTCTCACCTTATCTCCATCGCCTCCCTCTGGTGCTCCTCCCTGTTTTCTTTCTTCCATGACCTCTGTCCTCTCAGATTCCCCCTTCTCCAACCCTGTATATCTTTCACCAATCAACTTCCCAGCTCCTTACTTCACTCCATCCCACTTCCCAGTTTCACCTATCACCTAGTGTTTCCTCCCCTCCCCCCACTGTACCCTGATTCCTCATGTTTTTCCTTCTCCAGTCCTAGTGAAGGGTCTTGGCTGAAATGTTGACTGTACTCTTTGCACATGCTCTACGTACATAACATATTGTGTTTTTGTTATAATAAAGTCATTTTCACGAGTATTTGTGATAGCAAAACTGTCTGCTAATGTTGCAACAGCCACGATACTTTCTGTTTTTTATATATAAAATCTCTCTTCCCTGTAAACTTTGGCACTGTCCATGATGAGTATGGTGAAAGGTTTCACCACAACATTGCAGTCATGGAGAAAGAATATCACGGTAACTGGAATCCATCAGTGCTGGCTGGTTATTGTCAGACACTTAAGCAGAAGGCTCAGAAATGGAGTACAAACAAAAAAAAAGTTTTGAAACATCTGATAAGAATTTTTTGAGACGTGGCAAGTAGAGTAGGTGTAAGGTTATCTTGCTTAAGAAAAGAAATACTTGGCTTAGAAATAGCGCAGCGAAGGTTCATTTTATTACAAAACAGAAATATAGCATGTGCTGGAAATCTGAAATTAAACTGTTAACAGAGGTTTAACTACTTTTCATTAAATGTTTTTGTTTGCATATGAGCATTATAAATCTGGTATTTACATTCTTTTCATACAAATGTTTAGGAGCAGCATCTGAGATACTTGAAGCAGCAGGACCATCGTGACCAGCAGTTAGCAGAACAGGAGAAGCTGAAAAAGCTTCGCGAGATTGCAGAAAGTCAAGAGGCCAAATTGAAGAATGTACGGACACTTAAAGGACAAGTGGAACAAAAACGACTAAGCAATGGGAGACTGGGTGAGTCATATCTGTCAAAAGCACTACTAGAGGGACTTGCAATCAAAATTAGTAGCAAGTTGGCAAATTCGGAGGCTAAAACTGGCATAAGAAAGGAAATGATGAAACGTGAAGGTAAGCTAGCCAATAATAACAAAGGATACCAAACATTTTTTCAGATATATAGAGAGTAAAAGAGAGGAGAAAGTAGATATTGGACCGCAGGAAAATGACACTGGAGAGGTAGTAATGGGGGACAAGGAAATGGCAGACGAACTGAATAAGTATTTTGCATCAGTCTTCACTGTGGAAGACTTCAGCAGAATTCTCAAAGTTTAAGAGTTCAGGTGTGAGTGCAGTTGCTTTTTATTAGGGAGAAGGGTGAGTGCAGTTGCTTTTTATTGGGAAGCTGAAAGGTCTGAAGGTAGATTAGTCATCTGAGCCAGATTAACTACATCCCAGGATTATGAAAGAGGAAACTGAAGAGATTGTGGAGGCATTAGTAATGATCTTTCAAGAATCAGTAGATTCTGGCATGGTTTTAGAAGAATGGAAAATTGTCAATGTCACTCCACTCTTCAAGAAAGGAGGGAGACAGAAGAAAGAAAATTATAGACCTGTTAGCCTGACTTCACTGGTTGGGGAGATGTTGGAGTCAGTTGTTAAGGGTGTGGTTTCAAGGTACTTGGGAGCACATGATAAAATAGGCCAAAGTCAGCATGGTTTTGTTAATGGAAAATATTGCCTGACAAATCTATTGGAATTTTTTGAAGAAATAATAAGCAGGATAGGCAAAGGATAATGAGTTGATGTTGTGTAGTTGGATTTTCAGAAGTCCTATGACAAGGTGCTGCACATGAGGCCGATTTAACAAGCTAAGAGTCCGTGGTATTTTTGGAAAGGTTCTGGCATGGATAGAGCATTGGCTGCTTGGTAAGAAGCAGAGCGTGGATAAAGGGAGCCTTTTCTGACTAGTTGTCGGTACTAGCTATGTTCTGCTGGGTTCAGTGTTGAGGTTGCTCCTTTTTACATTGTATGTCAATGGTTTGGATAACAGAATCGATGGCTTTGTGTCTAGGTTTGTGCACAATATGAAGGTGGGTGGAGGGGCAGGAAGTGTTGCAGAAGGAGGAAGGCTGCAGAGGATTTAGACTGATTAGGAGAATGCGCTTAAGAGAAGTGGCAGATGGAACATAGTGCCAGGAAGTGTATGGTCATGCACTTTGGTAGAAGGATTAAAAGCATAGACTGTTTTTTTTAAACTGGGGAGAAATCCAAAAATCTATAGTGCAAAGGAGTCCCTTTGCAGGATTCACTAAAGGTTAATTTGCAGGTTGAGTCAGTGATGAGAAAGGCAAATGTAATGTTAGAATTCATGTTGAGAGGACCAGAATACAATAGCAAGCATGTAATGTTGAGGCTTTATAAGGCACTGGTGAGGCCTCACTGGGAGTATCACAAGCAGTTTTGGGCCCCTTATTTATGAAAGGGCGTGCAAATATTGGAGATGGTTCAGAAGAGATTTACAATAATGATTCCGACAATGAAGGCTTATCATAAGAGGACCGATTGATGGCTCTGGGTCTTTGCTCACTGGAATTTAAAAGAATGGGGCTGCAGATCTCAATGAAGCCCTACTGAATGTTGAAAGGCCTAGATAGAGGGGATGTGGAGAGCATGTTTCCTCTGGTTGGGGAGTCTAGGACCAGAGAACATAGCCTCAAAATAGAGGACGTCCATTTATAACGGAGATGAGGAGGAACATCTTTAGCCAGAGGGTGGTGAATTTGTGGAATACATTATCACAGGTAGCAGTGCAGCCAGGTTATTGGGTGTATTTAAGGTGGAGGTTGATAGGTTCTTGATTAATCAGGACATGAAATGTTATGGAGAGAAGCCAGGAGAATGAGGTTGAGAGGGAAATGGATCAGCCATGATGAAATGGTGGAATAATGGGTGGAATAGCCTAATTCTGCTCCTATGTCTTAAAGTTTTATAGTTTAATATGGAAGAAAACTATATAGTCCATCAAGTCTGTGTCAATTCTTGTAATCCATCAATCTAATAGAGATGGTTCTTCATGGATTCTAAATGGTTTAATCTTATCCTCTTTGGAGGAGAATGAGAGGTGATTTTATTTAGACAGGAATCTCACTCATCTCTAATTATGCATTTAACCTCCCAGCCAAGCTCTTCCTTCCCAATACCACTGCAGTCCTTGCTCTGGTCCTCTCCTATTCTTCCTACCTTTTCTCCCTGTCCCACCACGTTTGTCATTATTCTCAGCTTTTCCTCCCTCTTCTCACTTTCTCTCCCACACTGAACATTCTGATTTGCATTGGTAGCTATGCTTCTTATTTCTTCTTCTCCATCACCCAAAATAACTGGTTAAATTCACTTTATTATCATACTTCATTATGACCTCATCAAGTTGGGCACTGTTTATTTTGATTGTTTTGATAGTGAAGCCCATTTCTGAGCCAATTGGCTTTCAGTATTCAAATTAGGAACATTTGCAAGCTTTACTCAGTTAGTTTAATTAGCATTTTGGGAGAAATTTGGTGCGAGTTCTTTCATTTTGCCCTGAAAGATAATGATTTTTGCATGCTAAATGCTTGAATTTTTATTGTTTCAGTTGAGGAGATTGAACAGATGAACAGTCTCTTCCAACAAAAGCAGAGAGAATTGGTAATTGCTATTGCAAAGGTGGAAGAGCTAACCAGACAACTGGATATGTTGAAAAGCGGAAAGATTGATGGTTATCATGACAACCAATCTGCTGTGGCTGAGCTTGATAGGCTTTATAAAGAACTACAGGTAATGTATTGTGAAGGATCATACCCATAGGTGGCATTATTTTAACATTATGATGACTGTATACAAAAAGGATGATTGAACAATAGGTATCAGCTTCAAGGATAGACCCCGTAATCAACATTGCCTGATACCAGAGACAAATTAGATCAGTTTACTGTTTGACTATTAACCCACCTCTCTGAAGATTTTCCTTTGTCAATAATTTTTTTCCCATCTTTAGCTGTTTTGATCTTATCTGATTTACCTGATCTGATTCGTTTTAATTTTTCCAGGGTCAATCTCTGGATTGTTAACTGATATCATTGTATGCTTAATGTCTATTTCTTTCCTTTCCTTTATTGCCCTGTTGCTACCCAAATGACTGGAGATTTGTGGCCATTAGTCAGAAAGCTAGCATCTCACTTGCCACGGCTAGTTTTGAAGTTGGAATTCTGCACTGGAAAAGCCCAACAGCTTTAAGCTTTAAGTTGAGTGAAATAGTTTCTCCCCCTCATTGGGAAACTATAAGGTAGCTGGCTTCCTATTCATCCGTCCCCTCACCTCTTCTATTTCTTCTAATCTTCATCTTCAGCCCTGATGACATCAGTATTGCTTTTGATCTGGACTTTTCAGATGTACAGCCTCAAAGAATCATCTGGTTTATCCCTATATTGAACAGTTAGAAATTCCAGAAAAGGGCAAAAAGACTGAAATTCCATCATTTACACTAAATGTTGCAGCAAATTTATTCTAATTTGCTTTTGTAAATTACAGTAGAAAAATTAATTGAAATTCTACATGATAATTTTCCAAGTTCATAATACTAAAGAATATTTACTAAAGAAAAGTATTGCTTTTTTGTTTTGTGAACTAGTTGAGGAATAAATTGAACCAGGAGCAGAATGCAAAGCTTCAGCATCAAAGGGAGACCCTAAACAAGCGTAACTCTGAAGTTGCATCAATGGACAGACGGATTGGGGATCTGCGTGAGCGTCTGTGGAAAAAGAAGGCTGCTTTACAACAAAAAGAGAATGTTCCAGTAAGTTTGGACTACCTAAAAAAAAATTTGCCTTTTTCAATTGAATAGGGTTAAATACAAATTGCTTTGTAGATTTTGCTGCTTTTTCTTTAGGTGATCTTGATATACTCTGAATTCTGCTTTGAATTTTACTTCAGACCCCTTTAGCCACATTCCATTTTCCCTTTACCCTCTTGCTTGGCAAACATTGATTTTCTTTTTAAAATTTTAATGTGCATTGATTAGATTAGTTAATTGTCATATGCATTTGGATGCAATGAAATTCCTTGTTCTCCTGAAACTCATGGAGTAAACATAATAAATTATAATAAAAATGAAATACCGTAGATTCCGGACTACAGAGCGCACCTGATTTTAAGCCGCTGGCACTAATTTTAGAAATAAAATCATTTTTTTAAATGTAAAGGCCGCACCGGATTTTAGGCCGCACCGGATTTTCGGCCGCAGGTGTCCCACGTTGTAATATGAGATATTTACACAGAAAGATATTACACGTGAGGATTTTTTTAACTTTTAATTAAATCCATATGGTAACAAAAACAAATACATATTGCAAATGCTTTTTTTCGAACCGTGCCCGTACGCGGCTACTTTTAAATATACGTTGCGTATACTTCTTTACTGAACAACATTCCAATATCTCCTAACGACTGGTAAAAAATATATATACTGCAGCCTACCAGGAAAAGTTATTGATACCTTTAACTTAAAAGCAGAGTTCGCTCGGATCCAAAGCCGCTCGCGTAATCCGCTCCCCCCTCCTTTCCGTTTCATCGCAAACGGCATTTAAAAGCAGATTTCGCTCGGATCCAAAGCCGCTCGCGTAATCCGCTCCCCCCTCCTTTCCGTTTCATCGCAAACGGCATTTAAAAGCAGATTTCGCTCGGATCCAAAGCCGCTCGCGTAATCCGCTCCCCCCTCCTTTCCGTTTCATCGCAAACGGCATTTTCCCACAAGACACCGCAAAACCGGGTGTGTCGTCATAGCATCCCGCGATGTAGTACAGAAAACAAATATAGTTTAAACTAAGTAGGGTAGGTAGCACAATGCTTCGAGTGTTTTCCATGTTGATGAGGGTGAGTACAAATGACTGATTTACAATAATTTAATTGTGAAAGTGCGCTTGATTTATCGTACAATTTCATTGGACCTCTGTGAACTACTCATCAATTTTATTGGTCTACTGTTACGAGGCAAAATGTTTACGAGGCGGCATGAAAAAAACCTTGCATTAGCCGCTTCGGATTATTGGCCGCAAAGTTCAAAGCTGTTCAAAATGTGGGAAAAAAGTAGCGGCTTAAAATCCGGAATCTACGGTAATAAATATGACAATAAGTACAAAAACAGCAGAATAGAACAAGCTTTGCAGTGCAGCCTGAAATGTTGAAACAAACATCCTAAAGTGACAATACCAGAATATCAGAGAAAAGTGGAACTAAGAGTATGGCAACATGATTGCACCACCAGGGAAAGGGTGTGAAAGAGGTGAGTTGTTCAGGAATCTGGTAGCAAATAGGGAAGAAGCTGTTCTTAAAGCTGGATTACAAGTCTTTCAAACTTCTGTATCTTCACTCAGAAGGTAGAACAGAAACAAAACTACTGGGTCTTTTGCATGCAAAGAAAGATGTCGGGTAAGTTTTTTACTCAGAGAGTGGTGAGTGCATGGAATGGGCTGCCGGCAACGGTGGTGGAGTTGGATATGATAGGGTCTTTTAAGAGACTTTTAGATAGGTACATGAAGCTTAGAAAAATAGAGGGCTATAGGTAAGCCTAGTCATTTCTAAGGTAGGAACATGTTCAGCACAACTTTGTGGGCTGAAGGGCCTATATTGTGCTGTAGATTTTCTAGGTTTCTATGTTTCTATTTGCATATTGCAAATTAATATTATAATATAGAAGCTTTATGCTGTATCAAACAACATCAAATTCAGAAATTATGGCTTCAGGTTATGGTCAGACTCTTTTTTTCAAAAATTGAAAGTAGAGTTTTTTTGTATTGTAATGATGTCAACAGCTATTAAGGGCTAAATATCTTATTAGCATCAGCTTAAAGTGACCGAGTCTAAAATCAGTCCATTAAACAGTCTAACATTGATGGGAAACGGTGTCAGGCAGCATCTTTGTAGACAAAACAGTGCTACGTTTCACTTTCCGCTCAGCATTTTTGCATCACAAAGTACTGTATTTGTGTGAAAGAAAATGAACAAATAATCCAGGTTCAAACACGAGGAAATCTGCAGATGCTGGAAATTCAAACAACACACACAAAATGCTGGTGGAACACAGCAGGCCAGGCAGCATCTATAAGGAGAAGCACTGTCGACGTTTTGGGCTGAGACCCTTCGTCAGGTCCAGGTTCCTGTGCTGTCCTTTTCTATGTTCTAATTTCTTCATCATCTGGAGTAGCACAAGCAAGTTGGAATTGCATACATCCTCAAGTTACTAAACATAGTGCATTTGTCATAATTCTCTTTGTATTTACTATAAATTTATAGTGTGACTGAACAAAGTCAGTGTTTGTTAATGAAATGGAGATCGTGCCTAACAAATTTACTAGAATTTTTTTGAAGGTGTAGCTTGTAGAATGACAGAACCAGTGGTTGTGGTGCATCTGAACTTTCAGGAGGTTATTGAAAAGATCCCATTAATCAGACTTGAGTTTATTATTAGTGAGTTATATGATGTGAAGTGTGTTTTGTGGCAGCAGTACAGTGCAAAGGCATAAAATTACTATACATTACAAAATACATACAAAAGATGTTGGCTGGATTGGAGACAGTGCCTTATGAGAATAGGTTAAGTGAATTTGGCCTTTTCTCCTTGGAGTGATGGAGGATGAGAGGTGACCTGATAGAGTGTATATGATGATGAGAGGCATTAATTGTGTGGATAGCCAGAGGCTTTTTCTTCCAGGGCCGAAATGGCTAACACGAGGGGGCATAGTTTTAAGATGCTTGGAAGTAGGTACAGAGGAGATGTCAGGGGTAAGTTTTTCCACACAGAGTGGTGGGTGGATAGAATGAACTGCCAGCGGAAGTGGTAGAGGTTGATATAATAGAGTCTTTTAAGAGACTCTTATTAGGTAGATATGTGGAACTTAGGAAAATAGAGGGCTATGCAGTAGGATAATTCTAGGCAGTTTCTAGAGTAGGTTACGTGGTCAGCACAACATTGTGGGCCGAAGGGCTTGTAATGTGCTGTAGATTTTTATGTTCTAAGTACGTAGTGCAAAAACTAAGGAATGATGAGGTACTATTCACGACTGTTCAGAAATCTGACAACTGAGGGGAAGAAGCTGTTCCTAAATCATTGAGTGTGGGTCTTCAGGCACCTGTACCTCCTCCCTCATAGCAGTAATGAGAAGAGGGCATGTCAAAGATAGTGTAGGTCCTCAGTAATTATTCCTGCCTTGTTAAAGATGTCCTTGATGATCAGTGACTATGATGGAGCTGGCTGAGTCCAGAACTCTGCAGCAATGCTGTGCGTTGGAATCTCCATACCAGGCGGTGATACAACCAGTCAGAACGCTCTTCACCATACAGCTATAGACATTTTAAAAACTCTTTGCTGGTGTACTGAATCTTTGTGATTGCATCAATGTGTTGGGCCTAGGATAGATCATATGAGATGTTGACACCCAAGAGCATGAAGCTTGGTGCATATTCTCCCGACTTCCCCTTCCTGGAGTCCACAATGAATTTCTTGGTCTGGATGATGTTAAGTGTGTGGTTTTTGAGACACTGCTCAATTGCATTTACTTCCAGATTGAAATACATGAACTTGAGATGCTATGCTGTATAAAATTACTGTACATTACAAAATATTTGGTTGATAATCGGTTGATAGAGGAAAAAATGGGTCTTTTTCTGGATGGTAGGCAGTGACTTCGTGTGCCATAAATAAGTACTTGTGTCCCAATGTTTCAGGGAACTAAATGCAAAGTTATCAAGTGGCCGATGACATAAGAGTTGGGAGGAATATGAGATGTGTGGAGGATTTGGAGAAGCTTCAATGTGACGTGCATATTAAGTAAGAATGCAAATATATGACAGATGCAGATTAACATGATTATGTGTGAGGTTACCAACTTCACTTCTAAAAGCAAAGAGACAGATTATTGCAACACACACAAAATGCTGGAGGAACTCAGCAGGCCAGTCAGTATCTATGGAAAAGAGTAAATAGGCGACATTTCGGGCCGAGACCCTTCATCAGTACTGGAAGGTTTAAACCACTTCAAGGTACGTATCCCTGGAAGAGACTCCGCAGTGTAGTAGTAGAATCACATACACAAGAAAATCACGCACAGATGACATTTTGGGCTGAGACCCTTTAGCAGGCCTGATGAAGGGTCTTGGCCTGAAATGTCAACTATTTACTCTTTTCCGTAGATGCTGCCTGGCCTGCTGAGTTCCTCCAGCATTTTATGTGTGTTGCTTAAATTTCCAGCATCTGCAGATTTTCTCATGTTTGTAAGACTGATTATTTGATGTACATAGACTGAGAAAAGGGAAGGATACCCAGGAGAACACCACCAGTTACAAAAAGTGGTTAAGGAACCCAAATGGTACATGGACATTGTTGCAAGAGGATTTGTATACAGATCCAAGGATATGTTGTTTTATCTGTACAGACCACTGAGTCTTCATCTGGATTTTTGTGTGGTTTTTGGTCTCCTTATCTGAGTAAGGAAATTCTTGCCATCTGGGGAGTATTAGCAACTGTTTCCTGTGATGGTTGGATTGAAGTATAAGGAGAGGATGGGTCAAAGAGGCCTTTATTCACTTGATTGAGTCTAAAAGAATGAGAAGGGCTCTCACAAAGATTTAGAAATTTCTAACAAGATGATGATATGACACGGTTAGAAAGGTTGAACTTGAAAGAGGTGTGTAGCTTAATGGCAGAATTCTTGGCAGTGTGGAAGAACAGAGGGATATTTGGGTCCACGTCCATAGATCCCTCAAAGTTGCCACACAAGTTGATAGGGGGTTTAGGAACAAGTATAGTGTGTTGGCCTTCATTAGTTGGGAGTTATATTCAAGAGCTGTGGGGTCAATGTGCAGCTCTATAAAACCCTGGTTTTTCGGGGAGCATGTCTTCCGAGAATTTGAGTGAACATGGCCTTTTCTCCTTGGAGCGACAGAGGATGAGAGGTGACCTGATAGAGGTATATAAGGTGATGAGAGGCATTGGTCGTGTGGATAGTCAGAGGCTTTTTCCCAGGGCTGAAATGGCTAACACGAGAGGGCACAGTTTTAAGGTGCTTGGAAGTCGGTACAGAGAGGATGTCAGGGGTAAGTTTTTTATGTAGAGAGTAGTGAGTGCGTGGAATGGGCTTCTGGCGACATTGGTTGAAGAGTCTTTTAAGAGACTCCTGGATAGCTACATGGAGCTTAGAAAAGTAGAGGGCTATGGGTAACCCTAGGTAATTTCTAAAGTAAGTACATGTTCGTCACAGCATTGTGGGCAGAAGGGCCTGTATTGTGCTGTAGGTTTTCCATGTTTCTAAAACCCTGGTTAGACCACACTCATTGTGTTTAGTTCTGTCATCAAAAGGCATGAGTCAAGTGCATGATGGAATATCTTCAACATCCCTGGATGAGTGTTGCTTCAATAATATGGAAGAAACTTCATAATATCCGAACAAAGCAAACTTGTTGATTGCCATCCCATTAGCCAACTTCAACGTTCTCTCCATTACTGATGCACAATGTTTTTAATGTTACTCACCATGGCTACCCCAACAGTCCTTTGCTAACACGAGAATTCCACTACCAAGATGGCAAGTGTTTCAGGTACATGAGAAATGCCACTGTCTCCATGTCCCCTTCAAAGATGTGTCCTATCCTGACTTGGGAATTAATGCTATTCCTGGAGAGGGGAGACTTGCAGCTTGGGCAACTGCCAGTCTTCCATTAAAAAAAACCTTTGCCCAGGAAACTTTCCAAGGTGCAAATCCATGGTCTATCAAGACTAACGGAGGCCTACACAGGTACAGCAGGTACCTAATAAAGAGACCCAGTGAATGTTCATGGTCTTCTGCTGTTGTCCATCCACTTCAAAGTTCGATGTGTTGTGCTTTCAAGATGCTCTTCTGCGCACCACTGTTGTAATGCATGGTTCTTTGAGTCACTGTCAGCTTGAGCCAGTCTGGCCATTTTTCTCTGATCTCTCTCTCTCTCTCATCAACAAGAGATTTTTGCCCACAGAACTGATGCTCACTAGATGTTTTGTTTTTCACACCATTCTCTGTAAACTCTACAGGCTGTTGTATGTGAAAATCCCAAGAGATCAGTTTCAGAGATTCTCAACCCACCCCATGTGGCACCAGCAAAGTGATCAAAGTCACTTGGATGACGTTTCTTCCCCATTCTGATGTTTGGTCTGAACAGCAACTGAATGTCTTCAACATGTCTGCATGCTTTTGTGCACTGAGTTGCTGCCACATGATTGGCTAATTAGATAGTTGCATTAACGCACAGATGTACCTAAGAAAGTGGCCACTGAGTGTATATCTCCACCAGAATACAAATCTGTCTATTTGTAAATCTTTTTTATATATTTATGTTATTTGAAACTGTTTAGAATTTTAAATTCGATGAAATATAATATGACTTTGACTTTGTTACATTTATGGGAGATTTTGTTTTATTGGTTGACAAAATATACAATGCAAAAGAATATTTTAGTGAGGCTGGAAACAATGATGATAAACTAATTGCTGCAATTGATTAAGAAATAAATGTACTGTTTGTGTTTCTGTGTGTAGGTTTCATCTGACAAACATATTCCACAACAAGTGGTGTCTTCTGCACCCAGCCGTGTGGCTGCAGTTGGACCCTATATCCAGTCATCCACCTTGCCCCGTGCCCCACAAAAACTTGAGCTCCTAGTAAAGCCAGCCTTTCCGAATGGATCATCTACTCTATCCAGTGTGCATACACATGCTGTTTCAGTAAATGCCCAGACTCCAACAAAATCTGCTGTGCCTTCAGTGAAAGCGCCTGTTGGTAAGCAACTTGATCTTTTTCTCTCTCCCTCCCACTGCTGGTGGGATCTAATAAAAAGATACGTTATTAAAAACAAAGCACAATGTTTTGACAAAAATATGTGACTGTCACTTTGGCTTTCTACTTTGTTGACTTGTTAGCATTAGGGTCTTGGATCCATGATTGAGATGCAATTTTTCACTCAGTTAGCTGCATTCTTCCATTCTTGACAAAGCTTTCCCTTCTAAATCTTCACTTATATCATGTTGCCCTTTCTTTATGCATCATTCTCAGCCTCTTTCCAGTTTCCTTTATGATATAGAACTAGAATTTGTGTGATTGACGCAGTCATATTTTTCTAAATTTTAACATTCCTCCCTATATTACTTAAGAAAAGTGATTTACATTGTCTAATTAGAAATATATCAAGTGTATAGTGCAGATGGAGAAAAATTGTCCGGAAATAAGACATGTTTTCTTCGGAGATGCTGAAAAGTATTAATATTTCAAATTGATACTCCTTGAATTTCTGGCCATAATAATACTGTAAGGAAATGGCAAATAGGACTTTTATCTGTCTCTGATACAGTTAATGTGATTTTATGTCTTTGGGAGTTGGGTAGGTTTTAAGCCGTTCATTGCTATAATAAACTAGGACGTGTTAAGTATAATATTTGACAGTGTGTTAGATTAGTCAATTGAATTGACATAACTCCAGTTTGCTTGCTAATTATTTTATTTCCTGCAATTTGATTTTTCATTGGATCACTGTCTTAATATGAATGTCTTCTAAAAATTTGCTAATCTGTGTTTTAGAGCATAGACTTGCAAATATACTTTGTTGGCTCATGCTCTGCATGTGGATTTTTATACCAATGTAAAGTTATGAGGCTGAGGAAAAACTGACAAGTTTACTTTTGAGTTTCATTTTCGGTGTTTGCTGAAATAAAGTGTTATGGATCTCAACTTGTAAGTTTGAATAAACAAGATATTTTTGTGGCCATAAATGCAAACATTGTGTTGTTAACATAAATGTGAAAGATATAAAACATAAATATGTATTCAGGTTAATATTTTAATGTTTCTTCTATATTCCAAGTTCTAGATCAATCACTAAAATAACACTTCTTGATCTGGATAGGTACAAGTTCCCATTAATACTAAACATGAATTTATTATTAACTTTTAAGATGCTCTTTTCTCTCTTTTTTTCAAGTATCTTGAGATCTATTTAGTGCAATGGTGAGAATATGTCAAACTTGTTTGTGGAGACCTGAAATGTAAGAAAGTGCTACTAGAATTATTTCAGTGTATTGGATAAGAATGTGCACAGCCTAATCAGCAACATTTTTAGAAGTTGGGATACTAATTTTAAATATTCTTTGTTACAAATAACTTACAGGGAAGTTACAAAATTTAATATCAATTTAACGTCAGCATTGCCTTACCAAGATCTTGCTGATGGTCATTTGAACAAAATGCTGTAACCATCCAATAGGCATTAATTTTTCAGTCACAATACTGGGTAATTGTTTGAAATGGTATGGGGGAAGGGTGGTTTGAATATGAATATAGAAAGATTATTGTGTGTTTGAATGTTCTAAAGGTCATTAATTCCCTTCATTCCTTCTTGAGCCAGCAGTACAGTGACACAAAATTAAAGTAAGGTTTGGTTTATTTTGAAGTTTGCACTGTAATATCTTCAATCTGGAGCTCAAAACACTTTGTCAGTTACTTGTTTTTGTGCAAGTTGCTATCTTTGGCCAAATGCTGGTAAGATGATCATACTTTTAAATATATATAAATACAATTTTTTTGGCTAATTTTGTTTTCCCAGGTTTCACAAATCAGATTTCTTCTTGCAGCTAACGCAGCAATTGCCTTACTCAAAGACATCTGTAAATTAAAAATCTATTGGTAATTACTGTGTATGTAATTATTTTAGATATTCACAAAGAAGCTTTCATGAACTGCTAAAGTGTGCAGTTACTGGTTGTGTTGGGTACAGTAGTTGTGAATTGCAAATTAACAAGGCCTGCGACAGCCAACAGAAGGTATTATTGTCCCTTTGCAAGGATACAACCACCCAAAATTCCATGAGTCGCGGTAACATTGACAACTTCTGTTCTCAAACCACTTATAGTAGTTACTTTTTCTTGTTCTCAGCTGGCATTGTGACTCAGGCACATTTGCAGACACCACCTCAGTCTGGTCCCGAAAGGAATGAACCAAGTTTTGGCGTTCCTGTTCGTCAGCCTTCAACAACTGCTTCCTTGAATGTTAGTACTTCAAACCTGATCAGAGGTGCAGCGGTACCCAATGCAGATCAAGGTAATATCTGTTTCTTCTTTTTACTTTCTGATTTACAGATGACCAAGTGCACTCTACAATTAGGTAGTTTTGCAGTTTTTCTAGAATCATTAATCTGTTCATTTTGCTCCACAGCAAGGCTGAAAAATGTTAGACTGTGAGGCAAATACCTTTAAAAGTATACGGTGTTGAAATTAATTTTTCTTCCCCTGATCCATGGATCTGGCTGTTGCAGACAAGGGCAGCATTTATTGGCCAGTCCCAGTTGTCATTGAGAAGGTAAAGCTTAGCTGACCCCTTGAAACACTACAGTCCTTCTGGCAAATTGTGCTATTCTGTTGGGTTCCAGGACTTTGACCCTGGAAAGTGCTTTTTGTGTATGGGGCGAACTATGTCCTTGTACTGCATATAGAAGGAATTAGTTTAGTGTGGAAGAGAGGGTACAATTCAAGTGGGCCCCTTTATCCTGGAAGATGTCAGACCAATTGAGTGGTACGGGAATTGCAACTATTTAGCAAGATTGAGAGTATTCAGTCAATTGTAGTAGTCAAAGGAAGCTGGATGAATGGGGAGAAGAACTGGGTTGCTTCTACATAGACCCATTATGAACTTAATTGATGATCACTTGTGTGGAATTTGGATTTGAGTGAGTGAATCAGGGCTCCGTCTGTCATGGTCGACCATGGATGTTGCATCCTAGCTGAATAGATATACAAGCCTGGGCAGGATGATAGCTGTTGCCCATGTAGCAAACTGCTCCTCTCCACGCATCTGATGAACCCAAAGGAAAGGCAGAGACTGATACAATTTGGTACTAGCAGTGTTGCCAGAGTTGCCAGTCAGTGTTGTACTCAACATTAGACTGCCTTGGGAACTCCAATTCTGGATATTTGCTTCGGGGTTTACTCCTCAATCCTTCCCCATTAATAAGTGTAGCCACAAGACAGCAGAGGCTTGAGATCAGAGTTTTCCTTCTTCGAGATGAGCTACCAACCATGGCTGACGAGCCCCATCTGCCCAAAGCGACTTGTTTTAAGGCACCAGTAACCCACCTTTGCCCTCTCTCCTGTCAGTAGTAACAGTTCCACCAGGCTTAGTAGCTAAGCAACACATGAAGGTCAGGAGCTGGACTTGGTTGTCTGAGGGTATTTGAGGCACACACCATTAGGAGCATTTAATAGGTAGTGGGAGCTTGTCCCCGTTACCTCCCCTGGCTATAACAACCTTAAGGGATCCATTCAATTTATAATATAAATAAACTACTTAATTTGATGTATAGTGATAAAACTATATATCAAATTCATTCAAGCCTATTCCCTTGTGTGAAGATTGCTTTGCCAAACAATTGCAATCCAGAGCTCCGTGGAACTAATCAATTCCTTTCATGGTACTGAAGAGCTAAAATAGGTTTAAAACATGTAAATCTTCCAGGTTTTAAGCCAGGTAGTCATTGCACCAACTGGCATTTATTTTTTGTTTGACACTGAAACCTGCTGAGATAAACGAGTGAACATAATTTTTAAATTCATTTGACAGTCGGTGATGGTGATGTTGTGATGAGAGACAAGAATGATAAGAGAGTGCGTTGTTTCTCTATGTTTGAATCCATGGATCCATCAGCAGTAATTCCATCTTCTGGAACATTAAGGAAAAACCAGAGCAGTGAGGACCTTCTTCAGGAAATACAGGTATGGAAAAATGTTGCATTCTACAGTATCACATGGCAAAATATGCTTTATGGCATAGATATCCTTCCTCCTAAATTATCGTAACAATAAAGTTGCATCCTAAATCAACAGATTCCAAAATCTTCATAGTTATAAAACTCTTTAATAAAAATAAAAGATTTTCAGATAAATACAAATGAATTTACCCTCAAGCTTGTGAAATTTGAAATACTATTTTCAATCATATATATGCTGCAAAAAATCACTGTTCATTCCCATTTTATATGGCATCATCCTCGGGCATAATACTCATTTTAGCTATACAAAGGAGAATTGAATGAACGTTCTTCCACTCACTTGACTGATGTAATGCATTTTGTTACAGACGTCAACCATTTGAATACCGTTTCTTTTATAATTGTACTTATTTCACTTAAAACTTGACAAAGGCTTACTATGTTACAGCCCATCTCTCCATGTTCTGAAATAACCCTTTGGCTGTATAAGTTCATAATTTTTGATGGGTTGAGAACTAAAGAAATTTTGCTGTGAGTTTCTTGTGAAAGATAAAATAATGATCTTGTTTTGGTGGAATTGTTAGAGTTTGATATTTTTTCCTGTCATGGAGGCCATTTAGAGCATTGAGTCCACGCTGGCTCTTGAAATATTTCCATCAATCCGCAGATTAATTTCCCCGTGACCTGTTCTCTTCTGTTTTGTGCCCTTCAACTTGGCTCAATTCTCCAATCACCTACCTACAGACTCAGTTTGTGCCAGTTCAATTAACTGTCTTTGGGATGTGGGAGGAAACCTACATAGTCACAGGGACAGCATATAACCTCCTCACAGACACGTGCAATAATTAACTCGGAATCTAACTGGTGTCTTAAATTTTTCCATATTCCTTAAAAGTTGGGTCTAATTAATACATTATTTAGTGCAATATTGGAGCGATACTTATGGAATCAATTTCTTCATGTAATTGTAAATAAAATTTGTAGTTAATATTTTGGCAAAGTTATTGTCACATATATTAAATGGTAAGGAGTATTTTGACGATAAGTAGTTCCCTTAATTACAGCTATTGGGGTTGGGGTTGGCATTATGCACAGAATGAAGGGACTCCCAGGCTGGTAGCATTAGAATGTTGAGAGTCAGAGGAGCGAAATGTCCAGTGAAGGAAAATGGTGTCAGTGGAGCTGTCAGAAATGAGGCAAGTGAGAAACTTAGTGGCACAACCAAAGTTTTGACTTTGGTAAAAAAAAATGGGACTGTGACATGGTTTCAAAGGTACATTTAATGTCAGAGAAATGTATGCAATATACATCGGAAAACTCTTTTTCTTTGCAACCTTCCATAAAAACAGAGTGTCCCCAAAGGATTAATGACAATTAAATGTTAGAATGCCAAAGTCCCTCCCATGCGTAAGCAGCAGCGAAGCAAACACCCCCCCTCCCCCACCAGCAAAAATAGCATGGGCACCCACCACCAAGCACTCAATTGTGCAGCAAAGACACAGACTTGCATTACCCCAAAGCCTACTCGTTCACCTGGTATTCAACATACCACAGGCTCTCTTTCTCTCTAATAAGGGAGAAAGTGATCTCTCTGTTTTACAGCAAGAGGGGAGACATAACAACTCGCTGGTTTATGAAGTTTGAAGTTCATTGCGTTGCTTTTTCTGAGCTCTGTGCCCAAAGATCTCTAGATCACAGCCAGAGATCTACCAACTCCCATGTCACACTGATCTCCTGCCAAGACACCGACCCCCGATCCGCCCATCTCCAGAGCTACAAGATCTCGGACCTCTGAAGGCGCGCTAATCTCTTGGGCCACATCCTTGTCATGTCAAATAACAGCCAGTGATGAAATCCCGAGAGCGGGTCCCATTTCCGCAAAGAACCAAAGTCAGTGTGTAAACTCCAGGTCAGGGTCTTCAAAAGAACCCTGAAAGGAAAAAATAGAGATATTAAAGCTAGAAATAGAGCTGTTTCCGAAGATGCAAGCAAAGAGGTCGCCATTTAGCGCCATCATAACTAAGCTCTGCCCTCTTCTAATCTCACATTGGTGATTAAGGATGAGCAGTATTTGGCATTGTCTGACCAAGCTGGGGTTTAGGTGGGATGGTAGATTGGAATCAAGCAGGGAAGATAATAAGATCTCCATATCCAAAGATGACAAAGGCTTGTTCTAGGATTCCAATAGAAGAGGGATTATGCCACTTTTCTGGTCATGACTCAATTTTTGTAAATTTAATGATGCAAATGAAAGTTGTGGTTAAGAAGAACTGCCAAATTGTTTGTTATGTGCATCAAACTGAAGAGTGACCGTGTAGAAGATGCAGTTTATTGTCAAGAATAGAATTTTGTATGCGGCACGGTGGCTGATTTGTTAAGAACATGATTATTTCAAAACAGAAGTTCCTGATGAATAGAAATCATAACTGTATAAAGTTATATTTTCACCTAACATGGTTTTATTTCAATCTTAACTTTCAGACTGGTAACAAGAATGTGGTTAAAGTACCGCCCCCTGTTCCTACCAAACCTAAACAGATTTCCTTGCCCTTTTTTGGACCATCTGGCTTAGCTACTGCAGCAGAGAGTAAAACTGAATACAACTCACAAAAGTTACCTGGGACTGCAGGTACTATGGCCAATAAACTTAAGCCAGCCCAAGCCACAGGACCGCAACAAGTGCAACATTGTGCCTCAAATGCGCAACTTCAGCCACCTACAGAGGCACCTCCTGCAGCTACAGTTAGGCCTTTTACCCCACAGCCATCCAAAGAACCTCCATCCCAGCCCCTGAGAAAACCAGAGACTGTGGCTGCCAGCTCTATCTATACAATGTACACTCAGCAACAAGCACCAGGCAAAAACTTCCAGCAGGCCGTTCAGAATGCCCTGACCAAAGCGCAAACACGGCCACAGTTCACAAGTGGTAAGTAATATGCATTTAACATGAGTATTTAACTGCTTTTAGTGGAGAATAGTCTAATTGCTTAAATAATTTGTGGTGATCAAAGAAATAATCCTCCACTTTCCTTATTCCAAAATAGTTTTAATTTGGAATTCATGTCATGTTATTTTCTAAGCCTCCTTTTGACTCTTCAAGTTCTGGGACATTTTGTCACCCAGCTTATGGCTTCCTCTTCAAACACCTCTGTTGCAGAACTTCTGTCAAGCTTGTTCATGTTAAAATCGAGTTTATTGTCATATTACAAGTACATGTATGCACAGGTGCAATGAAAAACTTAGTTGCAGCAGTATTACAAGCAGATAACATCACATGAGCACCAGTCACAAGAAAAATTAAACATAAATTATACATAAATTTTACAAGAAGAATCACAACTTGAACAAAAAAAACCCAGGATGATCAGAGTGATCACAGTGTTGCTAATTTGTAGCGGTGATTAGGGTTTTGCTGATTGGTTCAAGAAATAGAATTGGCTTACTAATGTCAGATGTATTGAGGTGCAGTGGATAAAACTTGTCTTAATATAATCAAATCATTGCACAGTGTATTGAGGCAGTAACAATGCAAAATAAAGTGTAATAACTGCAGAGAAAGTGCAATGCAGGTAACCAATAAGATGCAAGTTTCCAATAAGGGAGAATGTGAGGTCTGTAGTCTTAGAACAGTGGGATAGAAGCTATCCTTGAACTTGGTATGTGCTTTCAGGCATTTGTATCTTTTCCCTGATAAAGGAAAGAAAAGAGAATGTCCCGGTTCATTTGGATCTTTGGTCATGCTGGCTGCTTTACTGAGACTGCACAAAGTATATTCATGGAAGTGCAGCTGGTTTCTGTGATGTGCTGAGCTGTGTCCACGGTTCTCTGTGGTTTCTTGTGCTCATGGGCAGAACAATTGCCATACCAAGCTGCTATGCATGCTGATGGGATTTTTGTCTATGGTGCATCAATGGTGAAAAAGTTAGTGAGGGTTGATGTAGACGTGCCAAATTTCTTTAGCCTCTCGAGGAAGTAGAAGGGTTGATGAGCTTTGTTTTCTGTGGGGTCTGTGTGGTTGGATCAGGACAGGCTTTGGTAATGTTAACTCCTAGGAAACTGACACTCTTAACCTTAGTACTGTTAAAGTAGACAGGATCATGTACATCATTCCCCCTCCTTCCCTTTCTTGAAGTCAGTGACCAGCTTCTTTGTCTATGAGAGAAAGGTTGTTGTCATGTCACTATCATGGTAGCTGTTCTTGAACCTGGTGGTGAGGGACTTTAACCTTTTATACCTTCTGCCCAATAGTAGTAGTGAAAAGATGGCATTACCCAGATGGTGGAGATCTCTGATGGATGCTACCTTCTTCAGACAGTACTTTCTGTGTAGATACTATCGGTGAAGGGGAGGGATGTGCCTATAAAATGTTCAGCTTCTTGTGCTCTTGTGTATTTGAATTTCCATACCAATCAGTCAGGATACTTTTGAGCAGTACATCTGCAGAAGTTTGCACAGTGTTCAGTGACAAGCTGAATCTCCTTACTCTACTAAGACATAAAGACGCAAATGTACTTCTGATTGCATCAATGTGGTAGGCCCAGAACAGCTTATCAGATTGTTAGCACCTTGGATTTAAAGCTTCTGACACTCTCTACTGCCTATTCCCCCATTGTAGATAGGTACATGTTCGTCCTTCCCCTTCCTGAGATTAATCAGTTTTTTAGTGTTGCTGACTTTGAGCACTAGGCTGTCACCACATGACCAAGTGTCCTGTCTTGCTCTGATATGTTGACATCATCATGTGTAATTCATCCAATAGTGGTGTTGTCAGCAAATTTGTATGTCACTGGACCTGTGCTTAGCCATTTTGCCATATATGGGGGCTAGGGCAGGAAGCTGAGCACACAGCCTTGAGATACATCTGTATTGACGATCAGTGAGACGGAACCGTAGTTGCCCATCCTTACACATTGAAGTTGCTGATGAGGAAGTCAAATATCCAGATGCAGAGGGGGACACAGAGGCCCAGGTTTTGAAATTTGATGATGAATTTGGATGGCATGATTGTGTTATACACAAAGGTGTAGTTGATGTATAACTGATGTATGAGTTATTACTGTCCATATGATCCAGGGCAGAGTGAAGGGCCGGAGAAATCTCATCTGCCTTTGACCTGTTGTGGCAATAGGCAAATTGGGATGGCTCACACCAGCAATTCTATCGATGTCAGTAAGGAGTTTGTAAATTCTGCCTGTGGTCATGTGGGTTTCCTCTGGGTGCTCTGCTTTCTCCCCAAATTCCAAAGATGTGCAGGTGGGTGGGTTAATTGGTCACATGGATGTAATGAGCATTGTGGGCTTTTGGGACAGAAGGACCAAACTATATCTGTAAGTAAGTAAATGCCTGAGGCTAGAATTGATTTATGCCACAAGCAATGCCACAAATGAAGTACCTCATTTGCAGTTGATAGCCAGATAATTGTGAACACAGTACATTTTCCATTCTTTTCATTTTGATCTCTCCACAGTTTGTTGAAATGATCATACTTAACATATCATGGAGATAATGATACCGTGAAATTAGCCACCAGATCACCATGGGAGCACCAACTGATGGTGGTCAGCCTCACATTCCTTAGGAGAGTCTCTGTTATGACACACTGCATATTTGGAATGTGTTGAGGTTAAGTCAGTACTAGAAGGACTGTTCTTTGGTCTTGGCTGTAAACCATGTACTTAGCACTGATATAATTGCTCTTCCTAATTGCTTTATTGGCCTGAAGCCAAGCTTGCACTTATCATTTACCTACACTGCATGTTTTTGGTACCTTTATCCTGCATTGCTACTGTTTTACCCTGTCGGAGCTCAATAGACTGTATTTAATCTGTATAAACAATATGCAAGACAAGCTTTGCAGTGTATCTTGGTACACTAACAAACCAATTCCATTATTTCCTATTACGGCCATCAGGGAGGAGGTACAAGAGCATGAAGGCCCACACTTAACATTTTAGGAAGAGCTTCTTCCCCTGTGCAATCAGATTTCTAAATTGTCTTTTGAACTCATGAGCATTACCTCACTATTCCTCTTTTACACTATTTATTTATTTTGTAGTTTTTTAAAAATATATTGCACTTTACTGCTGCCACAAAGCAACCCATTTCATGACACATGTTAGTGATAACAAACCTGGTTCTGATTCTGAAGGTTATTCACTTTTCATCCATCACCCATTATGTATTCCACCTTGAATAAAATTCTGCTGCCTGTATTCTGTATGGCATTATCACTTAACCTGCTATCTGGAGCAGATAGGGAAACAGATCCTGGGAAGGTGTAATAATAACAGAGTTGTCGTGATGGGAGATTTTAATTTCCCAAATATCGATTAGCATCTCCCTATAGCAAGGGGTTTAGATGGGATGGAGTTTGTTAGGTGTGTTCAGGAAGGTTTCTTGACACAATATGTAGGTAAGCATACAAGAGGAGAGGCTGTACTTGATTTGGTATTGGGAAATGAACCTGGTCAGGTAACAGATCTCTCAGTGGGAGAGCATTTCGGAGATAGTGATCATAATTCTGTCTCCTTTACAATAGCATTGGAGAGAGATAGGAACAGACAAGTTAGAAAAGCGTTTAATTGGAACAAGGGGAATTATGAGGCTATCAGGCAGGAAATTGGAAGCTTAAATTGGAAAGAGATGTTCTCAGGGAAAAGTACAGAAGAAATGTGGTAAATGTTCAGGGGATATTTGTGTGGAGTTCTGCATAGGTACGTTCCAATGAGACAGGGAAGTTATGGTAGGGTACAGGAACTGTGGTGTACAAAGGCTGTAATAAATCTAGTCAAGAAAAGAAAAGCTTACAAAAGGTTCATAGAGCTAGGTAATGTTAGAGATCTAGAAGATTTATAAGGTTAATAGGAAGGAGCTTAAGAAGGAAATTAGAGCCAGAAGGGGCCATGAGAAGGCCTTGGTGGGCAAGATTAAGGAAAACCCCAAGGCATTCTACAAGTATGTGAAGACCAAGAGGATAAGACGTGAAAGAATAGGACCTGTCAAATGTGACAGTAG
Source organism: Hemitrygon akajei (assembly GCF_048418815.1). Classification (NCBI taxonomy): domain Eukaryota; kingdom Metazoa; phylum Chordata; class Chondrichthyes; order Myliobatiformes; family Dasyatidae; genus Hemitrygon; species Hemitrygon akajei. Next base: position 34,319,281 of record NC_133130.1, read on the forward strand.
GAAAGTGTGTATGGAACTGGAGGAAATAGCAGAGGTACTTAATGAATACTTTACTTCAGTATTCACTATGGAAAGGATCTTAATGATAGTAGTGATGACTTGCAGCAGACTGAAAAGCTTGAGTATGTAGATATTAAGAAAGAGGATGTGCTGGAGCTTTTGGAAAGCACCAAGTTGGATAAGTCACCAGGACCGGATGAGATGTACCCCAGGCTACTGTGGGAGGCAAGGGAGGAGATTGCGGAGCCTCTGGCAGTGATTTTTTTTGTATCATCAGTGGAGACGGGAGAGGTTCCAGAGGATTTGATGTTTATGGATGTTTTTCCTTTATTCAAGAAAGGCAGTAGAGATAGCCCAGGAAATTATAGACCAGTGAGTCTTACCTCAGTGGTTGGTAAGTTGATGGAGAAGATCCTGAGAGGCAGGATTTATGAACATTTGGAGATGTATAATATGATTAGGAATTGTCAGCATGGCTTTGTCAAGGGCCTTACAAGCCTGATTGAATTTTTTGAGGATGTGACTAAACACATTGATGAAGGTAGAGCAGTAGATGTAGTGTATATGGATTTCAGCAAGGCATTTGATAAGGTACCCCATGCAAGGCTTATTGCAAAAGAAAGGAGGCATGGGATCCAAGGGGACATTGCTTTGTGGATCCAGAACTGGCTTGCGCACAGAAGGCAAAGAGTGGTTGTAGACAGGTCATATTCTGCATGAAGGTCAGTCACCAGTGGAGTGCCTCAGGGATCTGTTCTGGGACCCTTACTCTTCGTGATTTTTATAAATGACCTGGATGAGGAAGTGGAAGGATGAGTTAGTAAGTTTGCTGATGACACAAAGGTTGGAGGTGTTGTGGATAGTGTGGAGGGCTGTCAGTGGTTACAGCGAGACATTGATATGATGAAAAACTGGGCTGAGAAGTGGCAGATGGAGTTCAACCCAGATAAGTGTGAAGTGGTTCATTTTGGTAGGTCGAGTATGATGGCAGAATATAGTATTAATGTTAAGACTCTTGGCAGTGTGAAGAATCAGAGGGATCTTGGGAACCGAGTCCATAGGACACTCAAAGCAGCTGTGCAGGTTGACTCTGTGGTTAAGAAGGCGCACGGTGTATTGGCCTTCATCAATCGTCGAACTGAATTTAGGAGCCTAGAGGTAATGTTGCAGCTATATAGGACCCTGGTCAGACCCCACTTGGAGTACTGTGCTCAGTTCTGATTGCCTCACTACAGGAAGGATGTAGAAACCATAGAAAGGGTGCAGAGGAGATTTACAAGGATGTTGCCTGGATTGGGGAGCATGCCTTATGAGAATAGGTTGAGTGAACTTGGCCTTTTCTCCTTGAAGTGACGGAGGATGAGAGGTGACCTGATAGAGGTATTTAAGATGATGAGAGGCATTGATCGTGTGGAAAGTCAGAGGCTTTTTCCCAGGTTTAATGTGCTGGAGAGTAGGTACAGGGGAGATGTCAGGGCTAAGTTTTTTACTCAGAGAGTGGTGAGTGCATGGAATGGGCTGCTGAAAACGATAGTGGAGGCAGATATGATAGGGTCTTTTAAGAGGCTTTTAGATAGGTACATGGAGCTCAGAAAAATAGAAGGCTATAGGTAAGCCTAGTAATTTCTAAGGTAGGGGCATGTTCGGCACAACTTTGTGGGCCGAAGGGACTGTATTGTGCTGTAGGTTTTCCATGTTTTTCTATGTTTCTTTTTCTGTTTTCACTGATCCAGGATGCCGTCTGTCACTAAAGCAATCTTTCCACACCATGCTCTGCCCTGCCTCTAAGTATTTCTAGCCTTGTACAGGCATGTAGCCAATGGGTTTCATTCTTACAGACAGCTAGAAGTTGATTTTGTCTGTGTGTTGCAAAGTACACAAAAATCACTACATGGGTAACCATACCTCCACAGAATTGCAATGAATAGCAGTAAGAGCACATAGGACTAAAAAAGGAAGGATAATTATGACAAGGAGAGGGAAAGGGAGAAAACTAATTCTGTTGTTCATAGGAATGAAAAAACCAACTCCCACTCCCCATCCTCACCACATTCTACAGAGGTTGTGTTGAGAGCATCCTGAGCAGCTGCGTCACTGCCTGGTTCGGAAATTGCACCATCTCGGATCGCAAGACCCTGCAGCGGATAGTGAGGTAGAAGATAGTGAGAAGATCATCAGGGTCTCTCGTCCCGCCATTACAGACATTTACACCACACGCTGCATCCGCAAAGCAAACAGCATTATGAAGGACCCCAGGCAGCCCTCATACAATCTCTTCTCCCTCCTGCCGTCTGGGAAAAGGCACCGAAGCATTCAGGCTCTCACAACCAGACTATGTAATAGTTTCTTCCCCCAAGCCATCAGACTCCTCAATACCTAGAGTCTGGACTGACACCAACTTACTGCCCTCTACTGTGCCTATTGTTGTGTTTATTATTTATTGTAAGGCCTGAACTGTTCTGTGCACTTTATGCAGTCCTGGGTAGGTCTGTAGTCTAGTGTAGTTTTATGTTGTTTTATGTAGTTCAGTGTAGTTTTTGTGTTGTTTCTTGTAGCACCATGGTCCTGAAAAACGTTGTCTTGATTTTACTGTGTACTGTACCAGCAGTTATGGTTGAAATGACAATAAAAAGTGACTTGACTTGGATGAAGCTATATGCATAACTCAAACTCCTGAATTAAATAATATTATGAGAGCTCTTTCATATGTAGAGGTGTCTATAAGTTCATAACCTGCAAATTGCCTGTATATCCCTTCACTATTCAACCCTCTGACTCATTCATTCCACAGATAATGTAAAGCTTCAAACAGCAGCCTTTGGTTTAAAATGCAGATCCTCACAGTTGCCAAGCATCATCAATATTAGAAAAATGATGCAAGTAAAAATAATGTATTTTCCAAATATTTTTTCCTTCTAGCTTTGCTGTGGAATGTAATTATTATCACAGCACTGTAGTTTTATTTGTGCTTTTTTACAAACTAAATGCAATATGAGATTATCTGTGCCTGTTGAATAAAATTAAAAAGTTTTGCCTTGCTGCTGCTAGATATTTTAAGCTAATTAGTTATGTTTACCTCAGGGCTTTTTTGCAAAAACTCGGTAGTCATATGAAATATTTATTTAACTCTTAGGTACTCTGAAGTGAAAATGTATTCTGCAAAAATCTTGGCATTAATTGAAATAGGCTTTCAATTTTGTCTCAAAGCAATTAGGAAATGTAGCTGAATCATAGTTTTCATTGTGGAAACATATGATAGTGCGGTTGCTGGAATCTGGAGCAACACATAGGCACTAGAGGAACTCAGCGGGATAGGCAGCATCTATGGAGAAAAAAAGACAGTTGACATTTTAGGTTGAAACCCTTCACCTAGACCCAAATAAAGGGTCTTGACCCAAAACAGTGTCTAATCATTTTCCTCCATAGATGCTGCCTAACCTACTGAGTTCTTCCAGCACCTTTTGTTTTGCTGCACGTTGGGGAAAGTTTTGGTAACTTATTTGCTGCATCAAAGGAACTAAGTGACCAAGTTGGTGGTTCTGTAGTTTCAGAACCTCTGTCATTAGATTTTGCTTCATTTTATCTCAGCTCGGTCTCAAATTCAACAATAATCCTAGGTTTATTGTTCATAAAGAAGGCTTGCTTTATTTGCATTCATTTTGCTGTTACTTTGTTTTAAAATTTGCAATAAACCAAAATGCTCATCAGTGGATGCCACACCCCTCCCCAACATGTTTAATCCCTACCAGAGCATTCAATTCATCTGTCTCCAATTTCCGCATTCTAGTTTAATTGAACCATAGATTTATATGTCAGATGTAATTTGCACACCCAAAGGTTAATTTTCATTTAAGCCCGTCTCATCATTGATTCCAGGTCAGCCTGAGCAAGCTTTCTTGTATGCGCAATGTGATAGCCTGTTTCCTTTTGGAGGGAAAATTGAATCTTGTCAATGGTTGCTCAAGCCAAGTTTTTGTTATAAACAGTGTTTGCCTACTTCTGTTCATTTCCACATCTATATAATGTTACAGTATTGCAGTTTAGTCTGCATCAGTAAAGACTAAAGCAAAGGTACTGATTTGGGTGTAAACTGAAAGATGACCAAAATCCTCAGTAAAATGAGGAAGGGATGCTGGTCCTGCTGTTCAGTATTTAAACTGATTTCATAGTTTAAATTTAAGGATGAAAATGCATCTGAAATTAGTCTTACAATGAATATATTCATATACAAATATTCTTTCATGTTGACCTGAACTGTATCTCTCTCTGAATCTTGCATTATTTTGTTAATTGCAGTATATGGCAAACCGGTGGTTTCTGCATCTTCACAGAATTATATAAACAATCAGTCTCAAGCTGACCAGGAAATCAATACTCTGTATTCAAAGAGCCAAGATAAACCAGATTGCCCTGAATCAGAGACTGATAATGCTGCATCTCTTGGAGACCACTCGGAGACTGAGCGCATTCCTCGTCCGCTGAGCCCCACGAAGCTTCTTCCTTTTATGTATAATCCGTATCGAAATCAGAGTGATGCCGATTTGGAGGCATTAAGGAAAAAACTGTCCAATGCACCTAGGCCACTGAAGAAACGTAGCTCCATTACTGAGCCCGAAGGACCAAATGGACCCAATATTCAAAAGCTGCTCTATCAGCGTACCACACTAGCTGCAATGGAAACAGCTAGTCCAATGCCATTCTATCAACCAAAGCAACCTGCTTTTTCATCTGCTGAAGAGAATACCATAACTGAAAGCAGAGATGTCAGTGTTAAAGTGGAAGATGAGACTACAGCATCAACAGTAGAAATTCCAGATCAAACAGAACCAGGTGTCAAAAAGGAGACTGAGGCATCAGGTGCTGAAGAACTTGTGAAAACTTCCCCAGGTAGCTCAGCTCCTTTTCTGGAAGGACAGCTTGTAGTTCCTACTCTTTTACCTGCTGTGGAAGAGCAACCGAATCAGGAGAGCCCACTTTCACCGCAGGAGTTAGCAGAAGAATATCCTCCTTACCCACCACCACCTTATCCTGTTGCTGGTAATCATGACGCTGTTGGTGATGATAGCTATAATATGCGTCCACCTGAGATTACTGGACATACAGTCCTGCCACCTGTGAGTAGTATTTACTGCAGAAATCCTACTGGAATATTGGACTCATTAATCACTTCTGGGTATATAAAATAAATCATGCTGGATGCACAGTTTGTAAATTTTATTTCCACCATACTCAATTTAAATTTTATTAGAATTTAAGTAATTTATCTGATTACCCCTAAATACTGTTTATTTCTCAAAAGTATGCTCAACAATTTAAAAATGTTTATCTCTCTAGTAGCCAAATACTATATAATTTAACTGTATTTGGAGGTTAAATGTTGAACTCAGAACTCTTCTCTTCTGTATCCCTTGCCTTTCCCATATGCTTCCAGAGGGGAATTTTTGTATACAGTTGTAAACACTTTTGCAAAAATTCCTTTTTCTGGGATACTGAGGCTGATTGTATAGCTTTGCCTCAATTGCCCTATCAAATGCTAAGAATCAAATCTGGCATCTCCCTAACTTGTTTAATTGGTCGAAAGTAAATCTCTCCAAAGAATTTGGTACATTGGCTCCTGAGTGATTTTTTAGTAAGTGTTATTTGATATTGCTTTTAATATCTATATAAATTTTGTTGATTCAGGGAAAAAGAACAAATCTGAAAAAGGTGGGGTCAGAGCGTATAGGTCACGGTATGAGAGTGAAGTTTAATCCTCTAGCCTTACTGCTCGATTCTTCTCTGGAAGGTGAATTTGATTTAGTCCAGCGTATCATCTATGAGGTATGTTAAATCCATTGGTATACCTTAATGTCCAGCATTCATAAGCTTTTTCTGCATCAGTTTATAGTTTTAGTGACTTTACTGGAGAGTTTTTTTTAAATAACTTCTTGTGCATCCCAATACTTTATATCTGTAAATCTGTACCTGTTTCTTCATTTCTATGCCAAATAGTATGACTCCATTTGTTACTTGTGAATGTATCTGCATCATTTGGCTGATCAAGGAGCACTGTTTGTAGTTCATTCCAAAAGAAAAGCGAACCAAATAATTGCATTTTTTCTTTTTATTGTATGTTCCTTTTCCTGAAATAGTTTTCTAATGTGAATACTGTAGTAATCTGTATCCTTAAGCAAGAAACTAAATGTTATAAAATGAGTGGCCCATTGTCCTGAAATGAAAGACACATTTGCATTTGTATTGATTACATCCAGGTTGTATTTTTTTAACTAGTGACAGTACATTAAGTTTTTTTTCCCAAAGTTTCAAGCTTCCATATTCCGAATTGATTCATCAAAGCTTTCCAGAATATCATACTTCCAATAACCATGAATTCTGATGCAATAGCTTGTTCATTTACTTTTGTGTGGATGCAGTTGTCCCTGTTAGAACTGTTCGCTGCTATCCCAATAATAAGCCCTGGATCACTAGTCACATCAAAGGCCTCCTAAACCAGAAGAAGAGGGCCTTTAAAGATGGTGATCGGTTGGAGCTTAAAAGAGTTCAGAAGGAACTCAGAGTACAGATAAGGGGGGCAAAGGAGCAGTATAGGAGGAAGCTAGAACAAAAGCTGCAGAAAAAAAACATGAAGGAGGTGTGGGATGGGATGAAGATCATCACCGGATGCGGTGCAAAGCGGGGGGCGAACATAAGTGGAGATGTGGAGAAAGCGAACCAGCTGAACAACTTCTTCAACAGGTTTGACAGCTCAATCTCATCCTCACCGCAGAAATCCACACCAGGTTTGACAGCTCAATCTCATCCTCACCGCAGAAATCCACACCAGGCTTACTTCCCTCACAGGAAAATAGCCACTCACAGGAGACCTTGCCCACGCCCAGGATTACGGCTGCACAGGTGGAAGGTCAACTGAGGAAGATCTGTACTAGCAAGGCGGCTGGACCGGATGGAGTTTCCCCTCAATTACTGAGGGCCTGTGCGACTGAGCTGGGAGAACCACTACAGCGCATCTTCAACATGAGCCTGGAGCAGAGAAGAGTACCCAGACAGTGGAAAACATCCTGTATTGTCCCGGTACCGAAGAAACCACAACCAAAGGAGTTGAATGACTTCAGACCTGTTGCCTTGACGTCGCACGTGATGAAGACCATGGAGCGGCTGATAATACAGAATCTGAGGCCACAAACCAGGCACGCCCAGGATCCTCTTCAGTTTGCGTATAAGGAGAAGGTGGGAGTGGAGGATGCTATCACATATTTGCTGCACAAATCACTCTCTCACCTAGAGGGGGTCAGTTGTGCTGTGAGGATTACATTCCTTGACTTCTCTAGTGCCTTTAATACCATCCAGCCCAAGATCTTAAGGCACAAACTAACGGAGATGGGAGTAGACTCTCACATGGTGGATTGGATAGTGGACTACTTGACAGATAGACCTCAGTATGTGCGGTTGGGAGACTGTAGGTCTGACACGGTGGTCAGCAGCACATGAGCGCCGCAGGGAACCGTACTCTCTCCGGTCCTGTTCACCCTGTACACATCAGACTTCCAATATAACTCGGAGTCCTGCCATGTGCAGAAGTTCGCTGATGACACGGCCATAGTGGGGTGTGTCAGGAATGGACAGGAGGAGGAGTATAGGAAACTGATACAGGACTTTGTGATATGGTGCAACTCAAACTACCTGTGTCTCAATATCACCAAGACCAAGGAGATGGTGGTGGACTTTAGGAGATCTAGGCCTCATATGGAGCCAGTGATCATTAATGGAGAATGTGTGGAGCAGGTTAAGACCTACAAGTATCTGGGAGTACAGTTAGACGAGAAGCTAGACTGGACTGCCAACACAGATGCCATGTGCAGGAAGGCACAGAGTCGACTGTACTTCCTAAGAAGGTTGGCGTCATTCAATGTCTGTAGTGAGATGCTGAAGATGTTCTATAGGTCAGTTGTGGAGAGCGCCCTCTTCTTTGCGGTGGCGTGTTGGGGAGGAAGCATTAAGAAGAGGGACGCCTCACGTCTTAATAAGCTGGTAAGGAAGGCGGGCTCTGTCGTGGGCAAAGTACTGGAGAGTTTAACATCGGTAGCTGAGCGAAGGGCGCTGAGTAGGCTACGGTCAATTATGGATAACTCTGAACATCCTCTACATAGCACCATCCAGAGACAGAGAAGCAGTTTCAGCGACAGGTTACTATCGATGCAATGCTCCTCAGACAGGATGAAGAGGTCAATACTCCCCAATGCCATTAGGCTTTACAATTCTACCGCCAGGACTTAAGAACTTTTTAAAAGCTATTATTAATGCTTTTTGAGATAGTGATTTAGATGTATATCATATTTTTTTACTGAGTTAAGTATTGTATGTAATTAGTTTTGCTACAACAAGTGTTTGGGACATTGGAAAAAAGTTGAATTTCCCCATGGGGATGAATAAAGTATCTATCTATCTATCTATCTATTTGTACTAAGAAATTTTTCAGAAAAAAATGGTTTGTGCTATTGTTCTACTCACTGGAATTCAGAAGGATAGGGGGATCTCATTGAAACCTTTCGAATGTTGAAAGGCCTAGACAGAGTAGGTGTGGAAAGGATGCTTCTCATGGTTGGAGAGTCTAGCTCAAGAGGGAACAGTCTCAGGATAGAGGGGCACCCTTTCAAAACAGTTGCAGAGAAATTTCTTTAGCCAAAGGTGGTGAATTTGTGGAATTTGTTTCCATGTGCAGCTGTGGAGGCCAGGTCGTTGGGTGTATTTAAGGCAGGGATTGATAGGTTCTTGATTGGACGTGGCATCAAAGGTTATGGGGAGAAGGCCAGGAACTGGGGTTGAGAAGGAGTAGAAAAAAGGGATCAACCATGATTGGGTGTTGGAGCAGACTCGATAGGCCAGATGGCTTAATTCTGCTCCTATGTCTTATGGTCTTCTGGTCTTATATTGTAATATCTTATCGTTTTTGTAGGTGGAAGATCCCAGCCAACCAAATGATGAAGGAATAACAGCACTACATAATGCTGTGTGTGCAGGCCATACAGAAATTGTGAAGTTCTTAGTACAGTTTGGAGTAAATGTTAATGCAGCAGATAGTGATGGGTGGTAAGTTATAGAATGTTGTTATTTCTGGTCTACCTTGTAACATTCTTGGTGCAATCTAAATGCCAATTTTATGGAAAATGGTGTTGCAAATTGTTTCACAGCATATAAGAAAATTAAAACAAAAACAAATCTGTAATCTTAATTTTATTTCCAGTGTATTTAAAGTGATTAATATAGTTGCATTGTCTTCTTGAAATATTTGCATTGACACAAGAAATTCCAGTTGAATTCAAGCAAGCTAATGAAATAATGACAGATTGGCTATTCGCTGTAAGCATTTCAGAGCTATCTTCAGGTATTTTAGCATAATTATTCATTTCATGATTGAGACCTGTACAAGAATCAGATTGCAGTCTTGTTTGTCAAATACACTAAAACTCAGTTGTATTTTGACACTGTGAGAATAATTACTATTTACACACATCAGTTTTATTATAGGCCACTTAAATAGTAATTTTCATATTTTGGAGGAAATACATTTAATCTAATTTTAACTAGCTACTGTGTTAAAGTGCGACTTAACAGAATATTGTTCATGTTCATGCACTTTTTAATATAGAGTAGAATTCAAATCTTGTGCTGCTGCTTCTTAGCCCATCACCCCTACTGGGGCATAGGTCTTAGACAACAACTTGCCGGAGTTCCTCTGTCCATGATTACATGCAGGAATTATGAATGAAAATTTGTCATTACCTATTTTGCTTTTTTCCCTCATGGAAAAAGAATCCAAGTTATCCCTATACCAGATGCGCTTCTTCTGGTTTGTAGTTTTATTGCCAGTTGCTCTTTGCATGGGTGATTTTTCTTTTTGATAGGTAGTTCCTCAGGATCAAGGATGATTTGCTTCTAGTCCAGTTTTATGGTTACTTGGGTGTCTAATGAGGTCACTGTAGGAACCACATTATTCTGCAGATAAGAGGATGACAGAGCAGGTGGATGGTTGTGTGGTAGTACGCTTCTGCTTTCATAAGGCTTCTATGGGCTTCTGATGCTTAACCTAAAACTTAATGCTGCTTCTCCACTTTGAACATCAAGGTACAAAGTTCCCAGGAGTCATTAGAAATTTTGCATTTTTGCAAGGAGTCTTTGAACCCATTCTTGAATAATTTCTTCTGTGCACTTGCTAATCTATTCCCAAGACATAGTTGGGAATAAAGTGTCAGTGTCAGTATCAGGAGCCTGGTGCCAGGCATGCAGAGGATTCTGCAGATACCACATTGGAGGTATTTTTCCAGTGCTTTATGATGCTGTACGTAGATAATCTAGGTCAAGGTCCAGGTGGACAACAGTCACTGATACCCAAAAGTTTGATTTTTCTGTCAATTTTAGACTATCTTCAAATACCCCTTCCAACTGACCAAGCTTGGTGCCTTCAATGTGTCAGCAATGGTGAATTTCATCTTTGATTTTGCCTTTATTGAGAGGTTTTGCAGGATTGTAAATATGGACCTTCATTGTTGAAGGGAAGTGTGTAAGACCCTTCCTGATAACAAAGCATTGACTGAAATGTTTTGTGATGCTACTCCACCTGGTGGCACAGTTGAAAACTGGGACAAATTTGCTATTGAAAGCTGAATAGTTTGAATAACATAAGGCTGAGAGCTTGTTGCCTTTTGTATAAGAATACAACATTCCCCTGTTAATGAAATGCTTCCAGCTGATGGTATTCAAATTTTACTGCTGTGCTTAACTTCATAGTGTTACGGATTTCTGCATTATATTTGTATTTTGACCAAGTTTGTTAATAATACCCAAATATTTATCTAATACTCAAATGAAATGAAAGCCAGGGAGCCCATATTCTTGCCTGACAACATTAATCTGATGGCATGAGTTTTGACTTGTGTTTGGATGCTAGGTTCCTTTAGGTTTCCTTGTATCCATTATAGAGAGACTAATCGTTTCCATCAATGATTTGACTGGGCAAATTTTTGTGCAAATGTGAGGTGAGGGCCTCCATCAGTCAGAGATGACCCTGGATATTGTCCTGACTGCCTGGGCAGTAGGCTATGGAGAGCAAGCTGGTGCCCGTGTATCAAACTCCCGCTCTCCACGCACCTGATGAACCCAAAGTAACGGCAGAGACCAGTACAGCAGTGTTGCAGGAGTCAGGATTGAACTCAATGTAGGCCTCCCTTAGGGACCCCAGCTCTGGATTTTTCCCTCTGGGTTAACTCCTGAAGCCTTCCCCATCAGTGAGTATAGCCATGTAACCCTTGGGTTCTGTTGGCTGCATAAGTCTAGGGAAGACAATCTCTGGTCCCACCGAACGTATGAGATTAAGGCATGAAACCTCCTGTTCATGTGGATGCTGTGTGATGTGTTATCCTGGTACAAATCAGTACTGCCAAATAACAGACAGTACATCATATGCACTTAAACGATTTAGCTTTATAATTTATAATTTGACTAAAGGGTTAGTAAAGTAAAACAGAAAGAAAAGGGCCCATTTTAATGGAACAGTCTAATGTGCACAAGTTGAAGCTCACGGTTTCCCTTCTCCTGGTCCTCCATCAATTTCCTCGAGCTTCGTCGACTCCCAGCCCCACTCCAAGTCCACTCCTTTCTGATGTCTACCACCTCTCCTTCCTGGCATCTTCTCTCTCCATCTTCCGCCGAACAAAAGTCCCAGATCACCTCGGTGACAGGCTCACAGCCAGAAAAAACACTCCCCTCATGGGACGGCTCACATTCCAAATCTCTAACCATAAACCAAGCACTGCTGCTACAGAAAGACCATTACATTAGCTGTGCTTCTAAAGGCCATAACATTAGCATAACAAGACCATAGCATTAGGGAACCTTTCCCAGGGTGTTACAGCTGCAAGATAGCTAATGTTTGAGATTTGAGCTTTCCTTCTAGATGAGCTGACAACCCCATCTGCCCAAAGTGACTGGCTTTAAGGCATCAGCAACCTGCCTTTATCCCTTGTTAGTAGAAACAGTTTTGCCAGGCTCTGTAGCTATGCCACACGTGAGGGCCAGGAGTTGGACTTGGTTGTCAAAAGCTATTTGAGGTGCACATCATTGGGGGCATTTTAATAAGTAGTGGGAGCGTGTCCCCATCACCACCCTTGGCTATAACAACCTTAAGGAACCTGTGAAAATGTGTAAGTGTAAATAAAATAGGCAAAGAAGTGAGGATAAGCTAGGGTCGTATAAAAATGCTTTCTGCAATACTGAATAATAAAAGGTTAGTCAAAGAAAAAGTGCACTTGTTTGACCAAAATTAACAGGTAAGTGGCTGCACGAGGAGTTAAAAAGCACTTTGTATCTCCTGTAGAGAAGATTGTGTCAATAAAGGAGAACCCTTTCTGGTCAGAGATTCCCAGAATTGGACTTGATACAAATAGAGCATGAACCTGATTATCTGCAAATAAGCAAGATCAGCATGACTGGATTGGATGGGAAGCAAAAGTGGAAATTGTGTCGCATTTAGTGGAATATATTGAATCTGTTTTTTAAAAGAGAGGATAAGTTATCCGTAGAACAGTCAAATAACAACAATCAGCGTGGAACTGTTAAAAATATCATGTGAGGATTGATCGGACTGTTTAAATCAATGGAGGGGATTGATAAAGATGGAATATTTTAATCTCAAAATGTCATAAACTTCTTAACAATGTCCAGACCATCAGACTGAAGGTACAATGCTAATGTGGATACAGAATCCGGCAAGGGACAAAAAGTAGGATACAATAGTGAATGATAATTTTCTGTGTTCTGAAGGAATTGTGAAGTGGTATTTCTTTGGCAGTACTGAAAACATCAGATCATTTCAAATATATTTCATAATTTGGTTAAAAAGAAAATGTCGAAAACACTCAGCATATGTTGGAGTACAAATGGACAGTGCTTCAGGTCTGAGATCTTTTGCCTTAATCCCAGTTCTGACAAAAGATTCAGACCCTGAAACATTAATTCTTTCTCTTTTCATAGATGCTGATTGACCTGCCAATTATTTCCAGCATTTGTTTTTATTTTGGATTTCTAACATCTGCACATCCCCGTTTCATTCTTATGATTAAGATTATCAGGAGTGTTATTTGAAAAGTCCATAGATGACACAAAACCTTTGATAGTATTAACCAAAGATCTGGAGGTAATATGAGAATTTTAGGGAAGAAGGTTATGAGCTAGATTGCTCTGCTGCCTGAAATATGGCAGCAGCAATCAAATCATGACTGAAAGAATATTATACAGTAGCTGGGAGCTTAATGTCCAGCGATGAACTTTATATCAAAAGGACGGGCAGGAAGGCAGAGGGGGTTGTTAAAAAAATTAAATCAAATCATTAGAAAGAGGACACATAGGGTCAGAAGTGTTGAGTCATTGTGAATAGAGCTAAGGAACTGCAAGGGTAAAAAGACACTGATGGGAGTTTGTATTACAAACTATCAAACAGTGGTAAGGTTATGGTGTATTAGTTACAATGGGAGATAGAAAATGCAAGCCAAAAGTTACAATAGTCATCAAGGATTTCAATATGGAGGTAGATTGAGAAAATTGGGTTGGTGTGGGATTCCAAGAGGGGGCTTTTCTAGAGTGCCTATAGGATGGCTTTTTTGGGTAGGTCATGGTTGAGCTCACTAGGGGGAATCAGCTGTTCTGGATTTGGGTGTTGTGCAACGAACTGTAATTGAGCAGAGAGCTTAGGGTAGAAGGAACCTTGGGGAGAAGTGAGAAGGAGAAGCTGAATTCAGATGTATCCATATTACAGTGGAGTAAAGGAAATTACAGAGGTATGAGAGAGGAGTTGGCCAGAATTGATTGGAAAAGAACACTGTCAGGGATGACAGCAGAGCAGCAATGGCTGGAATTTCTGGAAGCAATATGGAAGGCGCAGGATGTAAACATCCCAAAGAGGAAGAACTATTCTAATGGGAAAATGACATAACTGCAGCTAAGAAGAGAAGTCAAAGCCAACATAAAAGCCAAAGAGGGAGCAAAATTTAGTGGAAGTTAGAGGGAAGCTTTTAAAAACCAGAAGGCAACTTAAGAAAAAGTCATTAAGCAGGTAAAGATGGCATACAAAAGTAAGCTAGTCAATAATATTAAAGAGGATGCCAAAAGTTTCTCCAGAAATATAAATTGTAAAAGAAAGGCAAGAGTGGATATCAGACCACTGGAAAACAATGCTGGAGAGGCAGTAATGGGGGACAAGGAAATGGCGGATGAACTGGATAAGTATTTAGCATCAGTCTTCTCTGTGGAAGAGACTAACAGTATGGTGGAAGTTCCAGGTGTCAGGGGCATGAAGTGTGTGAAGTTACCGTTATTGAGAGAAGGTTCTTGGGAGTCTGAAAGGTCTGAAGGTAGATGAGTCACCTGGTTCAGATGATGTACACCCCAGTGTTCTGAAAGAGGTTGCTGAGGAGATCGTGGAGGCATTAGTAATGATCTTTCCAGAATCTCGTGGTTCTTTAATGGTTTCCAAAGACTGGAAAATTGCAAATGTCACTCCATTCTTCAAGAAGAGAGAGAGGCAGAAGAAAGGAAACTCCAGGCCAGCTAGTCTGACCTCAGTGGAAAGATGTTGGAGTCGATTATTAAGAATGAGGTCTACGGGTACTTGGAAACAAATAATGAAATAGGCTGTAGTCAGCATGGTTTCCTTGAATGCAAAACTTGCCTGATAGATCTGTTGGATTCTTTGAAGAAATCAAGTCAAGTCAAATCAAGTAGCTTTTATTGTCATTTCAACCATAACTGCTGGTACAGTACACAGTAAAAATGAAACAACGTTCCTCCAGAACCCTGGTGCTACATGAAGTGACACAAAACCACTAGACTACGTGAAACAACACAAACTACATTAGACTTCAGACCTACACGGGACTACATAAAGTGCACAAAATATTGCAAGACAGTACAATAATTAATAAACAAGACAATAGGCACAGTAAAGGGCAAATTACAATATAATAATGTAAATGTAATTATAAATGTAAACAAAGTAAACAATGTTTTAGCAGGAATTGAGAAAGAAATGAGCAAAAATTGCAAAGGGAGTGGAGTGGTGTTCAGTTGAGTGTGTAAGTTGGTGTCAGACTAGATTCTGGGAATTGAGGAGTCTAATGCCTTGGGGGAAGAAACTATTACACAGCCTGGTCATGAGAGCCCGAATGCTTCGGTTCCTTTTGCCAGATGGCAGGAGGGAGAAAGGTTTGTATGAGGGGTGCGTGGGGTTCTTCACAATGCTGTTAGCTTTGTGGATGCAGCGTGTGGTGTAAATGTCTGTAATGGCGGGAAGAGCGACCCCGATGATCCCTTCAGCTGACCTCACTATCCGCTGCAGGGTCTTATGATCCGAGACGGTGCAATTTCCAAACCAAGCAGTAAATAACCAAGGGGAATCAGCTGATATTGTGTACTTGGATTTTCAGAAGGCTTTAACAAGGTGTCACACATGAGGCTGCTTAACAAGCTTCAAGCATGTGGTATTACAGGAAAGATTCTAGCACAGGTAAAGCAGTGCCTGATTGGCAGAGGCAAAGAGTGGGAATCAAGGGAGCCTTTTCTGGTTGGCTGGCAGTGACTAGTGATGTTCCACAGGGGTCTGTGTTGGGATTTATTTCTTCTTGTGTTATATGTCAATGATTTGGATGATGGAATTGATGGTTTTGTTGCAAAGTTTTTAGACCATATTAAGATAGGGGGAGTTACAGGTAGTTTTGAGGAAGTAGGCTACAGAAAGACAAACAGATTAGGAGAATGGTCAAAGAAATGGCAAATGAAATACAGTGTTGGGAGTGTATGGTCATGCACCAGTAGAAGAAATGAAAGGGTTGACTATTTTCTATGTGGAGAGAAAATACAAAAAACTGAGGTGCAAAGGGACTTGAAAGTCCTCGTGAAGCAAGGATGTAATGTTGAGTCTTTATAAAGCACTGGTGAGGCCTCATTTGGAGTATTGTGAGCAGTTTTGGGTCCCTTAGAAAGGATAAGTTGAAACTGGAAAGGATTCAAAGGAGGTTCACGAAAATGATTCCAGGATTGAATGGCTTGTATTATGAACAGCATTTTGATGGCTCTGGACCTGTTTTCACTAGAATTCAGAAGAATGAGTGGTGACCTCATTGAAACCTATTGATAGAGAGGATATGAAGAGGATGTTTCCTATGATGGGAGAGTCCAAGACCAGAGGACACAGCCTTAGAATAAAGGGGCGTCCATTTAGAATGGGGATGAGGAATTTATTTAGCCAGAGAGAGATGAATCTGTGGAAGCCAAATCTTTATGTACAGTCGGCCCTCCTTATCTGCAGGGGATTGGTTGTGGGACCCCCCGCAGATACCAAAAAACACGGATGCTCAAATCCTTCCTCACTCTGTCTCAGTGCGATGGACTTTAGGACCCAGCGTAGCTCGGGACCCGCCGCCCGCAGTGTTTCTTTTCCGTTGACGGAAAACAATCACGACTGAAAATAAAGTGGAAATAATAAAGCGATCGGAAAGAGGTGAAACACCATCGGTCATTGGAAAAGCATTAGACTACAGTCGGTCAACGATCAGAACAATGTTAAAGTGAGAATAATGGAGCGTGTGAAGGCCCTGCCCCGATGAAAGCTACAATTATTACTAAGCAATGCAGTGGTTTAATTATTGAAATACATACATTTTTTAGTGTTTTATATGCATAGAAAGGTAAAATATATACTATATACTAAGACAAATGTTTGACTAACTGACGCTAAATAATACCAGATGTACCTGTTCCGACTTAGAGAACTTCCAGTTTTTCTTTCGATTCCCGATCCGCAGTAACCTATGCACATCCTCACGCATACTTTAAATCATCTCTAGATTACTTATAATACCTAATACAATGTAAATGCTGTGTGAATTGTTGTTATACTGTATTGTTTAGGGAATAATGACAAGAAAAAATGTCTGTACATGCTCAAACAACAGGTGCTGAACAGAGAACTTCTGGGTTTTCCCAATCCGCAGTTGGTTGAATCTGTGCATGAAGAGGGCCGACTGTATATTCAAGACAGACGTTGATAGATTCTTGATTGGTCAGGGCATGAAGGAATACGGGGAGAAGGCAGCAGATTGGGGCTGAGAGGAAAATTGTATCAGCCATGATGAAATGGCGGAGCAGACTTGGTGGGCCAAATGACCTAATTCTGTTCTTATATCTTGTGTTTTTATGGAATTGGGATGTATGTGAAATTAAAATGATACTGCTTTGTGAAGTAGAAACAGAATTAGAAAACTATAGATAATGATTTATAAAATTGCACTGGGCCAAAGATTATTCTCCTGTGTTATCACTTTCTATTTTAGAAATGATTGACACTTGCATTATCTCAAATGAGTTATTGTGAACATATGTATGGAAGAGCTCTTAACTTACTGTTCTTTCTGGTAGACGAAGCTTGTTGCAGGTAAAAGGCCACAAAAGAGATATTTTCTTAATGTTACCATTTCTTTATATCCCTATTAGGACTCCTTTGCATTGTGCAGCCTCCTGTAATAATGTGCAAGTTTGCAAGTTCCTAGTTGAATCTGGGGCAGCAGTGTTTGCTACAACCTACAGTGACCTACAGACTGCTGCTGATAAATGTGAGGAGATGGAGGATGGTTATGTCCAATGCTCACAATTTCTATACGGTATGTGAAAAATGGAGTGCCATATGATTTCACTACTCTTGCCTATTTTTCCCCTTGTACCATAAACCTGTTAATAATTTGTAGGCATAACTTAATGTGGGATAATTTCTGCTGGAAATAGGAAAATACTGAAATAAGCATTTTCTTCCTCAGGTGTGCAAGAGAAGATGGGTATAATGAACAGAGGCATAGTATATGCACTTTGGGATTATGAATCTCAAAATGAAGATGAATTATCGTTTAAGGAAGGTGACTGTATGTCAGTAATCCGACGAGAAGATGAGAATGAAATTGAATGGTGGTGGGCACGGTTAAATGAAGGTGAAGGATACGTAGCTCGCAATTTACTTGGGGTAAGTTTATGGTGAGGATTAGATTGAGTCACTAAATGAGTGTGTTCCTCTACCATAGTGATCAAATGCTGTTGAAGAACTAAAAAGATGGTGATCTGTGTTTTCAATGTAAATTAACTTACTCCCATGATGTGAAGCAAACCCTTGAACCCATACTTATATTTTCTGAGGCGATAAAACCTCTGTATTTGGGTATTAAGATGCATTCATTAATGTGTGGGAAGTAATGACAGGGCAACCGGGGTTTGTCGGTTCCACAGATTGACTGATAGTAGTTTTGTTGGTCATGGTAGCTATCACTGACAAAGTCAGCAATTATTGCCCAGTCCTCATTGTCTTAAAAAAATTGGTTGTGCAGCATGGTTGGGTAGAGGGTTCCATATTTCAGGCCTAATAGTAGTGAAAGAATGGTGATGTATTTCTAAATCATGGTGACATGTGACTTGCAGGGGAACCTAGATATTCCCATGCATCTGCTATCCTTGTCCTCCTTGATAGATGTTGTACATTTAAGAGGGCTGTTGGGATCTTGTTAGAATTGGAGGAAGAGAGTGACTGTTAGTTGATGTTCACCTACGATACCATGCTGCACTAAACTATAATTGCTTCAGGAATTACTACGTTTTATCTTTTTCAAACTAAGTGATGTTTTGCTTCATAAGTCTCCACAAGCAACCCAGGGACATGATATCCTATAAGTGTTTAGGAATGTCCTGGCTTTCTGACCCGGCACCATTCTAGGCATTACACCTTGAAAGATATTCTCTCTGTTGCTGTATTCTTCCAAAATTCAAAGCTCACAAATTTGCTTTGTATTTTTTCAGCTTTATCCAAGAATTAAACCAAGACAGCGAAGTCTGGCATAAAGCAACTACCAGAAAACATTATCGATAAAGACTACAACCTTCGTTTATTTTTCAGGAAGTTGTAGCAATCCAGATCCAACAGAATATTTGCAATAAAATAATGATCTCCAGACGTAAATGAAGGAAAATTCAATGTACACAAAGAATGCTTCTGTAATGAAGTTAGATATTTTTGCTCAGTGTTAATGATCACCTGTTATAGATGGCGAACAAAGTTTATGTTTTTGAAAACAAGAGTGTGTATTTTAATGGACAATAATACAGATAATATTTTAAAGATCTTGTATTGATGGAGCACAGATGATTTGACAAAAAAAGCTAAACTTGTTTCTCCTCCATCATTATTTTTTAAATCAAATTTGTTGTTACTGCATTTGTTATTTTTGGTATATGCTATCCAGGACTGTCTTTTGCTAGCATCAATAAGAAAATTATTTCTCTTTTAATAGAAACAGTTAGGAGAAGTTAAAATGGGAATCTTAGCAAAGATCTTGATAGTTAAAGTAGTTTCAAGCAGGATTATAGAAAGTCAATGCCTTAGTTTTTAGCTGTTTCTAGTATCCAAATATTTTTATCTTGAGGTATTACTCTTCACTATGATATATTGCAAATTCCAAAGCTTGCAGCTAAGATTTGGAGGGTTGGTTCAAAAAATTTAAAAACTTATTTTTTATATTTTCAGTGATGGTCTTTCAGACGCAAAACATTAAACAATATTTTTCTGGCTGACTCTGGCTTGTCCCTTTTAACTCTTTCTAGTTTAGGTTACAATAAATCTCCTTACATAAAAGAAGAATTTCATTTTTTGATCTTATTTCTATATATTATACAATGACTGCAGAGGTAAATATTTTGTATTTCTCAATATCCCAATATAAAAATAAATGCAGTCTTTTTCAAAGACAAAATAATATAGTATTGCAGTTCTAATCTTTTTCCAGACTTCTATCCCTAAAGAAATATAGGTTTAGTGTGGTCTAAAACTATTAACATTTTATATACTAATATCTTTAAAAATTAATTACTAGGCATTCATTTAGGAACAGTTATTTTATTATTGAGAGTTTAATTCATTGCATAGACATGAAAATATTATGATGTAAACACTCATACCACTGTGCTTTAGACAACTTTCATTTCTCCACAGATGTGGATTTTTACCAGTTTAATAAGCCTTGCAAGAAATATAAATTCTTGTGTGGATAAAAACTGCATTTTGCCCCTTCTGTACACTGTAGAACCATCCATTAATAAGTGTTAACCTCCAGCCTTTATCTAATAATAAATAATTGAGATTCAGAATCAAGCATGTTGGTTGTTACCTGGAGGTTCTGCCATCTGTGCCTGAAAAAAAACTGTGGGTGTTGCACTTATTAACTTTTTAAAATGAAATTTATGACAATGGGGAAGCTCAGGCTTCCAAAGCACAGCTAAATAAGATACAAGCATGTAGTTGATCGGTATCTCAACTCCAATTTGCCTACTCTTGACTACAATTTCTACACATCTAGGTTCAACTCATTTTTATTGAAAGAGCATTCAAGCTCCTTTTTGTGAGGAAGTGCTTCCTGGTATTGCTCGTAAACCAGTTTGATGTTTATGTCACCAGGTTCTGATCTACATAGGCAGAAGAGATTTCATGTTATTTATTCTAATTTTACAATTGTTTCAAGCATGTCATCCCATTGTATTTTAAATGAAGAGAGAATAAATCTAGACCTTGCATTTGAATCTTCTGATCCAGTCCTCATCAAATCTGGTATCATTCTGGTGAATCCTGCTTTTGCTGTGTTCGCAAAAAGCGGGATTTCCGGTGGCCAACCATTTTAATTCTAATCCCTGTTTCTATTCCAACATGTCGGTCAATGACCTCTACTGCCACAATGAGGCCATTCTCAGGTTGGGGCAGCAACACCATATATTCCAACTTGGTAGTCTCAACCCGATGGCATGAACATTGATTTCTCCAACGTGGTAATCTTTCCCCTTCCCTCTTCAGTTCTCCACTCTGGCCCCCCTCTTACCTTTTCTCCTCACTTGCCTATCACCTCCCTCTGGTACATCTCCCCGCCCCCTTCCCTTTCTCCCTTGGTCCACTCTCCTCACTGATCAGATTCCTTCTTCTCCAGCCCTTAATCTTTTGCACCCATCACCTCCTAGCTTCTTACTTCACCCCCTCTCCCGCACTCACCTAGCTTCTCCTATCACTTTCTAGCTTCTATTACTTCTCCTTCCTTCATTTTTTTATTCGGGCTTCTTTGCCCTTCCTTACCAGTTCTGATGAAGGGTCTCAGTCTGAAATACCAACTGTTCACATACTTCCGTCCCCCCAGCATTTTGTATCATTCTGTTGAATCCTTCCAACACTAGCATATGCTTTTGAGGTGCAGAATCCAGAACTTAATCTCTTCCTGATGCAGTTTAACCTCATAGTATAGCATGCAAGCCCTCTGAACTGTAAGCCTCTTTAAGATCAAAGGTTCAGATTCCATTAGCTGTATACTTTATATCTGTGTTCAGCATTATTTCTTTAATGATATTTATTCAAATATTTAATTCTCATTGCCTCCCTGTTTTCTGTTAACTGTCTCTAGCCTTAGGTGCTAGTTTGATAATTTGCATTTGCAAAAACTAATTTTCCAAGGCAAAACACCCCAAATCTAAGATAAACAGCTGTAAAAAAAAAATTAATGTGGTATTGTTAATATTCAACACATCTTACAGGTCATACCTGCAGTATATAAAAATAATTCACAGCTGTATTTTTCATTAATATAGTAATCATTGCTGTTTGTAGAAACAGTTTGTACTTTAACCTAACAGTTAAAATAAATTGGTCCTCTAGTTCTCAATCACTGTCTGACTAATGAGTAAAACATTTTTGGTCTTTGCCAGCAATTTTCCACAGAGTAGGAAGGTATGAGTATTCTATGTAGAAGGAGGAGTAGGTGGTGACGTTCCTTCTGGTCTTATTTTTTTTAATTCCCTTTCCCAGATTGAGGAATCATGAATGCATTGTACTTGCCTCGTGTGTTCATTAATACTTCTTCAAAATTAATGTGTTCAAAGGGGCTTAACGGTGCCACAAACAAATCTAACAAATAGATTTACAAGATTTGATGCCTTTGCAGATGGGTATAAGCAGCGCCCTGCTAAATTAGCAACTCTGTCTATTTAGTAACTAAAAAAAACTTGCAATGTATGCTGATTTCTACTCTGAAACATATGTAAATACAAGGCATCATTTTGAATCTTACGATCAGCACACAGCACCTGGATCACTCCTATTGTCACCCTTGGAGCACAACCTCTTTATTGCTAATGATTAGATGCGAGTTAGTACTCAATTACCAGACTTAATTTTGTTATTTCATTTCTATTTCCCACAAAGAACAAACTCAAACTGAGTTGTGGTTTCCACTTTGGCATCAGAGTCTTTTAATTTGGTTGATTGTTAACACATTTATTATATTTGGTGTTGCTTAATGTTTCTGTACTGAAAACTAAAAAATATACTGGAATACATGTTATGAAGTTTATCTCAAAATGTATCTATTTTAAGGAAATTTCAGAGTTTTGATTGATGGATATTTTTTCTAAGATGTTACATGCAGAAAATTTGTTGCTAACCATTATCCAGTACCAAAAGCTACTAATACACTGCCAAGTAAACCTAAGTATTGAGTTGTATTTAAAATTATTTGAAATTGAAATCAATGTTTAATTGTTTATTTTACAAAATTTTAACTATTAATTCTAGTATTTCATTATCAAAATTGGAAATAGAAAGGCCAGTTTGTAGTTGTACATTGCAAAGAGTACAGATTTATTTTAACTTAGTTTTGTACTCTTATCTGATTTCATTTTATAGCTTTAAAATAAAATGTACAGGAAAAAATGCATGATTTGGAAATGGGGCTGTGTATTGTAAAACCTGAATTTTTACCTTGTGGAGAGTAAAAATAATGGCTTTGTGGTATATTTTGTTGTAAAAGTGAACCATCTGGGGGAACTGAGCAAGCTGTGCCACCTTTGATATTTGTGAACTGACAGCTTCAATTGACTCATGGTAAGAATGCCTTTTAGAATTGTTGTCTTGAAAATTTTCTGGATCATTTCAAAGTCCTTGCCGAATGAGCACAACCACTTTGACATTCTCAAACCTTGCCACAAAGCCAAAATTTATTTTGACAAAAAAAAAAGAGGGTGCAATCGAATGCAGAGTTGAAAATAAGTTGCTAATATTATTGTCATTTGAAAATGCGCATTATTGGATACATCATGAACTGATAGTTGCTGAAGTAATTTTCTGGTGGGTTAAAGTATTTGAGAAATGCTGCTTTCCATTCTGTGTATTGCTCTCTGTAAATCTTGTCTCTTCCACTCAAGCAATTTAAAAATATAATCTCAGCAAAGATGGTGACCTATTTACCCCTCCATGCTATACTCTGTCCAAAAGTAAAATTCTATTAAACAATACAATTTATGAGAAAATTGGCATCATAAAGCAAGCATGGATATGAGTAACCATGTATATTACAATTGTTTACACTGTTGGGTAAATGGAGAATCTACAGAGTTAGTGACAAGTCTTTAGTACAATACATGTTAGTAAAAAAGTATTTGTATATTCTGTAATTCTTCAATTTTCAGACATATTTTTCCCATTGTTAAAATGTCTTCTAGCAAAATCATGATCAAACCCTAAGGTATAGATCATGAATATCGCAGGAGCCATGTGTATTTATTTGTTACATTGTTGAAATATGCACTATAGGAATTAGCAAGGCCTCAAATTAGTAATAAAATATTCCAGTTATGTATTCAATTATTAGCCATTTATTGTACAACTTTGATTTTCTTACATTAAAGCCTATAAATCCTAAAAAAAAGTATTATTTTCTATTCCAGTAGATTAAATTAAATGTGCTGAATAAATTAAATTATGTCTATAAAGAATTACAGTTGAGGAATAAATTGAACCAGGAGCAGAATGCAAAGCTTCAGCATCAAAGGGAGACCCTAAACAAGCGTAACTCTGAAGTTGCATCAATGGGCAGATGTGTTGGGGATCTGCGTGAGTGTCTGTGGAAAAAGAAGGCCACCTTACAACAAAAAGAATGTTCCAGTAAGTTTGGACTACCTAAAAAAAAATATTTGCCTTTTTCAATTGAATAGGGTTAAATGCAAATTGCTTTGTAGATTTTGCTGCTTTTTCTTTAGGTGATCTTGATATACTCTGAATTCTGCTTTGAATTTGACTGCAGACCCCTCTAGCCACTTTTCGTTTTCCCTTTACCCTCTTGCTTAGCAAACATTGATTTTCTTTTCAAATTTTTAATGTGCATTGATTAGTTAATTGTCATATGCATTTGGATGCAATGAAATTCCTTGTTCTCCTGAAACTCATGGAGCAAACATAATAAATTATAATAAAAATAAAATAATAAATATGACAATAAGTACAGTGCAGTCTGAAACATTGAAACAAACATCCTAAAGTGACAATACCAGAATATCAGAGAAAAGTGGCACTAAGAGTATGACAACATGATTGCACCACCAGGGAAAGGGTGTGAAAGAGGTGAGTTGTTCAGGAATCTGGCAAGCTGCTCTTAAAGCTGGATTACAAGTCTTTCAAGCTTCTGTATCTTCACACAGAAGGTAGAACAGAAACAAATCTGGGTGTTTCCATGCAAAGAAAGATGTCGGGTAAGTTTTTTACTCAGAGTGGTGAGTGCATGAACGGTGGTGGAGGCGGATACGATAGGGTCTTTTTTTTAAGAGACTTTTGGATAGGTATATGGAGCTCAGAAAAATAGAGGGGTAAGCCTAGTAATTTCTACGGTAGGGACATATTCAACACAACTTTGTGGGCTGAAGGGCCTATATTGTGCTGTAGATTTTCTATGTAACCAAGAAAAATTGTTTTCTCTGAATTTTCAGACTAAAGCTTCTCTAATTTATCTTGTAATTTATACAGTTCCTTTATTTTAAGTACTTTTGCCATGGAGGAAATGAACAGGTTGGGTCATTCTTTACAAAGTGATATGTATGCATTATCAATCGTTTAGTTGTGTACAAGCAAACAGAGGCACAAAAGCCCAGTGTCAGCATCAATTTTGATAAATGTTATTGTGATTACCTTACAATAGAATGTACCACTTTGATGTAATGCAATAGAAATGTGTCCTTGATCACATCACCTAAATATGGCACTTCTAAAACTATGATTTTTAATTTTAAACCATTTATCCCTTCAGGGCTCTCCAAGTAAGGTAGGATAGTAACTGTGTTGGAAATTTGTAATATATTTGAAGTCTTCACCTACCATTATTTTCTTCTCATTTTGAAGTGCCTTACAGTATAAATAAGCATTTTAAATGGTAAAATTAAACTTTTCACAATACTGTGATGGAACTGTTTACAGTAAGGATAGCTCTGTAAATTTTGACTGAATCAGTAATGTAAAACTTAATGTACAGTAAGAATATTTTTATCTTGGTATACTACATATCAAATGTGAAGTGTTTTGGGAACTTTATACACTGAGTCACAAAAAAGTACAGCACATAAGCAGGCCTTTTGGCCCATCTCGTCCATGCCGAACCATTTAAACTGTCTACTCCCATTGACCTCTACTGTGACCATAGCCCTTCATTCTCCTTCTATCCATGCACCTATACAAACTTTGCTTAAATGTTGAAATCGAGCTCACCTGCACTACTTCTACTGTCAGCTCGTTCCACACTCCCATGACCCTCTGAGTGAAAATGTCTCCCCTCATCTTCCCCTTAAACTTCTCACTTTTCACCCATGACCTTAGTTGGAGTCCTCCAACCTCAGTGGAGAAAGCCTGCTTCCATGTACCCTATCGATACCCCTCATAATTTTGTAAACCTCTATCAAAGATGCTCTCAGGAATAAGGAATAAAGTCCTAACCTGTTCAATGTTTCCTTATAACTCAGGTCCTTAGGACCCAGCAACATCCTTGTAAATTCCTCTGTACTCTTTCAACCTTATTTACATATGCCCTATAGGTTTGTGATCCAAACTGCACACAATACTCCAAATTAGTCCTCAACGACATCTTAATACAACTTCAACATAACTTTACTGAGTAAAGTCCTTTACTCAGTACTTCAATTTATGAAGGCCAGTGTGCCAAAAGCTTTCTTTATGACCATATCTATCTGTGACATCACTTTCAATGAATTATGTACCTCTATTACCATATCCCTTTGCCCTAGCGTTCACTGTGTAAGTGGACCTGGTTGGTCCTAACAAAGTGCAACACTAAGCACTTGTCTGCATTAAGTTTCAAATCTCTTCTCATTGTTCTACGTTCCAAGGAATTAAGTCCTAAACTATTCAATCTGTCTTTATACTCGGGTCCTACAGACCTGCAACATACTTGTAAATTTTCTCTGTATTCTTTAAACATTAGTTACATCCTGGAAGACTCCACAAGCAAGGTCATATGGACAGGGATTAGGAATGGAAAAAGTGTAACTTTGCAATGGGTGTATTGTCAGCCTCCAAACCAGCAACATGATGTTGAATGGCATATATTAGAGAGAAACAATAAAAATAGGTTCATAGAACCAGCTATTGCCTTCCAGCTTCAGCCCATCTCCCTTCACTCTGCTATATACTGGCAATCTTTCCTGTGCCCTCTTGACCCAAAATGTTGCCTTGTACCTTTTGACTAGATGTAGCGTTACCTGCCGAGCTCTTTCAGCATTGTTTTTCATTCTAGATTTCAGCATCTGTGATGTTTTTAGTTCTCAGAGCCAGTACCTCAATGCCTACTATTTTTGATGTGAGTCTTCATTTATATCAAGGCAGCCAGCAGCTCATCAAAAATGCGGTTCATGGTGTCTTGCTGTGAATTAACTAATGGTGCAGGCTGGCAGCAGAGTACTTGCAGATGTGTACATGCAGCAGGTACCCAGGCAATTTGGCTCTTAAACTGCATTTGAAGTTTGGCTTGCTTACAAGGAAAGAACTCATGGAAATTGAGGTAATCTTTTACAACGGGCATTTCATTGAATTACTCAGAAAAGAGACTGAATAGGTCATTTTAGTTGGTAAACAGGAACTACCACTTGGTACAAGAATTGATTTCTATTAATGATTGATTGGAGCAGTATGTATTGTGGATAAGTATGCTGGTAAAATGGGTACAAGGGTAAGTCTTTGAGAGGACATAGAGATTTAAACCTGAAAGGAAAAATAATAACAGAAGTGTGATGTGATATGAAGTTACTGATTTTTCTTAGAATAGAAAAGCAGATTATTGTTTAAAAATTAACACCATACAAAATGCTCTTGTATAGTGTTGTCTTTCATGAAATGATGTTAATGTGCAGCGGCTGGAAATAATTATGAAGGTTAATGGAAAGCTGCCCTTTATTGAACTACTAAAGGATGGAAGTCTTTTCCACAATTGCACAGGGTGTCAATGAGACCACACCTGGAGTACTGCATATAATTTTGGTCTTAGTTTATGAAGATCGTGTTTAGATTTGAAGCAATTTAAATAAGGTTAATTTATTTTGATAAAATGTTGTCTTACAGGGAAAATTTGCAGATACTTGGTCCTATGCACAGTTTAGAATAAAAGGTAACCCGATTGACACACAATTCTGAGGGGCTTTGACGTAATAGATGTTGTGAGGAATCTGGTTTCACTGGAACTGCTCTTGGATTGTCAATTTGACTGTAATAATAGGAGGTGTGAATGGAGAAACTGAAAGATTATGTATAAACATCAAATTGCCTTGATTCATAATCTAGCTTCACAAAATGCTGGAGGAACTCAGCAGGCCAGGCAGCATCTAGGAAGAGAGTTCAGTAAGTCAAGTGTTGAGTTTCTCCAGTATTTTGTGTGTGGTGCTCGGATTTCCAGTATCTGCAGACATTCCTTTGTTCAGAATCTAGATTAGTCATTTGGTCCCATCAGCCAAATCACTAAAGTTTGCTGACATTGCTAAACTAGATTTTGCTGTTTGTGGACAAACTGAATGACTGGATAGAACATGGAATATCTCAAAATGAGGATTTATCTGTTTTAATGTTCTGCAATGTAAAATATTCTTTGAATTGTGTATTCCTGATGTTCAAAGTGACCTGTATAATGTTTGTACATAAAACACAGTCTTGCCACCTGCATGTTGGCCCTTGCTGATTTGAGTATTGTATACAGTTTTAAGGATGCATTTGCTATAGGATTGCAGCAAAAGTTGATTCCAGCTTACACAAGGATTGAGGAGATTATGCTTTTAGAGTTCAGAAATTGAGATTTCCTCCTGAATGAACAGTGTTGGACCATGAGTCGTATTCTCACTATAAAAATTAAGGGCATCTAGGACAGAGCTGCGAAGAACCTTTTTCCCTTGCAGGACAAAGATAGTTTAGATTCTCAGAGGCTCCACAGCTCTCTAGGGTAGTCACCAGGTTTGGTCAAAAAATAAAGGTAAATGTAGTTAGACATCTGGATATGGGTACAGGCTGGGTTGGAGCAGCCTGATGGTCTCCACATGCTCCTGTTTATATAATGTGAACAGGATTTCTATCCCGTTCCATTGAGACGCTTTACGTAATATTCCTTAAAATAAACTTATCTGGAGCTGCGTGGACATAGTAGCATATTAAGTGATATTGGTGTATTATGTTGATTGACCACTATTGGTGGAGAGTAATTGGTAATTTTTACAGAAGACTCAAGTCAAACAAAGGAATCAAAGTTACCCATATTCTGTATTTAATTTTAGATACAATTGTGCAAATAAAAGCAGTTTTAAAATTTGAAGCATATTTTGATTTATATTAAATGCTTGTACCAAAAGCATCCAGCAAACATAATAAAAGCACCAGCAATTATATTAGTTCTCTTCAGTAACCAATTGGGAAAACATTTCTATGGCTGTATAGCACAAAACAAACGGTTTCTAAACATAAAAGGTCAATTCAGTTTGAATATTCTATTTGTTTTATAAACCAAGGTTCCAAAACACGATTCTCTGATCACCATTGTTGTGATCTACTTGTGCCATATTTATAGACTTAAAGAAAGGATTTGCTAATTTTTGAATATTTGGACTTTCTTACAAAAGGTAATAATCATTAGTAAATCACTGATACAATGTGGCTGCTGCAAATATAAGATGTATAACTAATATAAGATGTCTTTCAGGAATATTGATGCTCAATATGATCTGGATTAAAATAGTTTTGATTCCCACATTGCTGTGTAGCAATTCACCTTAAAGACAGGATAGCAATGCACTAACAAAATCAGAACCCTATTCCCTTCACTCTATGCCCATACATGATATCCAATTAGTGTAATTATTTTAGTTCTCATGTTGCTCCTTTATAGTTTAGAGATGTCCATTTTAGTATTTGGTTATTGATTGAAGACTGCCTTCTTGTGGCATAGCAGCATTTTAGTTCAGTACCAGACACAGCCACTGTGGAAAGAGAAATTAAAATAATCCATTAATCTCTGAGGGGAGAAAGTGTAAAATTTAAAGAGATGTGGTCAATTTATTTGGGAGTAACACCATAAGGGAAGTAGTTTTTTTTTTAAAAAAAAGAAAAACGGGGTTCGTGTGGCTATATTCCTTTAGTAAGTTGAAAGCAAACTTTCTAATAGATGTGGTAGGGAGATTTTGCTGCATGATGTTGAAAAATTCCTGCTGGAATGTTCCCATTTAAAATGGATTTGGAATTTTGCTTAGATCAGAGGATAAATATTCCCCACTGCCGGTAAATGTGTATAATGATTGTTAACTGAACAGTGTTTATTTCAAGTAATGAACCACAGACCTGTGTATTTGTTTCCAACCTTAACACGGACTTTTTAATTGAACTCACGGTTCCAAATGTTGATGGACTAACACTCATTTATATTAATTGGCATCAATCTTTTGGAATTGGAATGCTAAACATTTTAACTTTACCTCTTGCCCCCCTTAGCCGTGGGGTATTAACCTTTTTTCAACTTTGACTGCTTATCCTGGGGTGTATATTGAAATGTATCATCTCTATTTGGCAGAGACTCTACATCAAATGAAAATCCATTGCTTACCTTGAGGGTTGAACATTTCCTGTTTAGCCTGGATGCCTTGTTTTTTATATCGTGACTCATACCTTCTTAATCGTTCTCTAGCTCTACCTTTATTGCTGCTGTAAGTCCCCGTGGTTCTGGATGCAAGTCCAGAGAAATGGCTATCCACATTGAAGGGGAATTTGGGACAATTGCAGCTCTTTTACAGCCTAACAAAAATCCCATAAATCCTATCCTTTGTTTGATAAATGATACTATAATGTTCATAATGGAAGTTTTCTCAAATACACACTCCCATAGTTTGCAGATTCCATAGGGAAGTGCAGGGATCAAGAATTTGAATCTTAGTTAACAATCACATAAGTAGTTGTTCTTGTTTAATTAACTTTAATTCTGTTTCTATATCCTCCTGAAAATAGGGGAAACACTGAATAGTGCTAGAAATGGATAAATAGAATATTCAGTGTATTTAAAATATGCTGTTCTAGAATTTCTAACATACAGGGTTGGTGGCCACTTACCTGATATATATCCAACTCTGCTTCTCCATCATCCAGATCTAATGATTTAAATATCCCTGAAAAAACAGGAAGGTACAGTTTAAGCATTGCAATTTATCTCAATTTTGATAGAATGTGGATCTTAAATATTTACTGCCTTCAACAATGTAAATGAATATACTCACTATTAAGAAATTAATTTGAAATGAAAGCTTTTACCCAAATCTGTATTCAAATTGAACATGATTAATTTTAGTTTGAGACTCACTTCAAGTAGTTTACTTGTACCAAATGAATAATGAAGAAATGCAGCTATTGCTCACAAAGATTAGCACCCACTGTACTAAATCACATTAGGTGACCACTCGCTGTGCTATTTCAGGTGGAACACCACAATTTGGAATGTAAATAAAGCAATTAGTGTAACCCAGTAGCTGATTCCACTTTCCATCAATATTTTCTTAGGACTCTCAATTGTTTTGAACTGATCACAAAACTGCAAAGATCTGGGAGGGCCAAATCCCTATCTTGGATGTAGAACTGGAGTAGAACTTTGGCTCCCGATGTATTGGTCTGGCTCGGGAGTATACCTTGCGGTTGCACAATCAGCAAAAAATGAGCCTAATTTGGAGCACATTGGAAGGAAATTCTTTGACTATTTCTTCAATTCTGTACAAAGTCTTATTAGAAATTAAGTGAGCAGAAAGTAAATATTGTCATAAGTGTGTTCGAAAAATGACTTTGCTTGTTAGTCCACCATAGGCCACTGTAACATTTCTGGTCTAATTGTCTTTAAATTGTTGGGACAACCAGGTGAAGATTACTTGGCATGCAAATCTGAATCATCCCATACTATATTTTGCAGAGAGTATTGATTAATATCCAGCCAAGATATCCAGATATTTGTTGTGATTGATTTCAGTATAGAGGCAGCCCATGGTCCAGTGAATTTGGATCTCAATGTACATGTTAAATATAGGCTGTTAAAATGAAGTTCAAAAAATCAACTTACTGAACATGGTTTCCAGTCGAATCAAACAGCCAACAAAGTTATCAAAGTCAATGACCAGGTCGGAGTTTGCATAACGTGCAACAATGTTCTGAATCAATGTATTGTTCAGAGTGAAACCTAAGGAGAAAGACATAAATTTACATTAATGGTAATTTTATTTCTGTGTCCATTTAATTATTACATCAGTATATAAGCATTGTTTTGCCAAGGGCTGCAGCTGATAATCATGAAAACAAAGATTATGTATTGAAGAAAGGTAAGGGATGAATGTTAGAAATAACTTGGAAAACGTGTGGCTCAGGTGGTTGATGGTTGGGTTGCGTTCTCCAATCCTGGCAATCCACCTGCAAATATTTTGTCACCATACGAGGCGACATCATCAGTGTGCTGTTCGTTTGTGGTGTGTTCTCCGAATGCCTAGCCTTTACATACTTATCAATCAGCTGATTGATTGCATGGCAAACTCTGATTTTCCGCAAACAATTCAGTAGACAGACATGTAAATCTCAATCCTATTTATAAGCCAATGCGGGCGAAAATCCAGTGGCACTCACTCCTGCTCTCTGACACTCACAGAACTCTGGAACACTACTAGTGTCTGCCACGGTGAAGACAGTTGCAGAGTAGCCATTAAGTTCATCTGCCTTTCTTTTGTCCCCCTTTACTACGGACATCATTTTCCAGTGGTCCAATATCAACTCTTACCTCCCTTTTACTCTTTATATTAAAAAAATTTTGATACCCAGCTTTATATTATTGGCTAGTCTGCCCTCATTTCATCTTTTCCCTTCTTATAGCTTTTTTAGTTGCCATTTGTTGGATTTATAAAGCTTCCCAATCAACCAACTTCCCAGTCACTTTTGTTACCTTGTATGCCCTTTCTTTGGCTCTTAGGCAGTCCTAAACTTCCTTTGTTAGCCACGGTTGCCTACCCCTGTCATTTGAGAACTTCTTCCTCTGTGGGGCATATCTATCCTGTGCCTAGTGAACTATTCCCAGAAACTTAGGCCATCTCTGCTCTGCTGTCATCTCCGCCAGTATCCTCTTCCAATCCACCTGGACAAGCTCCTCTCTCATGTATCTGTAATTCCCTTTATTCCATTGTGATACACATACATGTGAGTTATGCTTCACCCTCTCAAATTGCAGTAGGAATTCAATCATATTATGATCTCTGCCTCCTAAGAGTTCCTTTATGTTAAGCTTCCTCATAAAATCTGGGTTATTGGACAACACCCAATCAAACATGGCCTTTCCCCAAGTAGGCTCAAGCACAAGCTGGTCCAAAATGCCATTTCGTAGGCATTCAACGAATTCCCTCCCTTGTGATCCACACACCAACTTGATTTTCCCAAACCCCTTGCATGTTGAAGTCCCCCATTACAATTGTGCCATTACCCTTATTACATGCATTTTCCAGCTCCCTTTGTAATCTCAATCCCACACCCTAGCTACTATTTGGAGGCCTATCTACAATTCCCATAATGTTTTTTTTAAACCCTTGCTATTTCTTAACTCGAACCACAAAGATTCAATGTTCTCTAATCCCTATGTCACCTCTTCCTAAAGATGTAATTCCATCTCTTACCAACAGAGCCACACCATGACCTATGCCTGTCCTTCAATACAAGGTATATATCCTTTGATGTTATGCTTCCAGCTATGGCCTTCTTTCAGCCACGATTTGGTGATGCCCACAATGTCATACCAACCAATCTCTAATTGCACCATGAGTTTGTCTACCTTATTCTGAATGTTACTTAAATACAGCATTTTTTGTTCTGCATTCTTCACCTTTGGAATTTTGCCTCTGTGGTACAATTTAACTCTTTGCTCTGTCTGCATTTGTACCCAGTCATTGTCTTGTCCTTCCATACATTCATGTTACATCCATCATCTACTTGTGAACCTGTTGTCTCATCCTCAGCTCTGTTATACTGGTTCCCATCTCCCTGCCATATCAGTTTAAACCATTCTCAATATCTCTAGTAAATCTGCCTGCAAGAATATTGGCCCCCTTGGATTTAAGTGCATCCCATCCCTTTTGTATCGGTTGTCCCTGCCCCAGAAGAGGTCCCAATGATCCAGAAATCTGAATCCCTGCCCCCTGCTCCAATTCTTCAGCCACACATTTATCTGCCACCTCATTCTATTCCTATTCTCAGTGTCATGTGGCACAGGCAGTGATCCTGAGATTACTACCCTTGAGGACCTACTGCTCAGCTTTCTTCCTAACTCCCTATATTCTTTTTTCAGGACCTTCTCCCTTTTTCTTCCTATGTCGTTGGTATCAATATGCATCACAACTTCTGTCTGCTCACCCTCCCTTTTCAGGATATTGTGGATGAGATCAGAAACATCTCAGATCCAAGCACCGAGGCAAATTACCATCCAGTTTCCTTTTTGCACCATACAATCGCCTATCTGTCCCCCAATGATAGAGTCCTCTATAACTGCTGTCATCCTCTTCAGTTCCCCAGGGCTAGACTCAGTGCACTGTTGCTTCCCCCAGGTAGGTGTCCCCCCAGCCCCACACCAACAGTACTCAAAATGGAGTAACTGTTGAGAAGGAGAGCCATACAGGAGCTCTCCACTATCTGATGTTCTTCTTTCCCTCTCCTGACAATCACCTGTTTATCTGTGTCTTGTAGCATGGGGTGACTACCTCCCTGTAGCTCCTGTCTGTCATTGCCTCACTTTCCCTAACAAGCCTGTGCTCTCCTGTGTTCATTGAGAAAATCATAGTTACTCCAAGAGTTGAAAGAAGTGGAGATGTTTTGAAAGACATTCATCTTACCAGTGAGGATCTATTTCAGTCTTATAGTACACTGAGGTGGTTTAAGTTCCCTGGAATTCATGGGAGCTTACAGGGGAAATTATGAAGACCCTTGCAGAGATATTTTCTTCCTTCGTGAGGTTCCTGAAGACAGGAAGGTGGCTAATATTGTTCTGTTGTTTGAAAAACACAGCAAGGACAAGCCAAGGATCTACAGTCCAGTCAACCTGACTTCAGTTGTGGGAAAGTTATTGGAGGGAATTCTGAGGGACAGGATCTACCAGCATTTGGATAGATAATACCTGATTAAGAAGACTTGGCATGGCTTTGTGCACAAGAATTCATTTTTGATTAATTTTGGAGTTGTTTGAAGAAGTGGCCAGAAAGTTAGATGCAGGGCAGTGCATGTTGTCCCATGTGGTATGTTGCTCCAGAAGGTTTGGTCTCAGAGAAACCAGAGAGAGCAAGTTAGGTGGATTCAAAATAGGCTTTGAGGAGGGAAACAGAGGGTGGTGGTTGAATGCTGTCTCTTGGAATGGAGGCCAGTGACTACTTCAGTGTTAGGACCCTTGTCATTCATTTATTTTATGTAAATATTTTGGATTCAGATGCACAAGGCTTGATCAGTAAATTTGTGGATGACATGGAATCAGGTGTTATTGATAATGAAGTTTATCACAAATTTCAAAGAGATCTTTGGGTTGAGGAGATGCAAATGGATTTCAATTAAAAAAATAAGTGTGAGGTGACGTATTTTGGAAAATCAAAATGAATAGTAGAGCACTAGGGAGTGTAACGGAGCAGAAGGATTTAAGAGGACAAATACATTGGAGAGGGTGATATAATAAAAATAGCAAGTTGGCTTTCATCAGTCAGGGCACCAAGTACAATTTTGATTATCCTATTATAGAAAGATGTGGTTAAACTGAAAAGAATGCAGAAAAGGAAAACTGTTGTCAGTTCTGTAAGCCCGAGTCATAGGGAGAGGTTGACCAGATTAGGTCTTTATTCCTTGGCCCTTGGGAAAATGAGGGGTG
Organism: Hemitrygon akajei; assembly: GCF_048418815.1. Classification (NCBI taxonomy): domain Eukaryota; kingdom Metazoa; phylum Chordata; class Chondrichthyes; order Myliobatiformes; family Dasyatidae; genus Hemitrygon; species Hemitrygon akajei. The sequence goes on from NC_133130.1 coordinate 34,354,605, forward strand.
ACCTTATAGAAATGTTTAAAATCATGAGGCATAGTTAAAATGCATGTTAACAATCTTCCCAAGGTAGGTGAGACCAAAAAAAGGGGGTGTATAGTTTAGGTGGGGGGAGGATTTAAAAAGGACCTGAGGGGTAACTTTTTCCACAGAGGACGGTGAGTATATAGAATGAGCTGTAAAAGGAAGTGGTTGAGGCAGGTATGTATTATTTGAGAAGCACTTGGATACATACATGGAGGAGTCGGGGTTCAGGGGGATAGGGGCTGAATGCAGGGAATTGGGACTAGGTAGGTTGGCATCATGGTCAGTCTTAGACTCATTGGGCAGAAGGGCCTGTATCATGCTCAATTGCTTTATGACTATTTTATTGCATATCAGTAGAATTAAACTTTGTTGTTCCTTTTGCACCAGCCACTCAGCTTTTATCCATCATTACAGAAGAAAAGGTGGTTATCTAATTTATATTCTTGTAAGTGATACTTGGAAGTAAAAGAGATAGCTCTAAAGTATCTGAAAAGATATCATCTCTGACATGCGGATGGTCATTTCCATTTGAGATAAATTATTTGGCCAAAGCAAGAGCAAAGAAAATCTTTACCCACCTTTTGAAAATTAGTTACAAAAGGATGCTGGTTCAGATTAGTTAGCAAAAGATTGAAAGGAATGGATTGATTGGACTTGAAACTAATGAGATTCAGGGAGCATATTTGATCTGGTTGGATTACATTCATGCATTTTGATAGAGCCTGGGCAAAAATAGCAGAGGCATAATTTATGTATTATTGTTGGAAAAAGTCTAATGCCAAATGCTTTACAGAATATTGATTACCTATATTTAGCTTATTATTGCTCTTCAGTATTAAGAAAAGCAGCAGAAACAAATAAGGCAATGAAATATAATGAAAAGCTGCTCGACTAATCTCATTAAGCTTTTCAGTGGTGTACCACATAATACACTAAGGAAAAATCGGGGAGCGTTACCCAGGTTGGAAAATGAGTTCCCTTAAGGAACATGACCATTTGCTCATAGTTTACAAAAATAAGTTAGCCTTTAAAATTTGTTTGGTGCAATAGTTAATGCTGAAGACAACAATAAACCAACATAATTGATAACCTGACCAGTGAATTTTAACATAGATTAGTGAAGCACAACATTTCTTGGAAAGCAGACTCGAGGATGAATGAACTCTTCTTGGGCTTCCAGCCAGGTACAGGCATCAACGATAAGCTGACGTTTCGATGACCAGCTCTGCTATCCTCATCAGCGATGATGGCTGGACACATCTAGTCTGGCGGCATTTGTACCCCAGTAGTCCGTACCTCCTGATCAGTGAGTCCTCATCCAATCAGGTTTCCACTCTCCCACCATGTTTCAATTGAGTTCTGATTTTTACTTAGAGGGAGACCTTCTTCCTTGTCAAAATTCTTTTCCTCTAGTTTTATTTTAATGACTTCCTTTACCAGGCTGACCCAAAAGCCACTGGTGTGACAAAGTGGTTTTGTGCCGAAGTCAAACCCATGGTAATTGCGAATGCAGTGTTCTGCTACCACCGATTTCTCCAGGTAACCCAAATGGATACACCTTCCTGTGCTCCTTGAAGTGGGTTCCCACCGTCTGGCTGATATACACTGCTCTGCTTTCACGGGGAATCCTGTAAACCCCATCCTTCTTGAGACCTAGGTCATCTTTGAACTGCATAAACTGTGATTTGAGCTTCCTTATGGGTTTGTGGATAGTATTCATTTGGTATATCTTCAGGATGCTGGTGATCCTTCCAGAAACTGGAAATATAGGGAAGACAGGCAGTAGCAACAAGTTCCTCCTCTTCGGTTTCCTGGTTTTTCTATCGACCCTTTTGAAGACCCAATTGATTTCCTCCACCTTGTAACCATTCTGTAAGAATGTCGTACAGTTATTTCTCTGGGGAGACTCTCCTGGTCCAAAATAGATTCCACTGGAAGCCTGAAAAAAGTTTATTTGTCATATACATCAGGAAAGCAGTAGATACTTTTTCATCACCTCTACAGGGAGAAAGTTCACTGCAATATTTGTCACTTTGAATCACTGCATAAAGAGAAGGTAAGGCTTCTTTATTCTTTAGCCTTCCTTCTGAGATGTCAGGACAAGGACATCATCCCTAAGTTCATGAGGTTGCATTCATAGTAGTTTCTCCAGCAGCTAAATGCATTCTACAATAAGCTAGCCAAGCTTTGAGCAGGGAGCATGTCTATTACATTAGATTTGCTCTGGACATCAATGCGAACAGACCTGGGTTCCCTTCACCTGGGTCTGTCAGCCCTCGTCTCCTAGTGATTGGGAGTACATCGACAGGTCCTCCCCTGCCCAAAGTGAACTAGTTTCACGAAGGAACACTAAGAAGCAGGTCAGAAAATACTACAAACTATCCAAACAACGTGTAGCAATCTCTGTCTTAAGTACACCCAATGACCTGGACTCCACAGCTGCCTGTGGTAATACATTCCACAAATTCACCATGATTTGAAAAATCATTGCTAATGTCTCCACAATCTTTACCGCTACCTCTTTTAGAACCCGAGGGTTCAGTTCACCTGGTCAGGGTGACTAAGGAAATTTCTCCGCAACTCTGTTTTAAGTGGACGCACCTCTACCCTGAGGTTGTGCCTCTTGTCCTAGTCAACCCCATCATGGGAAACATCTTTTCCACATCTACTCTGTCTAGACCTTTCAGCTTTAAAAAGGTTTCAGTGAGATCCCCACTCCCCATCTTTTTAATTTCCAGCAAGTACAGACTCAGAGCCATCAAACATTCCTCCTATGATAATTTTTCATTCCCAGAATCAACCTTGTGAACCTCCTCTGGACCCCTTCCAATGTCAGCATATCTTAGATGAGGAGCCCAAAACTGTTCATAATACTTAAGGTGGGGTCTCACTAGTGCCTTATAAAGCCTCAGCATCACATTCCTGCTCTTGTATTCTAGACCTCTTGAAATTAATGCTTCCATTACATTTGCATTCCTTACCACTAACTGCAAGTTAACCTTTAGGTTGTTCTGCACAAGGACTCCCAAGTCCCTTTGCATCTTAGATTTTTGGATTTTCTCCTTGTTTAGAAAATAGCCTGCACATATATTTCTACTACCAAAGTGCATGACCATGCATTTTTCAACATTTTATTTCATTTACCACTCTCTGGCCCATTCTCCTAATCTGTCTAAGTCCTTCTGCACCCCACCTGCTTCCTCAACACCACCTGCTTCTCCACCAATCTTTGTATCATCTGCAAACTTGACAACAAAGCCATCTATTCCATCATCTAATTCATTGATGTACAGCATAAGCAGCAGTCCCAACACCGACCCCTGTGGAACACCACTACTCACTGGGAGCCAACCAGAAAAGAATCCTTTTATTCCCAGTCGCTACCTCCTAACAATCAGCCAATGCTCTAACCATGTTAGTAACTTTCCTGTAATACCATGGGCTCTTAACTTAAGCAGACTCATTTATGGCACCTTGTCAAAGGCCTTCTGAAAGTCTAAATATAAAACATCTACTGCATCCCCTTTATCTATCCTATGTGTAATCTCCTGAAAGATCCCAACAGGTTTGTCAGACAATCTTGTCCTGAGTCTCCAAGTACTCCATAACTTCATCCTTAACAATTGACTCCAATATCTTCCCAACCACTGAAGTCAAGCTAATTTTCTTTCTGCTGCCTTCCTCCTTTCTTAAAGTGCGGGATGACATGTACAATTTTCCAGTCCTCTGCACTGTGCTGGAGTCCAAGGATTTTTTTTAAAGATCATTGCTAATGTCTCCAGAATCTCTACCACTACCTCCTTCAGAACCCTAGGGTACAGTTCATCTGGTCAGGGTGACCCTTGGGTCTTTCAGTTTTTGGAGCACTTTCTCCTTTGTAATAGTAACTGCATTCACTTCTAACCTTTCACACCCTTTGACATCTGGCACACTGCTAGTGTCTTCCATAGTGAAGACTGATGCAAAATACTCATTTAGTTCATTAGCCATCTCCTTGTCTACTGTTGTTATTTCTCCAGCCTCATTTTCTAGCAGTCCAAGATCCACTCCATCTCTCTTTTTTTTTTTTACATACTTGAAAAAGCTTTTACTATCCACTTTGATGTTGTCTGCTAGCTTGCTTTCATATTTTATCTTTTCCCTCCTAATACTTTTTAATTGTTCTCTGAGGGGTTTTAAAAACGTCCCAATCCTCTGTCTTACCACTAATTTTTGCTTTGTTGTATGTTCTCTCTTTTGCTTTTACATTAGCTTGGTTGAACTATTTTGCCAGTTGAGTATTTCTTTGATTGTGGAATACATCTATCCTACACCTTCTTCATTCTTCCCAGAAACTCACACCATTGCTGCTCTGCTGTCATCCCTGCCAGCAATCTCCTTACAATTTACTTTGTCCAACTCCTCTCTCATACCACTCTAATTTAGTTTACTCCATTGAAATACTGTCAAACTTTACTTACTCTCTATTAAATTTCAAGTTGAACTCAATCATATTGTGATCACTGGTTCCAAAGGGTCCTTTTCCTAATCACCTCCAGTTAATTACACAACACCCAATCCAGTATAGCCAATCCCCTAGTAGGCTCAACACCAAACTGCTCTAAAAAGCCATCTTGGAGCATTCAACAAACTCGCTCTCGAGATCCATTGCCAACTTGATTTTTCGCAATCGACCTGCATGTCGAAATCTCCCATGATTATCATAACATTGCCCTTTAGATACTATATTTCTATTTCCTGTTGTAATCTGTGGTCCAGCCACTGTTAGACTCCTTTTACCCTTGCAGTTTCTTAACTCAACCCACATGGATTCAACATCTTCCGATCCTATGTCACATTTTCCTAATGATTTGATGCCATTGTTTACCAGCAGAGCCATGGCATTTCTTCTGACAACCTTCCTGTCCCTCCAATACATTGTGTAACCTTGGATATTCAGCTCCCAACTCCAGCCAATGCATTGATCTCACACTACTGGCTGCAATTATGTCCTAACATCTGCCTGCCCTTCCTGACAGTCTAACTGCACACTATCTTTGCTTTTTTGCCATCCGTCCTGTCCTGAGTTCCTTCACTCCGGTTCCCACACCCTTGTCAAATTAGTTTAAACCCTCCCCAACAGCTCTAACAAACCTGCCCACGAGAATATTAGTTCCCCTCGGGTTCAGGTGCAATCTGTCACTATTCAACAGGTCATACCTCCTGTTTCCAATGATCCAAGAACCTGAAACCTTACCTCCTGCACTCAGCCACGTATTCATCTGCCAAATCATCCTGTTTCTACCCCCACTGGTGCATGGCACAGGCAGCAATCCAGAAATTACTACGCGGGATGTCCTGCTTCTCAGCTATCTGCCTAGCTCTCCAAATTCTCTTTTCCTTCCTATGCCATTGGTACCAATACGTACCAAGGCATCTGGCTGCTCTCTGTCCCTCTCCAAAATGTTGTGGACGTGATCAGAGTCTATCCTGACCCTGGCACCTGGGAGGCTACATACCATCTGCATGTCCCGTTCCCATCCATAGAATCTACTGTCTGTTCCCCTGACTATTCAGTCTCCTATCACTATCACTCCCCTCTTCTCCCCCTCTCCCTTCTGCTTAGTGCCAGTAACCCAGTCTCCTTGGTGTTCTCCTGGGAGATTATCCCCACAACATTATCAAAAGTGGTATACACTATTTTTAAGGGGAATGGCAGAGGGGTGCTCCGTGCTAACTACCTATTTACATTTACATTTCTCCTGCCACTCACCCAGCTACTCGCCTCCTGCAACTTCCGGTTGACTACTTCCCTGTAACTCTGATCGATTATCTCCTCACTCTCCTGTACAAGCTGAAGGTCACCCAGCTGCTGCTCCATATCCCTAACATAGATATGCAGGATATAACAAGGAACTGCAGCTGGATCCAGTTTGTAGGATTCCCTGTGAACGTGGAGCAGCATATATCGGCCCCACGGGACACACGGTGGAAACCTGCACCAAGGAGCACAGGCGTATCTGTTTTGAGCTATCTGGAGAAAATCAGCGGTAGCAGAACACTGCATTCACAATGGCCACAAAAATACTGTTTGGGACAGCATGATGAAGGAAGCCATTGAAATAAAACTAGAGGAAAAGAACTTTAAAAAAGGTGATCTCGTTCCAAGTAAGAACTGGAATTCGATCGTAAACAATGTGGAAAAGCAGAGACCTGATTGGATGAGGACTAACCAATCAGGAGGGACAGACGACCATCGGACTAGATATGCCAGGCATCATCCCTTATGAAGATGGCACAGTTGGTCATCAAGTCATCAGTTACAATTGATACCTTACCCGGATGGAAGCACAAGAGTTTATTTGTTATATATGCCAAGAGAGCAATAGATCCTTTTTCAGACTACAGGAGTTAAAGGAACAGATTTCCAGTCCATTTCTAGTAATAAAGTCAAAAATAAGCTTACATTCAAAAATATGAAATGAATGCCAAATTTGCCACTGAATCTGGGTTCAACTAGACATTTGCACTGTGTGTAGTTCTTAGAGTTTAGCACTACAGTGCAGAACCTGGGCCTCTGTATATCCCTCTGTAACTGTATTCTCGACTTCCTAACCAGAAGACCACAATCCATGCAGATTGTAAATAATACCTCCACCTCCCTGACAATGAACACTGGCGCACTTCAAGCCCACTCCTCTACTCTCTACACCCATAACTGTGTTGCTGGGTGCAGCTCAAATGCCATCTATAAATTTGCTGACAGAATTGTTGGCAGAATTTCAAATTGTGATAAGAGGATGCACAGGAGTGAGATATCTCAGCTAGTTGAGTGGTATTGCAGCAACAACCTTGCACTCAGTGTCAGTGAGACCAAAGAACTGACTGTGGACTTCAGGAATGATAAAACAAAGGAACACACACCAGTTCTCATAGCGAGATCAGAAGTGGAAAGAGTGAGCAATTTCAAGTTCCTGGGTCTCAATAACTCTGAGGATCTAACCTGGACCCAACATATCAGTGCAGTTACAAAGATGCCGCAATAGTAGCTTTATTTCATTAGGAGTTTGAGATGATTTGGTATATCACCAAAAACGCTCACAAATTTCTACGGTTGTCCCAACCAGAGTATTCTAGCTGGCTGCAATACTGTCTGCACAGGATCACAATAAGCTGCAGAGAGTTGTAAACTTAGTCAGCTCCATCATGAGCACTAGCCTCCATAATATCCAGGACAACAAGGAGCAATGCCTCAGAAAGGTGACATCCATCATTAAGGATCCCAATCATCTGGGCCATGCCTCATTATCATTGCTACCATCAGGATGGAGGTACAGAAGCCTGAAGACACACAGTCAATGTTTTAGGAACAACTTCATCCCCTCTGCCATCCAATTTATGAATGGACAATGAACCCATGAACACCACCTCACTCTTTTTTTAAATTTCCTATTATTTGTGCTTATTTAACCATATATTTACTGTAATACAGTTTTATTCTACTGTTATATATTGCATTGTACTGCTGCCACAAAGACAACAAAATTATACAACATATGCCGATGATATTAAACCTGATTCTCATTATCATCATGTTGTATTGAAAATAGAGGCACTTGAGAGAATCGAACAGCTTGTCAAGTTGTAACCCATCACTAAGAAATAAAAATGGGGAATTCAGAAAAAATATTTTCCCCAGATCGTGGCCAGACAACAAGTATCGAAATATTTAAGGTGAAGCTAAATGAGCATATGAAGGGAACAGGTTATACTGATTACAATGATCGAGTCAAATGACAGATTTTCATACTAGACACGTCCAGTAAAAGAAAAACTGTTTCTTAAAACCTTCAATTTTTGGCAGTTGAGCGAACTATAAGATAAAGGAAATAAGTAATTCTGCCAGTCGGTCGTGGAAAAGTACATTTGCCTGCACTAGTGGACTATTCTGAAATTACCTGCTTCTTCAAGTGCCAGTCGCATTTCATGTGAACTCATGGTACCAGATTCATCAGCATCCATCTTCTTGAAGATTTTCTAAATGAAGAAAAGATGAATGTTTATTGTCGTATGGTCATCTGTTGATCTAATGAAAAGCTTGCTTGAAGGAGCATTAAAGGCTGACAGGTGCATCCGCTGAGCTGCGTTTCATGGGGCAGGGAAGGTCTGGCATGAAAATGTCACATTGTAAGCAACTGCACAAATTGAGCTTTTATAAAACAATGCATCTCCTGTACCTCCCTCCCACTTATGTCTAAATTAGAGTCACCTCCCATGTATCACACTTGCCATACTTTTTATTGACAAATGCATATTCACTTGTTCTATTAGTCTTTCTAAATTAGTTATTCAATGAGGAAATGGTGCATGAAATTATCACCACTGTAATGCAGAGTCATGGAGCTAATTTACATAGATTAGGTAACTACTCAAACGCCTGTTAAAGGTCATCTCAACCAAATGATGTTAGAGTGGGTCCTGATACATGAAGTGTCTGTGGGCCTGTTTTCTTTTAAAGCAGCTAATATGGGAGCACAGGAAGATTTCAATTGGGAAACATCTTTATAAAAACACAATTACCAGCATCTTCTGTAACTTGATCCAAAACACCTTGAATTCGACTAGTCCAATTTTTCCTGATCCATCTTTCTGTTTTTTCATTCTTATTTAGGAAGACTACTTAGAAAAGGTATTAGAATATAGCAGCACAAGAACTGGCCCATCGACCCATGATGTGTTACTGAACTAAATAAACTAATCTCTTCTGCTTGCTCAGGTCCATATCCCTCCTTTCTCTGAACGCGTATCAAACAGCCCCTTAAGTGTTTCTATCATTTTTGCCTCCACCACACCCCCGGCAACACATACCTAGTATCCACCACTCTGAGTATAAAAAAATACTTGCTCTGCACATGTCCTTCAGGCTTACTCATTTCTAACCATAAATGCATGTCCCCTTGTATTCGACATTTTGACCTTGGGAAAACGATACTGGCTGTCTACTCTATTTAAGATCCTCATAGAGCTTCCCTCAGACTCTGCTACTCATGAAAAACAGCTGAAGTTTGTCCATCCTCTCTTCATAGCACTTGCCCTTAATCCAAACAACGTTCGGCTTAACCTGTCACGTCCCTCTCCAAAACCTTGACATCCTTCCTATACTGTGATCAGAATTAGATGTAATACTCCAAATGCAATCTAACTAGAGTTTTATAAAGCTGCCGCATAAGTTCCTATTCCTGCATTCAATACCTTGACTAATAACGGCAAACATGTCATATGCCTTCTTTGCTACCCTATCGACTTGTGTGGTCACTTCCAGGGAGCTATGGACTAGGACCCTGAGATCCATCTGCACTACACCACTGTTAAGGGTTTTGCCATCAATGGTGTATTGTCCCCTTGCACTTTCAGAGATCAGCTGCAACACCTCACGCTTGTCCAGACTAAACTCTGCCTGCCATTTCTCCAAACATATGTCAACTGAATCTCTATCACTATCTTTTGGAAATCTACACTATCCAAAATGTCACTAATCTTTACATCATCTGCAAACTTTCATCCAAATTATTTATATACTATCTAAACAAACATCAGAGATTCTAACACAATTTTTTTTATTCCTTTGAATCCCACCAATCCTCAGAGCAAATGATAATTCGGGGTGAATGCCCATCCAGGTCAACTGGGTCAAGACCAGCTTTTGGTGAGGCTATTTGGTGATTAGAAAAGAGAGACACCCCAGTGTATCGATTCAGGACCGCATGGCATAATGGTAAATAAAATTCCTGTTGCAATCTCTTCAAATCTGTCTGATCATGTCAGAAAATAAGAGAAAAGAACCTCTCCAAGGTAACAAAACAAAAAAGACAATTAATTGTTCCTATAAAGCACTGTATGACTGCTGATCAGAGATCTAGATGCAGAATACCTGATGGTTAGAGGACATTAATAATGATTACATTGTGATTTTTCAATCAGTTGGGAAGTTTTGTGTTCGATACAGTAGTCTGTGGAATCTGATTTTTCTCTCATCTTTATAGTTATTAAAAGGATACATCCATTAGACTGATTATATTTCGACAGGTCTCCAAAGTAAAGCCATCAGTTTTAATGTCTTCACCTTGAAGAGAAAGAATATATTTAAAGGAACAATATTTACTCAACAATACAGATGCAACCCATTTTTCCCATGCAATTTACTTGGAAAAACCCATCCTTTATTTCATTCGCAATCCATGTAGTCTTTAAGCCTTTCTATCAGTAGAATGTCCAGCAATACCTGTGGTCATATTTATAGCTTTTTGTTAAATTTAGATAGACACTCATTTCTTCCATATAGTAGATTATTTCACAGAGTAGAGGAAGCCAAAATTCTTGTTTGTTTATTTCTCTATTGACCATTATGAAATTGTTTGAAACTCATCTGTAAGCTGGGTTCTAAGATTCATGCTGAATAGATCTAAGCAAATTCAGGGAAAGGATAGAGTTTGGTGTTTCTTCCAATTGGGACAAAGAAGGAAATTGACTTATTTCAATTAGCTGAAGAAACCCTGATGTAATTTTGCAACATTAAACTGGTTCTGTCTTATACATGCACTGATCACACAAGAAACCTGCTCTTTTATTCCAGCTCTCCCCAACCTGGATCCATCATAGTAACTCTTCTAATTTCAAGTCATCCGAAATCAGCAAATGGAACAATGACCATGATTAAATTTAGGCTTCAGGTATAGCATTCTATTCCACTGAATTACTCAGGAGTCATAAAACACAACAGTCCTTTGACCCATCTTGGCCATGCCAAACTATTAACCTGACTAGTCCCATTGACCTGACCAGGACATATCCCTTCTATCCATGTACCTATCCAAATTTCTCTTAAAAGCTGAAATTGAACCCATACCCACCACTACCACAAAGCAGCTTGTTCCAGACTCTCTGCACCCTCTGAGAGAAGAAGCTCCCCCTCATGTTCACCTTAACTTTTTCACCTTTTACCAGTAACCCATGACCTCTGGTTCTAGTCTCACCCAAACTCAGTGGAAGAAGCCTGCTTGCATTTACATCAACTATACCCCTCATAATTGTATATACCTCTATCAAATCTCCCCGTAATCTTCTACGTTCTAGGGAATAAAGTCCCAACCCATTCAACCTTTCCCTATAACTCAGGTCCTCAAGTCCCAGCAACAACCTTGTAAACTTTCTCTGCACTCTTTCAATCTTATTTATATCTTTCCTGTAGGTAGGTGACCAAAACTGGACACAGCACTTCAAATCAGGCCTCACCAACATCTTATGCCACTTCAGCATAGCATCCCAACTCCTATACTCAATTTCATTTATGAAGGCCAATGTGCCAAAAGCTCTCTTTATAACCCTATCTACCTGTGACACCACTTTCGGGGAACCCTCTGTCCTGCCTTACTCTTCAGTGCCCTACTGCTCACCGTGCGAGCCCTATCCTGGGTTGTCGTCCCAAAGTGCAATGGCTCACACCTCACTGCATTCAATTCTATCTGCCATTTTCAACATTTTTCCAGCTGATCCAAATTCCGCTGCAAACTTTGTTGGCCTTCCTCGCTGTTCCCAATCTTGGTATTACGTGCAGATGTACCATCATTTTATTCACTCACTCAGCATGCAGGCAACAAATTCAAATTGGAGCATCAGTACCGTCAGTGGACGAGCCTACATAATGAATGGGTTCCTTTACTCACGGTTGGATACAATTTTGTTCAGTATTCTTTGCAGCTCGAAGGCAGAAATCTCCGCATCCTGAATTTAAAAAAAGCAAAAGAGAAACAAAGTTCAAATAACTGCCACGTCATTCCTACACAGCCTAAATGCCACAATCAATCTTTTGCCTCAAAATGGGTAGAATGAAAAATTTCACTATTGGGGCTTTAGCTATAAGGAGAGATTGGATAGGTTGGGCTTATTTTCAGTGGAAAGTCAAAGTCTGAGAAATGACCATACTGAGGTTTGGTAAATGATGAGAGGCATAAGTAGGCCATATAGTCAGTGTTTTACCCAGGATAAGGTATCTAGCAGGAGGAAAGTGCATAGTTTTAAGATGAGCGGGGAAAATATTAATGGGGATTGAGGGGCAGGTTTTTCCACAGAGGTAGTGAACCTGAGGTAACAAGAAGGAACTGCCGGTGAAGGGGATAGTGGCAGATACATTTACAAAATTAAAAATGCATTTGGACAGGTACTTTGGTAGGAAAGGTACAGAAGAATAAGGACCTAACATGGAAAAATTATTACAATGCAAAGAGACAACATGTTGATGCGGTCAAATTGCGACACATTGGCCCTTTTCTGTGCTGTACAATTCTATGAGAACTAGCTGTGGAGAATCAGAGAGTAATACATAACAAAAACAAGCCCTTCGGCCCAGCTGTCCAGGATGTTCAAGGCATTCTCCTCACTAGTTCCACTTGCCTGCATTCACCCCAAACTCTCCAAGTCCCTTCCCTCTACGTACCTATTCAAATACCTCAAACAGGACATGCTACACTGGTTAGATATTAAGGAAATCAAAAGGAACAAGGGTAGTACAGGAAAATGGAGCAAGAGTGAATTTCACAAATTGCTCAAAGGGCCAGAGAGTTAACACTGCTCTAATTTTATATGTACAAATCTCAAATTTTACTTCCAATTTGAATGCATTTTACTGCCTTTTCTCATATTTAAATTGTTTTCTGGTGGAATACTGGTTAACCTATTGGGGAAAAAAACCATTGGCAATTGAATCATCTTTATAAGTTTGACTATAAACCACAGTGGGTTATTGTCATTATGTCCTAATATTCTCCTGGGCCTCAATTCAGCTGTTTATAAAGTTGCAGAATCTGAAACTGCTCTGCATCTTCACTGTATCTGAACACTTTGCAATTCAACAAGGGACTCAACTAAATAATGAAAATCCCTTGTGTCTTTGTCAAACCCATTTTGCCTCTGCCTATTTCAGATCATACTTATGGAATATGTGTCTCTAATAATCAGTAAGACTAAAGTCACAAAAGATCATCTTAGTGGTAAATTTGTCTTACCTCTCCCGCTAAATAATCAAACAAATTCTCGAAGTTCCTACTAATGTCTTCTTCATCAACCTTTAGAAATTTTTTTCAGAAAAGAAAATAATTAAAAGCACTTTATATGGAAGTGAATATAGCAAGGACAGAGACAGACAGACAGACAAATTAACAAGTATACATTACAGTGCAGATCTTGGAATTTATCATTTCCAATGCAAAACCTTAAGTATTAAATGCACAAAATGCTTGCACTCTGCATAAAGATATCCAGTCATGTCTAGTACCCTGGCACCATCCTCAATGAAACCTCCATGTGTGTTTGGGGGGGGGGGTGTGAAAGCAGAAAAAGGCCTGTCACATTTATTGTTATTTTTGGGTTAATTTTTACAATTTTTTGGAGGATCAATTTAAAAATCATTGGTTGCTCCATCTTTCTTCATCCACAATGAGGTTGAAAGATCACCTTTGCAGAGTCCACAGTTCCATCACACCATCTACCTGGTCCTTGTATTATTCGTAAATTTTCACCCTCACTTCAATGGAATTTAATCCATATTCCCTTTTAAAACAATAGCTTTATGTCCCACAGCTGTAACTTAGAAGTTATTTAGATTTCACATTAGGTACACACATTATCATGTTTACAACTTTATTAAACTGCCTGACTCCATTCCTTTCAAGACTGTAAACCTCACGTTTTTCTGTTCGTCATGACCTAGAACTTTAGATCAGGCATGAACTTTATCGCTGGCTCACATTTACACTTTTATGGGACCCTCTTTTTTTTTTTTAGATATTTACAGATCAGGAACTTTTTAAACACTGTACTTCCTACCTTTCCAAATCTGGATTCTATGGGTATTTTGGAGAAAATTTTAGAATTAAATCCTTTTCAGAAAGGTGTAATAGCAAATGTTTATAATATAATTATGAAAATATGTTCAGAGGTTTCTTATAAAATTAAGAATGATTGGGAAAGGGAACTTAAGTTTACTATTCCTATTGAGAAATGGGAAAAAATTCTTCAATTAGTTAATTCATCCTCTATATGTTCCAAGTATTCATTGATACAGTTTAAAGTTGTGCACAGGGCTCATACATCCAAGGATAAATTAGCTCGTTTTCATTCCCATATAAATCCTATATGTGACAGATGTCATTCTGAGATAGCTTCTCTAACTCATATGTTTTGGTCATGACCGTCTTTGATAAAATAGTGGAATGATATCTTTGATATTATTTCCACGGTATTGAGTATTGATTTACAACCCCACCCTATCACCGCAATCTTTGGTCTACCAATGATAGAGTCGATTCATTTATCTCCTTCTGCTTGTCAGATGATTGCATTTCTTACATTAATGGCTAAAAGATCTATTTTGTTGAATTGGAAAGAGATTAATCCCCCTACCACATTTCATTGGTTTTCTCAAACTATGGTATGTTTAAATTTGGAAAAAATTAGAAGCGTCATATATGATCCTTCTATTAAATTTGAAAAGACTTGGAGGCCATTTATTCAATATTTTCATATGATGTAATTTGACCTTTTTCCAAACCTATTTCTTTCTGCTTCTGGTTATATACATGTAGAGAGAATCGGAGCTGATGACACTTATGATTCTTTTTCTTTTCTTAGATATTATAAACAGCCCATTTTTTTCTTTTCTTTTTTCTTTAGTTAGTGGTTAGCTTGTTAGAGTAGTTTCTTTTTTTTAGTTTTATTTGGGGTATAATTTTTTTTTCTTTTTCTGTTTTTTTCATATTGTTACATCTAATTTTCTTGTCTTGTATACATTATATTTGTATCATGTATGATTTTGGGAGACTCAATCTTTTTTTCTACCTATTGTTTATATATCCTTTTATGTTAACTTTTAATTTTGTCATCCCAATAATTATGTATTAATTATTGTATCATTTTTGTTATCTTAATATGCTGACATTAATAAAAAGATTGAAAAGACATTTACACTCTTATGGTTGAAGGTAGCCATGACAGCAGAGATTACCGAAGCCACAATCAGATTGGAATAAACTATTGTTTCATCAGGGATTAATACTCTTTCATGGAAGAATTCCATTCAATTCTATCCCAACCATAACATACTTGGCAGGAATTTCACTACTTAGCCCGGCAGCAGCTAAAGAGTACCAAACATTGAAAGAGTTTGAAAATCCCCTAAAAACAGGGTACCACATCGGAGAAGCAGGCACCTAGTCCTCATGGTCATTCCTAATGTTCCTAGTGAATGCCAGAAATTGGGAATTGTGACAATAATAACCTTTGTGACACGGAAAGACAAGCAAAGTGACTAAATGGTTATAAAACTTTGCAGCAAACAGAAAATCAGTCACCTACCTCCTCATCCTCCAGTACTGCATCAACTTCAACGTCTATTGCCCTGTAATAAGAAACATGAAGATAATTCCAATTGACATTCCAGTAGCACCTCAGTCATAATTAATTTTTATTTCGTTTACTCTAATTTTCTTCCATTTTCATGCTTTGAAGCTGTGAACTGACAAAT
Source organism: Hemitrygon akajei (assembly GCF_048418815.1). Classification (NCBI taxonomy): domain Eukaryota; kingdom Metazoa; phylum Chordata; class Chondrichthyes; order Myliobatiformes; family Dasyatidae; genus Hemitrygon; species Hemitrygon akajei. The sequence goes on from NC_133130.1 coordinate 34,370,182, forward strand.
AAATGCTGGACGTCCTGCTGAAGGGTCTCGGCCTGAAACGTCAGCTCTTCATTCTTTTCCATAGATGCCGTCTGATCTTCTGAGTTTTTCCAGCATTTTGTGTGTGTTGCTTTGGATTTCCAGCATCTGATTTTCTCATGTTAATAAATGGTGGGATCTGGTTCTGCAGGCCCTAGCAACTCTCCAATGTTCCACTCAAAGACAAGTCTCAGTCAGAAACTGCTTGCAGACTACTTCACTCTGGTAGCAGTCCAGGATCTGGAGAATGGTCATAAAGGAAGCAATGGAAACTTTGCCTCCCCTACAGCTGTAGACATTGATTACTTCAGCAATGAAAGGAAAGTCCCTTGACTGTGAAGACCACGTATAATGTGAAACAGAAATGAGAGGAAGCTTGGCCAAACGCATTCATGGCACGCAATTTAATTCTATCCTGCATATTCAAAAAAGATCCTGCTCGACATAGTCTTTAATTATGTAACTGTGCCAGTTGTTGTAACAGCACAGAGGACATTTCCATCCAGTGGACTGGTAGAGGGACAGATAAAGGTGTCATAATGAAAAACAAAATGGCAGCATCACTTCCCAAACATGCCCTTTGAAAGGTAAATTACCATTATTGGTTACAGCATCTTCTAATTTAAAATTGCTTGACTTGTGTTTTTACTACTTACTCTACTTCAACTTGTTTCTCCGTAAATACACGGATTGCAAAATCTCCATTTTTATTCGGCTCAAAAGTGGATGGTACAACGAAGTATTGTCCGGGTGGAAGAGCATGTCGGTTCATGACCTCTCGCAGGTTGATGAAGGTTTCTGATCTAGCACGGGACGCATGGGTCACGAAAAAGTCCCTTCTCAGCTGAATATTAGTTTGGCCTTTAAACTAATTTGTAGAAAGAGAGAAAAAATTACTTGTCTATGTTTTTGAAACACCCTTTCAGCACAGCATGTAAAATATCTCACATTTAAGATACAGGCTACAATCTGCAAATCATCAGTATAATACATCAATCTACAATGAAAGCATTAGCAACAGACAAGAAACAGAACAGTACAGAATACAAAGCACATTCCCATAATTCTCATTGTTTAGACTAGTCTTCTGTTGCATTGGTAAGTTGAATTAGAGATGGACAAGAAAATGCAAATTTTCATCTAATTTGTGTTATAAATGCATGCACTGGATTGTCTTAGCAAGGAACTACATAGCATCCAAGGAGTTGACTTTTATTGCAGAAAACTGGATTAAAAGACAAAAACATGGCATTTATAGTGCAGACTTTATTTAATCAGGACATCCCATAGTACTTTACAGTCTACAGCATACTTTTGAATTAAGCCCAATGGATATAGGAGCAGAATTAGGCCACTTGGCCCAATGAATCTGCTCCACCATTTCATTGTGGCTGATCCAATTTTCCTCTCAGCCCCAATCTCCTCCCTTCTCCCCATATCCCTTTATGCCCTGACTATTAAATATACCCAATAACTTGGCCTCCGTCATTGTATTAACTCTATTAACATAGGGAAGAGACTGAACAAACACAACAAATTTGGAATTCAATAAAGCTTGAATAAATCACAGGAATATTGGGAATGCTATTTAAAAAATAGTATTCCAAATATTCCCAATAGTATATTGAAATCATTAATTGTAGAACATAGTGTTAGATTGTCATGCTAAAAAGCGGGTATCTCAGCTGTAAATAATACAGCTTGTCTGATGCATGATTCCATTCAACAAATCAGAATTCTAGTCCCCAGTGATTTCTGAAATAATTAACTCTCAACTCTAGAACTAAAAGATGAAAGTTGATGCGGGTTCACCTCTTTAAGAAAGAACCTCAGACTCACTGGTTTCTTCTCACCCCTTACAAGGATACAAATTGCAAGTTCATAGGCACAACACCAACTTGTTACAGAATAGAAACCATCAGATCCACCCTCATGCACTGTCTGGTTCATGACAGAAGGAGTGTTACTGGAAGAAAACCATTTACCTGACCTTCCTTCCAGAGTATCATGTATAAAAGTAATTTAAGTATAATAATAACTGAAGAAAAGGTACCAGATATTGTATAAATGGACTTAACAAGGCCCTGCATGGGAGGTCAGTCGAGAAGGTTCAGTGGCATGGCATTCAAGATTGGGTGGCAAAATGGATTACACATGGGCTTCGCGGGAGAAGCTACAGAGTGGTAGTGGATGGTTGTCTCTCTGAGGTCGAGCTGTGACAGTAGAGTGCCGCAGGGAATTGCGCAGGTCCACTGTTGTTTGTCATCTGTATCATTGATCTGGGCAATAATCTGATTAACTGCATCAGCAAGTTTGCAAATGACACCAGGATCGGGACTGTAGTGGGTAGAGGGGAAGACTAGCAGAGCTTGCAGTGGGATTGGACCGGCTGGAAAAAGGGGCTGAAAAATGGCAGATGGAATTTATTGCAGACAAGTGCAAGGTATTGCACTTCAGTAGAACCAGCCAGGATAGATCTTACACAGTGAACGGCAGGACACTAAGCAGTGCTGTAGAACAAAGTGATTTGGGAATTCAGCTCCATAATCCATTAAAAGTGGTGTCACAGGGAGATAGCATCATAAAGAAAGCTTTTGGCTCATTGACCTTCATAAATCAAAGTAGTGAGTACAGGAGATGGAATCTTATGTTGAAGTTATATGAGATGTTAGTGAGGCCTAATTTGGAGCATTGTATGCAGTTTTGGTCACCTACCTAGAGGAAAGATATAAATAAGGTTGAAAGAGTACAGAGAACATTTAAAAGAATGTTGCTGGAACTGGAGGACCTGAGGTATAGCAAAAGATTGAATGGGTTAGCATTTAATTCCTTGGAATGTAGAAGATTGAGGGGAGATTTGATAGAGGTATTTAAAATTATGAGGGGTCCAAATAGGGTAAATGGAAGCAGGTTTTTCCCACCAAGGTTGGGTGTGACAACTAGAGGTCATAGGTTAAGGGTGAAAGATGAAATGTTTAAGGGAAACATAGGGTTAAACTTCTTCACTCAGAGAGTCAAGAGTGTGTGAACTGAGCTGCCAGTGCAAGTGGTGCATGTGAGCTTGATTCAACATGCAAGAGAAGTCTGGATAGCTACATGGATGGCAGGGGTAGGGAGGGCTATGGTTCCGGTGCATGTCGATGAGAGTAAGCAGCTTAAATGGTTTGGCACAGACTGGATGGGCTAAAGGGCCTGTTTCCGTGCTGTACTTTTCTACAACTATAAAAGCACACTTACCAGTTCTTCATCAGCCCTCTCAGGATCAGTTTGAAGATCAATTGTGCAATATTCAGTGAGTTATTATAAACTAACTAAATGGTGCCTACATGTAAAAATCTGATTAAATGTGCATCTCTGGAACATAATCCAACATACCTCATCAGGGACCTGCAAAATAAAAAGAAGGGTAAATGAGCCTAAAGGCTTTCATAAAAAAGGCTATAAAAACTGCCTGAACCATATAAATTGAGCACGACTAAAGTCATGTATTCAGGTACAGAATTAACATAAAATCCATAGAGGTATCTTAATAACATCAGAACAGGGTCTTCATACTAAAATGTATTTTACACTGGTAAAATATCAGCACCAAATAATGCAAACACACTTACACTAAGAGCAAATGGGATTGTCTGTCATCATCTGCCCCCACAAGTTGCTCTGCTCCAAAAATCTTTCAAGTCATTTCACAGAACAGACCCACTTGTTTTGTTCTATCACAAAAATAATAACTCAAACCATTCCACCTTTCTTACTATACGTATGAGGTAGTGTCCAAAGATTCAGTGTCCATTTAGGAATCAGATGGCAGAGGGGAAGAAGTTGTTCCTGAATCACTGAGTGTGTGCCTTCAGTACTTCCTTCCCGATGGTAGCCATCTGAAAACGGCATGACCTGGGTGATGGGGGTAATTAATGATGAATGTCGCCTTTTTGAGGCATCGCTCATTGAAGATGTCCTGGGTACTACAGAGGCTAGTGTCCATGATGAAGCTGACTAAGTTTACAAGTCTTTACAGCTTATTTCAATCCTGTGCAGGAGAAAAACCCCTCCTCCCGAACCAGCCAGTATTCCCTTTTACTAGCTCTGGTAGATTTTAGCATTGTAAACATACTTGGAGGCTGGTCTAGGGATGAATGGATTTAATCTCAAGACTAATGTATTACCGGGGGACATCACGTGATGACGTAGGATCGAGACGCAGGGACCCAGCTCTCCCGTAAAAAGTTAATAAATTAATGTTTAAATGAAGAAAAGTTAGTCAATACTCTCTAAAAGTTGCTTATAAACGACTCCGGACTGTGTCAAGCTATGCCTCAAGGAAAGAAGATGAAGAAAACTAATACCGGGAAGACTACGCAAGTTGGAACAAGAGCGAGGCCCACGTCTACCGAGGAGCCGCGATCTCAGGTACATTGTATCGCCGGTGATACTGAACAGGAGATGGTGGCAACGCTTGTCACTTCCAAAGGAAAAAACCATCGTGAACTGCGCAAACGCGAAGGATGGAGCATGCGCAAACAGGAACAAAAAGAACTACAAAGCCCAGCTACCACTGCAACTGAAAGTGATAGCGAATCGGAGGGAGAATCAAATCTCTCGGAAGGATCAGCTGAAGGAGGTAAAAGTCCTTCTAGAAATATAGAAAAGACTTTGAGGCAAATAATGCGTAAATTAGACACATTAAAAGTAATTAAAAATAACCAAAAAAAACTCGAAAAAAAAATGACCAATATGGAGACTATGCTTGATAAAATGACAAAGAGACAGGAAAAAATGGAAAAAAGAATTACGGACTTGGAAACTACAACGGAAGACATGGTTGAAAGAATGGACAAAATGGAAAAGGAAAATACTGCTTGGACATCAGAAAGAAAACAATTTATGGAAAAAATTGATAAGCTTGAAAATCTCAGTAGACGAAATAATATTAAAATTGTTGGACTTAAAGAAGATATAGAAGGAGAAGATCCAATAAATTTTTTTCAAAAATGGATCCCTAAAAAATTGAAAATGGAAAGAGAAACTCCAATTGAGATTGAATGGGCGCATAGATCTTTAAGGTCAAGACCTCGAGCTGACCAAAACCCACGATCAATTTTGATAAAATGCTTACGATACCAAGACAAAGAAAAGATCCTGAAGGCCGCTGCCCAAAGTGCCAAAAATAGAAACGGGCCGCTGATGATAGCAGGGAAACCAATTCTTTTTTATCCTGATATAAGTTACAACCTGTTGAAGAGAAGGAAGGAATTTAACCCAGCGAAAAAAGCCTTATGGGAAAAGGGTTATAAATTTACAATGCGTCATCCAGCAACACTGATAATTTTTCTGGAGGACAGAAAATTTTTTTTTCCGACTATCGAAAAGCGGAGGAGTTTGTACAAGAACTTCCATCTATTCGCTAACTACACATAGAGGCTTCCAAACGTAATGGATTAAAGATGAAGATAGACCCAAGGAACAGAAGTGATGGACATTTATGGATATTACAGAAGAGAAAAGCAAAATTTTAGAAATACTAAATGAGAATAGTATTTTTTTTTTCTCTTCTTATACATATACTTTTTTATGTTGCGGGGGAGCTGGGAGGCTGTGGATCGGTTACTGCGGGATTCACGTGTGTAATCATGGCGGTTGCCATGACCCGTACAGCAGAGGGGGGTAATGTTGTGTCTTTTTTCCACAACATTAGTAGGGGGGTATTTTTTTTTTTCCCTTTATATTTTAATTTTTTTCTATCTTTTTGCCTGGATGAATGGTGGGGACACACATAGCAACATGGAGACTTTTATAAAGATTTCCCAGGATACCACGAAAGTGGAAAGATTAGGTATTATTATAGATTGAAAAGAAAAAGAACTTTAACATATATTTTAAAAAAAATGAGAACTCCGTGGAGCATGTGGGGATCTTCCAACATCCAGGCATTTCCTTTTTTTTTTCTCTTTCTTATTTTCTTAATAGGGATGTTAGGGGGGAGGGGTTAAGGGGAGGGGGTTGGGTAACACTTTTTTTTCATGCACATTTATTCTGTAACAATTTGAAAACAATAAAAAAAAAGTTTATAAAAAAAAAAAAGACTAATGTATTACCAACACCACACCATCATGTGGTATTGTGGCCAGAGATAGCCTACTGTCTTGCCAGCAATGGTTTATTGGTACTTCGATCACTCGGGAAATCCTCAAGAGGCAGTGCCTCAAGGAGGTGGCATCCATCATTAAATACCCTCACCATTTGGAACATGCTGTCTTCACATTAATACCATCAGAGAGGAGCTACAGGAGCCTGAAGACCTCTGCTGAATGTTTTAGGAACATCTTGTTTCTCTCCACTATCAGATTTCTGAACAGTCTATGAACACTACCTCGTCCTTTACACTATCAATTTATTTTTGGAACCTATCATTACTTTGCTGTCTTGCACTGCACTGCCGTCGCAAAGCAACACAGTTCAGCACATATGAAAGTGTTAATAAACCTGATTCTGATTCTGAGGGTGGTGGAGGGAGGTACTCCTACAGCACCAGATGCAAACTTGAAAGCAAATTCCATAGGTGGCTTTAGGCCATGTGCTTGGAAGTTTGGAAAAGGTAGTGAGGACTGCAAAGGTTACAGGGAGAAGGCAGCAGAATGGGGTTAAGAAGGAATCTAAATCAGCCATGATTGAATGACAGAGCAGACACAATGGGCTGAATGGCCTAATTCTGCTCCTATGTCTTTGTTCTAAATGGGGTTAGTATAGATAGGTACTCAGGCAGTGCAGGCACCTTGGACCCTGTTTCTGTGCTGTTATGACTTCATTCTGGAGATTTGAATGCCAAATAAAACCAACCATTGTCATATTTTTGATACAGAGACAACAACAGATCCCAGACGCTTGATGCTGCATCATCACTGAATAATGGAACCAATAAAATTAGAGGATTATTAAATGAATTTAAACTTACAAAGATACAGATTAAGTGCAGGAGTAAACAACAGCACCTTGAGCCCATTCCGTTTTTCAGTATTAACACTAGCAATATCTTTGGTAATTTTTTTGTGTTGAATTTGTAAATCCCAAAAAGGCATTTTATTGGACTTCCTTCACCTTTTAGTTTATACAGCAATAACAGGCAAAATGTTGAAACTTGCCTCATAGATAGCAAAGCCTACAGTATGCATGTCCTCTCCCATTTTCCGTTGCCGTCTACGATTCTTCTGAATCACCCCAACTAGAAAACTGCACAACTCATCTTCATCATCAGGATCTTCATCTGCTTCATTCAGAATAATCTTAAACTGAGGATTTGTCCAAAATGTCTCTGTGAATGGAAACCAAGAGACATTGATGTTAAGATATGCAATAACTGATGAATGTATACATAACAGAACAAGCAAATCAGTTTCATTTTCCTACTCCAATCTGAAAATGTCTGGGTAATGTGGGATATGAAGGCTTGATTATTATGTACTGAGATAGACTGACAACCCAGAGGACTGGACTATCAATCTGGAGCCACAAGTTCAAATTCTGCCATGGAAAAAGGGAAACATTTCTGCAGATGCTGGAAGTCCAGAGTAACACACAGAGTGCTGGAGGAACTCAGCAGGTGAGGCAGCCTCCATGGAAAGGAATAAAGACTCGAGGTTTCAGGCTGAGTCTTTTCATCAGGATTCGAAAGAAAGGGGAAAGGAACTAGAATAAGGTGGTGGGGTAGGAGTATGAGCTAGAAGGTGCTAAGTGTTGCCAGATGTGGGTGAAGGTAGGTGGGTGAGGGAAGGGTGATGAAGTGAGGTAAAGAGTGGAAAGGGGAAAGACGAAGAAGGAATCTGATTGGAGAGGAAAGTGAGCTATGGGCAAAAAGGGGAAAGAGGAGTGGCACCAGAGGTGATGAATGGCAGTTGAGAGGAGAAAAGGAACGAAGAGAGCCAGAATGGGGAATGGAGGAAAAGAAAAGGAGGAGGGGCAAGAAATTACCAGAAGTCAAAGAAATTGATGTTAATGCTGTCAGGTTGGAGGCTACCCAGATGGAATACAAGTTGTTGCTCCTCCAACCCGATAGTGGACTCATTGTGACTGTAGAAGGGGCCATAGACCAATATAGGGGAATGTGGACTGGAATTAAAATGGTTGGCCAGGGGGGAATCCTGCTTGTTGCAGATGGTACCAAGGTGCTCGACAAAGTGATCCCTAAATCTACATTGGTGAAACCCAAAGTCAGGGAGGCCAGACCAGGTGCACCAGATACAGTAAGTGACACTAATAGATTCACAGGTAAAGTGTTGCCTCACTGGAAGGACTGTTTTGGGCCCTGAATGGATAACAGAAATTTGAATTATGTAATCCAGAATAAAAACCTGACTTCAATTATCTGATCTCAATTATCAGTACCTCACTCTGGCCTATGTGCACCTCCAGAACAATTGGCATAACTCACTTTTAATGCTGGGTTCAGAATTTTAGAGCATGGAGTTATAATACACCTGTATAAAACATAAGCAATAGCTGGAATCTTGGGTGCAGTTCAAGCCACCACAGTAGGAAGGATGTGAATGCAATGGAGAAAGATCAGAGAAGATTCATTTGGATATTGATTAACAAACACAAGGAAATCTGCAGATGCTGGAAATTCTAACAACAACACACACAAAATGCTGGTGGAACACAGCAGGCCAGGCAGCATCTATAAGGAGAAGCACTGTCGACGTTTCGGGCCGAGACTCTTCGTCAGGACTAAACGTCGACAGTGCTTCTCCTTATGGATGCTGCCTGGCCTGCTGTGTTCCACCAGCATTTTGTGTATGTTGTTGTTTGGATATTGATTGCCTGGATCAGAACTCTTCAGATATGAAGAGGATTGGATAGCCTGGGCTTGTTTTCTGGGAGAGGGAGTGGGTATACAAAATTATAAGAAATAGTGTTGTTGGGTAGATAAAGTGTAGAAAAAAATACAAGGATAGTGCCAAGATTTGAACGTTGACAGTATGGAACAAGCTGTCAGCAGAAGGTAAGTGCAGGTTTAATTGTAACATTTAAGAGAAGTTTGGACAGGGACATGGACAGGAGAGGTATAGAGGGACTATACCTTGGGTCTGGTTGATGGAACTTGACACAAGATCAGGTCCAAAAAGAACTAGGTGAGTCAAAGGGCCTGTTTCTCTATTATAGTGCTCTATGACTTTATAAATTGGGATTAGTATAGACAGGTACTTGATGACCAGAATAGACACAGTGGGCCAAAGGGCCTGTTTCTGTGCTGTCTGATTATGTTTGAAATTGTTCATATTAATAGCTCAGCCAACAATGCCCATTTCTTAAAACCTCAATCTAATGAATGGATAATTACGAAATGTTAATGAACATTGTGTGTTGTATCATTGTTTGAGCTGCTATTTTATCACCTGCATAAGACAACAATTTTAAATGGTTAACAAGTGCCTTTAGTAGAAGCCATGTGGAGAACAGGAATAATTTGATGTTAAGGTAAGATTGGAGACATTTAATAGGAACCCGGGGGGGCAACATTTTCACCCTTACAGTGACCAGTATTTGGAGCGAGCTGCTAGTGGAAGTGGATGTGGTAGGTACATTATTAACATTTATGTCATAAAGAAAGATCTATAGAGATATGGGTCAAATGCAGGCAAATGTTGCCTGGACGGGAATCTTGGTTGGCGTTGAACAGCCGGGCCAAGAAATAAATTTAACACGATATGGTAATAAGCCTGATTTAAAAGGGCCAATTTTAATGCTCAAAAATTCTAAGTAATGAGAGAATAGAAGTAATGTCTTACTAATGAGAAAATGGGATATGCAGGAACGACTAAAAAAAAATTCATAAATAGACTGAGTCTTGAAACAGAAACCATACCAAAAAATGTTTTCTTGTCACTAAATTATCTTTGGATGAAGTAAGGAAAACATATTAGCAGAGCCAAAATCTTTCCAACAGTTTGGTTCCAGGACAGTGTTACCAGGGAATACACTGGATTCTACAGAATTACAATGATGAGGAAAATTGTAATTTTATACTTGGGAAGTTTCGACATCCCCCTGCAGAAGATCCAGTTCTCCAGGACCCATCGTAAACAATCATGCTCCATTTATGAACTTCATCGCTGGCAAGTGTGTCAGGGGTGAGATTGCAGATTTCCAGTCGAGAGAAATTCCTTAGAAATTCGGAAAATGCCATCCTAGAATGTGGAGATGTAACAAAATAAATCTGAAACTCTCTCAGGACAAAATCCTCACCTTGTCAAAGTATTGAAGACATTTATGAATGGACTTGTTTCTTATGCATTAAACGAGGTGGACAGACTGATGTACATTAATTACTACATAGGAATAGTAATTTCATCCATCTATTCTGGTGCTTGTTCAGAATCAGGTTTAATATCACTGGGTTAATATATGTCATGAAATTTGCTAACTTAGTGGCAGCAATACAATGATAAATAAGTCAATTACAGTAAGTATGTGTATTAAATGTGTATTTAATGTGTATTAAATAATTAAATTAAAAGTTGTGCAAAAACAGAAATAAAATAAAAATAAAGTGAGGTAGTGTTCACAGGTTCAATGTCCATTTGGGAATTATACAGCAGAGGGGAAGAAGCTGTTCCCGAATTGCTGAGTGTGTGCCTTCAGGCTTCTGTACTTCCTTTCTGACCGTAACAATGAGAACAGGGAATGTCTTGGATGATGGCGGTCCTTAATAATGGACGCAGCCTTTCTGAGACACCAGTCCCTGAAGGATGTTTTCACTAGAACTCAAGATGGAGCTGACTAATTTTATAACTTGCTGAAGCTTCTTTCGATCCTGTGCAGTCGCCAAAGTCACTTAGATCACATTTCTTCCCCATGCTGATGTTTGGTCTGAACAACAACTGAACCTCTTGACCATGTCTGCATGCATTGAGTTGCTGGCACATGATTGGCTGATTAGATATTTGCATTAACAAGCAGGTGTACAGGTGTACCTAATAAAGTGGCCATGAATGTACATCTCATTTGGCATGGACACATTGAGCCACAGGGCCTTTCTCCATTCTGTACAATACTACAAATCCATGACATTAACTCATCTACTCGCATCATTTGATCTGTTTCATTTTATTTCTAGCCCAGTGCCTGTCTAAATTTCTATTAAGATAGTGATTTCATCTGATACCACCAGCAGCAGAAAACTCCAAATATAAACTCTCTATACAAAAGACATTATTATCAAATCACATTTCTAACTCCTTCCTTTCACTTTGAGCCAATGCCCTTTTATTTTTCATGCCCTAACTATAGGATTCTGGGATTCTACACCTCTCATAATCTGATATCGCTCTATCAGGTTACCCCTCAATCTCCTTGGATCAACAAAAAACAAGCCCACCCTATCCAACTTCTCTTCATAATTTATGTCCAGGCATCATCCTGGTGAATCTGTTCTACACACTCTCCAGTACAAACCATATCCTTCTGATAATGTGGCAAGCAGAACTAGAACGGCCTAACCAGTGTTTTAACCTCCCAACTTTTACATTTTATGATCCAACCAATGAAAGCAATTGTCTTTCATCTCCACTCTATCTACCCAAGATTCCACTTTCAACGAACTATGAACCTGAACCACAAGGTCCCTCTGTTAGTCACTATTACTTAGTGTCCTTACCATTTACTGTATATAATCTATTTCTATTTTACTTCACATCACACTTGTTGGGAATAAATTCCATCTGCCCACATTCCACTCAACTTTTCATCTCAGCTACTCCCTTCTGCAGCCTTAGACAAACTTTCCTGCTATTCACACCACCAGCAACTTTCATTTCACCCAGAGCCTTAGTTATAATAATTTAAGATTATAATTATTACAATTACAAACCTTAGTTATACATTTCCATCCAAGTTGTCAATTTAAAAAGAAATCACAAACAAGGGTCCCAGCACTGGTTCCTGTGCTATACAATTGGTTACAGACTCCCAAAAAGAGAAACATCACCAATCCAATTTTCCATCTTTTTAGCTAGTTTGAGTTGGATCCAATGTGCCTTAAACTGCTGGACCAGACTATAATATGGGACTAGTCAGTTGTAATGAAAATTCCTTGACCCAAAGCTAAGGATGCCACGTGAACAGCAGAATTCTTTCATCATTTTCTGTTTTTCTTTCATTTCTCCATCTTCTGCAGCTCTTTTTTCCAACTAATATATCAATGTGGAAGCCAAAATTTCAATCCAAACCCTTTCACATGCTTCTTAAAAAGGTTTCTTTGGATCAGAGCTTTATAGCACTCACATTCAATCTTAAACTGTAAAAACTCACATGCTGGATTTCATGGGTCCCCGATAATCCAGCATATTTGTAATCCAGTATTGCCTCCATGATTCACCAGCTGCCTTCCCTTCAGGATCAGTTACTGCCACCTGAACAACGTTCCTATTTGCCAGATAACTAAGCTTTTACTCATGGTTTCTTGATTCAGCATCCCGTGTTACTAGCCTCACCAATTCTAACCACATTCACAGCAATTATCAAGACGACAGTCATAAAGTAATATAGCTATATGGATTTACCACTCTCTGGCTAAAAAAATCCTCCTTACCTCTGTTCTAAAGGGATGCCCCTCAACTTTGAGGATGTGCCCTCTAGTTCTGGATACACCCACCAAAGGGAACATCCTCTACACATCTATCCTAGCTAGACCTTTCAACATACTCTACTTTTCAATGAGATCCCCCCCGCATTCTTCTAAATTCCGGGGAGTACAGGCCGAAAGCTGCCAAACGCAGGTCATACGTTAACCCCCCCCCCATTCCCGTAATCATCTTCGTGAACCTCCTACGGACTCTGTCCAATGAATGACAACACATCCTTTCTGAGATATGCGGCCCAAAACTGCTGCCAATACTCCGAATGCAGCCTGACTAGTATTTCTTAAAGGCTCAGCATTATCATCTTGCTTTTATATTCTGTTCCCCTTGAAATAAATGCCAACATTGCATTTGCCTTCTTTACCACAGACTCAACTGTAAATTAGCTTTCTGGGAATCTTGCACAAGGACTCCAAAGTCCCTCTGCACCTCTGATATTTGAACCTTCTCCCCATTTAGATAATAGACCCCAGTATTGTTCCTTTTCCCAAAATGCATTAGCATGCATTTCCCAACACTGTATACCACCTGCCATTTTTTTGTCCATTCTTCCAAATTGTCCAAGTCCTGTTGCAAACACATTGCTTCCTCGACCTACCTATCCCTCCACATGTCTTCATAAATCTGCAAACTTTGGCACAAAGCCATTAATTCCATAACCTGAATCACTGACAAACAATATGAAAAGTAGCAGTCCCAGTACCGACCCTTGAGGAAGACCACTAGTTGCTGGCAGCCGAACAGAAAAGACCCCTTTTATTCCCACTTGCTGCCTCCGGCCTGTCCACCATTCCGCTACCCAAGCCAGTATTTTTCCTGTAAAGCCATAGGATTTTATCTTGTTAAGCAGCCTCATGTGTGGCACCTAATCAAATGCCTTCTGAAACTCCAAGTAAATGATATCCGCTGCCTCTCTTTTGCCCACCCTGCTTGTTATTTCCTCGAAGAACAGATTTGTCAGGCAATATTTCCCTTTACAGAAACTATGCTGACTTCGGCTTATTTTATCATTAGTCTACAAGAACCCTAAAACCTCATCTTTAATAATAGACTCCAACATTTTCCCAACCACTGAGTTTCTGCTAACTGGCCAATAACTTCTCTTCTTTTGCCTTCCTCCCTTCTTAAAGAGTGGAGAGACAGTTGCAATCTCCCAGTCCTCCGGGACCATGCCAGAATCAAGTGATTCTTGAAAGATCATGACCAATGCATCTGTTATCTCTTCTGCAACCTCTCTCAGGACTCTGGGATGATGTCCATCAGGTGACTTATCCACCTTAAGACCTTTGAGTTTGCCTAGCACTTTTTCCTTTGTAATAGCAATGACACTCACTCCTGCTCGCTGACACTCCCACACCTCTGGCACACTGCCAGTGTCTTTCACAGTGAAGACAGATGCCAAGTACCCATTAAGTTCATCTGCCATTTCTTTAACCTCCTTTGCTACCTCACCAGCATCATTTGTCTGGTCCAATAGCAACTCTCACCTCCCTTTTATGCTTCATATAACTATAAAAAAATTTGGTATCCTTCCTTATATTATTGGCTAGTCTGCCCTTATATTTCATCTTTTCCATTCTTGTAGTTTTTTTAGTTGCCTTTTGTTGGATTCTAAAAGCTTCCCAATCATCCAACTTCCCACTCACTTCTGCCATCTTATATGCCCTTTTCTTGGCTTTTATGCAGTCCTTAACTTTCCTTGTCAGCCACAGTTGCCTACCCCTGCCATTTGAGAACTTCTTTCTCTGTGGGACATAACTATCCTGCGCCTTGTGAACTATTCCCAGAAACCTCAGCCACCTCTGCTCTGCTGTCATCCCTGCCAGTATCCTCCTCCAATCGACCTGGGCAGATCCTCTCTCCTACCGCTGTAATTCCCTTTATTGCATTGCGATACTGATACATGCGAGTAATGCTTCTCCCCCTCAAACTTAGCTTTACCTCTATCTCCACAAGTTTTCATGTTGAATACTTCCTTTACACATCCAGCTACCAGTTTGCTTAGCTTGTCATTAAACTATTTATAAAATCAAGGAGAAATTCATTTTTACCAGAATTCTCCATTCTCTGATCGGTCACAAAGGCGCTCTCTTTCTTCATCAGGGACACATCCCCACTCTGATGCACTGGAATTAGATGAAAAGTATAAAAGGTAATTATGTTGTCACTGTTTACAGGAATGGCACATGAACATAAACATCATCTTTTCTCATGAAAGCTCAAAATTATCTAGATGAATGCATAATACTTGAAACCTTTAGGAACAACATAATCAATGTTGGAGTACTCTCAGTAATGCACTTGGTTCCTCTTAAAGATGAGAATCAGACTTTAGTTTGGTTGCAAGGCGTAACTGGAATTTCAGAAATGGCTTAAAAATATTTTGTTGTTAACGTCAGTTATCAAAAGCAGTTTCTCAGTTTGCACCTGAGAGAAACAGGAGAAAGGATACGATTAGAGACAGAGCAAAGAGACTGTTCACTACGAGTTTTTGAATGTAATCTGTATCGTCATTATGCATGCAGTTTAAAACTGCAGTCAGTCCCCAGGTTATGTAAAGATTCCACTACCGAGAACAGTCTGTTAATTGAAATTTCCAAGTCAGAAATGATCAATTTCAATGAGGGCTGCTTAACATGAACATTTATCATTTTCCCTATGTAATTACAATGGTACAGAGGTCCTACATCCAATTGGCAAGATTTGTTGATCTTTAAGTGTGAAATATATTGTTAGATATTTTACAAATATTAATTGAAGAGATTGTCTTGTTTGTTTCCATAGCAAATCCCTTATGCATGTGACACAGGAGCTGCATTGTAATTACTGCAAGGAAGTTAAATGTAAGGAGTTTGTTTTTTTTTTAAAGTGATGCACTAAGTTAATGCTAACAATTAGTCATCCACTTATTTTTGACATAAGTGTGATGAATCTCTGGAATTGTTGGCCATGGAGGGCTGTGACGGTTACATAGTCCAGAATTCCCGCTTGAATCTCAGCATAGCAATATTCACTCCAGGATGCCAAAGCTCCTCTTGATGACTAATCAGAGGCAGGTACATTGCCCAGATCACTTATGGTTGAATGCCTCATGATGTCACTGCTTTCGGGAAGAGGGGTCTTGGCTTGTCACAGAAATATCCATCTATTAACATAGGTCAGCAAAATTCAAAAGAATGGATTAAGGATCATAAACATTTGATAACCATCAACATAAAAATTACACAAAATAACCTACTTGTCAGACCAGCTTCCAGTCCACTCTACTTGACCCCAAGGATTCCTGACTCGGATCAATTTTTCCTGATCACCTTGATAGCTCACCTACAAGATTAAAACTACATCCTCAATTTATTTCTACATTATTCATCACTAAGACAACAGTTCTTCAGTTCTACAGCAAAAATATGCATTCATAAGTTATCTTTAATATAGGAAATTGCCTCAAGGTGCTTCAAGAGTTTCAGCAAATAAAACTTGGCGAGGACGAAGCAGATGTTACAATATTCATCCAAAACTTGTACAAAGAGGAAATTTTTATGAATCCCTTAAAGTAAGAAAACAGAGAACATGAAGTAGGAAGATCTTTCAGGAATTGGGAAGGGCATGTCAGTGAAGAAATTTGAAAAAAAATGTTTAAATTATAGGTGCTATTAACTGGGAAGCAAATCATAGATTTTAAATAGAGGTGTGATTGGTGAACAGAACTTGCAATGGATTAGACAAAGGTAGAAGAGATTTCCACAGATTCACCACCTACTGACTGAAGAAATTTCTCCTCATCTCTGTTCTAAATGGAAGTCCCCCTATAATGAGGTTGTACCATCTTGTCATAGACTTCACTACTGTAGGAAACGTACTCCCACATCAACTATCTAGGCCTTTCAATATTCAATAAGATCCCACCCCCCCCCCCATTCTTCTACATTCCAGTCAGTACAGGCCCAGAGCCGTCAAACACTCCTCATATGATAAGCCTTTCATTCCCAGAATCATTTTTGAACCCTCTCCAAAGATTTTGGGTCCAAAACTGCTCACAATACTCCAAAGTGAGGCCTCACTAGTCCATTGTAAAGCCTCAGCTCTACATCCTTGTTTATATATTCTAGTCCTCTCAAAATGAACACTATTTGCCCTCTTCACTGCTGACTCAACCTGCAAGTTAATCTTTAGGGAATCCTGCATGAGGACTCCCAAGTCCCTTTTCAACTCAGATTTTTGCATTTTCTCCCCATTTAGGAAATAGTCCATGGCATTTTTGTTCCTTCTACCAAAGTCCATGACCATGCACTTCCCTACAGTATTTTCCATCTGCCACTTCTCTGCCCATTCTCCTAATCTGTCTAAATCCTTCTGCAGCCTCCCTGCTATCTGAACACTACCTGTCCCTCCACCTACCTTCGTATCATACACAAACTCGGCCACAGCCATCAATTCCATATTCCAAATTATTGATATACAACATAAAGAGAATTAGTCCCTACACCAACCCCTTTGAAACACTGCTAGTCACTGGCAGCTAATCAGAAACGACTCCCTTTATTCCCACTGTTTGCCTCCTGCCAATCAGCCACTGCTCCATCCATGCTAGAATCTTTCCTGTACTGTCAGGTTTCTTATCTGGCTAAGCAGTCATGTGCAGCACCTTGTCAATAGCCGCCTGAAATCCAAGTACACAACATCCATTGATTCTCCTTTGTCTGCCTTGCTTATTTCCTCAAAGAATTCCAATAGATTTGTTATGCAATATTTTCCTTTTAGGAAACCATGCTGACTTTGGCCTACTTTATCATGTGCCTTCATGTACTCTGAGATCTCACCCTTAACAATCGACTCCAACATCTTCTCAACCACTATCAAGCTAACTAGTATACAATTTATTTTCTTCTTCCTCCATCCATACTTAAGAGTGGAGTGACATTTGCAATTTTCCAGTCCTCTGGAACTATGCCAGAATCTAGTGATTCCTGAAAGCTCATAACCAATGCCTCCACAATCTCTTCAAATACCTCTTTCAGAACACTGGTCCAGGTGACAGTGGATAATCAGGCAGAACTAATTTTTCGCTTACAAGACTGAAATGTCAGGGTCATTGTCAAGGAGAAGGGTTTTGGGTCAATCACCAGGTCTTCCTAGGACAGGCTGTTGGGTACAAGTGTTGGGACATCACATTACACCAGTACAAGATGTTGGTGAGACTGCACATGGAATATTGTGTGCAGTTATGGTCATTGTACGGTAAGAGTTAACATGGAGAGGGTGCAGAAAACATTGACAAGGATGTTTTCAAGACTAGAGGGCTTGAGTTATAAGACGGACTAGGACTGTTTTCCCTGGAGTGGAGGAGGGCAAGGATTGACATTGGAGGTTATTTTTTTAAATCATGAGAGGTACAGACAAAGTGAATGGTCGCAATCCCTTTTCCCCAAGATAGGGGAATTTAAAAAGTACAGGGTAAAGCGTAGGGTGAGGTGAAAGATTTAAAGGGGATTTGAGAGGCAAGTTTTTCCACCCAGAGAGTGGTAGGTATATGAAAAAAGCTGCCAGAGGAAATAGTGGGGACGGATATAATTATAACATTGAAAAAACATTTGGACAGGTACATGAATAGGAACATTTTAAAGGGAAATGGGGCAAATGTTTTATACAGCTGCAGCATGACTTTCTGACCCTATATTCAAGGCCCTGATTGATGAAGGCAAGAATGCCATATGCCATGCTTTACCACCTTTCCTACTTGTGATGTCGCTTTCAGGGAACTATATCCCAATACACTTTACTGCTAATGAAATACATTTTAATGTGTAACTCTGATGGCAATTCACAGTCCCACCAAATTTTCTCAAACTGCAGTATGGCAGTGACTAGAGATGCTGTTAAATGATACACATTGTCTGGGACACCCACGATAACCCCACTGCTTGCTTTCAACACAAAGTAATTTATTCTCGTTTTGGAAAGCACACAGAGCTGGAATAAGTATCTGATCTTAAAGATGGCACTCTGATGGTGTAGTGTTCCCTCGGTATTGCAAAGAAGTATTAGTCTGGAATTTATACTTAAACCTTAAAAGTGAAACTTCATTCCACAATCTTCTTACTTGCTCTAGGGTGGTACTAAATGAAAGGCAGTTGACAGAGTCAAGGTGTCAGTGCCAGAAGAAAGGTGTTTAGCACAGATGAGGCAGCTGCAGTTTCATTCCAGGGTAGCGCCAGGACGTGGTCTAGCCAGATCGAGCAACAAGTACGTTCGAGTTTGTGACAGGTAGGCCCAATGATATGCTGCAGCACCGTAAGAGTTTTTCTGGAGAGAGGAATTTGAAAGGAATGTATGAGCAAAAGTGCCAGATAGATGAGAGAGTTTGCAGGGAGAGCTGTGCTTGACTGTTTTGGCAACAAATAGAATGCCATAGGCTCGCTCTACTTGTGTAACCACTTGCTTCAATCAGCACGACTCAACCGTTTAAAGGGAGAGGGAGTGACTCCCAGGGAAACTGCACAGAAATGGTGAACGATGAGGAAACACTAGAATTAGGAGTACGAGTTAATAAAACACTCGTTTTCAGACTTACTGTTTCTGCTCCAGTTACAGAGTAAGCATGTCCTTTGACCAGCTGCTGCGAAGTAATAGCCTCCGTTTCTGCTGAGCTTGTGATCTAATTCATAGTCAAATAAATCAGCATTCATTAATCAACATACATTCATCACACAAGTCAGTTAATTGAATTTATTACTTATATAATGCACGATATCTTGTGCTACTTTATTTTTCCGTGAGTAGTACTACAGAGCACCGTGAGTAGGCCACAGAAGTAATATCAAAACACTGGGGAATGGCAAATGTTATTCCTTTGTTCAAGAAAAGTAACAGGGATAATCCTGGGAATTATAGAGTTGTAGTAGTGGAGGGCAAAATATTGGAGAGGGTTCTTAGAGACACGAACATTTGGAGCAACACCCTAATTAGGAATACTCAATATGGCTTTATGATGGTGGCCATGCCTCACTAATCTGACTGAATTATTTAAGGAAGTGACAAAAGATATTGATGAAGGTAGAGCAGTGGATGTGGTGCACATGGATTTTAGTAAGGCATTCAGAAAGTCAGAAGGCATGGGATCCAGAGAAACTTGGGTACGTGGATTCAGAACTGGCTTGCCCACAGAAGGCAGAGAGTGTTTGTAGAAGCAGCATATTATGCCTGGAGGTTGGTGACCGGTAATTTTCTGCAGGGATCCCTGCTTTTGTGATGTTTATAAATGACTTGGACGAGGAAGTGGAAGAGTGGGTTGGTAAGTTTGCAGATGATATGACAGTGTAGATGGTTGTAGGTTACAATGGGACATTAATAGGATGCAGAGCTAGGCTGAGAAGTGCCAGATGGAGTTCAATCTGGAAAAGTGTTAAGTGATTCACTTTGGAAGCTCAAACTTGAAGGCAAGTATAGGTTAATGGTAGGATTCTTATCAGTATGGAGGAACAGAGGGATCTTGAGGTCCATGCCTATATATGCCTTAAAGTTGTAGCACAAGTTGATAAAGTGGTTAAGGTGGCTCATGGTGCTTTGGCCTTCATTAGTCGGGGGGTGGGGGGGAATTGAGTACCAGGTGTATAAAGCTCTGGTCAGACCACATTTGGAATACTGTGTTAAGTTTTGATTGCCTCGTTAAACTTCGTATGTGGAAGTTTTAGAGAGGGTGCAGAGAAGATTTACCAGGATGCTGCCTGGATCAGAGAGCGTGTCTTATGAGGAAAAGTTGAGAGTGCTAGGGCTTTTTTCTTTGGAGAGAAGGAGGATGAGAAGTGACTTGACAGAGGTGCAGGATGATAAGAGGCATAGATAAGTGTGACTTTTCCCTCAGCACAGAAATGAGTGACATGAGAGGTCATCATTTTAAAGTGGTTGGAGCAAAGTACTTTGTCTGAGGAAGGATGTTTTAGTTTTTTTAAAAACACAGAGTGGTGGGTGCATGGTAGAGGTAGGTACATCAGGAACATTGAAGAGACTCTTTAGATAGGGACATGGATGAAAGAAAAATGATGGACTACGTGAGAGGGAAGTGTTAGACAAGTCTTAGAGTTAGTTAATAGATCAGCACAACATCGAGGAGCAAAGGGTCTGTACTATGCTGTACGGTTCTATGTTCATGTACAATTACTCTTCTCGTCCACAGCTTCCCCCCACCATGTCACCATGTGCTTAGTCAGGAAGTTTAAAACTTTAACCAAGTTCAAAGGTCTTCAAATAGTTTGAATGACAATACAGCTTAAGTAGGCAGCACCACATTATAAAGCAGTGAGTCTATCTTTTCTACAAGGTAGATTTTGAAAAGTTTCTCGTTAGGATTTGTCTCTGCTGCTGAAATTCTGCCAACAATAGTTGTGTTATCAGCAAACTTATAGATGGCATTTGAGCTGTGCCTAGCCCTCACAATCATGGATGTAGAGCGAGTCAGACATCCTTGAGGTGTGCCAGTATTGATTGTCAAAGAGGACGAGACGTTATTTCCAATCTGCTCTGATTGTGGTCTCCCAATGAAGAAGTCAAGGATCCAGTTGCAGAGGGAGGAGGTACAGAGACCCAGGTTTTGGAGCTTATTGATTATAACCGAGAGTATGATTGTGTTGAAGGCTGAGCTTTAGTCAATAAACAGCAGCCTGATGGTGAAATAATCACCGATAAAAGCAAGCAGATGGAACGCTGGGTAGAACACTACTCTGAGCTCTACTCGAGGGAAAATGTTGTTGTTAGCTCAGCCTTTGATGCCATCGATTGTCTACCAGTCATGGAATGAACTCGACTCCGAACCAACCATTGAGGACCTCAGCAAGGCAGATGACAGTCTGGCCCCAGGGAAACCTCCTGGCAATGATGGGATTCCCCCAGACCTGATCAAACAGCTCACTCCTCCAATCTTTACATAAGGTCCTCTGTCAGTGCTGGAAGGAAGGAGTCATACCACAGGATATGTGAGACTCCAAAATAATCACTTTGTACAAAAACAAGGGTGATAGGAGCGACTGCAACAACTACAGGGGTATCTTCCTCCTGAGTATTGTCAGCAAAGTCAGCTCGCGTAACTCTGGCATGTCTAAAAACTCTGGCAGAACGGGTCTACCCTGAGTCCCAATGTGGTTTACGCGCAAGGAGGTCAACTGTCAACATGATTTTCTCACTCCGTCAACTCCAGGAGATGTGCAGGGAAAAACAGAAACCCCTTTATGTCACTTTCATCAACTTGACCAAGGTATTTGACCTTGGACAAAAACCAGAGGACATGGGTTAAGGGTGAAGGGGGAAAAGTTTAAAGGGAACATTAGGGGGGGCTTCTTCACACAGAGTGGTGGGAGTGTGGAATGAGCTGCCAGATGAAGTGGTAAATGCGGGCTCACTTTTAACAATTAAGAAAAACTTGGATAGGTACATGGATGAGAGGTGTATGGAGGGATATGGACCAGGTGCAGGTCAGTGGGACTAGGCAGAAAAAAGGTACAGCACAGCCAAGAAGGGCCAAAAGGCCTGTTTCTGTGCTGTAATGTTCTATGGTTCTATGGTCAGCAGGGATGGGCTCTTTCAGATTCTCCTCAAGACTGGCTGTCCCCTGAAACTCCGAAGTATCATCAAGTCATTCCACGATGACATGGGGGCCGCTGTTCAGTATGATGGCAGCTCATCAGAACCCTTCACTACTCGTAGTGGGGTCAAACAAGGATGCGTGTTGGCCCCAACATTATTCGGCATCTTCTTCTTTATGCTATTGAAGCACGCATCTGCGACATCGGCAGAAGGCATCTACATGCACACCAGGTCTGACGGGCGGCTGTTCAACCCTGCGCGCCTGAGAGCAAGCACAAAGGTGCGAAAGATCTTAATACGAGACATGCCCTTTGCTGATGATGCTGCTATAACCTCACACACCAAACAGCAACTACAAACTCTCATGGACCACTTCCCTAAGGCATGCAAGGACTTCAGGTTTATCATCAGCCTAAAGAAAACAAATGTCCTTGCTCAGAATGTACTGGAGACACCAGTCATTACCATCGACAGTTACGATCTAGAAGTGATCCATGAGTTCACATGCTTGGGGTCAATCATTAGCGACACTCTCTCCCTCAATGCTGAAATCAATAGGCTTATTGGCAAAGCAGCATCGATCCTTACTCAACTCTCCTTGTGGGTCTGGGAGACTCTGACACCCGGTACAAAGACCAAGACAATGCATGCGCTATCAGCACCCTCCTGTATGGTAGCGAGACTTGGACTACCTACACCAAGCAGGAGAGAAAACTCAATAGTTTTCACCTGCGCAGGCTTCATCCTCTGCATCGCCTGGAGAGACAAAGTCCCAAACTCTGAGGTCCTCTCCCACACTGGACTTCCCACAACGTTCATGCTTTTAAGACAACGCAGATTGCGCTGGCTGTGCCACGTCCGTCGTGTGAAGGATGGTAGTCTGCCAAAGGACATCCTCTACAGAGAACTAGCAACAGGCAAGAGGAACGTTGGTAGACCCCAGCTTCGCTTCAAGGACCTCTGCAAGCGCGACATAAAAGCCTTAAAAATCAACACAGAGTGCTGGGAGGATACAGCAGATGACCGTAACAAATGGCGAGGTACTCTTCAGCAACACCTAGAGCAAGGCGAAAGAGTGATCCTGAGTCAGTTTGAGGAGCGGACAGCTAAACAGAGAACATAGCGGACACCCTACACATGCAGCAACCGTGGCGGAGCCTGCCGTTCTAGGATTGGCCTCTATAGGCACAGTCCATGCTGCTCAACAAACCAGCGACTACCAGAGGCACAGTACCCATGATTGACCACGACCGACGGAGGACACACACACACACACACACACTCTGCAGGTATTGCTATTGCCTAGGTGATCAAAGGCCAAGTGGAGAGCCAGTGAGATTGCATCTTCTGTAAAGCTATTGTAGCAAAAGCCAAATTGCAGCATGTCCAGGCCTTTGCTTGGGCAGGAGATGATGCTAGCCATGACTAACGTCTCAAAGCACTTCATCACTGTTGTTGTGAGTGAACTGAGCGATAGTCATTGAGGCAATTCACACTGCTCTCCTTGGGCAATGGTAAGATTTCATCCCTTTGAAGGAAATAGGAACCTCCAACTGCAGCAGTGAGACTGAAGATATGCTTGAACACTCCCACCAGTTAGTTGGCACATATTCTCAGAGCCCTTCCAGGTACGTCATCAGGGCTTGATGCGTTATGAGGGTTCACCGACTCGAAGAATGTTCTGACGTTGTCATCCAAGATCATTTTCACAGGGTCACCAGATGCTGCAGGGATTGACACAAGTATAGTTTTTTCCTCCCTTTCAAAGTGTGATTAGGTGGTGCTCAGCTCATCTGGGAGTGAAGCATCACAGCGATTAGGTTTCACTTTGTAGGACATAATAGTCTGAAAACCCTGCCACAGCTGATGTGCATCCAATTCCACCTCAATGGGAATTTATTTTTTTTTACCGTTAAAGTGGATTTCATGTATAGTTCTGGATCACCAGTCTTCAATGCCACAGATCTAGCTCTCAGCAGACTATGAATCTCCTGGTTCACTCAATGCTTTTGGTTTGGCTATGGTATGTTCTTGAAGGCATATACTCATCCACACAGGTCTTGATGAAGTCGGTGACAAATGTGATGCATTCATTCAGATTCGAAGATGAATCCCTGAATATCATCAAAGCAGTCCTGTAAGCCTTCCTCCACCTCCAACCACAGAGACGAGGAGTAATTTATTTAGCCAGAGGTCGGTAAGTCTGCGGAATTCATTGCCATAGATGGCTGTAGAGGCCAAGATATTCTGTATATTTAAAGCAGAGGTTGTTAGCTTGTTGATTAGTAAGGGTGTCAGGTTACAGGGAGAAGGCAGAAGAATGGGGTTATGGAGGGTCAATAAATCAACAACGATGGAATTGCAAAGTAGACTTGATGGCCAAAGGTCTCAATTCTGCTCTTATATCTCATGGTTTTATGGAGTTAGCAAAAACTTTAAACCAAAATGTAAACCAAGGATGATGAGCTCTGGGTTAAGATGATACTCACATTAATAGAACAGCCAAGTAGTGACCCACTTCTTAATGCCTTTTGTATGATCTTAAAGAGATTGTCTGGTGCTTCATTTAGTTCATACCACTCTGAAATTCCTCCTGTAAAATCTTCAAACCCCTCTGTTGTGGATCCTCCGGACAGTGCTTCGTAGGACCCATTTAACCTGGAAAATGAATATTACAATTAATCCGTTGTGAGAACACAAGACGACAAGAAAATTGGTGCAGGAGTAGGTTCCTCAACCCACAATCCTGTCCCACTGTTTGATATGATCATGACTGATCTGGTCCATCTCTTCTTCTTTGCCAATTGAATAATTAAGACGGTATTTCACTTGCAAGACTCAATCCAGCAGGAGAAACAAATACCTTTTTGAGGAAATGAAAGCTGGCGAGAAATAGTAGGAAAAAAACATTCAGACTTGGTGCTGGTGGTGGTGGTTAGGGATGGGAGGTGTGAATCAGTCTGCAAATGGGCATTTCTGGAGTCTGAAGACACACGTTCAAAGTTTTAGCAACAGCTTCTACCCTCCACCATTATATTTCTGAACAGACAATGAACTAACCCTTGATCACCATCCCACTATTTTACACTACTCATTGAATTTAAACATATATTTCTTATTGTAATTTATATTGTTATGTATTGCACTGTAATGCTGCCGCAAAACAACAAATTCACAACATATTTCAGTGATATTAAACCTGATTCTGATTCCCAGCTCTCAGAGTGGATGGCAAAAATTCAACAGTATGAGAAGTCCACATTCCTTCACTGGACCCCAGGAAGCACTTGTGGCTTTTGTTGAAGGAAAGTTTAAAAGTTGATAACAATGACTCTTTTGGGCCGCATTGTGTCTCCCACAGGTTTCAGCTTCACAGTAAGCTGCTGGGGCTTCCATCTCAGCCCACTGAAGTAAAATAGGAATTAGGACCAGATATCTAAATTTGAAACAGATGACCTTCTGGCTTTGTGACTGCTCAATTCAACTTCTTTAAATCCAAAATGGTCAGCTCGCCACAGTTCCAATATGGGAAAGTAATTTTAACACTATTTAACTTTGTGGAAGAAGCCAGAGTCTGGTCATAGAGGGTTACCTCTCTGATTGGAGGCCTGTGTCTGGTGGTGTGCTACAGGGATCAATGCTGGGTCCTTTGTTATCTATCGCAATGATCTGGATGATAGTGTTGTTAACTGGATCAGCAAATTTGCAGATGACTCCATGATTGGGAGTATAATGGACAGCAAGGAAGGCTATCGTGGCCTACACAGGGGTCTGCATCAGCTGTAAAAATGGGTTAAAAATGGCAGATGGAATTTAATGCAGACAAGTGCAAGGTTTTGCACTTCGGTGGGACCAACCAGGGTAGGTCTTAAACAGTGAATGGCAGAGCACTGAGGAGTGTGATAGGACAAAGATCTGGAAATACAGTACATAATTCATTGAAAGTGGTGTCGCAGGTAGGTAGGGTTGTAAAGAAAGCTTTTGGTACATTGGATTTCATAAATCAATGTACTGAGTACAGGAGATAGATGTTACATTGAAGTTGTAAATTGTAAGGCCGAATTTGGTATATTGTGTGCAGTTTTGATCATCTACCTACAGGAAAGGTGTGAACAAGGTTGAAAGAGTACAGGGAAAATTCACAAGGATGTTGCCAGGTTTGGAGGACCTGAGTAATAAGGAAAAATTAAATAGGTTAGGACTGTATTGTTTAGAATGTAGAAGACTGAGAGGAGATTGAATAAAGGTACACAAATTAATGAGGAGCATAGATAGGGTAAATGCAAGCAGGTTTTCCCCCCCCCCCACTGAGGTTGGGTGGGATTATAACCAGAGGTCTTGTTTTAAGGGTGAAAGATGAAAAGTTTAGGGGAACACGAACAGAAACTTCTTTAATCAGTGTGGAACGAGCTGCCAGAACAAGTGGTCTATGCGAGTTTGATTTGATAGGTTAAGGGTAATTTAGGAAAGTGCATGGATAGCAGGGATATGGAGGGCTATATTCCAGTGCAGGTCATTGGGAATAGGCAGTTTAAATGGCTTTCAGCACTGACTAGATGGGCCGATTGGCCTGTTTCCATGCAGTACTTCTCTATGACTCTATGCCTCTGCCTGATGAGTGAACAAAAACACTACGTACAAATATTACATTATTAAAATAACGTATGCCATTCATACAATTTTACATATAACCCATAAAGAATAACCTGGTCGCAGTGGCTCCCCCCAGTAGGGGGCTTTGCTTCCATGATGGGGTGTGGGGCTTCTGCCGGTACACATGGGGGGAGGGAGGCTTTGGATTCTGTCATTTATTCAATGGGGTTTGTTGTTTTGTGGATGTCTGTGGGGAGTAAGAGTTTCAGGTTGTATACTGTACATTCTCTGAACCATTAGAACAAAGATTGACACAGTCAATGTGCAAAAGACAAACTGTGCAAATACAAATAAATAAGTAATTGGTACTAAGAACACGAGTTGTGGAGTCCTTCATGGAATACTCTAAGATACCGCTGGCAGTTTACGGTGATGTTTTGCGGGCGGCTGGAGGTAAAGAAGACAACTGTGCGGGGGAGAGGACAGCTGGCTCCCATCTCAATATTGGCACACCAGGTGACCAAATGACGTACATATTAACTGTACAAACTGTTTCTGCTCAAACACAGCTTGTTCTGTGGGTAATGTAAAGGAGGAGATTGCTGAACACGATGTCAGCAACCTGTTTAAAACAGTTTGAATAAGGCGTGGCAAGAGAAACCTTTGTAATTTTCATTGTGTACTAACTCAGTGTGAAGAAACATTATCTGTGCAGATGGGCGTGTTTAAAATCTGGGCAGTTTTTATTTATTTAAAGTTCTTTTTGAGATACAACAGGGTAACAGGCCTTTCTGGCCAAAAAGCCTGCACCATCTCATCACACCCATGTGACGAGTTAGTACCCAATTCAGTTGGAAGAACCTGAACAACCGAGTTGTACAAATATTAAAAGCAAAGCAAAAAAAAGTTATGGGTAAAAATGCAATTTTCTCTTGCTGCTATTTTTACAGTACTTACTTTGAATAAGCTTTCTCCAGCAGAGCACTCCAGAACTCGTTCCCTGAAGCTGAGTGCACAAACATCAGCTCATTGTCCTTCGTGGGCAGCCTGTCATCGATCACCACATCCACCCATTCTCCGTACTGCCAGAACTACACCGGAACATCAGAGATTACTTGCAGCTTCCCTCAATTCCATTAAATCCCAAAATTTCAATAAATACAGATTTTTAAATATATCATGCCTCTGATTATACACAAAATGCTGGAGGAACACAGCAGGCTAGGCAGCATCTTTGGAAAAGAGTAAACAGTTAACGTTTCGGGCAGAGATCCTTCATCAGGACTGGGCTTCCAGCATCTGCAGATTTTCTCTTGCTTGTGAGGCCTCTAATTATAACCTACTTTAGCAAAACTCTACATACAGCTGAGATAGCTTTGCTTTAAGAATTTTCAGTGTCTAAAACAATCACAGGATGAACAGAATAGATGCAAATTTTTATGTTTAGAAACTCCAGAATATAAAACTACTAATTGAAAGGAAATATGGAGTTGGGAACGCCCGTCTTAGTTTCAATTTTTATTTAAGCAAGGTGCGCACAATTATAATGTGGAGGCATAATAACGTATGCCATTCATACAATTTTACATATAACCCATAAAGAATTTAAGCAAACAAAGAATACTTAATCAAACAATATATTTACAATATTACTCGAATATTACTGAAATAGTAAATACACAACACAGGTATACTATTTCAAGTAAACATGTAAAGGAAACGGGCAGGTGACAGAACAATATCACACAAAGGATAAAGTGACACTGACCATTTTGGATTGAATCAATGTTCTAACATCTTTACATTAAAAATCCCTTCGGTTGCTGGATGCTGCCGATTGCAGCCTCCGTTCTCAACCCTAACTCAAGATATTTTATCTGCCTTTCTTCTTCCCCTTCCATCCATTTACTTGTGATTCCCAGCACTTTTACCCATCATGCACACTCAAATCTTGACATGCACTTTGAATAGACAAAGCTTCACATAACTCTTTGCTCCTTGTAAAGAAGGATTCTTAAATTCATCCTGCTCCGTTACAGTAAAATTTTGAAGTAGAAGTCATTTGATTTACCCGAAAATGGAAAATTCCTGCATAATCAGAGCTAAAGTCTTGTCCTTCAGGCACCACTCTGTGTAGAACCTCATTGTTCAGGGTCAGTGATGCAATGGCAGCCAAAAGCCAGCAGTCACCTATATAGGAAAACAAGAGACAATGTTATATTCCATAATCTATGCAAATGCACACTTTCAGATATCAGCTTTATTTATCGCAAAGTTCCAGAGGCATCCCTGTGTAAAACAATAGAGTTTCAGCATTAAAACTCTGAGGTGGGAGAACCTATGGGTGAGGTGAAGTTTAGAATGGAGGATGGATGGAAGCATTTGTAAGGCAGAAAAAGGCAATTAAGGACTTTGTGGACATTCTCCTGATAAGAACATGAGAAAACAACATTCATAAGAACATAACCGATAGAATAAATAGGTTATTCTATCACTTGTACCTGCTTCACCATTCAATAAAACCATGGGTAACCAGTTGACTGAGTATCACCCTACTACATTGATCCCACTTGACCCGAAATATTAATATCAAAAAATCTTTCTCTGTTTTAAATAGATCAATCTTTGACTGTCTTTAGACAGTGATCCATCCTCATCCAGTTAAGTTAAATGTGATCAACTTTCACATTTGTGTTTCTATCATGCTCATCCTAGTGCAGGAGATTTTACCATTACGTGGGTAACCAGCATGGTGGAAAATGTATTCTGTTCACACCTTGTCCATAAGTGTGCTTATATTCTTAAACTTTCTTATATCAACCATAGAGAGCAATCAGTATTTGGACAATTCTTCCTTTCAGATACTTACATAGCAAAAGCAATAATTAACTTCAATTAATTGTGAAACCTAATCCCTAATTCTGTTCTTGCAAAGCGTGATTTTTGACACAATTCTATTTCTGATTTCTCTTTCTGTGCTTTCAGTGTCAACAACTGTTCTTACACTTTCCAGGCAAAAGACCACAGGCTAATTAGATGGCCAGGTTTCTGAAACGAGAACAAAGGATGGATTTCTATCTGCTCTGTAGCTCATGGTTTTATTAAATGAACTCTGAGCTGCCATCAGAAGCAGAGCTTTTATTTTTATTATTGACTCAGGTTGTGGACATTAGCAATGCCAGTGTTTGTTGTCTGTCCACACAGGAAGCAGTTAAGAATCAACTATATTGGTATATCAGCTGCCACATTTGGGCCATGCCAGTTATGTATGGCAGATATTCTACCCTGCAGGGCATTAGTCAACCATAGGAGCTTTTACAAAACGCTGTAGCTTTATGGTCACCATTATCATCATGGTTACCTTTATTGAGACTCAAGCAATTTCTGTACACAAGCGCATGTGGGGGACAGGGGCAGGGGAACAGGGACCAAGTGCCATTCTTTAATGTACCAGGCCTTATGAACTGTTAATGTTGTAAAGAAGAAAATAGATATGAAAAATAGAGATATTGGAGAGAAAAATCTAGCTGAACAGAATTACTTTGAGGATATATGGGTGTACGGGAGGACAGAATTTAGAAGAGTCAGTCAGGGGGATCTGAAGTCTATATAACTAGTGAAGGAGAGGAGGTTTGGTGAAATTCAGCATGAAAAATAGCTGCTTTTATAAATTAAAGAAGTGTAATGTTCAGCATACGTGGCATCATCTAATATAAGCCAACTCCTCAAATTTAACTACTGTTCAAAGAAAGTTGACTGAACTGCCTCCTTATTCCACAGCAGAAATCGTTCCAGAAGGAAACAGAATGATAGATTGTCCATTGATACAAAATATTTAATGTTTTCAGTTTTTCTGTAAAGCTAATATTGATCTAACCAACCATTAAAAAAAACTTCTAAACTGGCAGCATCTTTTTGAATTAGAGGCATGTGTAGCAACAGATTAATTAAACAATAATCCTTCAAATGCTCTGTATTTAATATACTTAGAGTCATAAAACACTACAGCCAAGAAGCATTCCCTTTGGCCCATCTAGTCTGTGCAGAAGCATTAATCTGTCTTGTCCCATCGACCTGCACCTGGACCATACCCCTCTCATCCATAGAAACATAGAAAAACTATAGCACAATACAGGCCCTTCGATCCACAATGCTGCGCCAAACGTGTACTTACTTTAGAAATTACCTAGCGTTACCCATAGCACTCTATTTTTCTAAGCTCCATGTATCTATCTTTTAAAAGACCCTATCGTATCTGCCTCCACCACCATCACCGGCAGCCCATTCCACGCACTCACCACTCTCTGCATAAAAAACTTACCCCTGACATCTCCTCTGTACCTACTTCCAAGCATCTGAAAACTATGCCCTCTCATGTTAGCCATTTCAGCCCTGGGGAAAAGCCTCTGACTATCCACATGATCAATGCCTCTCATCATCTTGTACACCTCTATCAGGTCACCTCTCATCCTCTGTCGCTCCAAGGAGAAAAGGCCGAGTTCACTCGTAAGGCATGCTCCCCAGTCCAGGCAACATCCTTGTAAATCTCCTCTGCACCCTTTCTATGGTTTCCACATCCTTCCTGTAGTGAGGTGACCAGAACTGAGCACAGTACTCCAAGTGGGGTCCACTCCCCACAGCATGCCACTAGTCACAGGCCTCCAGTCAGAGAGGCAACTGTCTACTACCCCTTCTCCAGCAAAGCCTAATCCATGTACCTATCCAAATCTATCTTAAATGTTAAAATCAAACCCACATTCACCACTTGTGCTGGCAGCTCCATCCACACTGTCACCACCCTCAGAGTGGAAAAAATGATCCCCCTATGTTCACCTTAAATATTTCACTTTTCACCCTTACCCCATGTTCTCTAGTTCTAATCTAACTCAGCCTCAGTTCTGGGACTCTCTCCCTCCCTCTGTTATTGATGTCTCCAATTGACCATGCACTCAGTGGGAAAAGCCTGCTTGCTTTTACTCTATTTATACCCTCATAATTTTGTATACCTTTATCAAATTTCCTCTCAATGTTCTATGTTCAAGGGAATAATGTTCTAATGTATCCAATCTTTCTCTATAACTCAGGACCTCAAATGCTGGTAACAGTCTTGTAAATTTTTTCTGCACTCTTTCAACATTTATATCTTTCCTGTAGGTAGGTGACCAAAACTGCACACAATACTCCAAATTAGGCCTCAACAACATATAACAATTTCAATATAACATCCCAACTCCTGTACTCAATACATTGAATTAAGGCAATGCGGTTAAAGCTATCTTTACGACTCTATCTACCTGTGACACCACTTTCAAGGAATTACGGATCTGTATACTGTTACGTACCCGTGGGTATTTTGTACTTGTCACGTGACAGTGGTGTTGAAGCTATACCGGACTTAAGGTAGTGGTCTTGTGATGGTGGAGTGACGTCATTTTTCCGCCAGTAGAGGTCATGTGACAGGTTTTTTTTAACAGGGTATAAAAGGAGGACTCTTCCCTGTGAGGAGGGGCAGTTCGTGGCTGGATTTGCCATGGCTCCATGCCACTGCGTGGTCCAATATTATGACGCAGTTTGGTTGAAAGATGGAGTTTTATTTAATGCCTAAAGTTTAAAAGGTCATTGCCGGCAGTTTCTTTATAATACTGCCAGTTAAAAATCAGTGGAGAGTGAAGATCGGAGTTCGGGAGCTAAAAGATCGAGGAAAGTCGATTTCGACGGTGAAACAGGTTCGACCTTGTTTGATCCTCATTCGGAAGGAATTTGTTGACTGTGCTTGTGTTAATCCCTGCGAAATATAGCAGAAAGGATTGGGTACAGTTTTGTAAAGGAAAGGTCAGTGCCTTTAAGCCGTTTCATTTTCATCTTCGTAAATTCTCCGGGGAAAAGTATAGTTCGACTGGGAACCGCAACAACATGACATGAAAGAGAATTTAAATCGTCTAAAAAGTCTCTCCTTTAACGGACTGTAAGCATTTTGAACTTTTGCAGTACTACTTTGAAGAACTGTTTTTGCAACATCGCTTTAAGAACTGTCTTCGCTTTATTCCTTTAAGAACTGTTTAAGCTGCCGCACAGCAGCTGATTTCCGGTTACGTTAGTTGTTTGTTTACTTTTGGGGGTTTGTTTTTCAGTGTTTAATAAACGTTTTGTTTGTTATAAAAAAAACCCTGCCTCACTCATATATTTATTGTTGCTGAATCCGTAACAATACTCAGATCACTTTTTTTTCTTCAGCATTCCTCAATGTCCTACTGCTCACCATATAAGACCTACCCTGTTTGGTCCTCTGAAAGTGCAACTCCTCACACTTGTCTGCATTAAATTCCATCTGCCATTTTAGTCCAATTCTCCAGCTGGACAAGATCCCATTGCAAGCTTTGATAGTGTTCCTCACTGTCCATCCCACCCCCAATCTTCATGTCACCTGCAAATTTGCTGTTACAGTCTACCATATTATCATTCAAATCATTGATATAGATGACAAACAATGATCGATCTGGCACGCCACTAGTCAGAGAGGCAACTGTCTACTACCACTTCTCCTGCAAAGCCAATGTCTAATTTACCACCAGATCTTGAATGCCAAGCGACTGAATCTACTTAAACAACCTCTCATGCGGGATCTTGTCAAAGACCTTGCTAAAGTCCATGTAGGCCCCATCCACAGCTTTACCTTCATCAACTTTAGATCATTAGACCATAAGATATAGACGCAGAATTAGGCCATTTGGCCCATCAAGTCTGCTCCATCATTTCATCACCTGATCCATTTTCCCTTTCAGCCCCAATATCCTGCCTTCTCCTCGTATCCATTCATGCCTCGACTAGTCAAGGATCTATCAAGCTCTGCCTTAAATATACTCAATGACTTGCCTCCACAGCAGTCTGTGGCAATGAATTCCGCAGATTCCCCACTCTCTGGCTAAAGAAATTCCTCCTCATCTCCATTCTAAAAGGCCGCCCCTCTATTCGGAGGCCGTGTTTTCTGGTCTTAGACTCTCCCACCATAGGAAACATCCTCTCCACATCCACTCTATCGAGATCTTTCAACATTCAATAGTTTTCAATGAGGTCACCCCTGATGGTTGGATCTGGAGCCAAATAGGGAGCAGATACAGTCTGGATGATAGATTTCAATGGAACAGGTGGTTTTTATGGCACTCTGATAGTTTCCTCACCATGGTTAACGGTACTGGATTAATTTATTTTACTGATAATTTCCTCAAAAAATTCAGTAACATTGGTTAGACCTGACCTACCATGCACAAAGCCATTGATGACTATCCCTAATCAGCCCATCTACCCAAATACTTTGATGCCCTGTCCCTTAGAATTCTTTCCAATAGACTGATGTTTCCAGGCTTATTATTACAGCCTTTCTTAAACAAGAAAACAACATTAGTTATCCTCCAGTCCTCCAGCACCTCATTCATGGATAATGTTATTTTAAATATCTCTGCTTGGGCCTCTACAATTTCTGCACTAGCTTCCCACAGGGTCTGAGGGAATATTGTTATGTACGGCAACAATGAATATAGAATTGAGACAGGTTTTTTATAAACAAATAAAACATTTATTAAACACTGCTCAATAAAAATGATAAGTAAACAAACAACTAACTTAGCCGGAAGTTAACTGCTATATGGCAACTCGAACAGTTCTTAAAGCAATAAATGCGAACACAGTTCTTAAAGCGATAAACGGTGAATGCGAAAGTCCAAAATGATTTACACAATTAGGAGAGACTTTCTTGAAGTAATGAATTCCTTGACGACACGACGTTACTGCTGATCCCAGTCGAAATATGCCTTGTCTGAAGGATTTATGACAAAGGAAATAAGAACGTCTTAAAGGCACTGACCTTTTCCTTGGTGAATAATGCTGCCCCCAGCCCTTCCTGCTTTCACAATGCAGGGGCTATCTCGGATGCAGGTTACTACCTCCTTGAACGAGGATTCAATAAGATCGATCCTGTATTACTGCCAACACCACCAACTTTTCTCGATCCTTCGGTTTTCTGTACTTCGGTAA
The DNA here is from genome assembly GCF_048418815.1 of Hemitrygon akajei. Classification (NCBI taxonomy): domain Eukaryota; kingdom Metazoa; phylum Chordata; class Chondrichthyes; order Myliobatiformes; family Dasyatidae; genus Hemitrygon; species Hemitrygon akajei. Next base: position 34,405,032 of record NC_133130.1, read on the forward strand.
ATTCTTCACTCTCCGACTGAATTGCAAAGGTAGAAACCAAACCACAACTGGCAGTGTTTAGCGAAACTGCCGGCAATAACCTTTGAGACTTAAGATAGAAAGTAAAACTCCACTTTAAAACAAAACTGCGTCATGAGATGAATACGCAGCATAATGGAGTAACTGACAAATTAAACAACGAATTTGTCACAGCAAGGTTTTCCCGTTTTATACCTGTTAGAACAGGCCATCACATGACCTCTCACTGGCGGGAAATTACATCACCCCACCATCACAACACCATTACATCATGCTCAATTACACCATGGTCATAAGATAGTCACAAGATACCTATGCGGTATGTTACAATATGTTGTCAGGCCCTGAGGATTTATCCAGCCTAATTTCCCTCAAGTCAGTAAACAATTTCTTCTCTATAATCTATACACAGTCCACAACCTCACTGCTGCATTTCCTAACACTTACAGACTCTGTGTCCATCTCTCGAGTAAATACAGACACAAAATAAAAAACCATTTCAGATCTCACCCATCTCCTTCAGCTCCACACATAGATTAGCACTCTGATCTTCCGGAGGACCAATTTACTCCTTTGCTATGCTTTTGATGTTAATATATATGTAGAAGCCCCCAAGGATTTTCCTTCACCTTGTCTGCTAGAGCAACCTCATGCCTTCTTATAGCCCCCCCCCCACCTCACCCTATTTCTTAAGTACTCTCTTGGATTTCTTATACTCCAAGTTCCTCATTTGTTCTTTTCTGCTTTTATTTGATATGCACCACATCCTTTTTCTTAAGCAGGGCCTCAATATCTCTTGCAAACCAAGGTTCCTTAAAACTGTTATCCTTGCCTTTTACTCTGACAGGAACATACAAACCCTGTAATCTCAAAATTGCACTTTTGAAGGCCTCCAACTTCCTAAGTACACCTTTGCCAGAAAACAACCTGTTCAAATCCACACTTGCCAGGTCCTTTTTGATACCACCAAAATTAGCCTTTCTCCAATTTAGAATCTCAACTGAGGATCAGACCTACCCTTTTCCATAATGATCTTGAAACTAGTGGCATCACGATCAGCAGATCCAAGGTGTTCCTCAGGTTGGGGAACCGGGGATGGGAAATGTGCTGGCTTCGCTGGCAACGCCCACATCCCATATGTGAATAAATTTTAAAAAACATGAACTATAGTCACTTGCCCTGTCTCATCCCCTAACAGGACATCTAATATCACACCCTCTACAGTTTGGACTTCTGTGTAGATTAAGGAAACTTCCCTGAACACACTTGACCAACTCTTTCCTATCCAGCCTTTTTACAGTATGGGAGTCCCAGTCAATATGTGGAAGTTTACAATCACCTATGATGACAACCTTGTGTTTCTTGCAACTGTCTGGAATCTCTCAGCAAATTTGCTCCTGTAAATCCCGCAAACTTCTTAAGAAGAAAAGCTGGAGAGGGAGGGGCTCCACCAGGTTTCAGATGCCCAAGACACTCCGTACGATGAGCATAAAAAAAAGCTTGTTGTGACGGCGCCCCGATGACTCCACCAGGAGTTAAGCGCGCGCGCACGCACACACACACACACACACACACACACACACACACACACACACACACACACACACACACACACACACACACACACACACACACACACACACACACACACACACACACACACACACACACACACACACACACACACACACACCCCACCCCCCACCTTTCTTATTCCTCAGTTCTACCCCTAAAGCCTCACTAGATGAGCTCTCCAGTCTGTCATGCCTGAGCACTGCCTGATATTTAAGCTGCCCCTTTAACCCCTCTCGCTCTATCACATCCAAAACAACGGAAGCCCAGAACATTGAGCTGCCCATTCTGCTCCTCTGGCAACTGGGTCTCAGTAATGGCTACAATGTCATAATTCCACGTGCTGATCCATGCCTAAAGCTCATCTGCCTTTCCTTCAATACTCCTTCCATTTGATTCCAGACTTTGCATGTAGGCATTAACAACTTTCCCCACAACCATTCCCCCATCAGTTCAGATACTCTGGTTCTCAACTCCTGTAACTCTAGTTTGACACCCTACCCCAACCGTGCAGAAGTGGCAAACTTCCTCGCTAGGATATTAGTCCTCCTCCAGTTCGGGTGCAAACAGTCCCTTCTGTACAGGTCCCACCTTCCCAGGGAAGAGAGCCCAATGATCTGAAGTTCTCCCTTCTGCACCATCTCCTGAGCAATGTGTTAAAGTGTCTGATCTTTCTGTTTCTTGCCTCACTGGCACGTGGCATGGGTAGCAACCCCGAGACCAAACGTTGGATATCCTGTCATTAACTTAGCACCAAATTCCTTGAAATCACTTTAAAAGACCTCATCACCCCTCTTACCCATATCACTGGTACCAATGTGGATCTTGGCACCTTTCCGCTTAAGAATACTGTGGACTCCATCTGACACATCACAGACCCTAGTGCCTGGGAGGCAATTTACCATCCAGGAATCTCATTCTCAGCCACAGAACTTGCCATCTGTTTCATAACCAACAAATCCCCTCCCACTACAGCTCACCTCTTCCCCCCCCCCCTCCCACCAACACCCACCTCCCTTCTGAGCCACAGGGCCAGACACAGCGCCAACGGCCTGACCACTGAGGCTTTCCTCTGCCAGGACATTTCCCCAAACAGGGTCCAAAGCTGCACCCTACTTGTTGTTGAGGGGAATGGCCACAGGGGTATTCTGCCTATCCCCTTCGCTTCTCCTAACAGTCACTCAGTTAATTGTCTCCTGTACCTTAGCTGTAGCTACCTCCTGTTTGTCCTGCCTATCAACCACTCAAGCCTCCCAAATGACCCGGAGTTCCTCAAGCTCCAGCCCCTTAACACAGTCCATTAGAAGCTGCAGCAGATGCACTTCCTGCAGGTGTAGTCATCAAGGACACAGGTGCCTCCTCACATACCCCAAACAGAGCATTCCACCATCCTGCCTGGCACCCCCACTGCTCTGTGCAGTAAGAAAAAAGTATATATATATATATTTTTTTTTTAAATGGCCTACCCTCATCTAAACCTCAATGAGCCAATGCCTCAACTCCCCACTCAAACACTGGCCCACTCACATAATGGCTGCTCCACTTAAACCTAACTTTTTCTATTGGATCTTGCCAAGTGCCTAATTACGCACAATTCAATGTCGTCTTGCGAGCTGTGCATGCAAAATTTGCAGATGCCCATGCTCGCTCTCCCTCTACACAGTCTAACGTCGTCTCAGGAACTGTGGCACACAAAATGTGCAAAATATTTGAATACAAACAAGAGCTAATATAAGGAAGTAAAAAATCTGAAAAGGAAGTAAGAAATAACATTTAATTTCCAATACACTCATCTCCCAGGCCAGTAACATGGTAGATCTGGTTTTGGGACTACTACATTCAGATTTGCATATTTCTCTTAATTTCACAATGGGCGAGGGTGGGGTAGATGAAGAAACAAGTTTAACATTAAACCTTCCACCTCTTCAAATGTCAAGAGAGAACTATCTGGCCAAGTCCCCAAGCGCACCATCCTGTTACGGTGGGAGCAGAGCCTGTTACCGTAAGGAGGCGCAGCCTTCACGTGTTCTAATGTATTTGAAAACAAAGCCAACACAAGCTCTTCTGCAGAGCTACATGCTTCAGGTTTTTTTTTGCTGGAACTCATTTACACTCTCTCTGTCCTCCCCCATCGCAATCATATTGTGTCATTCAGTAATTGAAATGGCAGTATCCAGCAGGTGAAATACCTTTGTATGAACTGTTTACTCACTCTCCAAAGAACAGTGTTGGCTTTGCATTTACCATTATGGTATCAGGCTGAGTGGTGCCACAACAAAAACCTCCTACTCAATGCCGTCAAGACCATGGAGCTGACTATTGACTTCAGGAAGAGGCAAATGTAGGTCCCTGAGCCAGTCCTCATTGGGGGGGGGGGGGGGCGGTCAGCAATTTTAAATTCCTAGGTGTTATTATTTCAGATGACCTGTCCTGGACAATAATGCAGAAAGTATGGCAGCATCACTGCTTTCTTGGGCGTTTGCTCAGATTTGGCATGACATCTATAATTTTGACAAGGTTTCACTGATGCGTGATGGAGAGTATATTGACTGACTGCATCACAGCCTGGTATGGAAGCACCAATGCCCGTGTACAGAAAATCCTACAAAAAGCAGTGGATACTGCCCAGTCCTTCAGAGGTGAAGCCCTCCCCTTCATTGAGCATATCTACATGAAGCATTAATTGCAGCAAGGCAGCATCCATCATCAGGGACCCATAACATCCAGGTCATGCTCTCTTCTCACTGCTGCCACTAGGAAGGTGGTACAGAAGTCTTAGGACTCTCACCACCAGGTTCAGGAACAGTTATTACCCCTCAACCATCAGGCTCTTGAACCAGAGGGGATAACTTCACTCACCCATCACTGAACTGTTCCCTACAACCTGTGAACTCACTTTCAAGGACTCTTCATCTCAGGTTTTCAATATTTATTGCTAATTTATTTATTATTATTACTTTTTTGTTTCATTTGTATTTGCCCAATTTGTTGTTTTCTGTACCCAGTTGTCCACGCTGTTGGGTGTGGTCTTTCACTGATTCTATTATGGCTATTGGATTTATTGAGTGTGCCCACAGGAAAATGAATTGCAGTGTTGTATGTGGTGACATACATGTACTTTAATAATAAATATACTTTGAATTTTGAAGTAGAGTTAGCCAGAATTAAGGCCAATAGACTAGAAATCTCTCAATTGCTTTTGAAATATAAATAATTCATGCCATCTGGGTAGATTGAGGCTTACAGCAAGTTACTATAAAATACATGTTGCAGATATTGTTCCTGAAGAAGCAAGTATGTTTTGATCATGGCACATGGCTAGATACAGACTGAATTTAGTCTCTGAATTACAAAAAATATTCATCCAACAGCATAGGTGAAGCAGTTAGGAACTACAAATTTTCTTAGATATTTTGTTCAGAATTCTTTGCATTAACTTTCAGTATTTTTAGGTGTGAAATTCATTTTTTTTCCCACATCCTTCTGTCAAGAATCCTTAACCTGAGTTTATATTCCTTTAAGAGGCAGACCCAACACAATATGCATGTCGGAAAGCTGCTCAAAGAGAGAATGGCTCACTATGAAGGCTCTGAAGGATATTGGTTGAAAGTTAGTTATTACAAACTAACTTTATTGCACACTTGTTAACATGATTTTTAAACCACAAGAGCCAGCCTCATCACTGATCTTAGCCTACATGTGGGATCACCAGACTTGCTTGAACCTTGCAAATATTTAAATCTTTTCATTGTCAAAGGCAGATTTGCTTTCCAAAGTACATTCCCTTCCTATTCCCATTCATTACTATTTACCTCCAGTTCGGCTAACTCATGTATCAACATTGATAATGGGGTATTCATGGGCCCCACAAAACAACCATACCCAAATCAATATCAAGAGGCTCTGCAAGGAGTGGCACCTAATAAGAGTTTAAGAAAAAGAAAATTAAATATTAGAGGTCCTGTGGTATTTATGTTGAACTGGACTGCAAACTACATAGGGGTTTGCTTGACTCAAAACTGTCACTTTAAATTCCTTATCCTGCCCTGCACCAAGATTGCTTTCACTTCCAACACAATCCATCTCCATTCTACTGCACAATTCCTGAAAAACTTCCTGTCCACAAAGGATCAAGTTTCCATCATTCTCACTGCATCTTCCAGAAATCAACTGAACTCTTCAGCACAAACACATTTGGATTCATAGATGAACAACATGGCAATTCTCTGAATTCCCCACAAATGTTCTCAGCTTGCTTTGGACCATCTAGCCTGTGGTGTACTTCACAGAGCATTTCAATTTTTAATAATGCAGAATTTCAGGCAAATGAACTCCTGTTGTACTTCAAGTTGCAAGTTAGTTTCATACTCTCGAATAGAAAGCGACTTAATCTGCAAACATGGATCTCAAGAACTTTAAAAGGAAAAGATTTAAAGCTGCCAAATTATGAAATTTGTTCATCTTCTAATCTCCTGATTTTTTTGGTGAAATTGTAGACCTTTTTCCCTTATTCTGATACTGTAATTTTTTTTGTCTCAGAAATGCTTTACCTATTCTGGTTTCTTATTTTTATATCTATAATTATGAAACTATAATGTGATAACTATGAAACTATAACTATAAAGTGATATATAATGTAAACGGCATTGATTGTTTAAAGTTAGCCCTTCCTTGCTTACCGCGTCCCAATTTAGCCTAGCTGCATTGTGTTGCTCTTAAGGCATTCGTTTAATTTATTACATTTTCGCTTTAGGAGTTCGTTTGTAATTATTTTCTAGTGGAAGTTAAGGTTGTTGAAAGTAAATTCGTTGTCTGTGATGCATCACGGCATGCAATGATGTCACACCTGGTTTTGCCGCATCTTGTGGGGAAATACCGGTTTGGAGAAGCGGGAAGGAGGGGGCTTGTGTGTGCAGGATCAGCTCAAGGAAAGTTTCTGAGAAACATCATAGAAGCAACGCCCGTAAGTTCATAAGATAATCGATATGTTGAAGTAAAAATGCTGATTCTGTTAAAAGTAATGACGGTTGATAAAGTTTATTTTCTTGTGCTATTGAAAGAGTTGCTGGATAGTTTGTGTGAAGTGTATTTAAAGCCAGTTGATGGCATAGGTAGATTCTGACTGTATGTTGTACTTTAACGTAATATAGTTTGTTGTAGTTTTACTTTTGCAAGTATTTATGATGTAAATGTGATGTCAAGAAGGAAACAAATACTGTATATATTTTGTATTCTTTTATCAACAGTTTTCACCATACGTTAATGTGGAAGAGTGAACAGTAAACGGTTAATCTTACTGCGATCGTGCCCTCATTGACTATGGTTTACCTTGGTGTTTAGTTCAGAGTTTTTACACCTAAATGAGAACACTACATACATCCTGTCTGATACTTTAATAGACTGCTTTTAAATTTAAAACCCAGGTTTCAGATTGAACCAAATCATTTTCAATAGCTGTATCAAATTTCTCAGAATATTATGACCATTCTTCCCCAAGAGCTCTGGCTGTTGATGGGGCATGGGGAGAATAAACTGGAATTCGTGTAAACTGGTGGTTGTTGGTCAGTGCAGCCTCGGGTGTTGAGAGTCCTGGTTCTATGCTGCAAGACTATTTATTAAGAGATACCATGTGAAATAGGTTCTTCCAGCCTAATGAGGTGCACTGTGCAGCAAACCACCTACTTAACTCTAGCCTGATCATAGGACGCGTTACAATGACCACTTAAACTACTAACCAAGACATCTTTGGATTGTGGAAACACATGCAGTCGCAAGCAGAACTTCTTACAGACAGCGCCAGAAATAAACTCCAAACTCCAGAACAGTGCCGTGCTACCAACTACACTACCATGGCGGAAAAGGGCAAAATTTGCATCAGAGCCAATTTTTTATATTAAAATGATCTAACAAAGTAATTGGCCTGCAAACAAATAGGCGAGGCACATCTTTTGTTGGTGTCAGGTAAAACCTGTTCGGCATATGCATCAACTGCCTTGATCAAATTATATAAATCTATCTTTGCATACTGGCAGGATGAGGTAATGCAAGTTATTCACACAAAAAGGTGTAAAATAAAAAGCAGAGAATCTTGGGAGGTACAATGGGATCAGTGCATAATACGAGGAAGGTAGACCAGAAGACAATATCAGGTATCAAACTTTCTTTTTCCAGACCATATTAATACCCATGAAATTTCCTGTCAGCAACAGAAGCTTTTATGAGAATAATTGAGGGAAGTAGAGCCCACATGCAATGATGAAGGATGTGGGCAAGATTTTCAATAGCTATTTTGTGACTGTCTTCAGAAAGGAAATGATATCAGTGTGGGGTTAAAGGTGAGTACGTGTGAAATGCTGGACCAGACTAATGTAATCGAGTAGTCCCTTTGAAAATAGATAAATAATGACTAGAATGATTGAGGTCTTTGAAGGGGTCACAAGGAAGTCTGATGTAGTCTTTATATAGTCTACATAAATTTTAATAACGTTTTTGACAAGGTCCTACATGAAAGACTATTCAGGAGTAGAAGTACAAGGCAGTGTGGAAAATTAGATTGGAAATTGGCCCGATGCCAGAGTAAAAGCTGAGGGACTTTTGTGTTTGGCAACGAAAAGCATTTACATTAGTTCTTCTGAAGAACTGAAACATTAACTTTCTTTCTCCTTCCAGAGCTGCTGTCCGACTTGATGGGCACCGATCCAGATTTTGCTCTTCTACCGTGCAGTCAAACATCAGCGAACAGGCCCTTTGGAATACTGAGTGCATCCACCAACGGGCACCCATTTACATTCATTCCTGTTTATTCTCCCCAGTGTCACATACATTGCCAGAGCATTTCAGGGAACAGTTTTATAATATTTTATAATATGGGACATTGGGAAAAAAGTTGAATTTCCCCATGGGGATGAATAAAGTATCTATCTATCTATCTATCTATTTCCAGTTTCTGCAGTTTTCTTTTAATATTGTTTAAATACTTCTTCATTCCCTAATGCATTTGCAGAGCTAGTTCTCTTGCTCAGTGCATTCAAATGCACAGGAAATATTGGCTGCAAATGCATTCCTCTGCCACCCTAAAAGCCATACATCAACTCATTATTGATGATTGCTACACAGGCAGTTGCAAAGAGTGCATCATTTAGTACTCTGAAACACATCCATATAAAAGCGCTCAACCCACCAAGTTTCCAGCTGTCTCCATTAATCAGCTCACTTATTCAATCCCAGCAGGCTCACCTCAAGCGACAGGATGCTGTTCAGACACGTTCATAAAATTCCTTCCGCATTTTGTGCACAAGAAAATTGATCAGAAACTACGCCCACATTTACAGTGATTATTGTGGTAGGATAGAGAGAAATATTACTCCTGATTAAGGTTGAGTAACAAACAGCAAGAAACTCCTTTCACTGGTTGGAGAAGCATGGGTGTGGTTTAAAACTTCCACATACAGAACACAATGCTAGCTTAATGGACTGGTTTTAAAAGCATGACACAAATACACATTTGCTTATCCTAAAATATTCAAGGAAGGGCCATGTTAAAAATGGGTGTACCATTCAATCATAACTTAAAAGAAAAAAAAACAAGCTCCAGGACTTAATCAATTGAAAAGAAGATATATAAATTCCCCCTCCCCAGGTTACAGTATGGTTCCATTCCTGAGAACTGTCAGTAACACTGTAAATGTGTTGTAAGTTGGATATGCGATGAGAGAGGGAGCAGAGCATCTGATAGCCAGCCTGACTCAGTGTTCCCAGCTCTGCTCAGCACAATTCAGCCCCCAAATTATTTGATTTGGCTGACGGTGAGGGAGAGAAGGTACGTGGAAATGGTCTGTTCCCACCCAGCATAACTGTAGCCCTGCAGATGCCAGCACATTGATTCCCGTCCATCCTCCTGGTCTCCCAAAAGCTTGTTCATATGTATTGGCTGCCCACAAGGCTTGAGGAGGACCTCTCAACATGGGATGACCACGTGAAATATTTTAGCGTAACTTGGTCTCTACCTTGAGGTTGTTCAAATTTAACTAGCCTCATCACTTTAAGAACATTGGTCTAGCAATACTCCCGAAGTATTAAGTACATTTTATTACTGCTTCCTTAATTTGGGAAGTGATCAAGTAGGGTGGCAGTGGCTAGTGAAGCCACTGCTCCAGAGACAGAGGTTCAGTCCTGACGCCCGGTGCTGGCTACGTGGAGCTTACACGTTCTTCCTGCGACTGCACAGATATCCGTCCACATCCCAAAAATATGTGGATTAGTAGGTTAAATGGCCAATGCATATTGTTCCTCGGGTGGAGACGAGGGGTAGAATCTGTGAAGCATATGCCAGCAATGTAGAAAAATAAAGTGAGTTAGCACAGAATTAGTGTAAACATGGGTCGCTAATGATCAGCCTAGACACAACGGGCTGAAGGGCCTGTTTCTATACTGTATCTCCCTCTCTGCCTCTATAAATAAAACTCAATTGTCCATAGAATTAAAAAATATATTAGTGCTCATTATATCTAAACAGATAGCCCCACAGAAATTTATAAAGGAGAATGATAACAATTACATAAATTATCTACTTAAGAATTGAAGAAACAGTGATAAAATATACTTAATACTTTGGGAGCATTGGAAACTTAGTGCAGAAAGGATTTAAGGAGGATGTATACAGGATAACAGAATGGAAGGGCACATACAGTATGACAGCCTAATAGCAAGAATAATTTATTGTGAAAGGAACTATAGCTAAAAAAATTCAAGTGCTACCTTAAAATGATTAAAATTAAATACTAGCCACAAAACTGACTCTTTAATGGACTTTTCAAGCAGATTACGAGAACAGACAAAATGCAGATTACTGGAAATTTCCAAAATGATCTGTCAATATCTGCAAATAAACACTACTTGAGCCAGAGATGGTGCCAACAAGATTCTCTTCCCAACTACATTTAAAAATGCATTACCACTGAAATAAAACCTGTTTACCAACTGTTAATGGAATGCAAAGAAGCACACAGGCTTTTCCCTATTAAAGCATCTTTGTAAATGGGTGAACAGCCAATGTGTGGCAGCAGCAAAGCAGCACAATCAAAAGAGAGGTTGTGTCAAGCATATGGTCACAATTTTTTGGATTAAAAAGTAAGGAAGGTTCTTAGTAGCCTTTTACAGAAAACTTCAGCCAGCATTTCTGTTTCAAAAAAAATCTAACTACGTGCAGTTGCAATTATAACTGATTCACTGTACCTTTCATAGGGCAATTTCTTATTTTTGTTTTGGTGTTGTAGCCTGCCCCATCATCATTTGTGATAAAAGTAACTTGTAATAAATGGAATGTGTTGATCTGAGGGCATGATGAATGGACTGAATTTCCTGATGATATTTTTCTGCTTGCGTGCAACAGCAGCCACACTCCAGTGCACAGCTTCAACAGGCAGGCTAAACCAGGTGAGGGTAGCCAGCGCCCTCTTTCCCTGGTGAGTTAGGGATGTGCCTGTCCCAGAATATGAAGATTGCTCCGGTGGGCTGGGTGGATGTGATCTCCTGTGAGATCCGATAGCCAGAAAGGCAGCATGGAGAGCGAAGGGCATGACAAGGCACAGACGATGCCACGGTCATCCACGGTAACTAGGGAGGACCTCAGTTTGTGACACCTGTTTGTACCATTGGACTTGGACTTCTGAGATCAAGAGAGCGAAACTGCCCCAGCACAACAGCTTCTTCCACTTCAAAAATTCTTCCACAAGTTTTCCATCTTTGTGGAACACGCCCAACAACATTTAACATTAAAAGGGAGCTTAAAAAATAATTGCCAATAGGAGTCATCACCAACAATGGAAGGTGGCTCCTTTGTGTTTCTTTTGTGCCTTCTTATCTCTCACTCCTCACCCTGGCTTCAATTTGAAAACTAGAGGCCTGCCGTTCTTCACACCATCGTTCCGACGAAGGGTCACTTGGGATAGTAATTGACTGGCTGAGTTCTTCCAGCATTTCTCAGATTAGACCATCTGCAACTTTTGTTTGCTTTCTTTAGAGTAATGGAGGAACTAAGTTCAGGAAAGAAAAGTGCAGAAAAGAAGCACGTGTATGTGAAGGTCATAGGTTAGTGCTAAAGATGCATAAAGTACAGTGTACAGATGTCATATTGATGTACAGACGTTGAACTATTATACATATTTTCAGCAGTTTCACATCAATCTTGTATTATTTCTATGCTTGCCTTTACTTTGTTGTGTTTGCCACAATAGGTAAATCTTTTGTGCTCAGCCTCAACTATTTCATTTGAATAAATTCAGGCCAACCCCAGAGCGCAGGTGCAAGAGAAAGCTTCCTACAGAAAGACGTGAAAGAAAATGCACTTAAATAAGATTTTTAATTGTGTGGACAGAGGGAGCTTATTGTACAGATATCAATGTCTGTGGAGTTGACAATTTAAAAAGTGGAAAAAGTCAAAAGGGACAAACTCTTGAATATGAAGGTTTACAGTACAGTATTTCAAAGTATCACGCCAAACAGAAACTGACATTGTTGGTTTCAACGAGGCGTTTCCTGTTGATCAATTGCCAATTTCTCATGCAGCTCAGCCAGTGAGGTATTCGCAGCCAATGCTCAGAGGAACTCATCACAAAATAAGCAGCAAGCTTCCACTTGCAAGGAATATTGCTACTGAATGAATGCATGCTGCATTGATGTGTGGACAAGTATGCTCTCAGAGTCTTGAAGGGCTTCTGACTCTCTGGTGAAGAATAGTAACACAAACATGACTTAAGGGTGAAGAACCAGAGATCCTCCAGGGTTAACAAGCTGGACTTGGTTCCTTAAGGTTGTCATAGCCAGGGAAGGTGGTGAGGATAAACTCCCCCTACCAATGCTCCCAATAGCGTACATCTCAAATAGGTAACCAAGTCCAGCGGCTGGTGTTCATGTGTGGCTTTGCTACTAAGCTTGGCGGAACCATTTCTACTGACAGGAGAAGGAGAAAAGGCAGGTGACTGGTGCCTTAAATCCGGTTGCTTCAGGGAGATAAGGCTCATCAGCTGTGGTTGACAACTCTGATCTCAAACCTCTGCTGCCTTGTGGCTATATCTACTCATGGGAAAGGCTTTGGGAGTAAACTCAGCAGAAAAATCCGGAGCTGGAGTCCCTGAGGCAGTCCTGCATCGAGTTCGACACTGACCAGCAACTCCTGTGACGCGCTGGTGCCAAACCGTACCAGTCTCTGCCTTTCCTTTGTGGATTCATGAGCTGCGTGGAGAGGGGGAGCCTGCCGTACAGGCAACAGCTTGCCCTCCATATCGCACTGCCCTGGTCTGCACGTCAGGTAGACAGCTATGACACAATATCCACCGTCAACCCTGTCCAATGGAGGGCCTCAACAGGCTGCAAGGACAAGGACCGGAACCAAAGGCTCCCATTCGTCAGGACCGACCATGGATTTTGTGTCCTAGCTGGCTAGATACTTCAGCCTGGCCAGTACAATATGGAGGGCAAGCTGTTGCCTGTGCCACAGACTCCCCCTATCCACACATGTGATGAACCTGGAGGAGTGGCACCAGCAGCGTTGAAGGAGTCGCCAGTTGGACAGAAAGACATTGGACTGCCTTAGGGACTCCAGCTCTGGCTTTTTCCATTACTCTTGAAGCCTTCCCAATGAGTGGGTACATCTACAAGGCAGCAGAGGTTTAAGATCAGGCTTTACTTCTCCTAGATGAGCTACCAACCATGGTGGACGAGCCCCAGCTGCCCGAAGTGACTGGTTTTAAGGCACCAGTAACGTGCCTTTGCCCTTCTGTCAGTAGGAACGATTCCACCGGGCTCAGTAGCTGAGCCACACATGAAGGCCAGGAGCTGGACTTGGGTGTCAGAGGCTATTTAAAGCACACGCCATTGGGAACACTTAATACCTAGTGGGAGCTTGTCCCCATTACCACCCGTCTATAACAACCCATAAGGAACTGAGGATGAGGGCACAGTCACTGAACTCTGGGAAAACCTGCATAGCAAGTGCTTAAGCTTGCTCCCAGGAGCCAAAGGAAGCTGACGAACTCTCCTCTCCTTGGAGCTCCCTACCGCTGCAGTGAACCATAAACAGTGAAATGAGCCACATAGGAGTAGCTGCAGCCCAGAGTGATCCCCAGGTGAGGTAGCCAAAGGTGCCCAACATGGGCAATGCTACCAAGGCATATACATGTAAAGTTACTTTTGAGGATGGAGACATCAATGAGACAGTGAGTGCAGTGTGACAAATGGCTCATTATATAGCCATTTACATCTCCCTGATAAGCCAAACACCTTTTACGCAAGTCTTGAAGAATAAAACTATAACTGTGCAAATCCTTGCACCATTCAGTAACCCTGTGATATCGGTCTCAGAGGCCAATGTCAAAACATCTTCAAGGGGACGAACCCTCACAAGGCACCTAGACCCGAAGATGTACCTGGTAGGGGATGAAAACCTGTGCCAAGCAACTGGGGGGAGTGTTCAAGGACAAATTTGTTCTGTACTTACACGTGTTTGGAACCTTACAGGTAGCTGTCGAGCTTCCCTGTGTATTACATACTGAACATAATGTGAGAGGGCAGTTTGTGTAAGTGACTTACAAGCAAACTAAGTTTGTCCCTCATCTCTCCATCTCCCCTGTGTGTTATTCACGGCCACCCAGCTTTCCAGCACCCTATATGTAGCAAATGGCGACAAAGTAACAAGTCCTGACGTGATATTTATTGTTTTGTTCCCTTCAGCAAAAAAAAAGTCCAAGTGCAATGCTGGCAGTATACCGCTGTGTAATGTGGCCGAGCAAAAAGAAAGTGGCTGCAGGATTAGACTTTTCTGGAATACCACTGTGCTTGAAAATGGTGACAATGTTTAGTAGTATGGGGGCCATCTGATGAAACGACAGAGCAATGGAGTTCATATACTAAAGGATTTGAATATTTTGCACTGGCAAATCAAACTTCAGGTGATATTCATATTCCAACTTTTAGACAATAGACAGTAGGTGCAGGAGTAGGCCATTCGGCCCTTCTAGCCAGCACCGCCATTCACTGTGATCATGGCTGATCATACACAATCAGTACCCCGTTCCTGCCCTCTCCCCATATCCCTTGACCCCGCTATCTATAAGAGCTCTATCTAACTCTGTCTTGAATGCATCCAGAGACTTGGCCTCCACTGCCTTCTGGGGCAGAGCATTCCACATATCCACCACTCTCTGGGTGAAAAAGTTTTTCCGCATCTCTGTTCTAAATGGACTACCCCTTATTCTTAAACTGTGGCCTCTAGTTCTGGACTCACCCATCAGCGGGAACATGCTTCCTGCCTCCAGTGTGTCCAATCCCTTAATAATCTTTTATGTTTCAATCAGATCCCCTCTCATCCTTCTAAATTCCAGTGTATACAAGCCCAGTCGCTCCAATCTTTCAACATATGACAGTCCCGCCATTCCGGGAATTAACCATGTGAACCTATGCTGCACTCCCTCAATAGCAAGAATGTCCTTCCTCAAATTTGGAGACCAAAACTGCACACAATACTCGAGGTGCGGTCTCACCAGGACCCTGTACAGCTGCAGAAGGACCTCTTTACTCCTATACTCAATTCCTCTTGTTATGAAAGCCAGCATGCCATTAGCTTTCTTCACTGCCTGCTGTACCTGCATGCTTGCTTTCATTGACTGATGTACAAGAACACCTAGATCTCGTTGTACTTCCCCTTTTCCTAACTTGACTCCATTTAGATAGATAGATAGATAGATACTTTATTCATCCCCATGGGGAAATTCAACTTTTTTTTCCAATGTCCCATACACTTGTTGTAGCAAAACTAATTACATACAATACTTAACTCAGTAAAAAATATGATATGCATCTAAATCACTATCTCAAAAAGCATTAATAATAGCTTTTAAAAAGTTCTTAAGTCCTGGCGGTAGAATTGTAAAGCCTAATGGCATTGGGGAGTATTGACCTCTTCATCCTGTCTGAGGAGCATTGCATCGATAGTAACCTGTCACTGAAACTGCTTCTCTGTCTCTGGATGGTGCTATGTAGAGGATGTTCAGAGTTATCCATAATTGACCGTAGCCTACTCAGCGCCCTTCGCTCAGCTACCGATGTTAAATTCTCGAGTAATCTGCCTTGCTGTTCTTGCCACCAAAGTGGATAACCTTACATTTATCCACATTAAACTGCATCTGCCATACATTTGCCCACTCACCCAACCTGTCCAAGTCACCCTGCATTCTCATAACATCCTCCTGACATTTCACACTGCCACCCAGCTTTGTGTCATCAGCAAATTTGCTAATGTTACTTTTAATCCCTTCATCTAAATCATATATGTCAAACTCAAGGCCCGCGGGCCAAATCCGGCCCGCGGTGGAATTATCTTTGGCCCACGAGATAATATCTAATTACTATTAAAGCTGGCCCCAGTAATCGAAGCGCCTATGGCGTATGATATGGCTAATGCTGAATTTATTCAGGTACTAGGTTTTCAGGGTTTTTAGTGTTTATTCGGCAGTCTTGCTCGGCAGTCTTCTTCATAAGAAACGGAATTTGTAAAGTGAAACACTTTGTAGTTATAGCAGAGACTGAGACACACGAGAGCAGGCTGAAAAAACGGAGGCAACGAAAGCTGCGTTCGCACGCGTCCGACTGATCCGGCCCGCATGAAGCTGCATTTTGCTCAATCCGGCCCATGACCTAAAATGAGTTTGACACCCCTGATCTAAATCATTAATGTATATTGTAAACAGCTGCAGTCCCAGCACCGAACCTTGCGGTACCCCACTGGTTACAGCCTGCCATTCCGAAAGGGACCTGTTAATCGCTACTCTTTGTTTCCTGTCAGCCAGCCAATTTTCAATCCATGTCAGTACTCTTCCCCCAATACCATGTGCCCTAATTTTGCCCACTAATCTCCTATGTGGGACTTTATCAAAAGCTTTCTGGAAGTCCAGGTATACTACATCCACTGGCTCTTCCTTGTCCATTTTCATAGTTACATCCTCAAAAAACTCCAGAAGATTAGTCAAGCATGATTTTCCCTTCATAAATCCATGCTGACTCGGACTGGTCCTTCTACTGCTATCCAAATGTGTCATAATTTCCTCTTTTATAATTGACTCCAGCATCTTTCCCACCACTGACGTCAGGCTAACTGGTCTATAATTCCCTATTTTCTCTCTCCCTCTTTTCTTGAGAAGTGGGACATTACCCATCCTCCAATCAGCAGGAACTGTTCCTGAATCTATAGAACATTGGAAAATGATTACCAATGCGTCCACGATTTCTAGAGCCACCTCTTTAAGTACCCTGGGATGTAGACCATCAGGTCCCGGGGACTTATCAGCCTTCAGACTCAACAGTCTATCCAACACCGTTTCTTGCATAATATAAATTTCCTTCAGTTCATCCTTTACCCTAGTTCCTTTGGCCACTTTTACATCTGGGAGATTGTTTGTGTCTTCCCTAGTGAAGACAGATCCAAAGTACCTGTTCAACTCATCTGCCATTTCCTTGTTCCCCATAATAAATTCACCCGTTTCTGTCTTCAATGGCCCAATTTTGGTCTTAACTATTTTTTTGCTATTCACATACCTAAAGAAGCTTTTACTATCCTCCTTTATATTCTTGGCTAGTTTACCTTCGTACCTCATTTTTTCTTGGTGTATTGCCTTTTTTGTTATCTTCTGTTGCTCTTTAAAAGCTTCCCAGTCCTCCGGTTTCCCGCTCATCTTTGCTATGTTATACTTCCCTTTTATTTTTATACTGCCCTTTACTTCCCTCGTCAGCCACGGCCGCCCCTTACTCCCCTTAGGATCTTTCTTCCTCTTTGGAATGAACCGATCCTGCACCTTCTGCATTATTCCCAGAAATACCTGCCATTGTTGTTCCACTGTCTTCCCTGCTAGGGTATTGTTCCATTGAGCTTTGGCCAGCTCCTCCCTCATAGCTCCATAGTTCCCTTTTATTACACAGTTTAGTGCAACCTGCTAAGCCTGGTGATAAGCCTTATGAGGATATTGTTGAAGTCATAAAGGACCACTATTCACCCAAACCTTTCATTGTTGCTGACAGGTTTAAATTTCATAGAAAGAATAAAGAGGAAAGTGAGTCTACTTCCCATTTTGCGGTGGTGCTGAAGCAATTGTTTGAACACTCTGATTTTGGGCAGTTGCTGAATGATACATTACACGATAAGATTCATATGTGGTCTGCATAGTGAGGCAATTCAGAAACATTCACTTACAGAGGGCAGACTAACATTACAGAAGGCAATTGACTGTAGATCTATGAAGATGGCAGCTAAAGAAGCACAACTATTAAGCGCATCTTCCGAAGTTCATATAGTTTCTACTGACAATGTTACTGTTGTGGCAAAACTGAGCATTCAGCCAAAGAATAGTGGTATAAGGATTTAGATTGCCAAAACTGTGGCAAAAAGGGATATACTGAATGTCCCTGTAAAAGTAAAAGACCCTTTTTCTAAAAGTCTGTTTACTTTATTACACTGCTTTGATTGCCAAAGAGAAACATGAACTAGTTGTAGCATATTGAGGATGGATTCAGTGACTCTCACTCCATGGTTGAAAAAACTTTGCATGTTTTATCTGTTGCAGGACAAGGGCAGTTATTGGATGGGGCCACAGTGAAGATGCACGTGGACATGAGTGCGGCAGTATTGCTGGTGTCAGAGACAGCCAACAAGGAGAAATTGCAGCTTCTCAGCTAAGAAGGGTGAAGGTTGACTTTACAGACTTGCACTGGTGAAGCTGTTCCAGTGAGGGGAGATTAATGAACAAAGAAAGAAACCTCCACTGTACATTGTTGATAGTAGTTATCCAGTGCTTTTGGGCTGATCATGGTTGAAGCAGCTTAAACCCAAACAGGCACAAGGTGCACTCGATTGGTGGCAGCACTGGTCTACAAGAGGTATTAAAGAAACATGCAGGAGTATTCAATAGAGAACTGAGCAGTATTAAAGGAATCAATGTCAAGATGGCTGACGACACAGAACCCAAGTGCCCAAAGGCAAGACTGGTGCCAATTGCCCTCAAACCAAAAGTAGAGACTGAATTGGAAAGACTAGTTTGGAGTAAGATATTGGAATCAATGTGTGTAGGTAAATGTGCAATTCCAGTGATTCCTGTCCTAAAAAAGGGACAGGTCTTTAAGGCTTTGTGGAGAATTCGGGGTAACCATTAATCCAGTTCTTATACTGAACAATACCTTCTTCCCTGCATGGATGACCTTTTTTGCAGGATTGGCCAGAGGACAAACATTTAGCAAGACAATTTTGTGTCAAGAGTAATTGCAAATGCATGTGGAGTCAGAGTCACAGAGAACCGTTAAGCACAGTGACTCACAAAGGAATCTTCAGGTACTGAAGGCTTCTGTTGGGCTTCACCACGGCTCACACACTTTTTCAGCGAGCAATGAATCTGATACTGAGTGGCGTGCAATGTTATTTGGAGAACTTACTCATTACTGGGAAAAATGACAGGAGCACCTACAAGACTTAGACGCTGCACTACAAAGACTCGAGGAATATGAGCCAAGGGTCCAGAAAGACAGATGTTGGTTCTTTCTACCTTCAGTTGAATATTTGGGCCATGTGATCGACAACTCGGGCATTCACAAAGCACAAAAGGTGAAGGCAGAGCATGCCCACATTGTCAGTGAGTGAGAAATGTTCCTCAAATTGCATCCATGGGAATGGCCTGAAGAACTATGGCAGAGGATTCACATAGATTTTACAGGACCAATAGAAAGCCACATGTTCTTAGTCATAGTTGACACACATTACAAATGGCCCGATGTTGTCATCATGAAGAACATTATCTGAAAAAAGGCTCTAAGGAGCTACATTCCATCTTTAGCTGTTTTGGGCTTCCTCAACAACTTGAAAGTGGCAATGGCCCACAACCCCTTTCTGAAGCATTCAAGGAATTTATTTAATGAAGCAAACTGTATTCAGCACATCAAATCAGCTCCATATCATCCTGTCACTAATCGCCTTGCTGATTGATTTGTACAAACAATGAAACAAGCCCTCAAGACTTCAGTGAGTTCCCGCGCGTGACCCAAGCCAAAATCTACACAAACCTACACAAATCTATACAAGAGACAAAATGACTTTGGCATCATCCCCAGGTCCCCGGTACCCTCACAGGAACAGACAGCCTCCAGACAGAGTAAATCTCTAGTTTAGTGACTAACTCTCAGCACTCAGGGGCAGAATAATCCCCAGGGTTATGTCTGGGAATAGAGGCATCTACCCTCTTTCCCTAGTTTAGAAAAAGAAAACTTTTTGTTGTTGGTTGAATTTGATGATTACTCCATTCAATGTTAGCAGTTCAGCAGCTGGTCTGGGTATGGGAAGGGGGAGAAACCTTTAAAATAAGGGGTGAGGGATGTTACATATTCATGCACATTTTGAGCCTTGCCGGTTGCTGTCAAGCTTCCCTGTGTGTTACATAGTGGATGTAATGTGAGAGGGTGTTCCGGGGAGGTGACTTGCAAGTAAAATAAACAGCTGCACTTTTGTTCTGCACCTGCCCCGCGTGTGTTATTCATGGCCACCTGGCTTCCCAGTACCAGAAACACAACAACATTCAATCTCTCCCTGCTACAGTTGGAAGTTCCCAACTGATTCAAAAGGGCATCGGTCATACCGGTGTGGGTGAGTTGCTTCAATGAGCATCCTTCAGTAGCACTCACATCTACTGTGATGGAATGCCTTGAAAGGTTGGCCATGGCTAGAATTAACTCCTGCCTAAGCAAGGAGCTGGACCCAGTGCAATTGCCTACTGCCACGATAGGTCTACACCGGATACAATCTCACTGGCTCTCCATTCGCCCTTGGACCACTTCAACAACAGCAATATGTATGTCAGGCACTGCTTATAGCTCAGTTTTCAACACCATAATGCCCTCGGTACTAATTAACAAACTACAAAACATGGGCTTCTGTACTTCCCTCTGCAAATGGACTGATTTCCTCATCGGTGAATCAAAGTCAGTGCTGATTGGAAATAACATATCCTCCTCGCTGACAGTCAACACAGGCACATCTCAAGAATATGTACTTAGCCCACTCTCTATACCCATGACGGTGTGGCTAGGCATAACCTAAACAGTGTCTATAAATTTGCTGATGGCACAAGTGGCAAGAATTAACAAGGTAAGACTCAAACCATAAATGGTAGGGCTCTGATGGGTGCAGTAGAAAAAAAGGACCAGGGAATACAGATCGATAACCACAGGTAGATAGGGTCATGAAGACAGCTTTTGGCATACTGGCCCTCATAATGGCTAGCTACATGAATGGGAGGGGTATGGAGGGCTATTGTCCAGGTGCAAGTAGATGGACTAGGTAGAAGACAAAGTGAGAATGGACTAGACAGCTGAAGGGCCTATTTCTTTGCTGCAGTATTCTACGATTATAATATGAATGCATTGTATATTTATAAATTCTGTGGTAAATGTGCATTTTGATCCATTTCCATAAGTGCTGTGTAAAACACCACAAATCACGTCATTAAAGTTGATAAGATAGCTTTGAAGACATTTTCACCAGCAACAGGCTAGAGAAGTGTCACATTACTCAAAGATACATACCTACCAGAAAGTGCTGAAACGTTACATATTTGTGTTAAGAATGTGATACAAATTAGAATGTGGATTGAAACAGAAGAAATACAGATTTCTATAGCATCAATTTTCAGGACATTTCAAAGCACTTAACACTCAAAGGAACTTAATGTAGTTAAAGAACTTGAGCACTGTCAATATTGCGATGAACGAACATAGCTGCCAGTTTGCATATACCATTCTCCTACAAACAACGTGCTTCTAGTTAGATAATGTATTTAAATGAAAAGTAATTTGGAGGATTAACTTTGACCAGGGGAAAACAATTGACGGCAATGCTTGACAGGAATTTAAAGACATGCCCAGAAACAGGCAAGGGATATGCCATGTGCAAGCAGATTGGATTTGTCTGAACTGGCATCATGTCTGGCACAGATATACTGTGCAACAAATGGCCTGTTCCTGTGATGTATGTTCAGTGACACACCTGAGAAAGTAAATTATATCTCATTCTAGTTTCTCAACAGAGAAGTGGCTTTTACAATCATGCATTCTCAATGGCAGCCTTTACCTTGGAACCTCTGAGTCAAAGATAACTTGCTTCGCTCCAGTTCAGTGGACTGTTTGATAAGGCCAATATAGGTGGGTAGACTGGAAGATAGTGCACTCCTCCTGCCATTGAGCTTCTGTGCACTCCCAATCAATGACCAAAGAACTCACCCAGCTCGATTTTGAATGAAAATGTGCCTGTGATTCCCATTAATCAGTGTTGATGCTTCATGTTTCCCAATGAGGCTTCAGGGAGATACTCAACTCAACATTTGATCTACTGGCAATCTGTTGATTTGATAGAACCTGAAGCAATCCATCTGTTCTGTGAATATGACACCAGGAATGCAAACAACAGCCTGTTTACAGCAGCTGATGGAATATAATTAGGGCTTCGGAGCACAGGATATTGGCCTGAAAGAACACTGGCATTGGCTCATTTATCCTTTTAATGTATTGGGTAAACTTGTAATGCGATTATTAATAATACCTTCCTATTGTTGAAGAGAATGCTGTAGGTAGTTGAGTTCTCAGAGACAAAAAAAAAACTGGCAGGGATCATTGCTGCCTACAGACAATGAGTTTTGTGCCAACTTTGAGATCCCAAACTTCAAATGCACTTTTTCGTAAGCTAGGCTTTGGCAAATTGGTAGTCTGAATTCTGCCTTCATTGAGAGGTAACTCCAAAAATATGCAAAATGGCCCACATTTTCCAGAGTCTCATTGTGGACATTTTGTTGAAGACAGTAGTGTACAGTCAGGGTGGGGAGTGTGATTGGTGAAGGACCTTTGTTTTCCTCTATGCTAATACAACTCATTCTCTCACATTTTTCAGAAAATTAATTGACAATCACTTGGAGGAGTTCAGCATCTGACCATGTGTGCATGCTATTATGACCATGGTTGGGTTGAACTTGGTTCTAAAGTGCTGTAGGTTGAACAGTTTCCAATTTGTGTCACAGAGTAAGCTCCCCTCCAAGGACAAGCTTGTGGGAAGTAAAGTGCAGAACTACGGAAAAATAAATACCAAGCAGAGAAGAGTGTGAGTGTAATTAGGCAACATTGCCCAATCTCCAGCTGAACTGAGATTGGGTATATCTTGATCCTTTGATCCAAGAGCATGGCTTTCACATAGAAGATGCAAGATGAAAGCAAATTTCTGCAGACAGGTGAATTTAAAAAGGATACACAATGGTCGGTCTTAAGGGAAAGACCTCATGAAGTTTATAATAAAATGAGATATATGGTGGTGGCTGTCCTCTGTAGCTCTGAGAGTACATAGTGAAGATCCCATCTCTGTTGTCCCTCTAAATTAATTGTCCACACTGCAGTTTGGGGAGCAGGTCCTCAGACACTGGGAGATGATATTTAGGAGGACCTTTGACTTGAATGAACATCTAAATCACCTTCCAACCCATTAGAAATTACCATCAGAACAGTTACCACAACTTTGGAAAATCTACAATGAGGAAAGACCTCTACTCCAATCTGGTGGGAGAAAAACCCTACCCCTCAATCCCAGAGAGGGGGAGATAAATTGTTCAATTTGGGAAACTTTAATAGCAGGCTGAGAAAAAGAGATAGTTGGCTCAGAGAATATAGGGAAAACACCAAGGGACTCCTTAGACAAAGAGCTTGAATCATGGCTTTGTCATAACCAACACCCAATTTCAGAGTGATTAGCACATCAGGTTTTGGCCTTGCTCAATTACATCAGCTGAACAAGGTTGTTAACATCACCAGTGCCTTGTCTGGTGCTGCTGTTTGTTGGAATAACCACTGCCTAATATTCTATTACAGCCATTAGCCTTGCTACTAAACAGTAATAATTGTACAAAAAATGTTGACTAGCACAGTGGGGGGTAGGTAGAACTTGGGTGGTGTCTGTGTGTGTTACATGTTTTCCTTGGATTGTGTAAGGTCTCCTCCCACATTCCACTAGAGTGTGGGTTGATGGTTGAATTACTTGCTGTAACATGCCCTTGCTCTGTAAACCAGGATGGACATCAGCTGATTGGTCTGCCACACTGTAATGAAGTATCAAAGAAGGTTCTAAGAAAATGCCTCACCCCCATTCACAAAAGATACAAACTCTCCATAGCAATTGGGCTTCCAAGGTTCATCATAATTAGCATCTCTGCAGACTTTTGGCTTTTCTCCCAGAATGGTCAAGACTGGTGGTAACCATGAATACAAGCCATTCTTGGTCTGGGGCCCTGATCATGCCTCAAGGAGAAAGAAATAGATCTACAGATTCCTGTAGATTATGGCCCAAACAAAAATTACCCAAAAAATTGATGATTGTGCAGATCCAGTAAATCAGAGATTGACACAAATATACCAAGGGCAGGGAGACAGCCAGCATCAGCTGGGAAAAAATACTTTTAAAGAATTCCACCCCACTACAGAATATCCAGTCCATTCCATTAGCAAGTGAGTATATAAGCCTTACATTAATTGTCAAACATCACAACCTTCGAAGTAGATGGTATCCGTGTTGACATTCTAAAAACACGGCAGACGGGAGCTTCAGTCACAAGTTCACAGCTTCATTTCCCTTATTTTGGAGGAGGACATACCGTAATTACAACCTCCTTCTTAAAAGGAAACCACAATGATAGTCATTAGAGAGATAGCCTGGCAGTCTGCCACAAGAAAATTCATATGACTGTGGTTATTGGTCCAAACCACACTAACTTATTGTTTGTGCACTGGAGGAGAACGACTGGCGATCTGCTGTCCACAGCTCAGCATGTTCATAACATTAATACCTGTGCACTGCATTGAAGGCCAGAGGCTAGAGAACTTGCTACAGGTTCTAGGATCAGTTGGACTGGATATTCTCTGCACTTGGCCTTCCTAACAATTCTTTACCCAGCATGACAGGCAATCTGTCACAGCCCCAATCACTAAAATCAGCTCACTGATCATTATTTTAAAAAAATGTGAGGGCAGGTGCATCTTGCATTCATGTTTAAGCGTTTAATAGGTTTTAATATTTTCAATATTAAATCTATTTTAATTAATTTATGATTCAAAGTTGATTGCAAGCACAAAAGGTACACCCACAGCCCTTGGCTCCCAGTCTGCCAAGGGGTCCAGTTGCCAAGATACTGTCACCACCCTTTGACTACCTGGCAATGAAGCCCACAAGCTTTGGGAGCTGTAAAGCTGCAGAAGGTTAAGTGTGATCTTGGAATAGAGTTTGGGTTGGGGGGGGGGGGTGCACATACACATATCACAGGCCAACTCAAGCACAATATGGGTTAATGTTCTCCATAATGTACGACTTCAGGGTGTGACCCTGTGGTCAACCCAGTTCCCTGCCAACTGAAGTGTCGTCGGTGACTGAAACACTGGGATAGCGGATGCTGTGTGCAGCTGTCAGAGGAAGGCGTCTCTTTCTCCCCCTCCAGCCTGACGGGGGTGCCTTTCTCTCTCTCTCGTTAGAGAGAGCCTGTCTGAGATAACGAAATGTTGGGTTTATGGACTCCACACAAAGGTCTATTTCAGGGCTTTGCTATTGCTTGCATGGTGGGTGAGGGTATAGGGGTCTGTGCTTTTGCTGGAGCAAGGGGTGGAGGAGGGGGGAGATGCTGTTGCTGCCACTTGTGCATGGGGAGGGGTGAGGGCATTTGGGGCTCTGACGGTTCTGTCTTTCATGCTTTTAATTTTTTTCTGTTTTTTGGATGGCTGGAAGAGTCAGAACTTCAGCTTATATACATTCTCTGATACTAAATCAAACCATTGAATTGGGCCATTAAACCATAATGTTCTAACTCAGCCAACGCAAGTACTGGTATGTGTAAATCAAATAGTAAATCAGACAAAATGTAGAAGTGAATTATTTAACTTCAGCTCCACATTCAAAAGCAAGCCTAGTATTCTAAGAGGATTTTACAAAATAACATTGTAAATATAGTTCAAAATCTGGAACTCAGATAGCAGTCCACATCCCATTTTAAGATTCCCCCACCCTAATTTCCATCTAGGCCCTTGTATGAACATTAGCTCCCTCAGGCATGTGAAAGCTCTACTGTCATCAACACCAGAGAATTTGAGCAGCTGTCTTGACACAAAAGATGGGCAGGGATGAAACTTAACAAACCTGATTTTGTCAGGCATTTCTATACAGCTTTGTTCCTACATGGAATTCCACCACAATTAGAATATAAACCATTTTAAAAAGGTGACGTCTTTACTAAGTTTAGATAAAGTTATTTCACCTTAAGGCATCTTATAAATAAACTTGCATGATGTTAAAGACCCTCAATTCATACTTAAATGATAAAAGGCAAACACTGTTTCAACGTAAAGAAGTCAATTGAGAGTTCTCATTAACTTAAAGGTATGATGGTTACGTACTAGTAATACAGTCTTGGGTTTATAAACCAAAGTAAGTTCTTACCCAACCACAGCGGAGTTTAAATTCTATTTAAAAGTCAGCATGGATTTGTGAAAGGAAAATCATGTCTGACGAATCTTATAGAATTTTTTGAAGATGTAACTAGTAGAGTGGATAGGGGAGAGCCAGTGGATGTGGTATATTTAGATTTTCAAAAGGCTTCTGATAAGGTCCCACACAGGAGATTAGTGTGCAAACTTAAAGCACACGGTATTGGGGGGTATGGTATTGATGTGGATAGAGAATTGGTTGGCAGACAGGAAGCAAAGAGTGGGAGTAAACGGGACCTTTTCAGAATGGCAGACAGTGACTAGTGGGGTACCGCAAGGCTCAGTGCTGAGACCCCAGTTGTTTACAATATATATTAATGATTTAGACGAGGGAATTAAATGCAGCATCTCCAAGTTTGCGGATGACACGAAGCTGGGCGGCGGTGTTAGCTGTGAGGAGGATGCTAAGAGGATGCAGGGTGACTTGGATAGGTTAGGTGAGTGGGCAAATTCATGGCAGATGCAATTTAATGTGGATAAATGTGAGGTTATCCACTTTGGTTGCAAGGACAGGAAAACAGATCATTATCTGAACGGTGGCCAATTAGGAAAAGGGGAGATGCAACGAGACCTGGGTGTCATTGTACACCAGTCATTGAAGGTGGGCATGCAGGTACAACAGGCGGTGAAAAAGGCAAATGGTATGTTGGCATTCATAGCAAAAGGATTTAAGTACAGGAGCAGGGAGGTTCTACTGCAGTTGTACAAGGCCTTGGTGAGACCGCACCTAGAGTATTGTGTGCAGTTTTGGTCCCCTAATCTGAGGAAAGACATTCTTGCCATAGAGGGAGTACAAAGAAGGTTCACCAGATTGATTCCTGGGATGGCAGGACTTTCATATGAAGAAAGACTGGATCGTCTAGGCTTATACTCAATGGAATTTAGAAGATTGAGGGGGGGATCTTATTGAAACGTATAAAATTCTAAAGAGATTAGACAGGCTAGATGCAGGAAGATTGTTTCCGATGTTGGGGAAGTCCAGAACAAGGGGTCACAGTTTAAGGATAAAGGGGAAGCCTTTTAGGACCGAGATGAGGAAAAACTTCTTCACACAGAGAGTGGTGAATCTGTGGAATTCTCTGCCACAGGAAACAGTTGAGGCCGGTTCATTGGCTATATTTAAGAGGAGTTAGATATGGCCCTTGTGGCTAAAGGGATCAGGGGGTATGGAGAGAAAGCAGGTACAGGGTTTTTGAGTTGGATGATCAGCCATGATCATACTGAATGGCGGTGCAGGCTCGAAGGGCCGAATGGCCTACTCCTGCACCTATTTTCTATGTTTCTATTATAAACACAAAGTACACTGCAGATGCTGGGGTCAAAGCAACATGCACAACATGTTGGAGGAACTCGGCAGGTCAGGCAGCATCCGTGGAAACAGGCAGTCAACGTTTCGGGCCGAGACCCTTCATCAGAACTGAAGAGGGAGGGGGCAGGGGCCCTATAAAGAAGGTGGGGGAGGGTGGAAAGGAGAAGGCTGGTAGGTGCTCCATGCTGGTAATTCTCTAATTTATGCTAATTCTCTCCCCCTCCCTTCTCCCATCCTAGTTTCACTCTGCCTCATCCTCCAGCTGCCTATCACCTCTCTCATGATTCTGCCTTCTTCTACTACCCATAGTGCTTTCCCCTTACATTCCTTCTTCACCTTTCCTGCCTATCTCCTCCCTGCTTCCCCTCCCCCACCCCTTGATCTTTCCCCTTACTGGTTTTTCACCTGGCACCTTCCACCCTCCCCTCACCTTCTTTATAAGGCCCCTGCCCCCTCCCTCTTCAGTCCTGACGAAGGGTCTCAGCCCGCAACGTTGACTGCTCATTTCCACGGATGCTGCCCGACCTGCTGAGTTCCTCCAGTATGTTGTAGGTGTTGCTTTAAATTCTATTACCCAATCAACAGACAGCACAATAGCCACTGCTCTGCATATCTTCCTGACACATCTAGAGAAGGATGCTTCTGTGAGAATGCTGTTCTTGGACTACAGTTCAGCATTCAACACCATAATTCCATCCAGGCTCGACAGGAAGCTCAGAAACTTTGGCCTTGACCCTGCCTTGTGCAGCTGGATCCTGGACTTCCTGTCAGATCACTGGCAGGTGGTAAGAGTGGGCTCCCTCACCTCTGACCCTCAACACAGGAGCCCCTCAGGGCTGTGTACTATGTCCCCACCTTTACTCCCTGTATATCCATGAGTGTCACCACCCACAGCTCTAATCTGCTAATTAAATTTGCCAATGATACTACATTGTTTGGCCTCATCTCAAATAATAACAAGGTGGCCTACAGGGAACAAGTAATTTCTCCGACACAGTGGTGTCAACAAAACAACCTCTTCCTCACTGTGGCAAAAACAAAGGAGCTGGTTGTGGATTACAGGAGGAAAAGAGACCATCTAACCCCTATTGATGTCAATGGATCTGGGGTAAACATCTTTAAGTTCATCGGCATCCACATCACTGAGGACCTCGTTCTGTACACAGCAGCTGTGTGGTGAAAAAGGCACAACAGCACCTCTTTCACCTCAGACAGTTGAGGAAGTTTGGTATGGGCCCCCAAATCCCAAGAACTTTCTACAGGGGCTCAATTGAGAGCATCCTGACTGGCTGCATCACTGCCTGGTATAGGAACTGTACCTCCCTTAATCACAGGACTCTGCAGAGAGTGGTGCTGACAGCCCAGCGCATCTGTAGTTGTGAACTTCCCATGATTCAGGGTATTTACAAAGACAGATGTGAGAAAAGGGCCCGAAGGTTCATTAGGGACCAGAGTCACCCCAACCACAATCTATTCCAGCTGCTACCATCTGGGAAATGATACCACAGCATAAAAGCCAGGACCAACAGGTTTCAGGACAATTTCTTCCACCAGGCCATCAGACTGATTAACTCACACTGATTTGAGTGTATTTCTATGTTACCTTGACTGTTCTGTTTATTGTAAATTACTATGATTGCACATTACGATGGAGGCATAACGTAAAGATTTTTACTCCTCATGTATGTGATGTAAGGAATACAGTCAATTCAATCAACAAATTGTCAGCATCTGTAACAATGATGGCATTGGTTCAAATATCCTTCAAGGAAAGGAATTTCTTTTTAAATAGAAGTCACTCCGCTTCACAGACTGAGCCAGCATTGCACTGCCCAACCCCAAGAGTTGCAGTCCTTGAAATGCTGGTAAACTCACAATGTTATTTACGAGGGAGTTCCAGGATTTAGATCCAACAATGAAGGGTGTTACATATCCAAGTCAGGATGGTGTGGGGTTCGGAAAGAAACCTGTTTTAAGTGTTAGTGTTCCATGTTCCTGCTGCCTTTGTCCTAGTAGGCAGAGGTTATGGATTTGGAAAGCACTATCCAAGGCATTTTGATGAGTATATTTCAACTACCTGTTCTGCCTTTTGTTCAGCTATAAAGCCCATTATAATGCAAGTGTCTTTTATTTATCCTCTGAAAATCATACTGCCACAACACAGCTCCACCACCGCCTTCTCAAAGGTAACGAGGCATAGGCAATAGGATCTGAAAGAGATCCCCGTGGGCCAAAATTGAGGACAAATATCTGAATGCTTATCCTAAAACAGTAAATGCAGTAATTAGCAGTGTAATGGGAGGAATTGTTAGCAAATTAAAATGTCAAGAAGAGGACACATTCCATTTAGCACGAGAGAAATGAGGGATGCAGGCTAAAGCTTTCACCTTGACCCTTTCCACCCCGCCCAACTCTCAAAAAAAGGCAAAGGATGGAATGCTTACAGCAGAAAAAGAGGCATTTCCAAAAATATTTATGAACTGAATATATATTTGAAAGCAATTTAAAGACTACACAGAGGTTAATCAGATTCTGTTCCTTGCAAGTTCCAAAAAACTCTTCTATTGATACTAATGGAATAAAGGTTAAAAATACAGAAACTGTGGACCAATAGCAGAATGGACTTCTGGCTAACAAAGAGCTGGAGTACACAGTAAACATTTGCACTGGGTAGGATGGTCCATGAAGAAGTCCGAGGGGATCAATATTCTTGTGGGCAGGTTTACCAGAGATGTTGGGAGTGGCTTAATTTAATATGGCAGGGGGATGGGAACCAGTAGGACAGCGTTGAGGATGAGCCAGCAGGTTTACAAGTAGATGATGAATGTAGGGAAGGACAAGCCAATGATTGGGTACAAATGCAGACAGAACAAGGAATTAAATTGTACCACAGAGGCAAAATTCAAAAGGGTGAAGAATGCAGGACTGAAGGTACTGTATTTAAATGTGCATAGCATTTGGAATCATGTGTGCGAACTTGTGGCACAATTGGAGATTGGTCGGTATGAGGTTGTGGGCATCACTGAGTCGTGGCTGAAAGAAGGCCATAGTTGGGAGCTTAACATCAAAGGACATATTTTGTATTGAAAGGACAGGCAGGAAAGCATAGGCGATGGTGTGGCTCTGTTGGTAAGAGATAGAATTACATCTTTAGAAAGAGGTGACATTCAGTCAGAGAATGTCGAATCTTTGTGGGTTGAGTTAAGAAACTGCAAGGGTAAAAAAAAAATTGAGAATCATATATAGGTCTCCAAATAGTAGCCAAGATGTAGGGTTGAGATTGCAAAGGGAGCCGAAAAATGCATATAATAAGGGTAATGTCACAATTGTAATGGAGGACTTCAATATGTAAGGGGATTGGGAAAATCAGGTTGGTTTCAGATCGCAAAAGAGGGAATTTGTTGAACGCCTACAAGATGGCTTTTTAGAGCAGCTTGTGCTTGAGCCTACTGGGGGAAAAGCTATCTTAAATTGGGTGTTGTGTAATCACCCAGATCATATTAGGGAGCTTAATGTAAAGGGATCCTTAGGAGGCAGTGATAATAATATGATTGAATTCACAACTGCAATTTGAGAGGGAGAAGCACAAGTCGCATGTATCAGTATCGCAATGGAATAAAGTGAATTACAGAGGAGAATTACAGAAGAAGAAGCAGGTGGAGGCAACTGTAGCTGACATGGGAAGTTAAGGAAGAAAGGGCATAAGGTAGTAAAAGTGAGGGGGAAGTTGGATGATGGGGAAGCTTTTAAAATCCAACTAAGAAAGCTACAGGAAGGGAAAAGATGAAATCAGAGGGCAAACTAGCCAATAATGTAAAGCAGGATACTAAAGTTCTTTTCAGTTATATAACAAGTAAAAGGGAGATGAGAGTTGATATTGAACCACTGGAAAATGACACCGGTGAGGTAGTAATGGGGGACATGAAAATGGACGATGAACTTAATAGGTATTTTGCATCTGTCTTCACTATGAAAGACACTAGCAATTTGCCAGAGGTCTGCAAGAGTCAGGGAGCAGGGGTGAGTGCCATTGCAATTACAAATGAAAAAGTGCTAAGTAAGAGCAAAGGTTTTAAGGTGAATAAGTCACCTGGACCAGATGGACTACATCCCAGAGTCCTGAGAGAGGTTGCTGAAGAGATAATGGATGCATTGGCCATGATCTTACCAGAATCATTTGTTTCCAGCATGGTCCTGGAGTTCTGGAAGATTGCAAATGTCACCCCACTCTTTGAGGGAGGAAGGCAAAAGAAAGGAAATTATAGGTCAGTTAGCCTAACCTCAGTGGTTGGGAAAGTGTTTGGGGTACTTGGAGACTAATGATAAAATAAGTCAAAGTTAACCTGGTTTCTGTAAAGGGAAATCTTGCCTGACAAATCTGTTAGAGTGCTTCGAGGGAATAACAAGCAGGGTGGACAAAGGAGAGACTGTGGATATCATTTACAGTATTGGATTTTCAGAAGGCATTTGATAAGGTGCAACATAAGGCTGCTTGACAGGATAAAATCCTATGGTGTTACAGGAAACATACTGGCATGGATAGAGGAATGGCTGACAGGCAGGAGGCAGTGAGTGGGAATTTCTATTGGTGTTCCTCGAGGGGTCAATATTGGGACCACTACTTTTCACATTGTTAGTCAATGATTTGGATAATGGAATTGACGGCTTTGTGGCAAAGTTTCCAGACGGAGGAGTAGGTAGTGCTGAGGAAGCAATGCGATTGCAGCAGGATTAGACAAATTAGAAGAATGGACAGAAAAACAGCAGATGGAATACAGTGTTGGGAAATGTATGATAACGCATTTTGGTAAAATGAACAATGGTGTGGACTATTATCTGAATGGGAGAAGCTTCAAACATCACAGGTGCAGAGGGACTTAGGAGTCCTTGTGCAAGACGCCCAGAAGGATAATTTTCAGGTTGAGTCTGTAGTAAGGAAGGCAAATGCAAAGTCGGCATTTATTTCAAGGGGAGTACAATATAAAAGCAAGGAGGTAATGCTGAGAATTTATAAGACTAGTCAGGCTGCACTTGGAGTATTGTCAACAGTTTTAGGCCCCATATCTCAGAAAGGATGTGTTGTCATTGGAGAAAGTCCAGAGGAGGTTCATAAGGATGATTCTGGGAATGAAGGGGTTAAAATATGAGGAGCGTTTGGCAGCTTTGGGCCTGTAATCACTGGAATTTATAAGAATGGGTGGGGTTCTCATTGAAAGCCACTGAATGTTGAAAGGACTAGATAGGGTGGATGTGGAGAGCTGTTTCCCATGGTGAGGGTATCCTGAATTAGAGGGCACAGTCTCAAAATTGAGGGGTGCCCTTTAGAACAGAGAGAAGGTGGATTTTTTTTTAAGCAGAGAGTAGTGAATCTGTGGAATGCTCTGCCACAAACTGCAGTAAAGGCCAAATCTGTTGGTATATTCAAGGTGTAAATTGATTGGTCAGGGCATCAAAGGATATGGGAAGAGAGCGTGTATGGGGTTGAGTGGGACTCAGGATCAGCCTTGACGGAATGGTGGAGCAGACTCGATGGGCTGAATGGCCTAATTCTGTTCCTATGTCTTCTGGTCATGCTGGAAGCACTGCTATTCATAAGTTACATTCAACAATCGAAACTAAACATCAGCAGATTGCAGAAAATTTTTGTAGGGTGGATGGGGAGAGTAGGGTGGGATGCGTGAGAGAAAAATAGTCAACTAGTCAGAGTAGAGTAGGATTTACAGGAGCATAGTAATTGAAAAATAAGGGCCAACAAAACTAAATGCCAAATAATACATTTTGGTACAAAAGCAGAAAAATTCTGTCACCTGCAAAATGCAAGTCAGTAGTTTAGAGGAACAAAATGGGTTAACATTTACAAATATACCAATTATTAAAATGTTGCTCCATTACTTGAGTACTGGATTTACTTAAACATAATCAGACACAGTCCACATTGCAGATTATGTCACGAACCCCTCCCTTTGTCTAACCGGTTTCTAAATCTGTTCCAACGAATTGGGACATTCGTACAAGTATCCAATGTGCATTTTCTGTCAGC
This sequence comes from Hemitrygon akajei, assembly GCF_048418815.1. Taxonomy (NCBI): domain Eukaryota; kingdom Metazoa; phylum Chordata; class Chondrichthyes; order Myliobatiformes; family Dasyatidae; genus Hemitrygon; species Hemitrygon akajei. The sequence goes on from NC_133130.1 coordinate 34,438,559, forward strand.
TAAAGTTATGAGACTAGTTTGGAAAATGCTCAGAGGATGGGATATACAGGTTTCTGTAAAGGTTCCCCTTTCTTTTCAACACGTTCCTTGTCCACCGGTTTTGTCACAATAAATCTGTAAGGCTTACACAACAACCTCTGATGCTACACTTGGAGGCTTACATTTCAAACTGAAACATCTATCAGTTGAAACAGTCGATCTGCAGTTAGAACACAAGCATGAAGACTATTTTGTGTACGCATGTGAATTCCATGGTTACACTTGCAAATCTTGAATGGGGAGTGTTAGAGACTGGGTATATCTTGTGCGTGTTAAGCAAAGACCCACCCTTTTGCACAATTTCAATATATTATTAGAGGCCAGTTTTACTGTTCTCTTTGTTGACACATAGGTTTGGAAGCAAAGAGCTGTATCACATTCACTCAGCCCCACCCTCTGCCTTCAACTATTTATGCAGTCAACTGCCTTCAAATAATTGCAACACACACAAAACGCTGGAGGAACTCTGCAGGCCAGGGAGCATTTATGGAAAAGAGTACAGTCAACGTTTTGGGCTGAAACTGGGTGTTGCTTGGACTTCCAGCATCTGCAGATTTTCTCTCGCCTTCTAATAACTGACAACTGGCAGTTGTATTTAAGGCCTGTAACATTAGTGGACTAATTATTGAACTATTGCTCAATTACAGGCAATATTTTCCAATGAAACAAGGTGGAAGCCAAAGAGGAGTTTGTTGGTTGAATTGGACATCATGCTGCCAAAAGTAGCAGCAGAGTTATCGATTAGGCTGCATTATTACAGGGTGTTCCCAGCGTTCATTTGTAAGAAAGAGCAGTTCATTAAGATCTGCAAGTTGAAGATTTTCCAGTCTTTCCCAAGACCTCAATGCCTCGTATACTGTCTTCTTCCAAGAACCCTTTGTCAAATTTAACCTGGCTAAATGCATATATCATTTAGCCACTAAGCAGCAATTCATCTTTTTCCTAAAAGAGATGCTGAAAATCCACAAAAGCTGAAAAGTAATAGTTATGGAGAAGAGGGTGTGTGATTGTGTAACTACTGTCACAGTTCATCCCCTGTAGCTGCATAACAGAGGCACTCCGATCTACAGGCTATTCCCAGGGATACATACCTGGACAGACACCAACTCACTGAAAGAGAACCCATGGTCTGCCTGAAACTGGATCTTCCAGCACAGCAAACTGTCTGTAAGGGAATACAATAGACAGGCATAGAATAAGCAATGCACTGAAGCTCAGTGCAGCCAATGCTAAGTCCCTGTGGGGAAGGATCACAATATGGACTCCTTAAGCAACTGCACACAGAGTGGGTGGAGAGGACTCGCAACAATGAAAAGGGTGTATCACCCCAGGGGCCACATGAGTGGAATGGTGCAATGCTAGTTTTTACTTTTAAAAAAAGCTTACACTACTGAATCTAACATCCATGGATGGAAAAGTTTCTTACACTGTCTCTTTATTTGTATATATTTTCTATCATGAATAGAGTTTTTTTTTTAAAATTAACAATGTTCTACCGGACATTCAAGAAAAGGCTAATTAAATAGCACACTATGAAACGCCTCCAGTCTATAAGCAAGGGGTAAAATAAGGAAAATAAAAGTGGAATGAACATAAATGGCTGATTAATGGTCAGAATGATTACACTCAGCAAGTGCAGGTGTCCCCTGCTTTATGAAGGTTCGCCTTACACCACTTCACTTTACAAAAGACCTACATTAGTAACCTGTTTTCACATTACAAAGAGGATTTTCACTTTTACTAAAATTTTTCCCATATAAATTAATGGTTCTTCACTTTACGCCATTTCAGCTTAAGAAAGGTTTCATAGGAACGTTCTACTTTTGTAAAGGGGGGGGGGGGAAAATCACCTGTGCTCCTTTTTGTTGCAATCTCAAAGGAAATCTTAAGAGGTGCTGTAACCAAAGTTTCCAAATTTCATTCCACCTACCATTTCCATCAGTGTAAATATTTAAAATTTGTTTAGTTTGTAAATATGAATTAAGATAACTCACAGCTGTACCAATGATTCAAATTTGACATATTGACATATAGACTGGACTGCCAACACAGATGCCTTGTGCAGGAAGGCACAGAGTCGACTGTACTTCCTTAGAAGGTTGGCGTCATTCAATGTCTGTAGTGAGATGCTGAAGATGTTCTATAGGTCAGTTGTGGAGAGCGCCCTCTTCTTTGTGGTGGCGTGTTGGGGAGGAAGCATTAAGAAGAGGGACACCTCACGTCTTAATAAGCTGGTAAGGAAGGCGGGCTCTGTCGTGGGCAAAGTACTGGAGAGTTTAACATCGGTAGCTGAGCGAAGGGCGCTGAGTAGGCTACGGTCAATTATGGAAAACTCTGAACATCCTCTACATAGCACCATCCAGAGACAGAAGCAGTTTCAGCGACAGGTTACTATCGATGCAATGCTCCTCAGACAGGATGAAGAGGTCAATACTCCCCAATGCCATTAGGCTTTACAATTCAACCGCCAGGACTTAAGAACTTTTTAAAAGCTATTATTAATGCTTTTTGAGATAGTGATTTAGATGCATATCATATTTTTTACTGAGTTAAGTATTGTATGTAATTAGTTTTGCTACAACAAGTGTATGGGACATTGGAAAAAAAAAGTTGAATTTCCCCATGGGGATGAATAAAGTATCTATCTATCTATATTGATTTTATTTGCAAATGAGTTGCTGAAGAGAACAGTCCCTGCACAGATTGTTCAAATGCAGTTCTCCCTTATTCATGTTTTTCTTCATTTCTATTGCACCAAGACAACAAAACAATGCAAGTCTGTTTTAAAATGACAGATAAATGGCATCAAGCTACTGCAGAAAAGATGGGTATTTTCTGTAACTGTTCTATTTACCATTCATTCCTGCACAACTATCCAATTTTGGTCAATCAAGAATTAGAGTATGGATGATGAAAACCAACTGAAAGTAAGCCTACTCTGCAAAAGAAAACAGGAGAAAGGTCTCTCTCGTTTATTGTTGCATAGTTAACACACACTAAAAAAACAACTTGAAGGTGGTCCAGTCTGATATGTCAACTCTTTAATCCTTTTCCATAGAAGCTGACAGATCTGCTGAGTTCCTCCAGCATTTTGTGTGAGTTGCTTTGGCTTTCATACCTGCTTTTCATATCTAATACCTATCAACAATATTTTTAATTGAAATGATTTTCTTCAAATTATTGCCAGTGGGCTGCTTAAAAAACAAAATCTGAAGCAAAAACCCAAAGAGGAACATCTCATCTTTTCTCCACAATCAGTATTTAATACTTTCAGTATTGGTTAGCAACCCAAAGATGTAGTATTCTCTGAAACCAAGTCCAATCATATACCCGTTGAGAAAGAAGACAGCAATCTTGAAATAGCTCATGTTTTACCAAATTTCTTTCAGGGAACATTGAACCATGACATCCGGAATCTATAGGGAATTCTGGAGAAATTTTGGGAACAGTGAGAACGTGGAATTTTGCCCCAAAACTAAACTGGAGTAGATAAGTCCAGAGGAAATGGCTGAAAAGGATGAGAGTTTGAAAATGGGCAAAGAACTTTAGGTAATTCCATGGTTTCCAGAGAATTTTAAAAAATGGAGGCTACTCAAGTGTGAATTAGAATTGCAAAATTGTGAAAAGGACCAAAGACAAAAACTCCAGTCATCCCAACATTATAGAATGGACTGTTTCCAGATTTTGTCATTGAGGGAAAAGTTCAGATGAGAAATGGGAGAGGGGCAAGAAATATGCTTGAAAGAACCCAGCAGGTCAAATAGCATTAGTAGAGGCAAAGGGAAAGCTAAATTTTGGGCTAAGACCCAAGATCCATCAAGTAAAGAGAGGAGTTATTGATGGTGATTCACCGGCTATGAATGCAAACAAGAATGAAACAGGCAAGACCAGTCCCACCCATCATCTTGGCAAAAGGTAATAGGGGAAGATACTGCATTCAATCATTCCACAGCCTGCAAGCTGAACAAGGAGGGATAGATTACCTTTATCATGATCACAGAATGGCTTTGATCAACACCATTCATGTACTATGACAGGCTGCCACATGGTAATTAAGTAACTTAAACAGAATTAATGATAAAAATTTTAAAAAATAGACACTTAAGTCATTGAAGGTAGATGAAGGGTGGGCTAGGGTGCAAGCAATGACACCCAAAGTGGACCAAATGGCTCAGTTCTGAACTTTACATTGCATATTACTGCATTAAATGTGTATTGAAAATAATCATTTGTAAATGTAACTTACCAAGCGCCCCTTGGCAGATATCCGTACGTGATGCTCCTCCAATTATAAATTCAGGGTTTGCACACAGATCCTAAAAATAATAAAAAGGATAGGTAGAAAAGTGAAGAAAAGACCACATTTCTTCAGCAAAGCAAACTGACAGCACAAAATAGCAGATTATTGATTATACTGTACAGTCAGTGAAACTGCACAGCGAGACCTTTCAACACACCGCAATCACACTGATCTTGTTGCGTATTTACCCACAACAGATTCTTATCTATACAACCTTTGCCTATTCAAGTAACTGTATAAATGTCACCTATGCAACATGATTGTATCTGACTTCATCACCTCCTCTGACAGCAAGTTCCACATATCCACCGCTATATTTAAAAACAACTTTCCTTTCAAATTCCATTTAAAATTTCTTCCACACATTAAACTCAAGCCCTTTTTTTTCTGATATGCCTGCTGTGGGAAAAGGATTCTAGACCAACTCAACCTCTATGCCTCTTATCAATATTATAAACCTCTGTCAAGTTCTCATCAGACTCCTTCACAACATAACTAAAGAACACCAATCCTGGTGAACCTCTGCGCTCTCTCCAGCTAATCAATTCTGTTCCTGTAGTGTGGCAACCAGACCCGCACGGAATACTCCAAATACAACCAAGCTGGTGTTTGGTAATGTTACAGCATAGCATCCCAGCTCTCATTCTATGCCTCATCTATGATGGAGAAATGCTATATGGCTTCTACACCAGAGTTGACACTTTCAGGGAACTAACAACCCAAATAGAGGGACCTTGAAGTTCATTAGCAGTTCATTAGCATTTCGTAGCCGTACCTTACCATTTCCATCTCCTCTCATTTGATTACTTCACCTCACATTTGTCACAATTAAATTCTATTTACTAATCTTCCACACAGCTTTTCAGCTGATCCACATTCAACTATAGTCTTAAACAATTTTGCAATTCCACGTAATTAATATACAAAATTACAAAACAGGGATCCAACATTAATTCCTGCAGTGCACCAATGGCCTCTGACTTCCAATGAAAAACATCCTCCCACCACGCCAATTTTGGATTTAATCAGTCAGCTCAATATGGATCCCAGGTGCTTTAATCTTCTGGGGAGGACTTCATGTGCGACTTCACTGAAGTCTATGTAGATAACGTTACCATCTTGCCTTCAATCAATCTTCTTAGTTACCTCCTTAAAATTACTCAGATTAATGAGGTTGAATATTACCTACACAGAGCCATGCTGATAATCCATGCTTGGTCCTTGCATACGCACATGTATAAAATTTTACCAATTAGAATTTTTCCAAAAATTTCAGTACTTCAGAATAATTGAGCACTGCTATCTAACATACAACACGTAAGCGTCCCAACAGGTTCTTTGACTAGTTCCCTTACTAAATCTAGACATATAACAGTCCTACGTCTCATTCATTTCAATCAGCTTAATGAATAGGCAAGACCATTTTTGTTTAAAATACTTAGTTTAGCTTTGATGTAAATCTTTTAGAATATTGTCAATTATAATCACTTTTTAAATGTTTCAGAACACTGGGAATGTCTAATAGTTGTAAAAAGTTTCAGTGGCTTTAATAAGGAGATGAGGCAAATTTCTCAGTCAAAATCCCTCAGACGTTCCAGAAACTGGTCCTCAGACGAGCACTTCAGATGTTTGAGCATGGCAGGTCAGCCTAATAAAATTACATCACATCCACAAAAAAATCCTATCATTTGCCCAATGTGCAACTTATTTCACCCATGCACAGGGGTAAATACACAATTAATGCTCAGAGTGGATATAACCAGCAGTACGTCAACCTGTGCAATTTCAGATCTTAGTTAACATATTTGATATAAAAACTCCTGATCTTTTTGAAAAATATGAAGTTTTTTTTCTGACTATGAATCAGGGATATTTCAATTTTTTTTTAGAAAGACTGTAGCTTCCAATTTAAACAAAAATAAACTTGAAAAACAGGCATAATGTTGCAAATTGTTAAGAGAGCATTATCCAACCAATTCACACTTCTTAATGTATTTACATCACCAGTCTTCATTTAAAAAGCAGTCAGCACTATTTACAAAGGTGAAACTGCAGATTGAAATACACCTGCTGCACCTGTCCAAGAACAAAAAGGCTACAAGACTACCAGCTTTTAAAAAATATATATATTTTAGATGCCTTGTCTAATATTTCCACCATCATGACTCAGCAATAGTTGGGTGTAGAAAGGGAGGACGATAACAGGGCCCTGTGGAGGATTTTATCCAATGGTGCAAGCAGAATCGTCTGCAGCTGAACATCAGTAAGACAAAGGAAATGGTGACGGACTTTAGGAAGACTAAGCCTGCAATGATCCCTATTAGCATTGATGTGGATGTGGTGAGGACTTTAAAATTGCTGGGGTGCACCTGGATGACAGACTCGAGTGGAGCACCAACACAGAATCTGTGTACAAGAAGGGCGAGAGTCGCCTTTAAACTTCCTGAGGTGACTGAGGTCCTTTGCAGTATGCAGGCCTCTCCTTCACATGTTCTACCAATCTATTGTCGCGAGTACAATCTTCTATATGGTGGTGTGCTGGGGCAATGGCAGCAACATGCTCAATAAACTGATTAGGAAGGCTGGCTCTGTTATAGGAGTCAATCTGGACACACTGGAGGCTGTGGTAGAACAAAGGACCCTACGGAAAATCCTGGCGATTCTTGACAATGTTTCCCACCCACTGTAGGCGACCTTGACTGAACAGAGGAGCACTTTCAGTAATAGACCAAGACAACTACGCTGCTCCAAAGAGGTAATTCTTTCCCCTTGGCCTTTAGGTTCTATAATGAGTTAAGCTGCAGCTGGCCAAGTGATGACCCTCTCCAGTTAAACCGTTTAAAGTAACTTATTTTTTGTTCTTTCTTACTGCTCTTCCAATATTTACATATCTATGCACGTGTAATACTACTGCGACACTGCAATTTCCTTTGGGATCAATGAAGTATCTATCTCTTGGTGCAGTGGCAGTTCTAGTGCCTGTGTTCTATCAGTTACTTCAACTGTCTTCACTCTCCTTTTTTAGGAGTTTAAGGAGATTTGGTATGTGACCAAAGACTCTTTCACATTACTACAGAAGTATGGTGGAGAGCTTTCTGACAGGTTGCATCACAGCCCGGTGCAGAGCCCGGATGCACAGAATGACAAGAGGTTGCAGAGAGCTGTCACATCAGCCAGATCCATCTTGGCCACAATACTCCCCACCACTCAGCACATCCTGGAGAGACAGCAACGTCACTGAGAACCTTCATCATTCAGTGTATTGTCTCCTTTCTTATCAGGGACAGGGTGGTACACAAGCCTGAGGACCCACACTCAAATGATTCAGAACTGTTTCTTACCCTACACCATCAGTTTTCTGAACAATCCAAGAATACTACCTCTATATTCATTTTTTGGTACTATTTTTGGTAATTGTATGTTTTTGTGCTGTAAATTTCTCCACACATAAATCAATGATAAGTCTGATTCTGCTCAGAGTGGAGTTTACATGCTCTTATTACCAAGTGAGCCGCTGTGCCCCACTCTCCATTTCGCAAATTCGAGCAGGTTGGTTAACTATAGTGTGCAGGAAGTGATGATATATTTGGGGAGAATAAAGTGCCATTAATTAAATAGGTACTTGGTGGTCAGGGCTGACCCGATGGGTCGAAGAGCTTGTTTCCGTGCGACTTGACGGAATTGTCTAATATTAGACCAAGGCCGAGCTCCCCGCAACAGAAAAGTCTGTTGGCGAGAGGAGAAGGTTACTACAAACTTGGGGCGTCACTCAAAAATTCTCCGCGCGTTATTTACAAGGAATAAGAACCGAATGTATACATTAAAATGATCTTTTATCGCGCTTTTAAGATCTCTAATGCGAAACAAAATTGGTTCACCATATGACATCAATGAGACACTGGAGTGCAGTGGGGAGTGTACGGGCACAGAAAACTTGACACAAAGTGAAATTCTAATTACTGCAGTTTACCGATAAACTACGTGTTGTTTCATTGCATAATATACTATTGCACTTTAGATCACCCTTTCCATGAAGTAGTTATCATCCCTCATTAAAGCATTTACAGCAGGGAACGGTTCCGCTCTTGCTGGATGTGGAGATATCGAGATTACTGTAAGGATAAGAACTGAGTTTCCAGGAACACAGTCCCGCGGAGGAGTCAACTGTACGTAAATGTACGTTCAGTTGTTTATTTTATAACTGTGTTCAGATTAGTTTATTACGTACACCGAAGTACAATTAAAATCGTTGTTTCCGTGGATTCACAAGGTATACTCTGACATATGCTTTAGGGCTTTACATTAAAATCTTTTACACTGGCATTTGTAAGGGATCGAGTTTTTTCTAAACAAACAGAAATCGAAATGTTTACAGGTATAGCAATCGCGCAATACTTGGCGCAATAGGGACTTTGCCTACCCGTGGGTGCGCCAGTTACGCATAATTTTCTACATAATAAGACAAACAAGTTGAAGTTAGTAACCCTCTTGTATTACAGTTCAAACAGCAAAAGATATAACTTATACAAATTAAGACATTTGATAGCAATAATGTATTTTAAAGGAAAATTCATACTCCCGGGCGTTTCCACTCCACGTCTCTAACTTTGTATGAACCAGGTCCGAGTTCATTGTAGCCCAGGGATGAAGGACACGCGGGGAAAGACTCATCACAGAACAGGCTTCCCGTTTCCAAGCACTGCTGTCGGAGCGCTTCATAATCCTGTTTGAGAAATTTCACAGGTTGCTCCCAGGAGCCGATTCCGGCCGCACGCTCCCTGCACTTCTTGATACGAGACGCCATTCCTGACATTATGAGAACCAATCCACGCGGGGCACACTACTCAATCAGAAAACGCGTACAAATCTGCCTTCACTGGAAGTGCCTCGCAGCTTTTAAAGAGACAGCTGATGCACGATTTGGCTGTATCTGCGGCTGTAGCTGCATAAAAGAGGTACCCACCCATCTCCTGATTTTCATAAACCAACCTACCGCCCATTGCCAAATACAATCTCAACCCAGTCAGAATGTGGAAAGAGAGATGGAATTAAAGCTTGGTCAGCAGGAAGAGTTCAATTGACAGGATGAATCTTATTTCCATTCATTTCACGCACCGCATTGTCTTTCAAAAGAGACTAAAGTCTAATATCAGAGAATAAAACAATTGGGGAAATCACAACAAGAGCAATTTTCAGGGTCTATTGGTCAGTTTAATCGAATTAGATAAACCCCCCTTGGGGCAAGGATGTCATCATGACCACTGGAGACTCAAGAGGCTGCAGATGTTGGAATCCGGAGCAACAGTCTGTCAGAGGAACTCAGTGGGTTGACTGTGATCAAAACCATTCGAGAGACAGATGGTGATATAGAAGTCTTAATTCATCACAACAAGCAGGCATAATTGTGGAGAAAAGAGTAGCCAACGTTTCCGGCCGAGACCCTTCATCAGGAAAGGTCTCGGCCTGAAACATTGGCTACTCTTTTCTCACGGATGCTGCCTGGCCTGCTGAGTTCTTCCAGCGTTGTGTACGTATTCTTTGACCCACAGCATCTGCAGTTGTATTTTTGTGTGATAATTGTGGAGACACTTTTAGTGGAGACTCACAAATCCAAAGATACATCACAGTAGGAAAATCAACAATGACATCATATACCTCAATCCTTTAGATTGACGTATGGTTCCTTTGAGATACATACCAGAAGCACATTGTAATTGATTAGACCCTTCTGAAGGTCATTTGGGAGAAACTAATTAGAACAAATATTCTAAAAGCTTTTGACAACAGAGATCCAGGCACCCAAATACAATGTTGCCAGGCTGTCTCTGAGTACTCTAATATGGTAAATACACAAAAACTATTGATGGCCTGTAACTGTGACCATTTTTGATATGCTGAGTGAGAACATCAGTCTGGTCTGCCAGCTTGAACTCGGTCACAATGGTGCAAATCACTTTGCCCAAATTGTCTGGTTTGATGTAGGACAATTAACACAACCCCATTGTCTTAATGTTTGGCTGTTGCATATGCAAGCTCTTAGCCTGTGGGCCAGTTTAGCTTCAATTTGCTGATTGCAATTTCTAATAAGAACTGGAGGCTAATGACAAACAACCTGAATTTACTTACATTTACATTAAGAACTGAAGACTGGTTCTTGTTTGAATTAATATCTGCTTCATCCACATAACTCGAATAGCTGCAAGGGCCTTGCCACAGTGCCACACCCTCCTGGACCATCCTTTCAATTGCTGATCCAACCACTGGAAAGGGCCAGCTTATTTGAGCTCATTCCCCATTCAGCTGGGGCGACACTGTGTGTAATTTCTTCTCTTTTTTTCTCAGCCTGCTTTGCCATCAAGGTTGAGGAACTTGATGTCCCTGTCTTAACTTGGATCATTCCCATCTATTTTCCCCGATATCTTTCTATTTTGATCTAATCATCTACCTCCAAGACCAGCCTTCAGCATAATTACTGTTACACTTTGAACTTTATTCACGGTTTTTTTCTCTTCTCTGTCTCTCTCCGTCTCCTGCATTCGTTTTCATCTGTGGGTCTACTTCCATCAGGTGTGGTCAGATGTGATGCAGCCCTGTAATGACACTTTTAAAGGGCGGAGTTGATCCCCTGTTCTGTCTGTGAAGTTGACAAAAAGGTGATTCATACAGTTTAACCTGAGGCCAGTATTTCCGCTGACTGCCTCGCCAGGTGTGTACACAAACACAGGAGTTACTTGTCAGAGGTACCACCTATAGTCCTACCCATTTAGAAGTTGTCAGAAACGAGCCACGCTCCCGAATAATGGCTTCAAGACAAATTCAAGGAAACAAAGTTTATTAACAGTTCTGCAGAGCTGGGCCCCCTCAGAGAAGGGAACCCTGAACCTTACAGGGCAGCAGGTTTTATCCTTCTTCCTTACCCCTCCCCTCCCTGACTCGGGAGGTACACAGTGTTTTCCCATTCCATATTTGGAGTTGTTTTTTTACACGTTTCTGTAAAACAATAGTCCATATCTCAGGACTTCAATGATTCCACAAACAGTTAATTTTGTCAAGGCTTCTGCATTCATAATTAGATCACACTTGTTTACAGACTTTAACCCAGACATAATTAAATCACAGTTGTCCCTAGACATAATTAAATCACATTTGTCCTTTGACTTTAACCCGGACCTGTCAGAAACGCACATCTTAATTTTGAATCTTACAATACCACCCTTTTTCTTTTCAAGATGTGTGTTTCAGCTAGCATTTCTCTCACTCCCAGGGGGCCCACCACCCTTTTTCTTTAATAGCATAAGTTTTAGCTCATTTGTCCCATGATGGGGTATCGCTACTGCCTGGAGCTGGAATATACTGCGCCTGATCAGAGTTTGTATACAAGGAATCAAACACGGCAAAAGTAAGAGAATCATTAGACCCCTGCCTGCTACTAGGAGAGCGGTGCGCCACCAACTACCTCCCAGTAGCCTGTCTAGCCAACTCATGTTCCCCAGGGATCTCCAGGTTTGTACTGGCATGTGGGCCAGTTTCCGAATTTTGTCGGATATTTTTAACACGGCCTTTCCACTGTCGTCTATCTTAAGGCAACAGTTTGTAAGATTGAACTTCCCACATACCCCGCCTTCAGAGGCCAATAGGTAATCCACAGCCAGCCTGTTCTGGTATATTGCTGTTCGCATCTGACTCTGCTGTTTTGCCAACAGCTCCAATGCCAGTGCCGTTTGATTGGTTATCACTTCCACCACCGCCTGCAGTCTAATAATTCGGTTTAACATGTAGACAGGAGTGTGATACCCTCACGACCCATCCTGGGCCCAGGTCGCTGGCCCATAGTATTCAATGATGCGAGCCGGTGGCCACTCATCACCCCACTCGCCCACCTTTATCTCCCGTGTTTCTCTCCTTAATGAATCAAACAGCTTAATTCTCAGCTTCCGGTCACCCTCCTAATGCAGGAGGAAGAACTCCGGTCTTTCCTGGGACAGCTGAGACTTCTCATGGTCCCCCCCTGTCCCATGTATCCTTTATTATAGACTTGGTAATAAGGTTTACTATTCTCCCAACATGTTTCTCTCTTGCTTAGATCATAGCATCGATCATTCACATGCGAGTGGGACACAAATGATCCTGGGAACACCCTCTGCCCCACTCGTACCACGGTTCTGCACTTGTCACATTTCCCTTCAATTTCCCCGCCATATAGAATCAAATATATTACAGTCAATAATGTTACAGTCCACAAAGAGTTCATTTTTGCTGCCTTTTTAGCCTCACCACCATCGGTTCTTCACCGGGAACACAGGTCCACTCAGTGCGGCTTTCGGGCTTCACTGGTCCTTTTACCCTGGATGCGTGTGTCCACCCTTTTTCTTTTGTCCGTACAGTCGCCTCTGTTGTTAGCAGGACCTGGAAAGGGCCTTCCCACTGTGGCTGTAACTTCTCCGGCTTCCAGGTCCTTACCAGAACCCAATCTCCAGGCACGATCTGATGTAAAGCAAAATCGAGCAGCGGAGTCTGGGCCAAGAGACCCTTTTTCCGCAGTTCTGCAAAGGAACGGGACAGTGCCAGTAAATAGTCCCTTACAAAGATATCACCCCCTTGTAGCGTGGGGTACCCTTCCACCTTATTCCAATACGGGAGTCCGAACAACATCTCATATGGGGATATTCCTATGTCCTTGCGGGGCGCTGTTCGTATTCTTAAAAGGGCAATAGGGAGACACTTAGTCCATGGTAGTTTGGTTTCTAACATCAACTTGGTCAGTTGTGCCTTTAGGGTGCTGTTCATTCGTTCTACTCTTCCCGAACTCTGGGGATGCCACGGGGTATGGTACTTCCATTCGATATCAAGTGCATCGCAAATTAACTGGTGCGTATCTCCTTCTTGGTACGTGGTAGTGACATTCCCGTTATTCCAGCTATCCTTTCTGGGGTAATGCATCGCTGTCCTTTACTGACCCGGTGTCCCAGATACCTTACTTCCTTTTCTACAAATTGTAACTTTTTCTTTGAGACCCGTAGCCCCTGCTTCCCCAGGAAGTTCAGTAGTCTGATGGTGTCTTCCTGCACTCCTTCCTGTGTTGGCCCGGATAGTAATAGATCGTCCACATACTGTAGCAGTTGGCTCTCTGGAGCACATTGGAATTCTACTAGTACTTGCTCCAAGACCTGCCCAAATAGGTTAGGTGATTCGGTGAACCCCTGTGGCAGGACCGTCCACCGGAGTTGTCTTTTCCGCCCCGTCGTAGGATTTTCCCATTCGAACGCAAACATGTCACGACTGCTCTCTTCTAGCGGGCAACTCCAGAAGGCATCTTTTAGATCTATTACACTGAACCATTCATGGTCAGGGGAGATCTTACTCATCAGTGTGTAAGGGTTGGGCACTACCGGGTATCGGGTTTGGACTACTGCATTTAGGCCCCACAGGTCTTGTACCATCCGATAAGTCCCATCTGGCTTTCGCACCGGGAGTATTGGGGTATTATACGGTGACATACATTCCTCCAGTAGTCCGTCAGCAATCAGTCCTTCAATCACCGGCTGCAGCCCTTTTCTTCCTTCCATTGAAATAGGGTACTGTTTTCTCCGTACTGGCGAACTGTTAGGTAATAGTGAGATTTGCAAGGGGGGACGTTCAAGCCCCCCCCCCCCCCCCCCCGGTTCCCTTCCTGGTACCATACCTCCGGGCTTATTTTCCTATCGTCTTCTTCCCTGAGGGCAAACAGCTGTACCATTATCTTCCCGTTCCTGGGCACAGTCCCGATGCCTAGCCTGACTTGCAGATCCCACCCGAGCAGGTTGAATCTCGCAGAGGGTAACAAAAGTAGGTCCTGTCCCGTTACCCTATCCTCATGTTCAATTTTCACGTTTTCTATAACAGGTACTTGTATTATTTTGCCTCCAATACCGGATACTCCCATTACCTTTGTTCCGGTTCGGGCGCCGGGAGGTATCTGGATTACGCTAGATCTTTCGGCACCCGAATCTACCATAAAGGTTGTATCTGACCCTTGGGGACCTACTTTTAAATTTACCAGGGGTTCCTGCCAATAATTCATCCCCAAGGGGTGGAACCCCCGACCTCCCTAGTCTTCATCTTCCATCATAGCGTACGAGCGCACTTCCCGTCGGTATCTGGGGCACTCGCGCCTGAAGTGTCCCTCTTCGTTGCAGTGAAAACATCTTAAAGCCTTCCTTAGCCCTCCTCCTTGCTCCTGGCTACTACCTCGATCCAACCATGGTCCCTGTCTCTCTCTCTACTATCTGCGGTTACTTGTCGCACTGTCTGGACCATTATCCTTGCCGTCTTCTTTTGTTTCTCTTCATCCCTTCTTACAAACACTTTCTGTGCCTCCCTAAGTAGTTCACTTAAGGTTTTAGTATTCCAATCTTCTAGTTTTTCCAGTTTTTTTTTCTGGCCATGCTTTCAATACAAATTCAACACGAATCAGCTGTTGGCCAACCTCCGCCTCAGGGTCTTCGATTTGCGGAGCGGTAGGGGGCACATATGGGGCGGCAGGTGGTCGAGCACCTCCCATGTATTCTTTTTCTGTCCCCCTTCATTTATCGTTTTCAATTTATAACTATTTGTCGTTGGTAACCAGCATAGGGCATAATCACTTTCTTCGGGTTTAACGTTAGGTTTTGAATTCACGTACAGATTAAGGGCTTGTTGTACCCAATCCTCGCTAGACCCGAACTTAGGCCATCACACAGCTGACCCTTGGATCGGCTGGCGGGACCAGAATTCACAGTACTGTATCATTTTTTCTTTGACTTCCCTTTTCGCCTCCCATAATCCCAATTTTCTAACATACGTCCCAACGGACTATCAGGGGGTACCCCGGGGTATTTTTCATCATTGGCGCCTGGATTTCCTTTACCCTTTTCTCTCTTAGACCCCTTATTCCCCATCTCGAGGACTTGCTCAGTTCCAATCCACCCGCAGGCACCCCGTAATTCCACAATTCTCGTGTACTACGTCTCTACAGGAAGAATCACCTGCAGGAACCCCGCAGTCACCGGCGGCCCATTCCATGCACTCACCACTCTCTGCATAAAAAAAACTTACCCCTGACATCTCCTCTATACCTACTCCCAAGCACCTTAAAACTGTGTCCTCTCATGTTAGCCCTTTCAGCCCTGGGAAAAAGCCTCTGACTATCCACATGATCAATGCCTCGCATCATCTTACACCTCTATCAGGTCACCTCTTATCCTCTGTCGCTCCAAGGAAAAAAGGCTGTTCATTCAACCTATTCTCACAAAGCATGCTCTCCAATCCAGGCAACATCCTTGTAAATCTCCTCTGCACCCTTTCTATCTTTTCCACATCCTTCCTGTACTGAGGCAACCAGAACTGAGCACAGTACTCCAAGTGGGGTCTTGACCAGGGTCCTATATAGCTGCAACATTACCTCTTGGCTCCTAAATCCCACTGTTGATGAAGGCCAATACACTGTACGCCTTCTTAACCACAGAGTCAATCTGCAAAGCTGCTCTGAGTGTCCTGTGGACTCCGACCCCAAGGTCCCTCTGATCCTCCACACTGCCAAGGGTCTTACCATTAATACTATATTCTGTCATCATATTTGACCTACCAAAATGAAGCACCTCACACTTATCTGGGTTGAACTCCATCTGCCACTTCTCAGCCCAGATTTGCATTCAATCAATGTCCCACTGTAATCTCTGACAGCCCTCCACATATTGGAGTATAAATTTTGCGTGTAACCAAAACTTGCTATTTGTTATGCATGATTAAGTCACGAAATCTTAAGAATGTAGAAGACAATGGTGTGTTAATGAGAGGTAACTAAGAGATGTAGATTAGAACATGATTAAGTCAATGGGTAGAAACAATAGTGGCAGGATATACGTGTGACGCAACTATAGACTATAGATATGCTAATGCAACTGGACCAGGAGATTGCTATAAAGAATGCTGTGTTCAAAAGATCGGTGGGCAATCAGTGACTAGCTCAATGACTGTCTCAGCTTTAAATTAAATTAAATTAAAGTTTAATACTTCTTGAAGCATCTTCTGCGTCTCCTGGTCATTTGTGGGGCACGAGAAACCACGACAAAATTGGCGACCGCGGCAGGACCGGAAAGAGACCCGCGGAAAGGAAACGGCAGATTGGGGACGCTTCCCAGTCCTCTAGGGACCCCCACAAGGCTAACAGAATTAAGGGTGCACCCAAACAAAAGGTAAGCACTTTTTGCGAGAATTTGGACTAAAAATTCTGTTGGCTTTGGGGAGGTCTTGGAGTCTCAGAAGTGTGGAACCACTGCCGAAGTGTCTCTCCGGTCCAAAGAATCTGGCAGAATTGGGGGTTAACAGGAGGCTCAGAGGATTGATCAAGAGCACTGCAGTGAGGGCAAGTACAAATAAGTTAATAAGAAGTTAAGTTAAGAAAAATTCCACGTGGTGTTGGTAAGTCCCTGTGGATACCACTTTGTATGAAACGAAGGTCTGAACGGGCAGGGAAAGGAAAATAGAGAAAATCCTCGTGGATACCGCCTTAAGAGATAAGGGTCTGAACAGACGAGGTGCAAAGAGCAAGTTCTGTGGGTACCGCTCTGAATAGAGGTCTGTAGGGGCAGAACAGAATAGGAAACAAGGACAGTCCAATATATAGTTTAAAGCGCTGGTAGATAGACGATAGACTAGGCATAGAATTAGAGTAAATAATATTATCCAGTAAACGAACTATGAATCTCTGAAATACCTTAAAAGAGAGAACAACGTGACAGGTAAAGGAACGGCAGCAGAGATTCTGAGCAAAGAAATCCCGATAAATAAATATGAGATCACAAAAACTTCAGAAAAATGGGAAAAAAGAACCAAAAACCTGGTCACAAAGTGGCCAAGAGAAGGAACGTTTGATGTAAGTTTGTGCGAAGAAATGGAGGGACTAATTAAAAATTACAAACCAAAAGATAAATCTAAGAAAAGAGGGCAAAAAAGAGAACGAGAAATGGAAGTGCTAAAACTCTTCAGAACAGAGGGAGAAAGGCTGAGGAGGACAGGTAGAATATCGATTACAAGCGAGGAAGACACTAAGGTGCTGGAGAAACTGCCTGTTAGAGAGAGAGGAAGGTACAGTGAGAAGCTGGCTTCAGCTCCATACCCGGATGTGAAAGAAGCAGAAAGACCCCCTCCCTATAATGAGGAAGGAACCCCTAAGCAGTGCCCCCTGCTGATGGGAACAGTAAACATGCAGGGAGAAGTACAAGTTTGGGATAATGAGGAGGAGAAAAAACAATACGAGAGGGAAAAAGCGGCGATATGGAAGGAGATACAGGCAGAAAGGATAAAGATGGAACAGGTACAGAGAGAAATGGAAGAAGGGATTGAACGGATGAAATACTTGAGAGAGGAAAAGGAGTATGAGGAGTATCGGTTATACTATAGAAATAAACAGACTAGAGAAGAAAGTGGCTCATCAGGGCAGGAAGAGATGAGGCATTCAAGAAGAAGTGGAAAAAAGATAGGAGATGAGAGTCTTGGAGAAACACAAGAGAGAAGGGAATCAAGCACGAGTAAGGATCATGAGGAGTCCCTGCCACAGGTGTACAGACACGGACAGGAAGAAAAAGAAGGTGACTCATTGGAGGAGCAAGAGTTAAGTGGAGAGAGAGAGAGGATGTGAGAATTTGTGCGTGTCATGACCTTAGCCCCCTCCTTTGTGAGAATCGCAAGAGAGAGAGCCTTACGGTTTGGAATGTGGGCTGGCCACTCAGCAAGACAAAAGCCTTGGACATAGCCATTGTCTTGGGAGACACCTTTGTGGAATAAGGAACTGGACTACGTGCAAACCCTCAGGGCAATGTGAGATGGGTGATGGGGAAAAGATTGCCTCGCCCCCACCCTGATTGACATCTACAACCCTGCCAGTCCAGATAAAAGGTGGGCTGCCGAGGCAGGGCCTCAGACGCACCAAGGAGACACACGAAGAAGGCACAATAGTGCTTCCCGTCGGAGCGGGAAGCCATTCTGAAGGAAGCCACGTGCGTTAGATTCCGGATTGGGAGTCTGTGGCTGGACCAAAAAGGAAAAACCGCTTTAACTAACAGCAGGGATTTGCTTCGCAAGGACGATGGGCAAGTGTACCTTTTCTCTTTCTCCAACACGTGAAATGCCAGCAGTTCCCGAAACGGGGAAGCCTGCAGACTTTGAGTGACTCTTATATTCCATTGGACTCAGTATCCCCTAGACAACGATAGAGCTTATTTTTGATTGATTATTACTATACCTGTGCTTTAGATTGAGTTTTGACGATGTATATGATCTGAATGTTTTGTATTAACCATACGTTTGTGCCCCTTTATAAATAAAACGTTTGAAAATAGTATCATCAGGCTTCAGCGGACCTCTCTATCTTTGCTGGTAAGTCACCCGGTTACTGGGGAACGTAACAAGTGGGGCCTCGTCCCGGGATTTGAAACCAAAGGGGAGGGTCAGTGAATCGGGCTGTAAGTCCAAACTTAAATCTGGTTATGCAGGTAGCTAGACAGGAAACCAGCAAAGATGGATGTGGATGAATTTATGAGAAACCCGACTGTAGAGGCGCTAGGGGCGGCTACCAAATTAGACTTGGTAAATCTGGCAAAGGGGTTAGACCTCGCAGAGGTGAGGTCATCAATGAAAAAGCAGGAAGTGCGAAGGGTCATAAATCAGTATTACATTGGGAAGAAGGTGTTTGCAGCTGAGGATTTGGAAAATATCCCCGAAAAGAGATTAGCGAGTGGGACAGATCAGTTAGAGTTGGAGAAAGTAAGGTTGGAACATGATCTGAAAGTAAAGCAGCTAGAAGCAGCTGCAAAGGCTGAGGAACGGGCTGCAAAGGAAAAGGAACGGGCTGAGGAATGGGCTGAGAAAGAAAAGGAAAGGGAGCAGGCATTCAAACTAAAGGAATTAGAGGTGAAACGGGGTCATGAGTTTCAGCTAAAGCAGCTGGAAGCAGAAGAGAAAGAGAAACAAAGGAGCCATGAATTGGAGCTGGACAGGCGAAGGCAAGAGCGAAGAGCTCAAGGGGTAGAGAGAGAGGAGGGGTTTGATGTTAGTCGGGCGTTGAGGTTGGTCCCCCCGTTCGAGGAGACGGATGTTGATAGTTATTTCTTGCTTTTTGAAAAGGTGGCAGTGAATCAGAAGTGGCCCAGAGAGCAGTGGGTGGCGTTGTTACAAAGTGTGTTACGAGGGAAAGCACAGCGGGCATATGCAGCGTTGCCCCCAGAAGGGGAAGGGAATTATGACCAAGTAAAGGAGGCCATTCTCCGAGGTTACGAGTTAGTACCTGAGGCATATAGACAAAGGTTCCGAAATTTAAGGAAAGGGTGGAATCAAACGTATACCGAGCTAGCCCATGAGAAGGGTGTGCTCTTGGACCGTTGGTGCACCGCGGAAAAGGTGGCCGAGAATTATGGGCGTCTCAGGGAGTTATTTTTGATTGAGGAATTTAAAGGTTGTGTTCCGGAAGAGATCCGGATGTATTTAAATGAGAGGACGAATCAGTCCATCTCAGAAATTGCTAGGTTCGCAGATGAATATGCCCTAACCCACAAGACAAAGTTTTCCTCGCCAAAAAGTTACCCGAGAGACCGTCGGAATGGTAGGGAAAGCCTGCCGGCTGAGGCGGAGATCCCGCTGGGAGCTAGTGGTAAAATTGAGGAGGAGAGGCAAGACGGCAGGAGAGGTCCTGGCTTGACCTGTTTTAATTGTGGAAAGGTGGGTCATATTGCATCTAAATGCTTTGCTCCGAGAAAGGAGCCAGAGAGAGAGAGAGCAGCGATCCCTATCAGGCGTGCAGTGGTAATCAGAAAATCGGCAAGAGGGTCCCAGGGGAGCAGAGAGCGCGAGGGGTCAGAGATTTATCTGTCACCCGGAACCGTGTCTGTGAGGAAGGGGGACCCGCCAATCCTCGTACGGATTTGGAGAGACTCGGGGGCGGAGCTATCATTAATTAGCCGTAACGTATTACCATTCGGACCTCCGACGGGCGAGGTAGCCCTGAGAGGCATAGGAAACCGGACCGAGGTAGTGCCTTTGCATAGGGTCCTTCTAGATTGTGAGTTGGTGTCGGGACCAGTGGAACTGGGGGTCCTGCCGGAGTTGCCAGGGGAAGGCGTGGACGTCCTTCTGGGTAACGACCTAGCGGGTGGGAAGATGGGAGCAGTCGTGAAGCTGACAACCCAGCCCGTGAGAGTTGAGGCCCCACCCATAGAGTCCCCGAGCTATCCCGCATGCGCGGACACTCGCAACCTGTCGAGAGCGGCAGCTGAGAAAGCAAGCAGTTTAAAATTGGCCCAGACGTCTTTACCGACCCCGTACCACGAGGGTTTCGAGGGTGGTAAAGCAAGGAATAGTAATGTAAAAGGGGGTAAGGGAGAGAAGGTAGATCCTCTCTTAGCGAAGAAAAAGGTCCTAGAGGTAGGAAATAAAGATGAGAAACAGATAAAGCTGTTAAAAGGTCCAGGGTTGGACATGGATGAGTCTAAAGGTGTTCCCGATAATGAAATGAGGGCAGTCCTCGATGAAAAGGATGCCATTACCTTGAAGTCTGCTGGGTTGGCAGATGAGGTTGTTTCAGCCCAAGGGGTTGAGTTTACTTCGGAAGTGAGTTGCCCAGAGAGTAACTGGGAGGATCAGGGGAAGTTAGAATTTGAAAAGGGTATTGGTATTGAAAGCCTGGAAGAGGCCAATGCCCCGTTTGAGTGTGTCCAAGATGTGGAGGCCCGTGGTCCTAAACCTAGTCACGGAGCTCAGAAAAAGTCTGAGGAATTTGACTCGGCTGGACGAGACAGCCGTCCTTTTGGATCAGATAGACTTGGTTCAGGGAAGAAGGTGTCTGTGCTGAAGGGGGTGTTCAGAGTTAAGGTGGAGTTTACGAATGGGGAGATAACTGTTGTTGTGGAGGAGAACGGTAAATCTGTAGTTCCCAAATCGAATGGAAAAAAGTTAAAGTCTAGATTGATGCCTGCGCATCGATTACAGGTTGATTTGGAATGTAAAGAGGCCTCACACGCTATTGTTATTCAAGAAAGCGCTGTGAGGAAGCCGAAATTTAAATGCGGCCGGAGAAAAAGGTTCGAACTAAAACACATCAGCCTGTATGGTCTTGACAAAAGGGTTAACTACCTGTGTAGCATTAAAGAATTGGGCGGAAATTCCCATGTTGGACTAGGTTGGGGACACAGAGTTAAGAGAATAACCCTCGTGGAAAGGAAAGGCGGGAGAGTACCTCGCCAAATTACTCAAGTTCCCCACGGGGGGACTCCCCGGGAAAGAGGCGATGGTTAATAGAAATGGTCACTTTTAAACAGCGACGCCGGTTGTACGAGTTTGCGCCAAAGCCTGTGAATAATAAAGACAACCCCTTTGGAGACCTGCCGGTGAAATAACACGACCGAAACGATTAGTATTTGTATAAACTTTTGTAGATGCACCTAAGCTAAGATCACACCTCCTTAGTTGTGTTGCTGAAGAAAATAAATAAAAATAGGTGGTTATTGAGCTGAAGTTTGATGCTACCAGACTTTAGTACGGTACGTGATGTTACGATATTAAAGAAAGGGGCACTGTAATTGTTACCTGTTTAGATACTGACTGGAATGTATAATGGTAGTACTCTGTGAAGAGAAAAGCTTGTGTAGTATGTTAGAGTCCAAAAAAAAATCCTGTACCAACTTGTTTTTAACCGCTGGTAAAAAAACTTTTAAGAGGGGAGGTGTCATGACCTCAGCCCCCTCCTTTGTGAGAATCGCAAGAGAGAGAGAGAGAGCCTTACGGTTTGGAATGTGGGCTGGCCGCTCAGCAAGACAAAAGCCTTGGACATAGCCATTGTCTTGGGAGACACCTTTGTGGAATAAGGAACTGGACTACGTGCAAACCCTCAGGGCAATGTGAGATGGGTGATGGGGGAAAAGATTGCCTCGCCCCCACCCTGATTGACATCTACAACCCTGCCAGTCCAGATAAAAGGTGGGCTGCCGAGGCGGGGCCTCAGACGCACCAAGGAGACACACGAAGAAGACACGATAGTGCTTCCCGTCGGAGCGGGAAGCCATTCTGAAGGAAGCCACGTGTGTTAGATTCCGGATCGGGAGTCTGTGGCTGGACCAAAAAGGAAAAACCGCTTTAACTAACAGCAGGGATTTGCTTCGCAAGGACAACGGGCAAGTGTACCTTTTCTCTCTCTCCAACACGTGAAATGCCAGCAGTTCCCGAAACGGGGAAGCCTGCAGACTTTGAGTGACTCTTATATTCCATTGGACTCAGTATCCCCTAGACAACGATAGAGCTTATTTTTGATTGATTATTACTATACCTGTGCTTTAGATTGAGTTTTGACGATGTATATGATCTGAATGTTTTGTATTAACCATACGTTTGTGCCCCTTTATAAATAAAACGTTTGAAAATAGTATCATCAGGCTTCAGCGGACCTCTCTATCTTTGCTGGTAAGTCACCCGGTTACTGGGGAATGTAATAGTAGGGAAGAGGTAGGAGGCAGAAGCCTAGAAGAGCAGAAGGAGGCGGTAGGGGAGCGACTTGCGGAAGTAGAGAGAGAGCTAGATAAGTTACTGAGAGGGGATTGCCAGAGGAGATGTGAAAAATACTCTAGGGGCCAACCAAGTATTGAATCAAGACAGAAAGGAAGGACTCCACAGGGAGACCGAGGGAAGAAGAGGACCCCAGAGACATTTGTGTGGGAGGCAGTAAAGACATACCCTGAGACAGATGGGGAGTCAGGTGAGGAGGAGAGCCAGGGCAGGTGGGAAGAAGGAGGAAGAATGATGCCGTTGTTAGTTAAAGGATCATGACAAGTGCAGTATATCCCTTGGGGATCCCAGGACCTAGAAGGGCTGAAAAACACTCTGCCCAATCTACATGAAGGAGCAGGGAAATGGATTAGAGCCTTTGAAGAAGAAACGGCGGGATGATTATTGGCAATGGGAGATTTGAAGGCACTATTGATAAGGTTGATGGGAACCTCCAAATTTAATGAACTAATGGAAATGGCTGGCATAGTAAACTCGAACGACCCAAGAACTGATGGAGACGGGTTTGACAGAGTGAGGCAGAGGGTATGGCAGGCCCTCAGAAAGCTTTATCCACCCAAAGTGGACCCCAAAGCCTTAAAAGGGGATCCACTGGGAGACACTGAAAACCCAGCAGCCTACGTAGAAAACCAGTTGAAAAGGTGGAGACTGGAGACTGAGGAAGAGGTGGAGAATAGCTTATTTATGACCTCACTGTTCCAACATAGCATTTTGGATGCAATGCCTCCACAAGTAAAATCCAAACTGGAGGAAGTGGTTGGGCTGACGTCAATGACCCCACAAGAATTTAGAGACCACGTAGTCCATGCAGTTGAGAAATACTGGAAAGACAAACGAAGGTTGGCTGAGCAGCAGGAAGAGGTGCAAAGAAAGTTAATACAAATGCAGCTCGAAGAACTCAAAAAGAAGGAAAAAGAGAAAAACAAAAAGATGCTGCCAGCAACCACCAGTTCGAGTACAGCCATCGAACTGGATAAAGCACTGCTATATGGAGGGACCGATCATACTGTAAGACAAGGGCTGGAAAACCCCATGCCAATAATAGTCTTTGGGGGAACATTCCCACAAATGCCCTATCAGGAACAGACTAAATTCAAACAGCCCAGACAGGACTGGAAGTCCCAAGGAGGGGGACAGAGGAGCTATGGGCAGAGGGGACCAGTGAGGAAACAGGGGGAAAGAGAGGTAGAGAGATTGTGCTGGGAATGTAATCAGCCAGGTCACATGAGAAGAGATTGTCTGTTTACACCATGGCCTGTCACACACCAGCAGGAACCGATAAGAAGGGAACCAAAGTTTAGCCAAGGACCAGCCCCCACAGGCCAAAGCAGACCTGTGAACCCCTATGCAAGGTATTAGGGGTGCCCCGAGAACTTGAGTGGGAAGGGACATTACCCAATGATAACAAGGGAGGCAGATGAGGAACCCATTGTTCAGGTTATGTTAGAAGGGCAACTGACACCAATGATGATAGATACTGGAGCCACGTACACTTGTGTACAGCCACAGTATGCCCTTCACCTTCCCATGTCAGGAAAGTTTATTAAGACGGTAGGGTTCTCGGGGAAAACACAGTTGACACAGTGCACGGCTCCAGTGCGGTTGAGAATGGGAAATAAAGGAATTGTTTTGCCGGTGCTAGTATTTAAAGGAACTCCGATTAATTTGTTAGGCAGAGATGCCTTATTGAAACTGGAATTAAAATTAGAATGCACCAGAAATGGGCTGAGTGTGGAAAGAGCAGGGGCTCAATTGATAGTGCAAGAAGACAAGAAGGCTAATGTCTTTTGGATAGGAGACATCGCAGGTCAGATTCAGGAAACCTGGGAAAAATGGAAAAAGGGCGTGCAGGTTATATTACCCAGGGCTGTAATGCCCAAATCTGAGCTACATTGTACAGCGATTTTTGACGAGACTCAGAACAGGGAGTTAGAGGAGAAATGGCACCTGGAGGTATGTACCCAACAGCACCTGGAAGGGGAGGCTGTGATAATTGGAAAGCAAGGGGCAGCTTTACAAGTTAAGTGGAACACCTTTTTAGAAAAATGGTACAGGATACTGGAGGCTGCACCCCACGTAACGTTGTTGGTAAATAAGGGATATCAGCCTAAAGACTTAGGACCTTCAGTTAAGAGTGCTGAAACCGTAACAGTGTGGAGGAAAATCACGCCAGAGGTGTGGATATCAGAAGACAACAATTGCATTAAAATAATGGTAAGTGTAGATATGGTAGGGACAGTGAGAGAGGTCGAAATAACTCCCCACCCACACCTGCCCTTGCTGGGAAAGGAAAGAGGCCAGCAGAAAGATAAAAGGTTAGATGAGTTGCCGTCTATTCTGTGGTCACAGCATGACACGACGTAGGAAAAATAAAAACAGCTAGTCCGATGGAAATAAGGCTGAAAAGGGGAGCAATTCCACCCAGGAGACCACAATACCCTCTAAGACCAGAAGCAGAAGAGGGATTAGCATCGACAGTGCAGGGGTTGCTTGAAATAGGAGTGCTTAAAAGAACAAACAGTCCATGCAATACCCCGTTGCTGCCGGTCTTAAAAGCAGATAAATCTAAGTGGAGATTGGTGCATGATTTGCGAGCGGTAAATGATGTGGTAGAGGACTGGCCAGCGGTAGTCCCCAACCCACACTCGCTTTTGACTAATGTTCCACCAGAAGCAAGTTACTTTTCAGTGATTGATTTGTGTTCGGCTTTCTTCAGCATTCCTCTAGCCGATCAGTGTCAGTATTTGTTTGCATTTACTTACAGAGGTGCTCAGTATACCTATACCAGAATGCCGCAAGGATTTAAACATTCACCACACATTTTTAATCAGGTATTGAAGGCAGACCTAGAGGGTATGCCATTGGAAAGTACATTGGTACAGTATGTACCATCATTGTGTGGTTTGGAGCCGCCACCAAGCAGGATAGAACCAGACTACAGCGCACAGTGAGGACTGCCGAGCGCATCATTGGAGCCTCCCTCCCTCTATTGTGGACCTGTACTCTTCCAGGTTGAAGAAGAGGGCGGGGAACATCATAAAGGACTCCTCCCATCCTGCGCACGGACTGTTTGATCTGCTTCCGTCTGGTAGGAGCTTCAGATCCCTCCAGACTAAGACTAATAGGCATTGGAGAAGTTTTTTCCCTACTGCGGTCACTTTGCTGAACAGTTAACTGCCGGTTAACTGTCGGCTAACTATTACTTGGATTGCACTACCTGTATGTATAATCTATATTTTCATTTATATTTATCATTATTATTGTTATGAGCAGAGAGACAACATCTGCTGGAAGTAAATTCCTTGTATGTGCATAGGTACTTGGCGATTAAAGTCTGATTCTGATTCTGATTCTGATGTGAATGACCTGTTGATTTGCTCCCACAGCGAGGAACAGTGTAAGCAGGACACTATAACTCTGTTAGAGAAGCTAGCGCACGGAGGACATAAAGTATCCAAAAAGAAACTGCAATTTTGCACGCAGCAAGTGGAATACTTAGGCAGGGTAATATCCAAGGGAGTGAAGGTGATAGCACCAGATCAGATTGAGGCAATAACTAAGGCCCCCAAACCCCAGACTGTAGGGCAGATGATGATGTTTTTGGGAATGGCAGGGTACAGCTCAGATTGGATAGGAGAATATGCTGAGATTGTGGCACCTTTAAGAAAGATAATGAAAGAAGGACATACAAATTTGAAGAACGGCTTACAGTGGAATGGAGAGGCGGAGATAGCTTTCAATACTATTAAGCAGGAATTGCAGTCAGCACCAGCATTAGCTTTGCCTGACTACGAGAAGGTTTTTCATTTGTATGTATCCAACCGACAGGAGGGTTATGTCACAGCGGTTCTAACACAGGAGACAGGCACAGGAAAAGCAAAGCAGCCGATAGCATACTACAGTACGAGACTAGATGAGGTGGCTCACGGGTATCCACCCTGTTATCAGGGATTGGCGGCGCTGTACTATGCATATGGAAAGGCATCATCTGTAATCCTGGGCTATCCTGTGACTCTGTACACACACCACAAAGTAGCAGAATTGCTGGAAAGAGGGAAATTTGTGCTGACGCCAGCCAGGATAGCAGCATATCAGATGCTATTGACATTTCCAGACATAACTATACAGAGATGCACTACCAGTAATATAGTCGATCTTGTCCCTTTGGACTATGAAGGAGAACCCCATGATTGTGTAGGGAAGACGATGGCATTTGCCAAATTGAGAGCAGATTTACGGTCAGAACCATTAGAGGATGCAGATAAAAAGGTTCTGTTCGTAGATGGCTCTTGTTATAGGGATTATGATGGAAATCATGCAGGGTTCTCAGTAGTGCAGCAGGATCAGTCGAGCTATAAGATTATTAGGATGGAGTCCTGTCCCCAACTGTGTTCCGCCCAACTAGCAGAAATCAAAGCCCTGACAGCTGCGTGTGAAATGATGGAAGGTGAGAAAGTAGACATCTATACTGATTCGGCATATGCTCATGGAGTATGCCATTTGTTCGGGGCAGTGTGGAAGCAGAGAGGTTTTAAAAAAGGTAATGGAGATCCCATACAACATTGTCAGCAAATTCTAGACTTAATAAAAGCCATAATGAAACCTAAAGCATTGGCTATAGTAAAATGCCAGGCACACAAAAAGGGAAATGATGTAATAACAAAGGGAAATCAAGCTGCGGACGAGGCAGCCAGAAAAGCGTCTGGATGTACATCAGCTGTCATTGTCCCCCAGGTAAGCCTAACTCCAGAACCTGATGTAGAGGACCTAATTGAAATACAAGGTAAGGCAACTTTGGCATAACAGACAATGTGGAGACGAAGGGGGGCCAAGCAGAACCCGGAAGGCTTGTGGAGCATGGAAGACGGTTTGTTGGTAGCGCCCACCCCTCTACTGACGATTCTGATTTCAGAAGTGCATGGGATGGACCATTGTGCAAGGGGGGAAGTGATAAAAGAAAATAAAGGATGGTTTTTGGTCCCCTTATTTACAGGCTTCAGTGGACTTTGTCTTGTCACAGTGCGAGGTATGCGCACAGAATAATGTTCGGAAAGGAATTACAACCCCAATAGGTCACATTCCTGTACCTGAAGGACCATTTAAACATCTAGTGATCGATTACGTAGACATGATAAAGGCAGTGAGAGGGAAAAGATACATGCTGGTAGTAATTGATCGATTTAGCAGATGGGTGGAGGCGGTACCTTCAAGAGATCAAGGGGCAAAGACAGTGGTAAAATTTCTGACAAATGAAGTGATCCCAAGGTTTGGAATACCTACAGAAGTTAGCTCAGACAATGGTTCAGCTTTCATCCAGAAAGTGGTCAAACTGGTACTACAGGCGCTGAGGATAAAGCAAAGATTTGGATGTGTATACCGCCCTCAGTCGCAGGGCATGGTAGAGAGAATTAATGGAACCCTGAAAGCCAAACTAAACAAAATTTGTGCAGACACTAAACTTAATTGGGTCGATGCTTTACCGTTAGCATTGATGAGTTACCGCATGCAAACTAATCGAATGACATGCCTGACACTGCATGAGATGCTCACTGGGAAGCTATCATACCTGTGATAGGGGTAAACAAAAATGTTGAATGGATAAACTATATATACTACAATCAACAGAGATTCATCAACTACACTGATGATGCACTGGAGGCCTTAGGGCAACAGCTGGATGCAACTAGCAGGATGGCGTGGCAAAACAGACAGGTACTGGATTGGCTTTTGGCAGAAAAAGGGTGTGTGTGTAATGTTTGGAGAACAATGCTGCACTTTCATACCGAACAATACTAGCCCAGAAGGGTCTTTCACCAGAGCAATGAATAAATTAAAGAATCTGCAGATGGAGGTCAAACAGAATGCAGGATTTGAACATCAGTTCTTTGATTGGTTGGAAAGTAGACTCGGAGGATGGGGAGCATGGATGACTAAAATAGCAATAACTGTCAGTATTATATTGTTGAGCTGTGCGCTTGTGCTGTGCTGTTTTCTTCCTTGTCTCAAGTCTCTTGTAGTGCGTGCTGCAACCAAACAATTTCCGATGCTCGTGGCAATTACTGAAGCAAGCTTAGAGGAGAAAGAAACACCGAAAATGTATCGTTACAGTCTACAACACCTGCAGGATGAACAAGAGCAAAACGACAGTGTGGGAGTAGATTGTAAGGGCTTCTGAGTCTTTTTCCCTGTCTCAGATACAGAGGGACAGGTTCTTGGCTCAGCGGCCCAGGGTAACAGGGAGAGAATACTTTGAGGTCTTGGTGCAGAAAATTATAGTTTAACCTGAGATTTGGGAATAAGTGCTTGAGTTTATTGGGGTTTTTGTGCGCAGACTCTTAGTCTTTTCTCTGTGTGAGACCCTCTGGGCAAAGGGGGGATATATTGGAGTATAAATTTTGCTGTGTAACCAAAACTTGCTATTTGCTATGCATGATTAAGTCACGAAATCTTAAGAATGTAGAAGACAATGGTGTGTTAATGAGAGGTAGCTAAGAGATGTAGATTAGAACATGATTAAATCAATGGGTAGAAACAATAGTGGCAGGATGTACGTGTGATACGCAACTATAGACTATAGATATGCTAATGCAACTGGACCAGGAGATTGCTATAAAAAATGCTATGTCCAAAGGATTGGTGGGCAATCAGCGACTAGCTCAATGACTGTCTCAGCTTTGATTTGCAAATTAAAGTTTAATACTTCTTGAAGAATCTTCTGTGTCTCCTGGTCATTTGTGCGGCACGAGAAACCACAACACACACTATCCACAACACCCCCAAGCTTTGTGTCATCAGCAAATTTACTAACCCACCCCTCCACTTCCTAATCCAGGTTATTTATAAAATCATGAAGAGAAGGGGTCCCAGAACAGATCCCTGTGGCACACCACTGGTCACTGACCTCCATGCAGAATATGACCCGTCTACAACCACTCTTTACCTTGTGTGAGCAAGCCAGTTCGAGATTCACAAAGCATTATCCCCTTGGCTCCCATGCCTCCTTACTTTGTCAATAAGCTGTGCATGGGGAACCTTGTCAAATGCCTTACTGAAATCCATATACACTACATCCACTGCTCTACCTTCATCAGTATGTTTAGTCACATCCTCGAAAAATTCAATCAGGCTCATAAGGCACGAGCTGCCTTTGACAAAGCCATGCTGACTATTCCTAATCATATTATGCCTCTCCAAATGTTCTTAAATCCTGCCTCTCAGGATGTTTTCCATCAATTTACCAACCACTGAAGTAAGACTCACTGGGCTATAAGTTCCTGGGCTATCTCTACTCCCTTTCTTGAATAAGAACACAACATCCTGCTTTTTGGCAGGGGCCCCATGAACTCCACCAGGTTGTTTTCTCAGGGCCCCTCTGCCATGGCTGGTTTGTTAGTTGTCCCTTCATTCCCCATCAGGGTTATATTGGGCACAAACGATAAACGTATGACAAAATTTCTCAATGCCTCTTCCCATCCCAGGCCATCACCAAGTGCACTCGAGGGTCATGACCATACCTTCCCTGATGCATCATCCCATGATAGCGGTACCTACCTAAAATATGCTGGTGCTGCAGCTAATCCTTCGCCCTGCATCCAGCTGGTCCCTCCTTTGCTCCTTCTCTTCCCCACTTGTCCTTCTCCTCTGCCTCCACATCCCCATATTGTTTTACTAGATTGACTTTGAAAGGTTTTCCTTCTACGCTGGCAATTTCTGTTGGCTGGTGTTCTTCTGCTGCTCTTTTTGCCCTGAGGTCTGCCCAGTTTCCACTCTCTGGTGAGCCTTTACTTTAATCACTACTACCTCTGCAGACAACTTCACTGCCTCCAACAGTTTTAGGTGTGCACACTGAATACTTGTGCCCGTTGAGGTGCTCATGCACTATGCCATCAGGTGATCCTGCACCACCCTAAAAGCATACTTGCTGTCTGTGTATATGCTCCCACAGGTAATTTCTGTTCCATCAATGTCACCATGGCCCATCCAGTCTGTGGCTTCCCATCTACAGTATGTACCTTCAATTCCCATCTATAAAATCTCCTTTACTTCCCCTTCCAGCGGTGTTTCCTTTACACCAGTATCTTCCTCCTGCTCTATTTTCTGTTGACATGCTTGTGCCTCACCCTCTCTATCATTTGAGAGGTTCACTCCAGTGTCTTGGGGATGTAGAGCTCCCTCCCAAACTGCTCTCTGACAGTCAGTCTCCCTGTATTCAGGAGCTCTACAATGGTGGGTGGGGTGTGTAATGTGAGCTGCCCCACCAACACTGCCAGCTCACAAACCCACCCAGTCCAAGGCTGTAACACACCGGGGAAGTCTGGCTACACCAGAAGTCTGTTTTGTTGAATAATATGCTGCTGGTCTTTTCGTCTTCCCGTTGTTCTGAGCCGCCACGACATAGCAGTACCTTCCCTCATTGCTGCAGTAAAGGTGACAGGGGCAAGTCACATCTGGACATCCTAAAGCAGCTGAAGAAACTAGATCTTTCTTAATATCCCTGAAGGCCTTCTCTTCTACTGCCCCTCCCCCCCACTTTACTTCCACCAGAGGGGGCTTCTCTTCTCTCACTTAAGCCTGTACTGGGATCACCAGTGCAGCAAATCCCAGTATGGTTTTGGCTGTAATTGAGCAGTCCCATTACCTTCCTCATTTGCCTCACATTAACTGGATGGGGCAAGGATCTAATTGCAGTCCTTCAGTCATCAGACATGTAGGTGAGATAATGTGCCCCAGGTGTTGACCTGTTTGCTTTTCTACTTGGGCTCTGTGTGGGCTGATTTAAATCCCGGGTGCTGTAATACTTCAGAAACACTATTGCTCCGCAGTGCCCTACTTCATTATTTGAGGCAATTAACAAATCACCTACAAAATGTAGAATTGTACTACTCTTTGGTGTCAAAGGGAACCTTGCCCACGGTCTGTGTCGTGACTTTATGGAAAACTGCAGGCTACTGTGGAAACACTGATGGATTCTGTTGTCTTTCTAAGGTGTAGGAAAATTGGTCCTGAGGCTCAGGAGAAAATGACCACCCCTAGAATCGATTAGCAATATCTGGGTTGGTGAATATTCTATATGCTGAGGATTGTGGCTGGTCTGTCTGCAATGGAATGCCATTGCAGTGTAGTCTTACTGAGTGCAGTGTAATCTATTGTCAACCAGTAGATCCACCCGGCTACTTTACTGTTGGTGAGCTGATCAAAGCTAATCAATAAGCTCCTAGGCTTAGCCTCAATACCTCCTTGTGCAATTGGATCCTTGAATTTTTCCACTTGCAGACAGACCCCAATCGGTTTGGACATCTCCTCCACAGTCTCCACCAGCACAGGTGTACGGGAGCATTTAGCCCCCTGCTCTACTCGCTTTACACTCGTGACTGTGTGGCCAAGCACAGCTCCAAAGCCATGTTCAAGTTTGCTGCTGATACCACTGTTGTAGGCCGAATCAAAGGTGGTGATGAATCAGCACCCAGGAGGGAGATCGAAAATCTCGCTGAGTGGTGTCATAACAATATCAGCATGACCAAGGAGCTGATTATTGACTTCACGAGGAGGAAACCAAAGGTCCATGAGCCAGTTGTCACTGAAGGATCAGAGGTGAAGATGGTCAGTAACTTTAAATTCCTTGGTGTTATTATTTCAGAGGAACTGTCCTGGGCCCAACACATGTGCAATTACTAAAAAGCCACAGCAGTGCCTCTACTTCCTTGGGAGTTTACAGAGATTCAGCATGATATCTAAAACTTAGAGTAGCTTCTATAAATGTGTACTGGAGAGTATATGGACTGAATGCAACACAGCCTCGTATGAAAACACCATGCTCTTGAACAGAAAATCGGATAAAAAGTAGTCCATTATGGGTATGTCCATTGAGCATATCTACATGAAATGCTGTTGCAGGAAAGAAGCATCTATCATCAGGGACCCCCACCACCCAAGTCATTTTTTCTTTGTCCTGCTGCCATCAGGAAGAAGGTCCAAGAGCCTCAGGAATCACACCACCAGGTTCAAGAACCGTTATTACCTTTCAACCATCAGGCTCATGAACCAAAGGAAATAACTTCGCAATACTTCACTTGACCCATCATTGAAATGTTCCCCAAGCTAATGACTCACTTTCAAGGACTCTTCCTCTCAAGTTCTCAATATTTATTGTTACTTATTTAGTATCATTATTTATTTATTTTTCTATTTGCAGTTTGTAGTCTTTTGCTCACTAGGTGATCGCCCAATATGGTGCAGTGTTAAATTATAACCATATAACAGTTATAGCACGGAAACAGGCCATCTCGGCCCTTCTAGTCCATGCCGAACACTTACTCTCACCTAGTCCCACCGAACTGCGCTCAGCCCATAACCCTCCATTCCTTTCCTGTCCATATACCTATCCAATTTTACTTTAAATGACAATATCGAACCTGCCTCTACCAATTCTACTAGAAGCTCGTTCCACACAGCTACCACTCTCTGAGTAAAGAAGCTCCCCCTCATGTTACCCCTAAACTTTTGCCCCTTAACTCTCAACTCATGTCCTCTTGTTTGAATCTCCCCTACTCTCAATGAAAAAAGCCTATCCACGTCAACTCTATCTAACCCCCTCATAATTTTAAATACCTCTATCAAGTCCCCCCTCAACCTTCTACACTTCAAAGAATAAAGACTTAACTTGTTCAACCTTTCTCTGTAACTTAGGTGCTGAAACCCAGGTAACATTCTAGTAAATCTCTGTACTCTCTCTATTTTGTTGACATCTTTCCTATAATTCAGTGACCAGAACTGTACACAATACTCCAAATTTGGTCTTACCAATGCCTTGTACAATTTTAACATTACATCCCAACTCCTATACTCAATGCTCTGATTTATAAAGGCCAGCATACCAAAAGCTTTCTTCACCACCCTATCCACATGAGATTCCACCTTCGGGGAACTATGCACCATTATTCCTAGATCACTCTGTTCTACTGCATTTTTTAATGCCCTACCATTTGTCATGTATGTCCTATTTTGATTATTCCTATCAAAATGTAGCACCTCACACTTATCAGCATTAAGCTCCATCTGCCATCTTTCAGCCCGCTCTTCTAACTGGCCTAAATCTCTCTGCAAGCTTTGAAAACCTACTTCATTACCACAATGCCACCTGTCTTTGTATCATCTGCATTCTTACTAATCCAATTTACCACCCCATGATTCCAGATCATTAATGTATATGACAAACAACATTGGACCCAGTACAGATCCCTGAGGCACACCACTAGTCACTGGCCTCCAACCTGACAAACAGTTATCCACCACTACTCTCTGGCATCTCCCATCCAGCCACTGTTAAATCCATTTTACTACTTCAATATTAATACCTAACAACTTAACCTTCCTAACTAACCTTCCGTGTGGAACCTTGTCAAAGTCCTTACTGAAGACAACATCCACTGCTTTACCCTCGTCAACTTTCCTAGCAACCTCTTCAAAAAATTCAATAAGATCTGTCAAACATAACCTTCTGTGCACAAATCCATGCTGACTGTTCCTAATCAGACCCTGTCTATCCAGATAATTATATATACCATCTCTAAGAATAATTTCCATTAATTTACCCACCACTGATGTCAAACTTACAGGCCTATAATTGCTAGGTTTACTCTTAGAACCCTTTATAAACAATGGAACAACATGAGCAATATGCTAATCCTCCAGCACCATCCCTGTTTCAAATGACATTTGATTCACTTATAGTTATTATTCTATGTATTTACTGAGTATGCCTGCAAGAAAATGAGTCTGAAGATTGTATACGGTGATATATATATTTTGAAGATAAATTTACTTTAAACTTTGGTTATCAAAGAAGTCTCCTTTAGTATATCCTGATGTTTCAATTCTGTTACTATACTTCGAATAGCTATCAATGCGTCAGCTTTTATAGGATAGAGTCATGGGGTTGGTTGGTGGTGCAGTGACATCAGCATCGGACTCCGGAATGGAGGTTCCCAGGTTCGAATCCAGTCGGGCTGTTCCCGAGTACGCTTTCCATCCGTGCCAGGTTGAGTGTTGAGCTTGCAACTCGACTTGGAAAATAAAGAAAAATACTGGGAAATGTCTGTGTGAGGAGTGGCGTGCCACACAGTCTTTCATTCCGCGCCTTGTAAGGCATGAAAATACCCGACGCTGGCCTCTCAGGCCTGAGTCGATGTTGTCATCATCATCATCGAAAAGTACAGCACAGAAACAGGCCCTTTGGCCCATCTAGTCCTTTCTGAACTATCTAAACTGCCTACACCCATCAACTTGTGCCAGGACCATAGACCTCCATATCCCAATCATCCATGTACCTATCCAAACATCTCTTAAACATTGAAATCAAGCTTGCATGCACCACTTGAGCCAGCAACTCACTCCGCACTCTCACAACCCTCTGAGTGAAGAATTTTCCCTTTATGTTCCCCTTAAACCTCTCACCTTTCACACTTAACCCATGACCTCTAGTCGTAGTCCCACCCAACCTCAGTGGAAAAAGCCTGCTTGCATTTAGGTCATAAGACCAGAAGATACATTAGCAGAATTAGTCCATTTGGCCCATCAAGTCTGCTCTGTCATTTCATCATGGCTGATCCATTTTTCCTCTCAGCCTCAGTCTCCTGCCATCTCGCCATAACCCTTCATGCCCTGAAAAATCAAGAATCTATCAACTTCTGCCTTAAAAATACATAAAGACTTGCCCTCCACACGTGCTTGTGGCAAAGAATTCCACAGATTCACCACTCTCTGGCTAAAGCAATTCCTCCTCATTTCTGTTCTAAATGGGCGTCCCTCTATCCTGAGGCGGTGCCCTCTGGTCTTAGACTCTCCCACCATAGGAAACACCTCTTCTCTCCACATCCACTCTATCAAGGTCTTTCACCATTCGATAGGTTTCAATGAGGTCTCACCTCATTCTGCTAAATGCCAGTGAGTACAGACCCAGAGCCATCAAACGCTCTTCATATGACAAGCTGTTTAATTGTGGAATCATTTTTGGGAACTTCCTTTGAACCCTCTCCCTTCACCTTTCTAAGATAAAGGGCCCAAAACTGCACACAATACTCCAAGTGAGACCTCGCCAGTGCTTTATAAAGTCTCAATATTACATCCTTACTTTTATATTCCAGTCCGTCTTAAAATGAATGCTAAGTCGCATTTACCTTCCTCACCACAGACTCAACCTGCAAATTAACCTTTAGGGAATCCTGCATGAGGACTCCCAAGTCCCTTTGTGCCTCAGTTTTTTAGTATTTTCTCCCCACTTAGAAAATAGTCACCCTTTCATTTCTTCTTCTGATGCATGACCGTACATTTCCCGACACTGTATTCCATCTGTCACTCCTTTGCCCATTCTCCTCATCTAAGTCTTCCTGTAGCCTCTCTACTTCCTCAAAACTACCTGTCACTCCCCCTATCTTCACATTGTCTAAAAAATTTGCAACAAAACCATCAATTGCATCATCCAAATCATTGACATATAACGTAAAAAGAATCAGTCCCAACACAGACCGCTGTGGAACACCACTAAGCATTGGCAGCCAAACAGAAAAGACTAACTGGCCTACAATTTACTTTTTTCTGCCTCTCTCACTTCTCGAAGAGTGGAGTGACATTTGCAATTTTCCGGTCTTCTGGAACCATTCCAGAATCTAGTGTTTCTTGAAAGATCATTAATAATTCCTCCACAATCTCTTCTGCCACCTCTTTCAGAACCCTGGAACATACACCATCATGTCCAGGTGACTTACTCACCTTCAGACTTTTCAGTTTCCCAAGAACTTTCTCTCTAATAATGGTAACTACACGCACTTCATGACTCAAACACCTGGAGCTTCCATTATACTGCTAGAGTCTTCCACAGTGAACACTGATGCAAAATACTTATCCAGTTCATCCGCCATTTCCTTGTCTCCCATTACTACCTCTCCAACAGTCTGATATCCACTCTTCCTTCTCTTTTACACTTAATGTATCTGAAGAAACTTTGGGTATCCCCTTTAATATTATTAGCTATCTTATTTTTGTATTCCATTTGTACTTTCTTAATGACTTTATTAGTTGCCTTCAGTTCCTTTTTAAAAGCTTCCCAATCCTCTAGCGTCATTGCTTTTCTAATCTTTGCTCTATTATATGCCCTCTCTTTGGCTTTTATGTTGGCTTTGACTTTTCATGTTAGCCCTGGTTGTGTCATCTTGCCTTTAGAATACATTTCCTTTTTGGGTTGTATATATCCTTTGCCTTCTGAATTCCTTCTGGCAATTCCAGCCATTGCTGCCTTTCTGTCATTCCTGCCGTGTTGTTTTCCCATCTATTCTGGCCAACTCCTCTCTCATGCCTCTGTAATTTCCTTTACTCCACTGTAATGCTGATACATCAGACTTTCCCCCTTATTAAATTTCAGGATGCATTTGATCATATTATTATCAGTACCCCCCCCCCCCCCCCACCGGGTCCTTTTATCTTAAGCTTTCTAGATCAATTCCAGTTAATTGCACAAGACCCAATCCAGAATAACTGATCCCCCAGTGGGTTCAACCATGAGCTGCTCTAAAATGCCATCTCATAGGCATTCTAGAAATGCCCCATCTTGGAATCCTGCACCAACCCAATTTTCCAATCTACCTCCATATTGAAAACCCCAATGACTGTTATAACATTGCTCTTTTTCTATACTTCCCATCAAGGTCCTTTTACCCTTGCAGTTTCTTAACTCTATGCACAATGGATAGACACATTCTGATCCTATGTCATCTCTTTCTAATGATTTGATTTCATGTTTTGCCAGCAGAACCATCCCACCTTGCTGCCTACCTGTCTTTCTTTTCAGACAGACAGACATACTTTATTGATCCCGAGGGAAATTGGATTTTGTTACAGTCGCACCAACCAAGAATAGTGTAGAAATATAGCAATATAAAACCATAAATTAAATAATAATAAGTAAATTATGCAAGTGGAAATAAGTCCAGGACCAGCCTATTGGCTCAGGGTGTCAGTCACTCCGAGGGAGGAGTTGTAAAGTTTGATGGCCACAGGCAGGAATGACTTCCTATGACGCTCAGTGTTGCATCTCGGTGGAATGAGTCTCTGGCTGAATGCACTCCTGTGCCTAACCAGTACATTATGGAGTGGATGGGAGACACTGTCCAAGATGGCATGCAACTTGGACAGCATCCTCTTTTCAGACACCACCATCAGAGAGTCCAGTTCCACCCTCACAACATCACTGGCCTTGCGAATGAGTTTGTTGATTCTGTTGGTGTCTGCTACCCTCAGCCTGCTGCCCCAGCACACAACAGCAAACATGATAGCACTGGCCAACACAGACTCGTAGAACACCCTCAGCATCATCCGGCAGATGTTAAAGGACCTCAGTCTCCTCAGGAACTAGAGACAGCTCTGACCCTTCTTGTAGGCAGCCTCAGTGTTCTTTGACCCGATACTTGAATCTTAAGCTCCCAGCTATAGTCTTCATTCATCCATGATATAGTGATGCCCACAACATAATATACCACTTATTATCTTATATACCTCTATCAAATTTTCCCTCAATCTCATACATTCCAAATAATGAATTGAAGTAGGTACAGAGGAGATACCAGGGGTAAGTTTTTTTATGCAGAGAGTGGTGAGTGCGTGGAATGGGCTGTCGGCGATGGTGGTGGAGGCAGATACGATAGGGTCTTTTAAGAGACTCCTGGCAAGTATATGAAGCCAGAAAAATCGAGGGCTATGGGTAACCCTCGGTAATTTCTAAGGTAAGGACATGTTCGGCACAGCTTTGTGGGCCGAAGGGCCTGTATTGTGCTGTAGGTTTTCTATGTTTCTAACTCCTAACCTATTCAATCTTTCCTTATAACTCAGGCCTTCCAGACCCAGCAACATCCTTGTAAATTTTCTCTGTACTCTTTCAACCTTCTTTACATCTTTCCTATAGGTAATCAAAACTACGCACAATACTCCTAATTAGGCCTCATCAACATCTTATGCAACTTCAACATAGTATCCCATCTCCTGTACTCAGTACTGTGATTTATGAAGGCCAATGTACCAAACTCTCTTTATGACCCTATCTACCTGTGATGCCATTTTAAATGAATCATGGACCTGTATTCTCAGATCCTTTTGTTCTACAGCACTCTTCAGTGCCCTTCCACTTATCATGTAAGACCTACATCCTATTGGAGTGCAACCCTTACACTTGTCTGCATTAAATTCTATTTTTCATTTTTAAACCCATTTTTCCAGCTGGTTCAGATCTTGCTGCAAGCTCTCATTGTCTTCCTCACTGTCCACTACACCCCCTGCAAATTTGTTGATTCAGTTAACTTAATTATCATCCAGATCATTGATATAGATGACAAACAATGGACCCAGCACTGATCCCTGCGCACTCTACTAGTCATAGATCTCCAGTCAGAGGCAACCATCTATTACCGCCCTCCAGCTTCTCCCATAAAGACAATGTCTAATCCAATTACTATTTCATCTTGACTGCTGAGCAAGTGAACCTTGACCAACCTCCCATGTAGGACCTTGTCAAATACCTTGCTAAAGTCCATGTAGACAACATCCACTGCCTTGCCTTCATCCACTTTCCTGGTAACTTCTTCGAAAACCTGTAAGATTGGTTAGACACGACCTATCATGCACAAAGCTATGCTGACTGTCCCTAATCAGTCCACCTCTATTCAAATACTCACGTATCTAGTCCCTAAGAATACCTTCCAATAACCTTCCTACTACTGATGTCAGGCTCACTGACCTAGAATTTCCTGGTTCCTGAAGTCAATGCAGCTTTGTTTCACTTCTATAGGCATGGTGTCTGTCTCCTGAGTAAATATAGATGCAAAAAAATCCGTTTAGGATCTCTCCCATCTCTTTTGGCTCTATGCATTGATTACCATTCTGATCTTCCAGACAAGGAATCCTTTTGCTCTTAACATATCTGTAGAATCCTTTAGGGTTCTCCTTCACCATGTCTGCCAGAGCAACTTCATGCTTCCTTTTCACCCTTCTGATTCTCTTGCATTGCATATACTCCATAAGTACCTCAATTGTTCCTACCAGCCTATAGCTCTTTTATTTTCTTAACCAGGGCTTCAATATCTCTTGAGATACCAAGGTTCCCAACACTTGTTATCTTTGCCTTTTATTCTGACAGGTGCATATAAACTTCGTGCTCTCTAAATTTTACTTTTGAAGGCCTCCCATTTACTAAGTACACCTTTACCTGTCCCAATTCACGCTTGCCAGATCCTTTCTGATACCATCGAAACTGGCCTTTCTCCAGTTTAGAATCGGATCCAATGGACCAGATCTGTCTCTTTCCACATTTACTTTGAAACTAAAGGCATTATGATCATTATATGCAAAGTGTTCCCCTATACAAACTTCTGTCATTTTAGAATCTTTTTTTATTGATATATAATCTTGAACAGCTATAAAATGATACAAAACTTCAACAGATATGTATACAATTAATAAAGCTGAAGAAAAAAAACTGATCTTAAAATATAAAAATGGAAAAAAAATTTATATATAGGAAAAAGGGAAAAAAACCCCCACTAACTACAAAAACAAACCCATTAGGAATCAAACCCCCCCCCCCAGAGCAATACATTTGACCATCATATAAATATATAAAAGTCATCAACCGCCATTTCATATTTATAAAAAAAATAAAATTGGAAGGATACCATATAACTTAATTCAAATTAAATGTAATATTTGGCAAAATTCTGTCACCTGCACTGTCATTCTGTAATAGGAGAACAAGTATCATACACTCTCTCATTAAGACTCCTATGTACTGATTAAGAAAACTTTCTTTAACATATTTGACAATCTCTATCCCGTCTAATCCTTTTGCAGTATGGGATTCCCAGTCAGCATGTGGAAGTTAAAATCACCTACTATAACAACCTTATGTTTCTTGCTGCAGTCTCTCTGGAAATGTGTTTCTCTAAATCCCTCAGACTGTTCAGTGGTCTATAAAATAGCCCCATTAATGTGATCATACCTTTCCTATTTCTTAGTTCCACCCATATTGCTTCACTATTCTGTCCTTACTGAGCACTGCCAGGACATTTTCATTGACCAGTAATGCCAACCTTCTCCTTTAATCCCTCCACTCTGCCACGTCTAAACAATGGAACCCTGGAATAAATACTGAGCAGCCTGTCCTGCCCCTCCTGCAACCCAGTCTCACTAATAACTACAGAATAATAATTCCATGTGCTGATCCATGCCTGAGTTCACCTGCCTTTCCTCCGATACTTCTTGCATTGAAATATATGCAGCTCAAGACATTAGTTGCACTGTGCTCAACCTTTTGATCCATGATTTTGAAATCTTAATATCTTTTTCCACAACTTCTGTCACTATCTGCTCTGGGTCTCTGGTTCCCATCTTCCTTCAACTCTTGTTTAACCACCCCCCTCCCCCAACTCTGTGCAGCACTAGCAAACCTCCCTAAGAGGATTTTAGTCCCTCTCCAGTTCAGGTCCCACCTTCCATGGAAGATGGACCAAATAATCCAAAAGCACACTTGCTCTTACACCAACTCCGGAGCCACATATTAAATTGTATACTCAACCCATTTCTGGCTTTACTAGTACATGGCATGGGTAGCAATCCTGAACTCACAACCTTGGATGTCCTGCCTTTAACTTAGCACTGAACTCCCTGAACTCTTTGCAGACCCTTGCCATTCTTTCTACCTATGTCATTCGTACCTACGTGAACGACGACCTCTAGCTGTTCACCCTCCCATTTCGAATCTCCAAATGGCTGCTGCTCAAAACACCAAACTTCTGCAAGTCGATGCCTTAAGTAGTCAACTGGCAAAGCTGAGTGAGCGACGTCTTCTCACACTTCCAATCTCCAATTGTTTGTGGGGTTTGTTCAATTCCCTTTCTATTTTAATTTGATCTTTTCTAATCGGCCCAAAGTCTTGTTTGTGTTTGGCCCAGATCCCTGGGAACTGCTGACAGAGTAACCCATACATACCTTCCTTGCTCCAATCCGTTCGTTGGGGCTGCTGTCTCCCTTAATACATTGATTTCCAGTAGGGTACCCTCATTGTTTGGGCAGACCCAGAAATGAAGTGAGATGCTCTCCCTGTTTTCAAGCACCTGAAGCTCACACTTTTCTTCCCTTATTGTTTATCCCCCATACATCAGTAATATCACAGCCTTCCCAGTTGTTGGTAAGAGTAGGCCAGTTATTGATACTGATGCTCCTGTGACCACTAACATATTTCATTGCTGTCACCCTAACAACACTGTAGTGTAGTTCCGTCGGTCATCAGTGCAGACGATAGGGACTGGCAGCTATTTGTCAAAGCTTCTAGCTTGTATTTTTTCTCCTCTCCTCACCTTCTTGTTCTGGCTTCTTTCTCCTTCCTTTCAAGTTCTGATAAAGGGTCAACTGTTCATTCAGTTCCATACATGATGCCTGACCTGCTGAGTCCCTCCAGCATTTTGTGTGTATCATTCTGATGAATCCTTCTGACACTAGCATATACTTAGAGATGCAGAACCCAGAACTTACTGTCTTCCTAATGCAGTTTAACCTTGTAGTATAACCTGCAAGCCCTCTTTAAGATCAAGGGCTCAGATTCCATTAGCTATTTATTTTATATCTGTGTCCAATATTATTTCTTTAATTATCATTTATTCAAATATCTA
This sequence comes from Hemitrygon akajei, assembly GCF_048418815.1. Classification (NCBI taxonomy): domain Eukaryota; kingdom Metazoa; phylum Chordata; class Chondrichthyes; order Myliobatiformes; family Dasyatidae; genus Hemitrygon; species Hemitrygon akajei. The sequence continues at coordinate 34,481,171 of NC_133130.1, forward strand.
GTTCTCCCTTCCTTTCTGTTGATTGTCTCCAGCTTTAGGATGCTAGTTTGATCATTTACGTTTGCAAAAACTAATTTTCCTAGACAAAACAGCCCAAATCTAAGATAGACAGCTGTATGATTTTTAATGTGCTATTGTTAACATTCAACACATCATCTAGGCCATACCTGCAGTATGTAAAAATAATCCACAGCTGTAATCTTCATTAATATGATAATCATTTCTATTTGCTTTGTGGTATATTTTGTTGTATTGTTAAACAGAACTGTGAACCCTCTGGGGAAACGGAGCAAGCTGTGCTACCTTTGATATTTGTGACCTGACAGTTTCAACTGATTTGTGGTAAGAATGCCTTTTAGAATTGTTGTCTTAGAACTTTCTGGATGCTTTCAAAGTCCTTGCCGAATGAGCACAACCAGTTTGACATTCTTAAACTTTATCACAAAGCTAAATTTTACAGTGATAAGAGGAGGGTGCAATCGAATGCAGAGTTGAAAATAAGTTGTTAATATTATTGTCGTTTGAAAATGTGCATTATTGGATACTCCATGAACTGATAGTTGTTGGAGCAATGTTCTGGTGGGTTAAAGTATTTGAGAAATGCTGCTTTCCATTCTGTGTATTGCTCTCTGTAAATCTTATCTCTTCCACTCAAGCAATTTAAAAATGTAATCTCAGCAAAGATGGTGACCTATTTACCCCTTCATGCTATACTCTGTCCAAAAGTAACATTCTATTAAACAATACAATTTATGAGAAAATTGGCATCATAAAGCATGCATGAGTAATCATGTATAATTAAAATTGTTTACACTGTTGGGTCAATAGAGAATTTACACAGAGTTTGTGACAGGTCTTTAGAACAATACATGTTTGTAAAGAGTATTTGTATATTCTGTTTTATCAAATTCTGCAATTTTCAAACATCTTTTTCCTGTTGTTAAGATGTTACCTAGCAAAGTTTAACAAAACCACAAAGACTATAGATAAATATCGTGAGTGTTGCAGGAGCCATGTGTATTTACTTGGTACATTGTTGAAATTTATGCTATAGGAATTAGGAAGGGCTAAAAAAATATAATGAGCAGTGAGTGCACCTTCCGGTCAAGATGGTGCCAGCAAACAATGCTACTTTAGGCAACATCTTTCAGAAGGTCCACAAAACCTTCAAACACAACATCTTTAAAGATTGTGATCGGTTGGAGCTTAAAAGAGTTCAGAAGGAACTCAGAGTACAGGTAAGGGGGGCAAAGGAGCAGTATAGGAGGAAGCTAGAACAAAAGCTGCAGAAAAAAAGCATGAAGGAGGTGTGGGATGGGATGAAGATCATCACCGGATGCGGTGCAAAGCGGGGGGCGAACATAAGTGGAGATGTGGAGAAAGCGAACCAGCTGAACAACTTCTTCAACAGGTTCGACAGCTCAATCTCATCCTCACTGCAGAAATCCACACCAGGCTTACTTCCCTCACAGGAAAATAGTCACTCACAGGAGACCTTGCCCACGCCCAGGATTACGGCTGCACAGGTGGAAGGTCAACTGAGGAAGATCTGTACCAGCAAGGCGGCTGGACCGGATGGAGTTTCCCCACGATTACTGAGGGCCTGTGCGACTGAGCTGGGAGAACCACTACAGCGCATCTTCAACATGAGCCTGGAGCAGAGAAGAGTACCCAGACAGTGGAAAACATCTTGTATTGTCCCGGTACCGAAGAAACCACAACCAAAGGAGTTGAATGACTTCAGACCTGTTGCCTTGACGTCGCACGTGATGAAGACCATGGAGCGGCTGATAATACAGAATCTGAGGCCACAAACCAGGCACGCCCAGGATCCTCTTCAGTTTGCGTATAAGGAGAAGGTGGGAGTGGAGGATGCTATCACGTATTTGCTGCACAAATCACTCTCTCACCTAGATGGGGTCAGTTGTGCTGTGAGGATTACATTCCTTGACTTCTCTAGTGCCTTTAACACCATCCAGCCCAAGATCTTAAGGCACAAACTAACGGAGATGGGAGTAGACTCTCACATGGTGGATTGGATAGTGGACTACTTGACAGATAGACCTCAGTATGTGCGGTTGGGAGACTATAGGTCTGACACGGTGGTCAGCAGCACAGGAGCGCCGCAGGGAACCGTACTCTCTCCGGTCCTGTTCACCCTGTACACATCAGACTTCCAATATAACTCGGAGTCCTGCCATGTGCAGAAGTTCGCTGATGACACGGCCATAGTGGGGTGTGTCAGGAATGGACAGGAGGAGGAGTATAGGAAACTGATACAGGACTTTGTGATATGGTGCAACTCAAACTACCTGCGTCTCAATATCACCAAGACCAAGGAGATGGTGGTGGACTTTAGGAGATCTAGGCCTCATATGGAGCCAGTGATCATTAATGGAGAATGTGTGGAGCAGGTTAAGACCTACAAGTATCTGGGAGTACAGTTAGACGAGAAGCTAGACTGGACTGCCAACACAGATGCCTTGTGCAGGAAGGCACAGAGTCGACTGTACTTCCTTAGAAGGTTGGCGTCATTCAATGTCTGTAGTGAGATGCTGAAGATGTTCTATAGGTCAGTTGTGGAGAGCGCCCTCTTCTTTGTGGTGGCGTGTTGGGGAGGAAGCATTAAGAAGAGGGACGCCTCACGTCTTAATAAGCTGGTAAGGAAGGCGGGCTCTGTCGTGGGCAAAGTGCTGGAGAGTTTAACATCGGTAGCTGAGCGAAGGGCGCTGAGTAGGCTACGGTCAATTATGGAAAACTCTGAACATCCTCTACATAGCACCATCCAGAGACAGAGAAGCAGTTTCAGCGACAGGTTACTATCGATGCAATGCTCCTCAGACAGGATGAAGAGGTCAATACTCCCCAATGCCATTAGGCTTTACAATTCTACCGCCAGGACTTAAGAACTTTTTAAAAGCTATTATTAATGCTTTTTGGGATAGTGATTTAGATGCATATCATATTTTTTACTGAGTTAAGTATTGTATGTAATTAGTTTTGCTACAACAAGTGTATGGGACATTGGAAAAAAGTTGAATTTCCCCATGGGGATGAATAAAGTATCTATCTATCTATCTAAAACAGTTTCTTACACTTCTTTAATTTTGCTTTCCTTTTAAATGTGGTTTTGGTTCTGTTGGAGCCCGTGATCTGCAGCTTGAAAATGTGTTTGCATGCCAATTAAACAATCTGGCGCTTTGCTGTCTCTGAGAAGCATCTGGGAGGCAAACAGGCTCAAGGTCAAGAAGCTCAGAGACGGGGTACCAAGCCCATGATCGACTCCATTTCTGGCTGATTCAAGCATCAAGGAGGATTGAAAACTTCAAGGCAAGGAAGGCAAATGAGTGTTCAGCAACGTGTACTGGGCTTTTGCTTGCTGCTGCTGGAGGAAGGTGTCTGTGTATGATGGTCTCTCTTTCTCTCCCTCTGCCCAAGGGATGGTCCCAGCATTCAAATGGTCTCCCTCTCTCTCTCCCGCCTGATGCTATCGGAGGATGGTACCAAAGTTCTGAGTCTGTAGCTCAATTGGACTTCTTCAACTTTGTGTATTTATATTCACTTGTTCTTTCTTGCTGCCGTTTGTCTGATTTTTTGTGTGTATGTTGTGGGGTGGGTGCAGTTGATGTTATTGTTTCTGCTTACATGATTATTTTTTTTGTGCGTGGAGGTGGGGTTGAAATTCTTGAAGTTTGTGTGGTTTGATTTTTCTGCATGTGTTGGGAGGTGGGGGGGGGAAGTTGATGACTTTCTTTAAACAGGTTCAATACATTTCTTTGTTTCATGTCTGGCCATAGAGAAGAGGAATCTCAGGGTTGTATACTGCATATATAAGAGCTTAAGATATAGGAGCAGTAGGCCATTTGGCCCATCGAGTCTATTCCACCATTCAATCATGGTCTGATCCAATTCTTCCAGTCATCCCCATTCCCCTGCCTTCTCCCCATACCTATCTAATCAAGAACCTATTTTTCTCTGCATAAATGCACCTGATGACTTGGTCTCCACAGCTGCTCATAGCAACAAATTCCACAGATTTACCATGATCTGACTAAAGTAATTTCTCTGCATCTCTGTTCTGAATGGACATCCTTCAATCCTGAAGTTGTGCCCTCTTGTTCTGGACTCCCCTACTCTACCATGGGGTGATTAATAAGTTCATGGCCTAAGGATTCAATTTTAGAAAACCTAGCACATTTATTTTTCAACATACAGTAGTCCACCCCCCCACCTTTAAACACTCAGTCCAGTGGTCATGGAGCATACGCATCTTGGACCTCCAGAAAGTGTCCACAGCAGGGGTGATTGATAAGTTCATGGCCTAAGGTAGAAGGAGATGAGTTATTAACTTCAAACTTTCTGCCTAATCAAAGAGTTGAACTGCATGTGCCTGTAATAAGAGCTGAATAACTCATCTCCTTCTACCTTAGGCCATAAACTGATCAATCACCCATCTGGTGGCACTTTCTGGAGGTCCAAGATCCGTATGCTCCTCAACTGCTGGACTAAGTGTGTAAATGTAGGAGGGGATGATGTTGAAAAATGTGCAAGGTTTTCTAAACGCAAACATGAGGAAATCTGCAGATGCTGGAAATTCAAGCACCACACACAAAATGCTGGCGGAACGCAGCAGGCCGGGCAGCATCTATAGGAAGAAGTACAGTCGACGTTTTGGGCCGAGACCCTTCATCAGGACTAACTGAAAGGAAAGATAGTAAGAGATTTGAAAGTGGGAGGGGGAGGGGAGATCCAAAATGATAGAAGACAGGAGGGGGAGGGGTGAAGCCAAGAGCAGGAAAGTTGATTGGCAAAAGGGCCCGAGGCCAATTGGAATACATTGGCTATGGAGACACATTCCAAGGAAGGCTATATGGCTGTAGTAATGGGTCTGGGTCAGGATGTGGTTGAAAAGTTGAATGGCCAAAGAAATTCCGGATAGGGAGCAGTGAGAGAGGGTTTCACTAAGCTCCTGTCAAAGAGAAGATTTAATTGACTCCTTCTACCTTAGGCCACAAATTTATCAATCACACCTCGTAATCTGTTCAGGCCTTTTTAAAACTTACTCCAGTTGGCCTCAGGCCCTTTTGCCAATCATCTTTCCAGCTCTTAGCTTCATCCCTCCCCCTCCTGTCTCCCCTCCACAAGGGGTGATTGATAATGTTTCTATGAGATCCCTCCCACCATATACTTTGAAAATTTCAGGTATTAGGTTATTAGCCATTTACTAAATTGCACTACTTGGGTGTTTTTTTTTTTATAAACATTAAAGCCTTTGATTCCTAAAACACAATGTATTTTTTTCCTATCCAGGTAGATTGAAATTAAATGTTCAGAACAAATTAAATAAAGCAACTAAGGAAAACAGAGTTCTGAGTTTTCAGGCTGGTAGTTCTCTACTTTATCTTGAATCTTGTACTTTAGCCATATAGGAAATAAACAGATTGGACTATTCTTTACAAAGTGATATGTACTGTATGCATTATGCAAAAAACTTGGCAAAAGATTATTTGTGCTTCTGCTGGATATGTTACTTTTTGGATCTTTCCAAGTTGCTTACAAACAAACAGGCACAAAAGTCCAGTTTTGGAATCAATTTCAATGAATGTTATTGTGATGTCCTTACAGTAGCATCTACCTCTTCAACCATACTTCAATAGTGTGGCCAGTGATATAATTCAATAGACATTAATTACATCAGTCACAACACCTAAACATGGCACTCCACTGTCAAAAATTCAGATCCATTGACTTCAAATTGTTTGTGGTATTTGCTGCAGTATCACAGCATATTTAACAAACCATGGTATTTAATTTTAAATAATCTATCCCCTCAAGGCTGTCTAAATGAGGTAGGAACATAATAACCATGCACTGGAAATTTTTAATATATTCCTTAAATTCTTCACCTTTTTTCTTAGTATTTTGAAGTAATTAACAGTATAAATAAGAATCTTAAAAGTAAACTTTTCACAATATTATGATAGAACCATTTACACTAAGGAGCTTTCTGTAAAGATGATAAGTAAATCTTACTGGCAATAAATGTGCACAACATCCAGGACCTTGGCCTTTTTCATTGAGTGTAGATGGAATAACATCCAGGGCTTCACTTCCAGATGTACCCAATGCCATCCTGTCAGGACACTGGAGCAGGGATCCAATCGCAGACCCGGTACTCTGCACACAGTGATATTAATTGAATAACAAATCCCGAGGTTCAAACAAAGTCAGTGTCAAAGTTCAGGCAGAGACCAAAACATCCAGGGAAATCCAAAAACCAGAATTGGGAAACAGGAGGAGTCAATATTCAGACAGAGTATAGACATGAATGCTGGAAAGGCTCAGGAAAATTCACTGGCACAATCTGGTAACAAGCAGGTGAAAACACAGGACTGAAATGCACTGAGCAATAAACAGAGAGGCAGATGATAGGTGGAGCACAATGAGACACAGGCAGCAGCAATACAGGTAATAATGAGAAGCAGATGAGAGACAGAGTACTCAGTAATACAGGGGCCGGAGTAGACCAGGAGCGGGGACAGGAGCACGTGGCAATACAAAACCACAGGCTGACAGCTAGGGGGAAACACACAAAAAGACAGCGTTCAACTGCAGGTACTGACAGCCCCCCCTCCCCACCATGGACGACTCTTGGCGTCATGGCAGGTACAGCTGGGTGTTGGCGATGAAAGTCCCTGATGAGAGACGGGTCCAGGATGTTACGGGCAGGGACCAAGCACCTCTCCTCAGGACCGTAGCCCTCCCAGTCCACAAGGTACTGGAGGCCACGGCCCCGGCGACGAACGTCCAGCAGTCGACGCATCTTGAAGGTTTCTGACCCATCGATGAGCTGCGGGGGGTGGGAGGGGATGGTTTGGGGACAGGGCACAGGGGTGGCACGTGAAAGGCTTGATGCGGGACACATGGATGGTGGGATGAATGTGGCGGAGAGTGGAGGGGAGCTTGAGACGGGCGGCAGCAGAACTAATGACTTTAGCAATGGGAAAGGGGCCGATGAAGCGAGGGGCAAGTTTGCAGGAATCCACCTTGAAGGGCAGGTATCGGTTTGAAAGCCACACACACTGTTCCTGGCGGTAATGTGGGGCCTTGGACCGATGGTGGTCAGCTTGACGCTTGATCCTAGCAGAGGCACGGAGAAGGGCAGAGCAAGTGCACCTCCATATCCGTTGACAATGGCGGATGAATGCCTCGGCTGATGGAATGCCAACCTCCTACTCCTGAGCAGGAAACAGTGGAGGTTGGTAGCCAAGGCAGCACTTGAAAGGGGACAGACCGGTGGATGAGGGCGGATGAGAGTTTATGTCGTACTTGGCCCAGGGTAGCTGCTGACTCCACGTGGAGGGGTTCTGGTAGACCAGATACCGCAATACTGTTTGTAGCTGTTGGTTGGCCTGCTTGGTTTGTCCATTGGTCTGTGGGTGGAATCCTGAAGGTAGACTCACAGAGGCACCCAGAAGAATACAGAATGCCCTCCAGAAGTTGGATGTGAATTGAGAGCCCCTGTCTGGCACAACATCTACAGGTAAACCATGTAATTTAAAGACGTGCAGTACTAGTAATTTGCCTGTTTCTTTGGCTGAGGGGAGTTTAGGTAAAGGAATGAAATGGCTTCATTAAAGAAATGTAATGGCTTCTTTGTAATGTTTCACTGTTAAGGCTAATGTAACAACTTCGGTGTAATGTTAAATGCTGAGGTAATGGTTTCTCTGTAGCAGAAATGTTTGGGTTATGGCTGGAGATAATTATGCATGTTAACTAATCAGGATTCTGTTGCCCTGTCTGGTGATTCCGGAAGCGGTTGGTTTTGTGTGCTTTTGCCAGAGGGTGAGAGAGGGATGAAGAGAGAAGATGTGAATGGAGAGATTCGGTAGGCCGCCAGACAGAGTGGGATATGAGCGGGGGTCCGAAGGTCAGCGATGCTCGGAGGAGATCAAATGGTGGAGGGAAGGCTACTGAGTGAGCTCCAACTATTGTGCACAGACCGTTTAATAAGATTGGCGCCCTTTTTAAAAAATTTTGTTTCGCTACTAACCATATAGTCAAAGTAAGAGTTATACAGCTTAATCGTTTAATCGCATATTGTGTACTGTTTGTTATTTCGGGGTACTGATTTGTAACAGGGGACACATTGCGCAGCATCCACCCTAACGAGATTTCTTAAGTTTGGCCGGGCAAGGGGGTTATCACCCCCGAGATCAAGCCGGTAGGCGAAGCGAGTGTTACAATGTTGGGGGTTACGTCCTGCATTGATTCTGTTGGCTGCTGTGTGATTGCCCTGTTTAAATCAGTGCTGGTGTACCTCTGTGGGATTGTGGTTAATAATGCGTGCGTGTTGAGTGGGTGGATATTCGTACCCTGGATGAATTCAATTTTTGAGTATGGTTAAGGCTGTTGGCAAAGTTGAAATTGTAGCGTGAAGCTTTGATAAAATGGCAGGCTCAGACCTTGTTTTAGTTAAGATTAGCGCTGACGTTATGGCGGTGGGACTGCCAGCATCTATTGGTGCCCCAGGTGAGGTGGGGCCATGGCCTGTCCATACTGTCAGGAGGGAGGAGACAGGTGCCCAGCAGGCTGGGTCATTAGCTGATTTGCCCACAGTTGGGGGCAGAGATTTCAAAGACAGGGATCTATCATTTCTGAGGAATGAGGGGAAAGAGTGGTCGGATTTGGAATGTCTAATTAGTCAACGTCCCCCAGTGAAGAGTGAGAATTCTGAGGTAGTATCCGTCCTTACTTCTCTAGCGAATGAATGGAAAAATCAGATTCAAAGTCCCAACTATGGCAGGCTCCGCCGATTCTCTGGAATAACGCTCACCCCTAAAGGGGAGGAGGAGTATGAGACGTGGGCGGAATGGACCTCTCAGTTGTTAGATGAGTGGCAGTGCTCGGATGAGGAAAAGCAACAGAGATTGGTTGGAAGTTTGAATGGGCAGGCCGCTGACGTGGTCAGAACTGTCAGGCTAGATTATCCTGTAGCAACAGCTGTCAGTTATCTGCAAGCACTGGACAATGCGTTTGGTCCAACTGGAAGCCCAATGGAGTTCCTGGTGGGCGTTCAAAATGTGCGTCAGGAGAAGGGGGAGAAGCTTTCTACCTTCATTTTTCAGCTAGAGAGGCAGCTAAATTGCTTGTGCCGCAAAGGAGTCATTCAGGTGGCTAAGGTGGATCGGTTAAGAATAGACCAGACAGCCAGGGACGCCAGTCCCATGACCTGATTGCGTGGGGTCTCCGACAGTCTTGTAAAATGTGCCCCCCTCCATCTTTTGTTGAGCTGATCAGAGAGGTATGGGAAGAGGAGAACGCGGCAGAGGCGTGGGAGGACTCAGTCAGCAGGGTACAGTCCTCGGTAGTAGCCCCTTGTTGTGAAGTGACCGGGACCAGCCCAACCCGGGAAATGATGAAGGAGGTAGTGACAGAGTTGAGAACTGAGATGTTCTGGGTATTAACAGCAGGTGTGGACCCTCCGTACGATAGGACCTGTAGAGACGGGGCCCCACCCCAAGGGGACAGACTATGCAGAGGGCGGGTGGCGGGGATTCCGTGAGAAGAGGGGTGGCTGGTAGGGTGTGCTATAACTGTGGGGAAGAGGGACACTTCTGGCGGGAATGTGAGCAGCAGGAAGCCTCTCAGAGAGTGAGCCCACGGGTATCTAAGCAGGGAGAAGTGTCGGGAAACTTACAGGAGACCCAGTGAGGGAATGGTCTGGTGTCTCTGGGGGAGCACGTTCCCAGCAATGTCCCAAGGAACTCCCAAAAGCGAAAGACCCTGTTCCTGAAGGCTTAGTGGGACCACACTCCAGTGTGCCCCGATGGGTGCATAAGGAACTGGACAGGGACGAGGAGTGGGAGAGCATTCCTGCCCCTGGGTTGAAGTCCATGTGTCAATTTGCCATCACTGTGAAGGCAGAGGACAAGGAGAGGCTGGATCGAGCAGTGGATCAAATGGGGTCTTCTGATGATGCCATACCCCAAGTTTACTGTAACCTGACTACTCAGCTGCCAGAAGGCAAATCAGCTGCCGGAATTGAGTTCTGGGGAAGTGCCAGCTGCTCAGCGAGGTGGTCTGGGCATTGGCACTGTTTGGTCAGCGGTCGAAAAGGGAGACAAGGCTCAGGCGGAGAAGATGAAACACACTTCGGTGCCTCCATTACTGAAAGAATAGCCTTGGTTGGAGTTGAAGAACCAGATCTTATACTGGGTCATGTCACCCCCAGATCAACCTCAGCGTTGCCAGCTGGTTCTGCCCAAGAAATATTGGAGGATTGCGTTGAAGTTACTTCATGATGACTCTGGACATTCAGGGGTGGAAAGGATGGGTTGCTCAGAGACCAATTTTACTGGCCTCAAATGAAGTCGGAGGAAGAGCAGTGGATGTAGTGTATATGGATTTCAGCAAGGCATTTGATAAGGTACCCCATGCAAGGCTTATTGAGAATGTAAGGAGGCATGGGATCCAAGGGGACATTGTTTTGTGGATCCAGAACTGCCTTGCCCACAGAATGCAAAGAGTGGTTGTGGACAGGTCATATTCTGCATGGAGGTCAGTGACCAGTGGTGTGCTTCAGGGATCTGTTCTGGGAACCTTACTCTTCATGATTTTTGTAAGTTACCCGGATGAGGAAGTGGAGGGATGGGTTGGTAAGTTTGCTGATGACGCAAAGGTTGGGGATGTGGTGGATGGTGTGGAGGGCTTTCAGGGGTTACAGTGGGACATTGATAGGATGCAAAACTGGGCTGAGAAGTGGCAGATGGAGTTCACCCCAGATAAGTGTGAAATGGTTCATTTTGGTAGGTCAAATAAGATGGCAGAATATTGTATTAATGGTAAGACTCTTGGCAGTGTGGAGGATCAGAGGGATCTTGGGGTCCGAGTCCATAGGACGCTCAAACAGCTGCGCAGATTGACTCTGTGCTTAAGAAGGCATATGGTGTATTGTCCTTCATCAATCGTGGAATTGAATTTAGGAGCTGAGATATAATGTTGCAGCTATATAGGACCCTGGGCAGATCCCACTTGGAGTACTGTGCTCAGTTCCGGTTGCCTTCACTACAGGAGGATTTGCAAACCATAGAAAGGGTGCAGAGGAGATTTACAAGGATGTTGACTGGATTGGGGGGCATGCCTTATGAAAACAGGTTGAGTGAACTTGGCCTTTTCTTCTTGGAGTGATGGAGGATGAGAGGTGACCTGATAGAGGTGTATAAGATGAGGAGAGGCATTGATCGTATGGATAGTCAGAGGCTTTCTCCAGTGCTGAAATGGTTGCCACAAGAGGATTTAAGGTGCTGGGGAGTAGGTACAGAGGAGATGCCAGGGATAGATTTTTTACTCAGAGAGTGGTGAGTGGATGGAATGGGCTGCCGGTAACGGTGTTGGAGGTGGATATGATAGAGTCTTTTAAGAGACTTTTGGATAGGTACATGGAGCTTAGAAAAATAGAGGGCGATGGGTAAGCCTAGTAATTTCTAAGGTAGGGACAGGTTTGGCACAATTATGTGGGCTGAAGAGCCTGTATTGTGCTGTAGGTTTTCTCTGTTCTATGTTCTAATCTGCAAGTTGTGCATTTGCTGAATACGGTGGAAGATACTGCCTACGTGGGCAGCTCCTTTGTCCCACTTGCAGAGTGAAGGGCCTACAGTGGGAAAGGCAATGCCGGGCCCCACCCATGAGAGGGATACTAATTTGGAGGATGAGGATCTGGATGTGTGCTATTTGCTGCCTTTTGCTAGCTCCCCATTGATTGACGAAGAGACTACTGACCATTCTCCCACTGAGTCAGGTGAGGTAGAGGGGGATATCTGTGGGCAGCCTGGGTTACAGCAGGGCCCTGAAGGACAGGAAGCGGGACCTGGACATGGCTCCAAGTTGCAGGGGGGGCATGAGAGAGGATTTGCCAAGCAGGCCCGAAGTATCGCCAGTAACACCTGTACCTGAAGAGTTAGGTGAGGGGGTACGGAAGTCTCAGAGAATTAGGAAACCACCGGATAGGTTGGCCTATGTAGCGCCTGGGGAACAGGGTGTGATCTCTACTGTTTTGGGGAGCTATGTCACTGCCTTTTGCACCTGCATTGGGCTTTGCGTTTTGCAGGAAGAGTTGGTGAATTACCTCAACGTCATGAGGACATGACTAAATTTGGTGGAGAGAATGTAATGGCTTCTCTGTGATGTTAAATGCTGAGGTAATGGTTTCTCTGTAGCAGAAATGTTTGGGTTATGGCTGGAGATAATTATGCATGTTAGCCAATCAGGATTTTGTCGCCCTGTTTGATGATTCTGGAAGCGGTTCGTTTCGTGGGCTTTTGCCAGAGGGTGAGAGAAGGATGAAGAGAGAAGACACGAATGGAAAGATTCGGTAGGCCACCAGACGGAGTGGAACACGAGCGGGAGTCCAAAGGTCGGCGACGCTCGATGGAGATCGAATGGTGGAGGGAAGACTACTGAGAGATCTTCAACGATTGTGCACAGACCGTTTAATAAGATTGGCGCCCTTTTTCTTTTATATTTTATTTCTCTACTAACCACATAGTCAAAGTAAGAGTTATAAAGTTTAATAATTTAATCACAGATTGTGTACTGTTTGTTATTTTAGGGTACTGATTTGTAACAGGGGACACATCGCGCAGCATCCACCCAAACAAGATTTCTTAAATTTGGCCGGGCAAGGGGGTTATCACCCCCGAGATCAAGCTGCTAGGCGAAGCGAATGTTACAAATGACTTGGAGGAATGATCAACTACTGTGAGAATGGTGGTATTACCATCTGATGAAGACCAGTGACAAAATCCAGGGCAATGTGGGACCAGAGTCTCTTAGGAATAGACAGGGGTTGTAACAGACCAGCAAGTGACTGGTTAGAGTTCTTGCCTTGAGCACAGACTGAGCAGGCTGAGGCAAAGTTGTGGATGTCATCTCCCATGGAGGGCCACCAGAACCACCAACTGATGAAGGCCTGAGTATGCTTGGCTGTAGGGTGACAGGATAACAGGAAGAATGACCTCACTGTGGACAGAGCTGGGTGCATAAACACAGTTAGTGGGACATTGACTAGGGACTACCTTGCCTCTGTTAAGCAGCTTGTACCATGGATTCAATGTCCCATTGCGCTGCACCCACGAGACAGTGGGCAGGGAGGATGACATCGGGTACCTCAGGAGTCTTAGAGGAAGGAAATCTTTGGGAGAGGGCATGAGGTTTTCCATTCTTGGAACCAGGTGGAAGGACAGAGTAAAACTGAATCTTGAGAGATGTCAGATATATCCACCTTCACAATGAATTGCCGGTCGGTGTCAGGTTGAATCAGGATGGGGGCAGAGGTGAAATATTCCGTTAGGTCAGAGAATGCTTTTTCAGCAGCAGGGGACCAGGAGAATCTGACAGCTGATGAGGTAAGAGCAGTGGTGCAACAAGTGTATTGTAATTTCTGATGAAGCAGCGATAGAAGTTAGTGAAGCCCAAGAAGCATTGCAACTCCCGACGAGTCGAGGGTCGAGGCCAATTGACAACCACCTTGACTCTCTATTGGTTCATCTGAATGGAACCGCCTGAAATTACATTCCCCAGGAAGGAGACTGTAGTGTGATGAAACTCACATTTTTCTGCCTTCACAAAGAGCTGGTTCTCCAGAAAGTGCTGGAGAACTCTGTGGACATGACCTGTGTGTTCAGTAAGGGAATTAGAGAAAATCAAAATGTCATCAAGATACACAAAAACAAATTGGTTCAACATGTCCCGGAGAATGTCATTTACCAGGGCTTAGAAGACAGCGGGGGCATTGGTGAGACCAAATGGCATGACCAGATACTCATAATGGCCTTAGGTGGTATTGAAGGCTGTCTTCCACTCGTCCCCTTCGCGGATGTGGACAAGATGATAGGTATTAATGAGATCAAGCTTGGTGAAAACTGAGGCTCCTTGTAGTAGTTCAAATGCCAAAGTCATGAGCGGAAGAGGGTAACGGTTCTTATCAGTGATTTCATTCAGTCCCCGGTAATCAATGCAAGGACGCAAGGAGCCGTCCTTTTCAAAAAAGAAAAAACTGGCATCAGCAGGGGAGGAAGACGGCTGGATGATGCCTGCAGCCAGAGACTTTTGAATAATATTCATGACATCTGTTTCAGGACTAAACAATGGAGACTACAATGGGATGAGGGACGATTTGGCTCATGTAGATTGGGAACACAGGCTTTATGGTGGGACGGTTGAGGAACAGTGGAAGATTTTCAAAGAATAAAGAACAATACAGCACAGTACAGGCCCTTCGGCACACAATGTTGTGCTGACCCTTAAACCCTGCCTCCCATATAACCCTCCACCTTAAATTCCCCCATATACCTGTCTAGTAGTCGCTTAAATTTCACTAGTGTATCTGCCTCCACCACTGACTCAGGTAGTGCATTCCATGCACGGACCACTCTCTGAGTAAATAACCTTCCTCTAATATCTCCCTTGAACTTCCCACCCCTTACCTTAAAGCCATGTCCTCTTGTGTTAAGCAGTGATGCCCTGAGTACGAGGTGCTGGCTGTCCACTCCATCAATTCCTCTTAACATCTTGTATACCTCTATTATGTCTCCTCTCATCCTCCTTCTATCCAGAGAGTAAAGCCCTAGCTCCCTTCACCTGATCATAATGCATACTCTCTAAACCAGGCAGCATCCTGGTAAATCTCCTCTGTACCCTTTTCAATGCTTCCACTTCCTTCCTATAGTGAAGTGACCAGAACTGGACACAGTACTCCAAGTGTGGCCTAACCAGAGTTTTATAGAGCTGCATCATTACCCCATGACTCTTAAACCCTATCCCTCGACTTATGAAAGCTAACACTCCATAAGCTTTCTTAACTAACCTATCCACCTGTGAGGCAACTTTCAGGGATCTGTGGACATGTAGCCCCAGATCCCTCTGCTCCTCCACACTCCCCTTGGAGTTTGTCCTTCCAAAGCATACCACCTCACACTTCTCCGGGTTGAACTCCATCTGCCATTTTCCAGCCCACTTCTGCATCTTATCAATGTCTCCCTGCAATCTTCGACAATCCTCAACACTATCCACAACACCACCAACCTTTGTGTCGCCTGCAAACTTGCCAACCCAGCCTTCTACCCCCACATCCAGGTCATTAATAAATAATTAATGACCTGGATGTGGGGGTATTTCAATGAGATTTTTAATGGTGCTCAGGTATATTCCATTTAAAAGCAAGGACAATGAGGGCGGGGAGAACCAGCTTTTGATAACTAATGAAATAAAAGAAGGCATCAAACTAAAAGCTCATGCAGACAAAGTAATGGGAAATTAGAAGATAGGGAAAATTTTAAAAAGCAACAAAGAACCACTAAGCGATAAAATAAAGAAAGGGAAGATAGATTATGAAAATAAACTAGCACAAAATATAAAAATGGGTAGTAAAAGTTTTCATAATTGTATAAAGCAGAAAAGGGTGGCTAAAGTGAATGTAGGTCCCTTGGAGGACAAGAAGGGGGAAATGATATTGGGTAATGAGGAAATGGCCAAGGCTTTGAATGAACTATTTTGTATCGGTTTTCACAGTGGAGGACACATCTAATATGCCAAAGAGAAATGTTATGGGTGCAATGGACCTTTATACAATAGCAAGCACTTGAGAGGTAGTGCTGAAAAAATTGTGGGCCTGAAGTTAGATCAGTCCCCTGGTCCTAATGAAATGCATCCCAGGGTACTCAAAGAAATGGCAGAAGTTATAGCACAGGCATTGGCAATAATTTACCAAAATTCTTTGGACTCTGTGCAAGCAGATTGGAAGATCGCAAATGTCATGCCACTGTTCAGAGAAGGATGTAGGCAAAGGCAAGTAATTATAGGTCAGTTAGTTTAACATCTGAAGTTGGGAAAATACTTGAAGCTATTATTAAAGAAGAAATAGTGAGGCATCTGGAAAAAAATGGATCCATCAGGCAGATGCAGCATGGATTCAGCAAAGGCAAGTCCTGTTTGACAAACTTACTGGAGTTCTTTGAAGAACAGATGGATGTTATTTACTTGGATTTCCAGAAGGCATTCGATAAGATGCGGCATAAAAGACTTATCCATAAGATAAGGATGCATGGAGTTGGGGTGATGTATTAGTATGGACAGAGGGTTGGTTAACTAATAGAAAAAGCAGAAAGTTGAGATACATGGGTGTTACTCTGGGTGGCAATCAGTGGTGAGCAGTGCTGCAGGGGTCAGTGTGGCGCCCTCAACTATTCACGATATACATTAACGATCTGGAAGAGGGGGCTGATGACACTAAATTGAGTGGAAAAGCAAATAGTGCAGAAGATATAGAGAGTTTGCAGTGAGAGATACAGATGGGTTAAGTAAGTGGGCAAAGGTCTGGCAGATGGAGTACAATGTTGGTATATGCAACGTCATCCACTTTGGAAGGAAAACTGGAAGATCAGGTTATTATTTAAATGGTAAAAAGTTACAGCATGCTGCTGTGCAGAGGGGCTTGGGAGTGCTTGTGCATGAATCACAAAAGGTTGGTTTGCAGGTGGAGCAGGCTATCAAGAAGGCAAATGGGATGTTGGGCTTCATTGCTAGAGGGATTGAATTTCAGAGCAGGGAGGTTCTACTGCAACTGCACAGGGTACTGGTGAGGCCACACCTGGAGTACTGTGTGCAGTTCTGGTCTCCTTACTTAAAGCAAATACTGGCTTTGGAGGTGGTGAGAGGAGGTTCACCAGGTTGATTCCAGAAATGAGGGGGGTTTCGACTATGAGGAGAGATTGGGACTGGGACTGTACTCATTGAATTCAGAAGGATGAGAGGAGATCTTCAGAAACATATAAAATTATGAAACAGATAGATAAGATAGAAGCAGGAAAGTTGTTTCCACTGGTAGGTGAGAATAGAACTAGGGGATATAGCCTTAAGATTCACGGGAGTAGATTTGGGATGGAGATGAGGAGAAACTGCTTTTCCCAGAGAGTGGTGAATCTGTGGAATTCTCTGCCCAGTAAAGCAGTGGAGGCTACCTCAGTAAATATATTTAAGATAAGGTTGGATAAATTTTTGCACAGTAGGGGAATTAAAGGTTATGGGGAAAAGGCAGGTAGGTGGAGATGAGTCCATGGCCAGATCAGCCATGATCTTATTGAATGGTGGAGCAGGCTTGCCAGGCCAGATGGCCAACTCCTGCTCCTACTTCTTATGTTCTTAAGAATGGCCAACCAACACAAGAACTTATGGAAGTCATACAACTGCTATCAGAAGTTTCTGTCCTGAAATATAAAGGTCACTCCAAAATGACCACAATAGAAAGCCATGGAAGTGCATTCACAGATGAAACTGAAAAAAAGGTAGCATGAAAAGGAATAAGAAAATGGAAGAAATAGAAGGAAACTTGATCAATGTAAGTACGGAAACCAAGTTGAACTCTGCATCATGGACAAACATGAAAGATATTTGAGAAATACAAAATCAATGCTCAGATCAGGAGAGGGAAGGGGAATAGACAGAATGAGCAGAGCACCCCTGTGGCCGTTCCCATCAATAATAAGTATACCGTTTTGGATACTGTTGGTGGGAACAACCTACCAGGGACAAGTTGCAGCAGTTGCATCTCTGGCACCGAGACTGGACCCTCAGCTCAGAAGGGAAGGAGGGAAAAGAGGAGAGCAGTAGTGATAGGGGATTCGATAGTTAGGGGGACAGATAAGAGGTTCTGTGGAAGAGATCGAGAATCCCAGATGGTCTGTTGCCTCCCTGGTGCCAGGGTCCGCGATATCTTGGATCGAGTTCTCAGTATTCTCAAGAGAGAGGGTGAGCAGCCAGATGTCATGGTTCATGTAGGGACCAATGATGTGGATAGGAAGAAGGAGGAGGTCCTTCAAAGAGAATTTAGGAAGTTAAATTGGTGCAAAGTTGAAGGACAGGACCTCCAGGATTGCAATCTCAGGATTGCTACCTGTGCCACGTGCTAGTGAGGCCAGAAATAGGAAGATAATGCAGCTAAATACGTGGCTAAGGAGTTGGTGCAGGAGGGAGGGCTTCATGTCTCTGGACAATTGGGCCTTGTTCCAGGGAAGGTGAGACCTGTTCCGATGGGATGGGTTGCACCTGAACTGGAGGGGGACTAATATTCTTGAGGGAAGGTTTGCTAGTGCTGCTCCGGGGGGGGTTAAACTAGATTTTCAGGGTGGGAGGAACCAGAGTGTCAGAGCAGATAGTGAGGTGGAAGAGGATAAAGGTCATGCGAGAGCTGCAAGTATAGTGCATGGAGCAAAGCCAGATCTAGCATATAAAGAGAATTTGAGGAAAGAGAAACAGAATAAAGGATGTAAAGGTAGTATGGTAGAAGGGCTAAAATGCGTGTACTTCAATGCAAGAAGCATCAGAAACAAAGGTGATGAACTGAGAGCTTGGATACATACTTGGAGTTATGATGTAGTGGCCATTACGGAGACTTGGCTGGCACCAGGGCAGGAATGGATTCTCAATATTCCTGGATTTCAGTGTTTTAAAAGGGATAGAGAGGGGGGAAAAGGGGAGGAGGGGTGGCATTACTGGTCAGGGATACTATTATAGTTACAGAAAGGGTGCGTAATGTAACAGGATCCTCTTTTGAGTCAGTATGAGTGGAAGTCAGGAACAGGAAGGGAGCAGTTACTCTATTGGGAGTATTCTATAGGCCCCCTGGTAGCAGTAAGGATACTGAGGAGCAGATTGGGAGGCAGATTTTGGAAAGGTGCAAAAATAACAGGGTTGTTATCATGGGTGACTTTAACTTCCCTAATATTGATTGGCACCTGATTAGTTCCAATGGTTTAGACGGGGTAGAGTTTGTCAAGTGCGTCCAGGACGGATTCCTGTCACAGTATGTTGACAGGCCAACTAGGGGGAATGCCATACTAGATCTAGTATTAGGTAATAAACTGGGTCAGGTCACAGATGTGTCAGTGGGTGAGTATCTGGGGGACAGTGACCACCGCTCCCTTGCCTTTAGCATTATCATGGAAAAGGATAGAATCAGAGAGGACAGGAAAACTTTTAATTGGGGAAGGGCAAATTATGAGGCTATAAGGCTAGAACTTGCGGGTGTGAATTGGGATGATGTCTTTGCAGGGAAATGTACTATGGACATGTGGTCGATGTTTAGGGATCTCTTGCAGGATGTTAGGGATAAATTTGTCCTGGTGAGGAAGATAAAGAATGGTAGGGTGAAGGAACCATGGGTGACAAATGAGGTGGAGAATCTAGTCAGATGGAAGAAGGCAGCATACGTAAGGTTTAGGAAGCAAGGATCAGATGGGTCTATTGAGGAATATAGGGTATCAAGAAAGGAGCTTAAGAAGGGGCTGAGGAGAGCAAGAAGGGGGCATGAGAAGGCCTTGGCGAGTAGGGTAAAGGAAAACCCAAAGCCATTCTTCAATCATGTGAAGAACAAAAGGTTGACAGGAGTGAAGATAGGACTGATTAGAGATAAGGGTGGGAAGATGTGCCTGGAGGCTGTGGAAGTGAGCGAGGTCCTCAATGAATATTTCTCTTCAGTATTCACCAGTGAGAGGGAACTTGATGATGGTGAGGACAATTTGAGTGAGTTTGATGTTCTGGAGCATGTTGATATTAAGGGAGAGGAGGTGTTGGAGTTGTTAAAATACATTAGGATGGATAAGACCCCAAGGCCTGACGGAATATTCCCCAGGCTGCTCCACGAGGTGAAGGAAGAGATTGTTGAGCCTCTGGCTAGGATCTTTATGTCCTTGTTGTCCACGGGAATGGTACCGGAGGATTGGAGGGAGGTGAATGTTGTCCTCTTGTTCAAAAAAGGCAGTAAGGATTGTCCAGGTAATTATAGACCAGTGAGCCTTACATCTGTGATGAGAAAGCTGTTGGAAAAGATTCTTAGAGATAGAATCTATGGGTATTTAGAGAATCATGGTCTGATCAGGGACAGTCAGCATGGCGTTGTGAAGGGCAGATCGTGTCTAACAAGCCTGATAGAGTTCTTTGAGGAGGTGACCAGGCACACAGATGAGGGTAGTGCAGTGGATGTGATTTACATGGATTTTAGTAAGACAGAGAACCACACGGTAGGCTCATTCAGAAAGTCAGAAGGCATGGGATCCAGGGAAGTTTGGCCAGGTGGATTCAGAATTGGCTTGCCTGTAGAAAGCAGAGGGTCATGGTGGAGGGAGTACATTTGGATTGGAGGGTTGTGACTAGTGGTGTCCCACAAGGATTGGTTCTCGGATCTCTACTTTTTGTGATTTTTATTAACGACCTGGATGAGGGGGTAGAAGGGTGGGTTGGCAAATTTGCAGACGACACAAAGGTTGGTGGTGTTGTGGATAGTGTAGAGGATTGTTGAAGATTGCAGACAGACATTGATGGGATGAGGAAATGGGCTGAGAAGTGGCAGATGGAGTTCAATCCGGAGAAGTGTGAGGTGGTACACTTTGGAAGGACAAACTCCAAGGCAGAGTACAAAGTAAATGACAGGATACTTGGGAGTGTGGCCGAGCAGAGGGATTTAGGGGTACATGTCCACAGATCCCTGAAAGTTGTCTCACAGGTAGATAGAGTAGTTAAGTAAGCTTATGGAGTGTCAGCTTTCATAAGTCGACGGATAGAGTTTAGAGTGATGGGGTAATGATGCAGCTCTATAAAACTCTGGTTAGGCCACACTTGGGAGTACTGTGTCCAGTTCTGGTTGCCTCACTATAGGAAGGATGTGTAAGCACCGGAAAGGGTACAGAGGAGATTTACCAGGATGCTGCCTGGTTTAGAGAGTATGGATTATGATCAGAGATTAAGGGAGCTAGGGCTTTATTCTCCGGAGAGAAGGAGGATGAGAGGAGACATGATAGAGGTGTACAATATATTAAGAGGAATAGACAGAGTGGACAGCCAGCGCCTCTTCCCCAGGGCACCACTGCTCAATACAAGAGGACATGGCTTTAAGGTAAGGGGAGGGAAGTTCAAGGGGGATATTAGAGGAAGGTTTTTCACTCAGAGTGGTTGGTGCGTGGAATACACTGCCTGAATCAGTGGTGGAGGCAGATACACTAGTGAAATTTAAGAGACTACTAGAGAGGTATATGGAGGAATTTAAGGTGGAGGGTTACATGGGAGGCAGGCTTTAAGGGTCGGCACAAAATTGTGGGCCGAATGGCCTGTACTCTGCTGTATTATTCTTTGTTCTTTAGATCAAGAGAAGTGGTCCTGAATGGGAAATATCAGAGATGTTGATATACACATAATGGCAGATAGTTTAATTGATTATTGTTTGAGATTAATCCAAGCTGTTCAGTCTGCTTCCCACCAGGTTTTGACTGCTTCGAGTGGTCCATTGGAAGGACAACACACCCTGATTCTTGGTGAGTGGGTCCTGGTACGAAACCACATAATGGACCCCCTTTTAATTACCAATTCAGCAATGAAGGTAGAAGGTAAAAGTTAGTGGATACACACCAGCCACTGCAAGTGATCTAAAGTGACACCAGATTAAGACAAGTGCTGTGAGAAGACTTCAAGCACAAATATAATTTTGGACATTATGGCTTTTATTTTGATGTTTGTTGTGCTGTATGTTTACCCATTTCTCCTACTCATTTAGAATCAAAGGGGGTTAGAATTGGTTGTTTTCTTAAAATGTACTTTTAATAAGGTAGGAGTTGAATTGATGTTTTTTTTAGTAATGCAATTGTAGTTTCACTTACATATTTTTAACATATATTTTTCACAATATATGGTGTTTGTTTCCATTTACTGATGGCAAAGCAGTATAGCAATCACATTATGAGTTATCACCATTTCATTTTTCATTGTCCAAGTATTGGCACATGACACACATGCTGTAACTGTGTATCCTTCAATTGGCCCTTGGTTTATCTGAGGAGTTTGCCTTCTCTCAGTATAAAAATGTCGGACCCTATGCAAATCAGCATCTTGACTTTGTCTTTGCCTTGGGTTTCTTCTCTTTAGTTTCATGTGTTCTGTACCTGTGTCTTTGTTTAAACAATTGTGATGAAACAAATTTTCACTCTTTCATGGACTCCTAAAAGAACCCATGGATCAGAAAATCACCAGATCCCACACACTCGACCCAAAATGTTGATTTACACCTTTTACGTCTATAGATTTTGCTTGAACTGCTATGTTCTTTCAGCATTCTATTTTTCATTCTAGATTCCAGCATCTGCAACCTCTCTAATCCTTAGAGCCATTACCTCAATGCCTACTGTTTTTGGTGTTAGTCTTCATTTACAACAAGGCAGTCAGCAGCTCATCAAAAATGCAGTTCATGTTGTCTTGCTGTGAATTAACTAATGGTGTAGGCTGGCAGCTGGGTACTTGCAGATGTGTACATGCAGCAGGTACTCCATACAATTTGACTCTTAAACTGCATTTGAAGCTTGGCTTGCTATTCAAGGAAAGAGCTCATGGAAATGGAGGTAATCTAACAGCATGGGCAGTTCATTGAATAACTCAAAGAAAGCAGGTCATTTTCAGGTTTATAAACAGTAACTAGCCACTTGGTACAGGAATAGATTTCCATTTATGATTGACAGGAGCAGAGTGTATTGTGAATAGGTATGCTAATGAAATAGGGACAAGGGTAAGTCTTTAAAAGAACACAGAGATTAAACCTGAAGGGAAAACTAATAACAGGTGGAGTGTGATGTGATATGAAGTTCTGATTTTCTGAGACAATAGAAAAGCAGAATATTGTTTAAAAATTAAGACCATACAGAATGTTGTACAGTGCTATCATTCTTCAAACTAAGTTAGCATGTGGTTGCTACAAATAATGATGAAGGTTAATGGAAAGATGCCCTTAATTACGAAAGTGGGGAAGTCATTGAGACCACATCTGGAGTACTGAATGTAGATTCAGGCTTAGTTTAAAGAGGAATATGCTTATATTTAAAGCAGTTTAAATAAGGCTAATTCCTTGGATTACAGGGAAAACCTCAAAGGATTTGGGCCTATGCTCAGTTTAGAATAAAAGGTAACATAATAGATACACATTTCTGAGGGGCCTTGACATGTTAGATGTAGAGAGAAACATGGTTTCATTGGAACTGCTCTTGGCTTGTTATATTGATTGAAGTAATTGTAGGTGGTGTGAATGGAGAAGCAGCAGGTTGATAATGTATACACAACAAATAGGCTCGATTCATAATCTAGATCAGCAATTTGGCTGAAGGGAACAAACGTCACACGTTCAACCTTGCTGGCATTGCTAAACTAGTTGGGATAGTGAGTACAGAAGCTGTGAACAGCTTTGCCAGCGATGGAGAAAAAAATGAATGACTGGACAGAACTTGGCAGATGGAATATGTGAAAATGTGAAGATTTATCTGTTTTAGTGTTCTGTAATGTAGAATATTCATTGAATTGTGTACTCCTGATGTTCAAAGTCACCTGTATAATGGTTGTACATACATCAATAAAGGCCAACATGCAGGTGTAACAGGTGGTGAGACTCTAATTTTAAGCATTGTGTACAGTTTTAAGGATGTACTCACCATGGTTTGATTCCAGGTTGCATGTGTTGTTTGAACAAGGACTGAGGAGATCGTGCTTCTAGAGTTTAGAAATTGAGATCGCCCTCTGACTGAGGAATGTAGGGCCAAAGATCACATTCTCACTATAAGGATTAGGGCATCTAGGACTGAGCTGAGAAGAACCTGTTTTGCTTGGAGGATAAAGACTGTTTAGATTCTCAGAGCCTCCACAGCTCTCTAGGGTAGTCACCAGGTCTGGTCAAAAAATAAAGGTAAATGTAGTTAGACATCTGGATATGGGTACAGGCTGGGTTGGAGCAGCCAGATGGTCTCCACATGCTCCTGTTTATATAATGTGAACAGGATTTCTATCCCGTTCCATTGAGATGTACATAATATTCCTTAAAATAAACTTATCTGGAGCTGTGTGGACATAGTAACAGTTTTAATGATATTGGTGTATTGTGTTGATTGACCACTATTGGCGGAGAGTATTTGGTAATTTTTTACAGAAGACTCAAGTCAAACAAAGGAATCAAAGTTACCCATATTCTGTATTTAATTTCAGATACAATTGTGCAGATAAAAGCAGTTTTTAAAATTTGAAGCATATTTTGATTTGTATTAAATGCCTGTACCAAAAGCATCCAGCAATTTAATGGAAATTAAATTAGTTTTCTGCATTTTTTTCAATAATCAATTGGGAAAACATTTCTATTGCAGTATAGCACAAAACAAACAGCTTCTAAATGTAAAAGGCCAGTTCCATTTGAATATTATATTTGTTTCATAAACTAAGATTCCAAAACACAATTCTCTGATTACCGTGGTTGTGATCTACTTGTGCCACATTTATAGACTTAAAGAAAGGATTTGCTGATTTTTGAATATTTGGACATTCTTAAAAAAGGTAATAATCATTAGTAAATCACTGATACAATGTGGCTGCTGTAAATATAAGATGTGTAACTAATTTAAGATGTCTTTCAGGAATATTGATGCTAAATATGATCTGGATTGAAATAGTTTTGATTCCCACATTGCTGTGTAGCAATTCACCTTAAAATAATAGACAGGATAGCAATACACTAACAAAATCAGACCCCTATTCCCTTCATTCTATGCCCATTCATGATATCCAATTAATGTAATTATTTTAGTTCTCATGTTATTCCTTTAAAGTTCAGAGATGTCCACTGTAGTATCTGGTGATTGATTGAAGACTGCCTTCTTGTAACGTAGCAGCATCTTAGGTCAGTATCAGACACAGCCACTGTGGAAAGAGAAATTAAAATAATTTGTTTGGACTGTACCAAATCAGTGAACAGGATTAATTAGAAAGGGTGAATAAAAATAAGGCAGGGGGAAGAGGAGTGGCCATTGTGTGAGTGGCCCAGTGTTAGAGAGGCTTTGACTGATCAGGCTTTGGTGAAATCAGGGTTGGGCGAAGAAAGTATTAAGTAAGTTTCTTCTTCCTCTTCTCCTTTATTCTTCATTTCTCATCGGTTAGGGCACAGTGCAGTGAGAATGACTCCAGGGGCTGTGTTTTGTTCTGTGTGTGAGATGTGAGAATTCTGGGAGACCTGCAGCCTCCTAGATAACCATATCTGCACCAGGTGAACAGAGTTGCAGCTCCTCAGAAACATGTTAAGGAACTAGAGCTCTAGCTTAGCAACTTTTGACTCATACAGGAGATGGAGGAACTGATAGAAGCCACGGAGGGGTAGTCACCCCTAGGTTGCAGGGACCAGATAACCAGGTGACTGATAGGGGAAGAAAGAGAAATGGGCAGTCAGTACAGCGTACCCTGTGGCCATTCCCCTCAATAATAAGTATACAATTTTGGATACTATTGAGGAGGACAACTGACTGGGGGGAGCCACACTGACTGGGTCTTTAGCATTAAGTCTGGTGCTGAGGCTCTGAAGAGAGGTGAAGAGGACTGCAGTGGTGATAGGAGATTCCAAAATAAGGGAAATAGAGACAAGATTCTGTGGATGCCATAGAGACACCCAGACGGTATGTTGGCTCCCAGCTACCAGAGTCAGGGATGTTTCCGATCAGGTCTGTGGCATTCTAAAGGGGGAGGGTGAGCAGCCAGAAGTCTTGGTACATATTGGCACCAATGACATGGGTAGGAAAGGTGAGGAGATCCTGAAGAGAGATTTTAGGATGATAGGTAGAAAGCTAAAAGCATGGTGGTAATGCCTGGATTGATCCTTGTGTCACGTGCCAGTGAGGGCAAGATTGGGAGCTTCTGGCAGATAAATGCGTGGCTGAGGAACTGGAGCAGGGGGTATGGCCCAGCTTTACAGATCATTGGGACCTCTTCTGGGGAATGTATGACCTGTACAAAAGGGAGAGGTTACACCTGAATACAAGGGGGACTAATATCCTTGTGGGCATGTTTGCTAGAACTGTTTGGAAGGGTATTAACTAATTTGGAACCAAAATGGAACCAAAATGATGTGGCTGAGAATGGGGTTGTTGGTTTACAAACAGAGGCAGTGTGCGGTGAGACTGCTAGCAAGGTCTGGCTGATGATAGGGCAAAATTGCAGTCAACAGGATGAATTGCAATGTAAAAAGGGTCAAAACTGAAAAGGGTGATGAATACAGGTCTGAAGGTGTTATATTTGAAAGCACACAGTATACAGAATAAGACTGATGAACTTGTAGCAGTTACAGATTGGCGCATGACGTTGTGGGCATCACTGAATTGAGGCGGAAAGAAGATTATAGCTGGTAGCTTCATATCCAAGGATATACATTGTATCTAAAGAACACATAGTAGGCAGAGTGGGTGGGGTGGATCTGGTGGTAAAAAAATGAAATCAATTCATTAGAAAGAGGTGACAGAATTAAAAGGTGTAGAATCATTATGGATAGAGTTCAGAAACTGCAAGGGTAAAACGACTCTGATGGGAGTTATACAGTACACAGGCCTCCGAACAGTGGCAAAGATGTGGGCTGCAAATTACAATGGGAGATAAGAAATGTATGCTAAATAGGCAATATTACAATAGTTATAGGGGATTTCAATATGCAGCTAGATTGGGAAAATCAGGTTGTTGCTGGGTTCCAAGAGGGGGATTTTGTAGAATGCCTAGAAGATAACTTTTAGAATGACTCATGGTTGAGCACACTAGGGGATCAGCTGTTCTAGATTGGGTATTATACAATAATCAGGAATTGATTAGAGAGTTTATGGTAAAAGAACCCACATGGAACTGTGATCATAATATGATAGAATTAACCTTTCAATCTGAGAAGGAGTAGCTAAAATCAGATGTATTGGTATTACAGTAGACTAAAGGGAGTTACAGAGGCATGACAGCGGAGCTGGCCTAAATTGATTGGAAGGGGACACTAGCAGGCACGATGGCAGACCACCAATGGCTGGAGTTTTAGTGAGCAATTTGGAAGCGTCAGGATAGATACATCCCAACAAAGAAGTGGTAGTCTAAAATCAGGGTGATACAACTGTGGCTGACAAGGGAAGTCATTGCCAACATAAAAGCCAAAGAGAGGGCATATAATAGAGAAAAAACAGTGGGATGTTAGAGGACTGGGAAGCTTTTAAAAACCAACAAAAGGAAACTAAAAAGTCACAAAGAAGGAAAAGATGGAATACAAAGGTAAGCTAGACAATAATATTAAAGAGGATACCAGAAGTTTCTTCAGATATTTAAAGAGTAAAAGAGAGGTGAGAGTAGATATTGGACCTCTGGAAAATGATACTGGAGAGGTAGTAATTGGGGACAAGGAAATGATGGACAAACTGAGCAAGTATTTCGCATCAACCTTCATGGTAGAAGCAATAACAGTAAGCCTGCAGTTTGAGAGTGTTGGGGGCAGAAGCAAGTGTAGTTGCTATTTCTCGGGAGATGGTGCTTAAGAAATTAAAAGGTCTAATGGTAGATAAATCTCCTGGACCAGATGTTCTACACTCCAGGGTTCTGAAAGAGATAGCTGAAGAGATTGCAGAGGCATCTGAAATGATCTTTCAAAAATCAATAGATTCTGTAATGTTCCAGAGGACAGAAAAATTGCATATGTTACTCCACTCTTCAAGAAGGGAGAGAGGCAGAAGGAAGGAAATTATAGGCCAGTTTGTTTGACCTCAGTGGTTGGGAAGGAGACAAAGGAAAATTGGTGGATGTTGTGTACTTGGAGGCTGCTTAACAAGTTAAAAGCCCATGGTATTACAGGAAAGATACTATCATGGATAGAGCATTGGCTGATTGGCAGGAGGCAAAGAATGGGAATAAAGGGAGTCTTTTTGGGTTGGCTGCCAGTGACTTGTGGTGTTTCACAGGGGCCTGTGTTGGGACTCCTTCCTTTTCTATTATATGTCAATAATCTGGATGATGGAATTGATAGCTTTGTGGCCAAGTTTGTGGACAATATGTAGATAGGTGGGTTTGGGGAGGAGTCAGGTAATGTTGAGTAGGCAGAGAGGCTACAGATGGACGTAGACAGATTGGGAGAGCAGGCAAAGAAGTGGCTGATGGAATACAGTGTTAGGAAGTGTATGGTCATGCACTTCAGTAGCAGAGATAAAAGCGGAGACTATTTTCTTAATGGAAAGAAAAAAAGTCAAAAATCTGAGGTGCAAAGGAATCATGAAGTTTGCAGGTTGACTCTGTGATGAGGAAGGCAAATGTGATGTTAGCATTTACTTGGAGAGGACTAGAATATAAAAGCAAAACTGTAATGTTGAGGCTTTATAAGGCACTGTTGTGACCTCACGGAGTGAATGGTGGCATCTGTCGGTCTCGAGAGACCATGGATCTGCGCCTGGAGTTTCCAGGGCGCAGGCCTGGGCAGGGTTGTATGGGAGACTGGCAGTTGCCCAAGCTGCAGGCCTTCCCCTCTCCACGCCACCGATGTCGTCCAATGGAAGGGCACTAGGACCCATGCAGCTTGGCACCGGTGACTTCGCAGAGCAATGTGTTGTTAAGTGTCTTGCTCAAGGACACAAACACACTGCCTCAGCTGAGGCTCAAACCAGTGACCTTCAGGTTACTAGTCTGATGCCTTGCCCACTAGGCCACGCGCCTCACGGAGTATTATGAACAGTTTTGGATCTAGTATCTTAGGAAGGATGTGCTGACATTAGAGAGGATTCAAAGGAGGATCACAAAAATGATTTCAGGATAAAAGACTTATCAGAGGAGCATTTGATGTCTCTGGGCCTGTACTCACTGGAATTCAGAAGAAAGGGGAGATCTCATTGAAACCTATCAATTGTCGATCGATAGAGGATGCTTCCCATAGTGAGGGAGTTCATCCCTCAGATTAGAGGGATGTTCATTTAGAATGGAGATGAGGAGGAATTTCTTAAGCCAGAAAGTGCTGAATCTGTGGAATTTGTTGCCAGAGGTGGCTATGGAGGCCAAGTCTTTGGATATATTTTAGGCAGAGGTTAATAGGTTCTTGAATAGTCAGGAGATAAAGTACTATGGAGAGAAGGCAAGAGAATGGGGCCGAGAGGGAAGTGGTCAGAATTGATAAAACAGTTGACCAGACTTGATAGGCCTAATGGCCTAATTCTGCTCCTATGTCTTATGGCTTTATAATTTATTAACCTCTGTGGAAAATAAGTGCCAAAATTTAAAGAGATGAAGGCAATTTATTTGGGAGCAACAGCACAAGGAAAATAGTAAATAAAAGAGAAACATGAAGTTCAGGTGGTCATATCCCTTCAGCCAGGTAAAAACAAGTTTTCTACCAGATATGGCTGAGAGATTTTGCTGAATGACATTGAAAAAATCATGTTGGCATTGTTCCATTTATTGTAGTAGAATTGGCATTTTGCCTCAGATCAGAGGCTAACTGTTGCCCTTTGTAGATAAGTGTGTATAATGAGTGTCAGCTGAATATTTTTTTCAGATAACAGATATCGCAGATCTTTTGTGTTTTCGCCTTCCAGGATTAACAGGAAATTTGTAATTGAACACACAGATGCAAGTATTGGTGGGGTAACACTCATTTATATTAATTAGTTTCAATCTTTTGGGAATGCTGAACATTTTACTTCAGTTCTTGACCTCCTTATCTGTGGGGTATTATCCATTTATCAACTTTGACTGCTAATCCTGGAGTGTATATTAAAATATAACATCTCTGTTTGGTAGAGACTCTACATTAAGTGAAAATCCATTGTTTACCTTGAGGGATGAACATTTCTTGTTTAGCCTGTAAAATCTCACTGGATGTCTTTCTTTAAACTGATTCATACCTTATTAATTATTCTCTAGCTTTACCCTTGTTGCTGCAGGAAGCCCTCGTGGTTGTGGATGCAAGTTCAGAGAAATGGCCCTCCAGGATGAACGGGAATTTGGGACGATTGCACCTCCTTTACTGCCTAACAAAGTCTCCATAACTCCTATCCCTCGTTTGATAGATGATAGTGAAATGTTCATAATGAAAGGTTTTTCAAATACACACTCCCATAGTTTGCAGATTTCACAGGGAAGTTCAGGGATCAAGAACTTGAATCTCAGTTAACAATCACAAAAGTAGTTGATCTTGTTTCATTAACTTTAATTCTGTTTCAATATCCTCCGGAAAATAGGGAAAGCATTGAATAGTGCTAGAAATGGATAAATGCAATACTCAGAGTATTTAAAATATGCTGTTACAGAATTTCTAACGTATAGTGTTGGTGGCTACTTCATCTCCACACACTGCTCCAGAAATTCTATATGGAATATTCAAAACATGCTGCATTCGGATAGTACAGGATATTCATGGAGAGTTGGCACTGTCGTAATATGTAGTATTGGATACTAACCTGATTTATATCAAGCCCTGTTTCTCTTTTATCATCCGGGTCTAATTGTTTAAACATTTCTGAAAAAAAAACAGGAATGTAACAGTTTAAGTATTGCCTTTTATCTCATTTTTTGTTTCATAGAATGTGGATCTTAAATATTTGCCGTCCACAACAGTGTAAATGAATATACCAACTAAAGAGGATAAGATCACTATTAGGAAATTACTTTGGAATGAAAACTTTTACCTAAAGCTGTATTCAGATTGAACATGATTAATTTTAGTTTAGGAGATTCGATGTAGTTTACTTGTAACCACTTGAATAATGAAGGAATGCAGCTATTGCTCGAAGGGCAGAGCTTGGGATGATGGTGCTAAACAGCAACTCCTTTGCTTGCATCTTCAGAAACAGCTCTATTTCTATCTTTGATGTCCCTTTTTTCCCCTTTCAAGGTTCTTTTGAAGTCCCTGACCTGGAGTTACACTGTCTTTGGTTCTTAGCGGGAATGGGACCCGCTCTCAGGGCCTCACGATCAGCTGCTTTTCGATATCCCAGGGACGTGGCCTTCAGGGTGCTGGACTTTCGTGGCTCTGGAGATTTTTCTTCAGCGGTTTGTTTGAGGGATGACTGCGCAAGCACGTGGACCAGCGCGAAGCGTTTAAAAGGAGACAGAGTGTGCGCGAGAGGAGTGGGCAATGGAGTAGAGGCAGACAGATTAGGAGGGCTTTGGCTCAATGGGGCTTCGGTGATAATGGTGATGCACCATCAATAACTCTCAGAGACTGGAAGTGAAAGATAGGCTTTTATTAACAGCAAAAGGGAGCACGACATCTCGAAGACTGAGGGAGGAGCAGTGCCCCAATCGCCTTTATGCAGGGGCCTGTGGGAGGAGCCGCAGGAGCAGCCAGCAGAGGGGCGTGTCCAGACAGGTATACATAGTTTACCACAAATGGGTCAAGGCGAGGTGGGTTACTGTGAAGAATAGAAACAGGAAGTATGTCTGTGAGACTGGTGTTCTGTGCTGCGTGACAGATGTGGGAAGTCCAGAAATTTCCCAGCCTCCCGGTCGGCCACATCTGCACCAACGGCAGCTCCTTAGGGACCATGTTAGGGAACTGGAGATGCAGCTCAATGACCTTCGTCTGGTCAGAGAAAGTAAGGAGGTGATAGAGAGGAGCTATAGGCAAGTAATCACACCGAGGCCTCGGGAGACAGATAAGTGGGTAACAGTCAGGAAAGGGAAGGGCAAGAGTCAGATACTAGGGAGTATCCCTGTGGCTGCCCTCCTGAACAATAACTTTCCAATTTTGGAAAGGACCTTTGTACCATTCGCTGGCGGATAGTAAGATAAGAGGCGTTTCTATATTTCTTAGCCCCAAAATCCCTTTCGTACACTTTAATACTACTACTGATTCGACTGGAAGATATTTAATTGTTACTGGTTTATCTTGTGAGCAAAAGGTAGCTCTGGTGTGTGTATACGCACCCAATGTAGATAATTCTGATTTTTTTAAGAAACTTTTTTCTGAGCTACCGAATTTGAATGAATATAAGTTGATCAGGGGTGGTGACTTCAATTGTTGTTTAAATCCGGCGATTGACAGGTCACCAACCAATCCATTGCTTCCTAATAAAGTGGCGGCCTGTATTAATTCTTTTTTATTAGAGTATGGCCTGGTCGATATCTAGAGAGATAAATACCCCAATGATAAAGATTTCTATTTTTTCTCACATGTTCATCATAAGTATTCTCGAATTGATTACTTTTTTTAGATACAAGTTTGTTATATTCCGTTGTTGACTGTGCGTATGACATTGCGCTCTCAGATCACGCGCCTTTAAAGTTAACCCTGAAGCTTTCGGATAGCCTCTTGAAAATGTCACAGTGGAGACTGAATCCCGTACTGTTACATGATCCAGCTTTTGTTAGTTTTATTAAGGAGCTAATTTTGATATTTTTTAAATTTAATACAACTGAAGGAATGTCAAACCTGGTTATATGGGACACATTGAAATATTTTCTTAGGGGACAGATAATCTCATATTCAGCAGCTTTGAGAAAGAAAACTAAAGCAGAATTGTCAGTGCTTATTAATAAAATTAAAGAGATAGATAAAGCGTATTCAGTTAAACCTACTGAGGACCTATACAAAGAAAGGGTTGAACTTCAATCACAGTATGATTTGCTTCTGACCTTTCCCATTGAACAGTAAATTTTTAAATCCAAAAGTTTATTTTATATACATGGGGAAAAATCTGCTAAGCTTTTGGCGGGTCAGTTAAAGGCTGAGATGGTCAGAAGACAGATTTAAAAAATTCGTAGACCAGATAGAATTGAAACTTTAGATCCTTTTGAAATTAATAAGATATTTATGGACTTCTAATCTTTATAAATCTGAATTCTCTGATAATACAATTACTATGAATAGATTTTTGCAAAAGTTAAATATACCTCAAATTTCGACTCAAGATGTTGATATATTAGATGCACCCATTAAACAAGAGGAGATAGCCAAGGCTATATCCTCTATGCAGTTAGGGAAAGCTCCAGGACCTGATGGTTATACAGTAAAATTTTACAAGACTTTTCATGAAATGCTTATACCACAACTTCATCAAACATTTACCGATTCTATATCCTCTGGGAACCTCCCAAAAACTTTTTATGAGGCATTAATTTCATTGATTCTTAAAAAAGGAAAAGACCCACTGGAATGTGTATCCTATAGACCTATTTCTTTATTGAATGTAGATTTTAAAATTTTCTCCAAGATTCCAGCTAATAGACTTGAGAATATTTTGCCTAATGTTATCTCAAATGATCAAGCAGGATTTATTAAAAATAGGTACTCACATTTTAATATTCGAAGATTGTTAAATATCATTGATTCCCCTTGCAGAGAAAGCCTTTGATAGGGTCAAGTGGCCTTATTTATTTCAGGTTTCAGATTTTGAAGAGGTTTAATTTTGGCCTGGGATGCTTCTTTATTAGGAGCTCCCCTTCCTTTTTCGTTCTTCAGAATAGGTAGACAAGCTCTCAACCCTATCATTAAACATACTTTAAAAATCTGGTTTAAGTTTCGTAGATTTTTTGAATTAAATAATTTTTTACTCTCTAGTAATATTTATTCTTATTTTTTTAAACCATCAACTCTGGATAAGGCTTTTTTAATATGGAAAACTAAGGGAATAAATTTTTTTTTAGATTTGTTCTTACAGGATTGTTTAATGTCTTTTTTGCAGTTAATGGATAAATATAATATCTCTAACACATTTTTTTAGATACTTACAGGTTAGGAATTTTTTACGTGATTTTTTTACCGAATTATCCCTTGGCCTATTCTTCAAATTTGGCTTATGCTATCTTTCAGCTTAAACCATTTCAAAAACGATTAATGACTATCATTTATAAACAGTTAATGAATGCTCGCATGTCACCTAATGATAAGGTTCAACGCACTTGGGAAATAGAACTTCAGCATTCACTTTCAGATGATCAATGGAGTAAAATTTATTATCTAGTTAATAATTCATCTATCTGTGCACGCCATTCCTTAATTCAGTTTAAGATAGTACATAGGGCCCATATGTCTAAAGATAAATTGGCGCATATATTTCCTAATATAAGCCCTATTTGTGACAGATGTAACATAGAGGTGGCTACTCTAACTCATATGTTTTGGTCCTGTGTAAGCTTAAATAATTTTTGGAGAGATGTATTTAGAACACTACCTAAAGTTATAGATGTGGATGTTCAACCCAATTCACTTACGGCAATTTTTGGGATTATTCCAGAGGAAGTAGGTAGAGTATCTGCTTCCGCTCAACATGTGATAGCCTTTTTAACTTTACTGGCTAGGAGAGCTATCTTGTTATACTGGAAAGAATCTAATCTGCCTACTGTTTTCTATTGGCTCTCCTCCATTATGTCATGTTTAAGCTTGGAGAAAATTAGAAGCCGGACGTTTGATACATCTTTTAATTCTGAGCAAGTCTGGAGATCCTTTATTCAATATTTTCATATGATTTAATTTATTTTTTATTTATTTATTTTTCTTTATTCTCTTTGGGGAAAATCCTTATCCGTGAAGGTTCAGAGGTGACTGGAAGGATGTTTTTTCCCTTCTCTTTTTTGTAAATTTTATCCTCAAATAGACTGCCCAATCTTTCTTTTCTTTTTTTTAATGCGGATGGTAGTTTGCCTCCCAGGTGCTGGGATCCTAGATGTTTCTGATCATGTCCATGATATCCTGAAGTGGGAAAGAGAACAGCCAGAGGTCGTGGTACATATTGGTACCAACAACTTAGTTAGGAAACGAGAGAAGGTCCTGTAAACAAAACTACAAGGAGTTAGAAATGAAGTTGAGAAGCAGGACCTCAAAGGTAGTAATCTCGGGATTATTGCCTGTGCCAAGTGACCATGAGTATAGGAATAGAGTGAGGTGGAGGATAATGCATGGCTGAGGGACTGGAACAGGGGACGGGGATTCAGATGTCTGAATCATTGGGACATCTTTTGGGGCAGATG
Source organism: Hemitrygon akajei (assembly GCF_048418815.1). Classification (NCBI taxonomy): domain Eukaryota; kingdom Metazoa; phylum Chordata; class Chondrichthyes; order Myliobatiformes; family Dasyatidae; genus Hemitrygon; species Hemitrygon akajei. The sequence continues at coordinate 34,515,974 of NC_133130.1, forward strand.
TGATCTGTCAAAAAGGACAGGTTGCACTTGAATCTGAGGGGGACCAACAACCTGGCAGGGAGGTTTGCTAAGGCTACTGGGAAGAGTTTAAACTAGAATTACTGGGGGGTGGGAACTGAACTGAAGAGTGAGGAAGGGCGGTTGGCTCACAAATAGAGAAAACTTGGAGACAGTGCGAGAGGGAGGATAGGCAGGTGACAGAGAAGGGATGTGCTCAGATCAATGGTTTGAGATGTGCCTATTTTAATGCAAGAAGCATCATGAACAAAGCGGATGAGCTTAGAGCGTGGATCAGTACTTGGAGCTATGATATTGTGGCCGTTACAGAGACTTGGATGGCTCAGGGGCAGGAATGGTTACTTCGAGTGGCAGGCTTTAGATGTTTCAGAAAGGACAGGGTGGTAAGCAAAGGAGGTGGGGGCATGGCACTGCTGATCAGAGATAGTGTCACGGCTGCAGAAAAGGTGGAAGTCATGGAGGGATTGTCTACTGAGTCTCTGTGGGTGGAAGTTAGAAACAGGAAGAGGTCAATAACTCTACTGGGTGTTTTTATAGACCACCCAATAGTAACAGAGATATCGAGGAGCAGATAGGGAGACAGATTCTGGAAAGGTGTAATAGTAACAGGATTGTCATGGTGGGAGATTTTAAATTTCCCAAATATTGATTGGCATCTCCCTAGAGCAAGTGGTTTAAATGGGGTGGTGAGTTTGTTAGGTGTGTTCAGGAAGGTTTCCTGGCTTAATATGTAGATAAGCCTACAAGAGGAGAGGCTGTACTTGATCTGGTATTGGGAAATGAACTGGTCAGGTATCAGGTCTCTCAGTGGGAGAGCATTTTGGAGATAGTGATCACAATTCTATCTCTTTTACCATAGCGTTGGAGAGGGATAGGAACAGACAAGTTAGGAAAGTGTTTAATTGGAGTAAGAAGAAATATGAAGCTATCAGGCAGGAACTTGGAAGCATAAATTGGGAACAGATGTCCTCAGGGAAATGTATGGCAGTAATGTGGCAAATGTTCGGGGATATTTGTGTGGCGTTCTGCATAGGTATGTTCCAATGAGACAGGGAAATGATGGTAGGATACAGGAACCGTGGTGTACAAAGGCTGTTGAAAATCTAGTCAAGAAGAAAAGAAAAGCTTACGAAAGATTCAAAAAACTAGGTAAAGATAGAGATCTAGAAGATTATAAGGCTAGCAGGAAGGAGTTTAAAAATGAAATTAGGAGCCAGCAGGTGCCATGAGAAGGCCTCGGCATGCAGGATTAGGGAAAACTCCAAGGCATTCTACAGGTATGTGAAAAGCAAGAGGATAAGATGTGAGAGAATAGGACCAATGAAGTGTGACAGTGGAAAAATGTGTATGGAACCGGAGGAGATAGCAGAGGTACTTAATAAATACTTTGCTCCAGTAATCACTACAGAAAAGGATCTTGGTCATTGTAGGGATGACTTACAGAGGATTGAAAAGATTGGGCATATAGACATTAAGAAAGAGGATGTGCTGAAGCTTTTGGAAAGCATCAAGTTGGATAAATCTCTGGGACCGGATGAGATACACCCTAGGCTACTGTGGGAGGCGAGGGAGCAGATTGTTGAGCCTCTGACGATGATCTTTGCATCATCAATGGGGCAAGAGAGGTTCCGGAGGATTGCAGATGTTGTTCCCATATTCAAGAAAGGGAGTAGAGATAGCCCAAGAAATTATAGACCAGTGAGTCTTACTTCAGTGGTTGGTAAGTTGATGGAAAAGATCCTGAGCAGCAGGATTTATGAACATTTGGAGAGGCATAATATGTTTAGGAATAGTCAGCATTGCTTTGTCAAAGGCAGGTCATGCCTTATGAGGCTGATTGAATTTCTTCAGGATGTGACTAAACACATTGATGAAGGTAAAGCAGTAGATGTAGTATATATGGATTTCAGCAAGGCATTTGATAAGGTACCCCATGCAAGCCTTATTGAGAAAATAAGGAGGCATGGGATCCAAGGGGACCTTGTTTTGGGGATCCAAAATTGGCTTGCTCACAAAAGGCAAAGATTGGTTGTAGACGGGTCATATTCTGCATGGAGGTCGTTGACCAGTGGTGTGCCTCAGGGATATGTTCTGGGACCCCTTCTCTTTGTGATTTTTATAAATGATCTGGATGAAGAAGTGGAGGGATGGGTTAGTAAATTTGCTGATGACACAAAGGTTGGGGGTATTGTAGATAGTGTGGAGGGCTGTCAGAGGTTACAGCGAGACAGCAATAGGATGTAAAACTGGGCTGAAAGGTGGCAGATGGAGTTCAACCCAGATAAGTGTGAGGTGGTTCATTTTAGTAGGTCAAATATGATGGCAGAATATAATATTAATGGTAAGACTCTTGGCAGTGTGGAGGATCAGAGGGATCTTGGAGTCTGAGTCCATAGGACACTCAAGGCTGTTGTGCAGGTTGATTCTGAGGTTAAGAGGGCATACGGTGCATTGGCCTTCATCAACTGTGCAATTGAGTTCAAGAGCTGAGAGGTAATGTTACAGCTATATAGGACCCTGGACAGGTCCCACTTAGAAAGGGTGCTGAGGAGATTTACAAGGATATTACCTGGATTGGGGAACATGCCTTATGAGAATAGGTTGAGTGAACTCGGCCTTTTCTCCTTGGCATGGTGGAGGATGAGAGGTGCCCTGATAGAGGTGTGTAAGATGATGAGAGGCATTGAGCATGTGGATAGTCGGAGACTTTTTCCCAGGGCTGAAATGGCTAGCATGAGAGGGCACAGTTTTAAGGTGCTTGGGAGTAGTTACAGAGGAGATGTCAGTGTTAAGTTTTTTTTACACAGAGAGTGGTGAGTGCATGGAATGGGCTGCTGTCGACAGTGGTGGAGGTGGATATGATAGGGTCTTTTTAGAGACTCCTGGATAGGTACATGAGGGTTAGAAAAATAGAAGACTATGGGTAACCCTAAGTCATTTCTAAGTAGGTACATGCTTGGCACAACATTGTGGCCTGAAGGGCCTGTATTGTGCTGTAGGTTTTCTATGTTTCTAGAGCTCGAATAAAGCAACGCAATGGACTTGTAACATCATAATTCAGTGAGTTGTTTTTTATGTCTCCCCTCTCGCTGTGAAACGGGGACACTTCTTTTTCCCTTATTAGGGTGAAAGAGAGCCTGTGGTATGTCGAATCCCAGGTGAACAAATAGTCTTTGGGGTACTGCAAGTCTGTGTCTTATTGACACTTTGCTGCATGCTTGAGTGTTCGGGGTGGTGGGGGGGCACCTATGCTTATTTTGCTGGTGGGGAAAGGGGAGCGGTCGTGCCTTGTGTGGGAGGGGGAGGCTGGTGGGGCTTTGGGGTTCTAACATTTAACTGCCATTCATTCTTTTAAGGCAGTCCTCTGCTTTTATGGATGTTTGCTAAGAAAAAGAATTTCAGGATGTATATTGTATACATTTCTCTGAAATTAAATGTACTTATCGAAACCTATTCCCATAATCCTGATTGAGAACCTGGGCCTTTGTACCTCCCTCTGCAATTGGATCCTTGACTTCCTAACTGGAAAACCACAATCTTTGTGGATTGGTGATAACACCTCCTCTTCACTTAGCCCACTGCTCTACTCTCTCTATACCCATGACTGTGTGACTAGGCATAGCTCAAATACCATCTATAAATTTGCTATCGATACAACCATTGTTGGTAGAATCTCAGATAGACACGAGAGGGCATACAGGAGCGTGATATGCCACCTAGTGGAGTGGTGCCACAGCAACAACCTGGCACTCAATGTCAGTAAGATGAAAGAGCTGATTGTGGGCTTCAGGAAGGGTAAGATGAAGGAGCACATACCAATCCTCATAGAGGGATCAGAAGTGGAGAGAGTGAGCTTTTTCAAGATGTCTGAGGACCTAACCTGGACCCAACATAACAATGCAATTATAAAGAAGGCAAGATAGTGACTATACTTCATTAGGAGTGTGAAGAGATTTGGTATGTCAACAAATACACTCAAAAACTTCTATATATATACCATGGAGAGCATTCTGACAGGCTGCACCTGGTCTGGTATGGTCGTGGGCAGGGGCTACTGCACAGGACTGAAAGAAGCTGCAGAGGGTAGTAAATTTAGTCAGTTCCATCGTGGGTACTAGCCTACAAGGAGTGGTGTCTCAGAAAGGCAGAGTTCACTATTAAGGACCTCCAGCACCCAGGGCATGCCTTTTTCCTCACTGTTACCATCAGGTAGGAGGTACAGAAGCCTAAAGGCACACACTCAGTGATTCAGGAACAGCTTCTTCCCCTCCGCCATCTGAATCCTAAATGGACATTGAACCTGTGAACACTACATAGAACATAGAATAAAACAGCACAGTACAGGCCCTTCATCCCACAATGTTTTACCAACCCTTAAACCCTGCTTCCCATATAACTTCCCACCTTAAATTCCTCCATATACCCGTCTAGTAATCTCTTAAATTTCACTAGTGTATCTGCCTCAACCACTGACTCAGGCAGTGCATTCCACGCACCAACCACTCTCTGAGTAAAAAACCTTCCTCTAATATCCCCCTTGAACTTTCCACCCCTTACCTTAAAGCCATGTCCTCTTCTACTGAGCAGTGGTGCCCTGGGGAAGAGGCACTGGCTGTCCACTCTATCTATTCCTCTTAATATCTTGTATTCCTCTATCATGTCTCCTCTCATCAAAGAGTCAAGCCCTAGCTCCCTTAATCTCTGATCATAATGCATACTCTACCTCACTTTTAAAATGGATTATTTGTGTTTTTTGCATGATTTTTAATCTATTCAATATGTGTACTGCAATTTATTTATTTCTTCTTCTTCGACATTATGTATCGCATTGAACTGCAGCTGCTAAGTTAACAAATTTCACGACACATGCTGGTGATAATAAACCTAATTCTGATTTTATTGTTCACAAGGATTAGTACCTATTGTATTAAATCACATCAGGTGACCATTCTCTGCATTACTGCATGTGGAACACCACGATTTGGAATGTGAATAAAGCCATTAGTATAACCCAGCAGCTTATTCCGCTTTCCATCAATATTTTCTTTAACTGAGATCATTTTCTTAGCACTTCTCGAATGTTTTGAACTGATCACAAAACTGCAGATCTGGGAGGGCCAAATCCCTATCTTGGATGTAGAACTTTGGCTCCTGAAATATTGCCCTGGAAATTTTGACTCGGGTGTATACCTTGAGGTTGCACAACCAGAGCAAAAATATATGAGCCTAATTTGGGGCACATTGGAAGGAATTTCTTTGACTATTTCTGTACGAAGTCTCATCAGAACTTAAATGGGCAGGAAGTAAATATGGTCATATGTGTGTTCAAAGAAAAATCACTTTTTAATTGTTAGTCCACCACAGGCCACTGTAACATTTCTGCTCTAATTGTCTTTAAATTGTTGGGACGAGCAGGCGAAGGTTACTTGCCATGAGAGTTTGAATCATCCCATACAATAATTTGCTGAGGGTATTGATTAATATCCAGCCAGGAGAGGATAACAATTGTGCTTGGTTTGATTTTAATCAGTAGCCCATGTTTGAATAAATCTCGATTTCAATATATGCTGTTAAAATAAAGTTCAAAAAATCAACTCACTGAGCATGGTTTCCAATCGGATCAAACAGCCAACAAAGTCATCAAAGTCAATGACCAGGTCAGAGTTTGCATAACGTGCAACGATGTTCTCAATCACTGTATTGTTCAGAGTGTAACCTGAGGAGGAAAACATAAATTTACATTAATGGTAATTTTATTTCTGTGATATCTGTTTATTACATCAGTATATAAGCGTTGTTTTGTCAAGGGCTGCAGCTGATAATCATGGAAACAAAGATGTTGCCTGGATTGGAGAGCATGCCTTATAGAACAGGTTGAGTGAATCCCTTTTCTCCTTGGAGCGATGGAGGATGAGAGGTGACCTGATAAAGGTGTACAAGATAATGAGAGGCATTGATTGTGTGGCTAGTCAGAGGCTTTTTCCCAGAGCTGAAATGGCTAGCACGAGAGGGCATAGTTTTAGAGTACTTGGAAGTAGGTACAGAGGAGATGTCAGGGGTAAGTTTTTTTACGCAGAGGGTGGTGAGTGCGTGGAATGGGCTGCTGGCAGTGGTGGTGGAGGCATAAGCAATAGGGTCTTTTAATAGACTCCTGGATGGATATATGGAGCTTAGAAAAATAGAGGGCTATGGGTAAGCCTAGGTAATTCTAAGGTACGGACATGTTCGGCACAGCTTTGTGGGCCCAAGGGCCTGTATTGTGCTGTACATTTTCTATGTTTCTAAAGATTATGTATTGAAGAAAGGTAAGGGATAAATGTGCTTGTGGAGATACTACATTGTGTTTGACTATTGAGGGCACTGAGACCAGTGGAGCGTTGTATTTCTTTGTTCTGCTGTGAACACCTCTAAGAAAATGAATCTCTGAGTAGTATATGGTGACTTTGATAATAAATTTACTTATAACTTTGAAGTGTAAGCATAGTGGACTCAAACATATCCTTGCTAAACTGGAGAGATGGATTCAAGCTGGGCAAGTGTAATTAAATACATATTACTTATGCCTTAAATTAATGGAATTGAATGGTAAAGATCTTTTTCCAAGAAAGATAAAGGAAATGTCCATGAGAACCCCATTATGTTTAGAAAAATGGTACACAATTTAGTTTATTTTTATATAGGATACAGATGCTACTGAGTAGCACACACACAATGCTAGAGAAACTCAGCAGATCAGGAAGCATTTCTGGAGTGGATATTAGAGTCCTGATGAAGGGTGTCAGCCCAAAACATTGACTCGTTATTCCTCTCCATAGATGCTGCCTGACCTGTTGAGCTTCTCCAGCATTTTGTGTGTGTTACTCAATTTCCAACATCTTGTGTTACAGATGCTACAGGCAGCCAAAAAGGGGGTATAGCGTTTTTTGATGAGGGAGGACATAAAAGCAGATGTTCTTGGGGATCATCTAGTAAGGCTATATGAATAGAACTTAGAAGTAAGAAGTGGTGGATCTAGTTGGATTGCATTCATGCAGCTTCATAGAGCCTGGACAGAAAATAGAAGAGGCAAAATTTATGTATTATCATTGGAAAAAATCCACTACCAAATGACTTGCAGAATATTGATTACTTATACTGTATTTAGTATACTAGTTATCTTCAGTATTAAGAAAAGCAGCAGAAACAAATAAGGCAATGAAATATAATGAAAAGCTGCTTGACTAATCTCATTGAACTTTTCAGTGGTGTACCAGATAATAAACTCATGAAAAGTCAGGGAGCATTGCCCAAGTTGTAAAGTAGTTTCCCTTAAGGAGCATGACCATTTGCTCATTACTAATGAGAATGAGAGACTTTTAAAATTTGCAGTAGATTCCATCTTTTAGGGGGATTTGGTGGGATAGTTAATGTCGAGGACAACAATAATCTGGCATAATTGATAATTGACCAGTAAATTTTAATCTACATTAGTGAACCATAACATTTCTTTGAAAGCAGATTAGAGGAGTTAAAGAAACAGATTTCTAGTCTATTTCTAGTAATAAACTCAAGAGTAATGAAGTCACAAGCAAATTTATAATTGGATAGGTTCCATTCAAAAATATAAAAGGTGCACTTGCAATGAATCTGGGTTAAACCAGATATTTCTACTGTGTATAGTTCTTATCATCATGTTGTATTGAAAATAGAGGCACTGGGGAGGATCTAAAGGCTTGCAAGATGTAAACTGTCACCAAGAAATCAAGTTGGGGAACTCAGAAAAAAAATATTTACCCCAGATTGTGGCCAGTGGTATTGTCATATTTAAGGTGAAGCTAAATGAGCACATGAAGGGAATAGGTTATACGGATTGCAATGGTTGAGTCAAATGTAGGATTTTCTTACTAGACATTTCCAGTAAAGAAAATACTGTTTCTTAAAACCTTCAGTTAATGACAGCTAAGCAAATACTGAGCATGCTCTTAGATATGGGAAATAAGTAATTCTGCCAGTCGGTCGTGGAAAAGTATATTTGCTTGCACTAGTGGACTATTCTGAAATTACCTGCTTCTTCAAGTGCCAGTCGCATTTCATGTGAATTCATGGTACCAGATTCATCAGCATCCATCTTCTTGAAGATTTTCTAAATGAAGAAAAGATGAACATTGGCTTTTCTAATCTAAGTTACATAACAAAAGTTTAAAATGAAACCAGATTCCAGATCCCTTGTATGCTGAAGTCAAAGTTGAGTTTATTGTTGTATGGTCATATGTAGGTATAATGAACAGCTTACTTGAATGTGCATTGGCTGAGCACAGTTTCATGAGGCAGGGAAGATCAGGCATGCAGAAGTCACAAAGTAAGCAATTGCACAAATTGAGCTTTTATAATACAATGCAACTCATGTACCTCCCACTTATGTCTAAATTAGAGTCACCTCCTATGTGTCACATTTGCCATACTTCTCTCTATTTACAATTGCATATTCATTTGTTCTATGAATCTTTCTAAATTAGTTATTCAATTAGGAAATGATGCATGTAATCACCACCACTATAATGCAGAGTCTTGGGGCTAATTTTCATTGACAGAATTAAACAAATGGACATCTACTCAAACACCTGTCAAAGGTCATCTCAACCAAATGGTGTCAGAGAGGGTCCTGATAAATGAAGCGTCTGTGGGTGTGTTTTCTTCAAAGCAGCTAATATGAGAGCACTAGAAGATTTCAATGAGGAAACAAGTCTATAGAGAAAAAATAATTACCAGCATCTTCTGTAACTTGTTCAAAAACAGCTTCAATTCCACTTGTCCAATTTTTCCTGATGCATCTTTCTGTTTTACCATTTTATTGAGGAAAACTACTTAGAGAAGGTATTAGACTAAACGGTGCTTATAAAAAGTATTCACCCCCTTGGAAATTTTCACGTTTTATAACATTGAATCACAGTGGATTTAATTTGGCATTTTTTGACACTGATCAACTGAAAAAGACTCTTTCATGTCAAAGCGAACTCTACAATTATAAATATAAAACACAAAATAATTTGTATAACTATTAACCCCTTTAATATGACACACCAAATCATCACTGGTGCAGCCAATTGGTTTTAGAAGTCACATAATTAGTTAAATGGGGATCACCGTGTCCAGTCAAAAGTGTTTCAAATGATTATAGTAAAAATACACCTGTATCTGGAAGATCTAACTGCTGGTGCGTCAGTATCTTGGAAAAAACTCCACCAAAAAGACAAAAGAACACTCCAAGCAACTCCATGAAAAGGCTATTGAAAAGCACAAGTCAAGAGATGGATACATAAAAACTTCCAAGTCACTGAATATTTCTTGGAGTATAGTTAAGTCAATCATCAAGCAATGAAAAGAATATGGCACAGCTGTAAATCTGCCTAGAGCAGACCATTCTGAAAAACTGAGTGACCGTGCAAGAAGAGGAGTAGTGAAGAAGGCCACCAAGAGACCTATGACAGCTCTGGAGGAGTTAAAAGCTTCAGTGGCTGAGATAGGAGAGACTGCACATACAACAACTGTTGCCTGGGTGCTTCACCAATTGTAACTTTATGGGAGAGTGGCAAAGAGAAAGCCACTGTTGGAAAAAAACCTCACATGAAATCTTGACTAGAGTTTGTCAGAAGGCATGTGGGAGACTCTGAAGTCAGCTGGAAGAAGGTTCTTATGGTCTGATGAAACCAAAATTAAGATTTTTGGCCAGACTAAACATTATGTTTGGCAAAAGCTAAAGTCCACACATCATCAAAAACATACAATCCCTACCATGAATCATGGTAGTGACAGCATCATGTTGTGGGGATGCTTCACTATGGCAGGCCCTGGAAGGCTTGTGAAAGTAGAAGGTAAAATGAATGCAGCAAAATACAGAGCAATCCTGATTCAGTCTGTAAGAGAACTGACTTGGGAGAAGATTTGTTGTCCAGCAAGACAATGATCCGAAGCATAAAGCCAAAGCTACACATGAATGGCTTAAATACAACTAAGTTAATGTCCTGGAGTGGCCAAGTCAGAGTCCAGACCTCAATCCAATTGCGAATTTGTGGCTGGACTCAAAGGTATGTTCACTCATGATCCCCATGCAATCTGACAGAGTTTGAACAGTTTTATAAAGAAGAATGGGGAAAAGTTGCAGAATCCAGATGTGTAAAGCTGACAGAGACCTATCAACATAGACTCGAGGCTGTAATTGCTGCCAAAGGTGCATCTACTAAATACTGACTTGAAAGGGATGAGTAATTAGTCAATCAATTATTTTGTGTTTAATAATTGTAATAAATTAAGACCAATTTGTAAAAATTTGTTTTCACTTTGACATGAAAGAGCCTTTTCTGTATGAGGATGAGGTTTTTCATTCCAGAACAAAAGAGATGTCCTCCTTTTCAAAGAAAGGGGCTTCCCTTCCTCTACCATCAACACTACTCTCAACCACATCTCTTCCATTTCATGCACATCTGCTCTTACCCCCTCATCCTGCCACCCTACCAGGGATAGGGTTCCTCTTGTCCTCACCTGCCACCCCACCAGCCTCCGCATTCAGCACACGAGTCTTCGAAACTTCCGCCACCTCCGATGGGATCCCACCACTAAGCACATTTCTCCCCCTCCCACTTTCTGCTTTCCGTGGGGAATCACTCCTATATGATTCCCATGTCCATTCATCCCTCCTGGAATTTATCCTCGCAAGCGGAACAAGTGCTACACCTGCCCCTCACTACCATTCAGGGCCCCAAACAGTCCTTCCAGGTAAGGCGACACTTCACCTGTGAGTCTGTTGGGGTCGTGAACTGTGTGCAGTGCTCCCGGTGTGGCCTCCTGCACGTCGGTGAGACCCGCCATAAACTGAGAGACCGCTTCGTTGAGCACCTACGTTCTGTCCGCCAGAAAAAGTGGGATCTCCCAGTGGCTACCTATTTTAATTCCACTTCCCATTCTTATTCCAATATGTCCATCCATGGCCTCCTGTACTGTCATGATGCGGCCACACTCAAGCTGCAGGAACAACAGCTTATATTCCATCAGGGTAACCTCCAACCTGATGTCATGAACATTGATTTCTCAAACTTCTGGTAATGCACCATGCCCCCCACCCCCCAGTCACCACTCTCTATCCCTTTTCCCTCTCTCACCTTATCTCCATCACCTCCCTCTGGTGCTCCTCCCTTTTCTTTCTTCTGTGACCTCCTGTCCTCTCCTATCAGACTCCCCTTTATCCAGCCCTGTATCTCTTTCACCAATCAACTTCCCAGCTAATTACTTCAGCCCTCCTCCTCCCAGTTTCACCTATCACCTTGTGTTTCTCTTTCCCCTCCTCCCACCTTTTAATCTACTCCTCTGCTTTTTTTTCCTCCTGTCCTGCCGAAGGGTCTCGCCCTGAAACGTTGACTACTTACTCTTTTGCATAGAGGCTGCCTGGCCTGCTGAGTTCCCCAAGCATTTTGTGTGTATTGCTTATAAACTTCATTAGAGCTTCCCTCAGCCTCTGCTACTCACGAAGAAGAGCTGAAGTTTGTCCAAGTTCTCTTCATAGCACTTGCTCTTACTCCAGGCAACAACCTACTAAACCTCTTCTGCACCCAGTTCAAAACTTTGACATCCTCCCTATAATGTGACCCAAACTAGATGCAATACTCCAGATACAGTCTAACTGGAGTTTTATAAAGCTGCAGCAACTTCCTACTCCTGCATTCAATACCTCGAATAATAAAAGCAAATGTCATATGCCTTCTTTGCTACCCTATCAACTTGTGTGGTCACTTCCAGGGAGCTATGGACTAGGATCCTGAGATCCATCTGCACTACACCACTGTTAAGGGTTTTGCCATCAATGGCGTATTGTCCTCTTGCACTTTGGGAGATCAGCTGCAAAACCTCAAACTTATCCAGACTAAACTCTATCTGCCATTTCTCTGACCATATGTCAATTGAATCTCTATCCCACTGTATCTTTTGGAAATCTACACTATCCAAAATGTCACTAATCTTTACATCATCTGCAAACCTAACATGCTTTTGTCCAAATTATTTATAATGTAAACAAACATCAGAGATTCTAACAAGGTATTTTTTATTCCTTTGAATCCCACCAATCCTCAGAGCAAATGATAATTCGGGGTGAATGCCTATCCAGATCGACTGGGTCAAAACCAGCTTTTGGTGAGGCTATTTGGCATTTAGAAAAAGAGAGATACCCCAGCGTATTGATTCAGGAGCGCATGGCATAATGGTAAATAAAATTCCTGTTGCAATCTCTTCAATCTCTGTCTGGTCATCTCAGAAAAAAAGAGAGAAGAACTTCTCCAAGGAAACAAAACAAAAAAGACAATTAATTGTTCCTATAAAAAGCTGTATGACTGCTGATCAGAGATCTAGATGCAGAATGCCTGCTTGGTAAGAGGACATTAATAATGTATGCATTGTGATTTTTCTATCAATTGAAAAGTTTTGTGTTCGATAGAGTGAACTATAGTTATTAAAAGGATACATCCATTAGACTGATTACATTTCGACAAGTCTGCAAACTAAAGCCATCAGTTTTAATGTCTTCACCTTGAAGAGAAAACATATTCCAGTAAGAGGCTGAGAGAATATATTTAAAGGAACAGTATTTACACAACAATACAGATGCAATCCTTTTCTCCTCCCATGCAAATGATTTGGAAAGACCCATTCTTTCTTTCAGTATCAGCACACTTGGTCTTTAAACATGAGAAAGTCTGTGGATGCTGGGAATATAAAGCAACACACACACAATGCTGGAGAAACTCAGCAGGCCAGGCAGTATCTATGAAAATGATTAAACCATCAATGTTTCGGGCCGAGATCATTCTTCAGGACTGGAAGGAAGAATTAAAGAAGAAAGAAAAAAGATGAAGAATAAAAAGGTGAGGAGCAGGAAATGAGGAGAGCTAGAATGTGAGAGCTGAAGTCAGGTGGGTAGGAAAGATGAAGGAATCTGATAGGAGAGGAGAGTTGACCATAGGAGAAAGGGAAGGAGAAAGGGATCCAAGGGGAGGTGACAGGCAGGTGAGAAAGGTAACAGGCCAAATTAGGAAACAGAAGTGGGGGGGGGGGGGGGGACAGAATTTTTTTTTAAATCGGAAAGAGAAATTGATATTCATGCCTTCAGGGTGGAGGCCACCCTGGTGGTAAATAAGGTGTTGCTCATCCACCCTGAGGGTGGCTTCATCTTGGCACAAGAGGAGGCCACAGACTGACATGCCAGAACAAGAGTGGGCATTGGAATTAAAATGTTTGGACACCGGGAGTTTCTGCTTTGGTGAATGGAATGGAGGCGCTGGACAAAGCGGTACCCCAATTTATTACGGGTCTCACTAACGTAGAGGAGTCTGCCTCAGGAGCACTGGACACAAGAGATGACCTCCAGCATATTCACAGGAGAGGCAAGGTTATGTTTGGTGGTAGGATCCCTTTGGAGATGGTGGAAGTTGTGGAGGATAATGTGTTTGATGTGGAGACGTGGTGGTTGTTAAGGCATGGGAAAATGGGGTGAGTGCAGATGTTTGGGAAATGGAAGAGATATGGATGAAAGCAGCTTCAATGGTGGAGGAAGGGAAACACTGTTGTTTGAAGGAGGAGAACATCGCTAATGACTTAGAAAGGAAAGCCTCATCCTGGAAATGGATGCGGCGGAAATGAAAGAACTGAGCAAAGTGAAGAGCCTTTTGCAGAATACAGGGTGGAAACAAGAATAGTCAAGACAAGTATGGGAATTGGTAGGTTTATAAAAGATGTCTGTCGATAGATGGAGACAAAGAGATTGAGAAAATGGAGGGAGATATCAGAAATGGATCAAGTGAATTTAATGACAGGGTAGAAGTGAGAAGCAAGGTTAATGAAATTGATGAGCTCAGCATGGGTGCATGAAGCAGCACCAAAACAGTCATCAATGTAGTGCAGGAAGTGTCGGCGAGCATTACCGGGGAAGGCTTGGAACATGGACTCTTCTATGTAACTAACCACCTCAGGTGACGTCCTCCTGATAGTCCACGACATTGTTTCTTCCACTTCTTTTTCTCTTAAATGTGACTCTGGTACTGTTGGAGCCTGTGATCTACAGTTTGAAGGTGTGTTTTTGGGCTGGCTGAGCGATCTGGGACTTAGCTGTCTCTGAGAAGATTCCAGAAGGCGAGCAGACTTGAGGCTTGGAGACAGGGCACAGGCCCATGAATGACTCAATTTTTTTGCTGATTAAAGCATCAAGGAAGATTGAAGCGTCGAGATAAGTGATGTTCAGCTCCATCCACTTCTCACTTGCAGCTGCTGGAGGAGGAAGGTGTCTGTGTGTGACAGACTCTCGCCCGCAGTTCTCGAGGGAAGGCTCCTGCATTTGAATGATCTCTCTCTCTCCTTTTGCTATTGGATGATGGACTGTCTTTCAATTGGGCCCTTTCAATTTTACTTCTTAATATTTTGTGTCTTCACCGCTTCTTTCTTGCTGCTGTTTGCCTGATTGGTTTGATTTTTGCACAGCTGGTTGGGGGGGGGGGGGTGAGGGGGAGGGTTTGATGTTCTTGTTGCCATAAGCCTGATCTTTTTTGCACATGGGCCTGGCAAAAGCAGGCACAGCTGGGGCCCATGCGGGTGTTCATGGCTACCTCTCAAGTCTGGAGAAAGTGGGAGGAGCCGAAGGTAAGGATGAGAATTGGTTCTGTCAGAAAGGAGGGCGCTGGTGGAGGGGATCTGGCTGGTTCACTTACTGAGAAAGAAACAGAGAACTTCAAGGCATTCTTGAATGAGAATAGAAGTGTTTGGGAAAAGAGTATATAGGCACACAGTCTTTAAGCCTTTCTTTCAGTAGAATGTCCAGCAAGACCTGAGGTAGTACTTATAGCTTTTTGTTACAGTCAGATAGAGACACTCATTTCTTCCAAGTCAACTATTTCATATAGTAGAGGAAGCTGAAATTCTGGTTTGTTTATTTCTCTATTGACCATTATGAAATTGTTTGAAACCCATCTGTAAGCTGGGTTCTAAGATTCATGTTGAATTACACTCATCTATAGGTCTAAGCAAATTCAAGGAAAGGGTAGAGTTTGGAGTCATAATCTATAGGAAATTTTGTTTTCTTCCCTTTGGAATGAAAAAGGAAAATTTACTTATTCCACTTAGGTGAAGAAACCTGTTCATGTACTGATCCAAATTTCTTTTAAATGCTGAAATTGAACCTGCACTCACCACCACAACTACTACTTCATTCCACACTCTCACCATACTCATGTTCACCTTTCATCCTTAACCTATAACCTCTAGTTCTAGTCTTGCTCAACCTTTGTAGAAAAAGCCTGCTTGCATTTACCCTATCTATACCTCCCATAATTTTGTATACCTCTATCAAATCTCCTTTCTTTCTTCTACACTTCAGGAAATAATATTCTAACTATTCAACTTTTCCCTGTAACTGAGGTCCTCAAGTCCTGGAAACGTGTGTACATTTTCTCTGCACTCTTTCAATCTAAATCAACATCTTTCCTGTAGGTAGGTGACCAAAACTGCACACAATACTCCAAATTAAGCCTCACCAATGTCTTATACAACTTCAACGTAACATCCCAACTCCTGTAACAATACTTTCACTTATGAAAGCCAATGCGCCATACTCACCTATGACACCACTTTCAAAGAACTATGGATCTGCATTCCCAGATCCCTCTGTTCTACTGTACTCCTCAGTGCCCTACCAATCACTATGTAAGCCTACACTGGTTTAGCCTCACAAAGTGCAACCCTCACACTTGTCTGCATTAAATTCCATCTGCCATTTTCCAATCCATTTTTTTAGCTGGTCCAGATCCTGCTGCAAACTTTGATGGCCCTCCTCGTTGTCCACTACACCCCCAATCTTGGTGTCACGTGCAAATGTACCATCAGTTTATTCATTCATTCAGCATGCAGGTAACAAATTCAAATTGGAGCATCAGTACCATCAGTGGACAAGCCTACATAATGAATGGGTTCCTTTACTCACGGTTGGATACAATTCTGTTCAGTATTCTTTGCAGCTCAAAGGCAGAAATCTCCACATCCTGAATTTAAAAAAAGCAAAGAGAAACAGAGTTCAAACAACTGCCACATCATCTGTAGAAACCTGTCCCTATCTAAACGTCACAATCATTCTTTTGCCTCTAATACAGTACTTCTTAAAAGTTGCAATTGTACCTGCCTTGACCACTTACAATGACTGTGCACCTAGGTATTCAGTAGCTTCTCTGTAAAGAAGTTACCTGTAGGGTCTTTCAAATCTCTCCTCTCTTGTATCTGTTCTCTCTACTGGGAGTCGAATTCACAGAAGAAGAGATAGACCATTTAGAGATAGACCAACAGAACTTGCTACACTGATTGCATATTAAGGGAATTGAAAGAAAAAAAGGGTAGTACAGGAAAATGGAGCAGGAGTGAACTTCACAAAAGACTCAAAGGGCAGATAGCCTAAGTTGCTCTAATTATTGTGTAGAAGTCCCAATTTTACTAGCAATTTGAATGTATTTTACTGCCTTTTCTCATATTTAAATTGTTTTCTGGTGGAATATTGGTTAACCTATTGGAAAAAAATCATTGGCAATTGAATCATCTTTATAAGTTTGACTATAAACCACAGTGGGTTATTGTCATTATGTCCTAAATATTCTCCTGGATCTCAAATCAGCTGTTCATAAAGTTGCAGAATCTGAAACTGCTCTGCATCTTCACTGTATCTGAACACTTTGTAATTCAACAAGGGACTCAATTAAATAATGAAAATCCCTTGTGTCTTTGTCAAACCCATTTTGCCTCTGCCTATTTCAGATCATACTCATGGAATGTTTCTCTAATAATCAGTAAGATTCGAGTCACAAAAGATAATCTTGGTGGTAAAGTGTTTTATCTTACCTTTCCCAGTAAATAATCAAGCAAATTCTCGAAGTTCCTACTAATATCATCTTCATCAACCTTTGGAATTTTTTTTTCAGAGAAGAAAATAATTAAGAGCACTTTTAAGTAAATATAGCAAAGAAATAGAGAGAGACAGACAGACAGAAATTAACACGTATACATTACAGTGCAGCAGATCTGGGAATTTATTATTTCCATTGCAAAAACTTAAGTAACATCATTCACGGTGTTAAATGCACAAAATAATTGCACACTGCTGAAAGATACCTAGTTACGTCTGGTACCCCGGGACCATCCTCAATGAAACCTCCATGTGAGGGGTAAAGGCCTGTCACCTTTATTGGTACTTCTGGGTGAGTTTTTACAATTTTTTGGAGGATCAAGTTAAAAATCACTGGTTGCTTCATCTTTCTTCATCCACAATGAGGTTGAAAGATCACCTTTGCAGAGTCCACAGTTCCATCACACCATCTACCTGGTCCTTGTATTATTCATAAATTTTCACCCTCACTTCAATGGAATTTAATCCATATTCCCTTTTAAAACAATAGCTTTATGCCCCACACCTGTAACTTAGCTTAGAAGTTCTTTGGATTTCACATTAAGTTAACACATTATCATGTTTACAACAATATTAAATCGCCTGACCCCATTCCTTTCAAGACTGTAAACCTCGTGTTTTTGTGTTCATCATGACCTAGAACACTCAATCACGCGGGAGCTTTTTGCTGGCTCACATTTACACTCTTATGGTTGAATGCATCAGTAGCCATGACAGCAGAGATTACCCAAGCCACAAGCAGACTAGAATAACTATTGTTTCATCAGGGATTAATACTCTCTCATGGAAGAATTCCATTCAATTTTGCCCCAACCATAACATACTTGGCAGGAATTTTACTACTTAGCCCGGCAGCAGCTAAAGAGTACCAAACATTGAAAGAGTTTGAAAATCCCCTAAAAACAGGGTACCACATTGGAGAAGCAAGCACCTAGTCCTCAAGGTCATTCCTAATCTTCCTAGTGAATGCCAGAAATTGGGAATTGTGACAACAATAACCTTTGTGACATGGAGAGACAAGCAAAGTGACTAAGTGGTTATAAAACTTGGCAACAAACAGGAGATAGGTCACCTACCACCTCATCCTCCAGAACTGCACCAACTTCAACATCTATTGCCCTGTAATAAGAAACATGAAGATCATTTCAGTTGACCACCCAGAAGCACCTCAGTCATAATTAATTTTTATTTTGTTTACTCCAACTTTCTCCCATTTCCATGTTTTGAAGCTATGCACTAACAAATAATTAGTGGGATTTGGTTTCACAGGCCCTAGCGACTCTTTAGTATTCCATTCAAAAATAGTTCTCTGTTAGAAACTGTCTACAGACTACTTCACAAACAAGAGAAAATCTGCAGATGCTGGAAATCCAAGCAACACGCACCAAATGCTGGAGGAACTCAGCAGGCCAGGCAGCATCTATGCAAAAGAGTACAGTCGATGTTTCCTGCTGAGTCCTGATGTAGCTTCTTCAGCCTGAAATGTCGACTGTTTACTCTTTTGCAGCATGTCTCCAGCATTTTGTGTCTGTTGCTGCAGACTACTTCAATCTGGTAGCACTTCAGGCGAGCCAAGTTCTACATTCAGCCAATAGGTGGAGGTTAGTCAAAAAAGAAGTGTATGGCAATCTTTGCTTCCCTACAGCTGCAGAGATTGATTACTTCAGCAATTAATGGAAAAT
Source organism: Hemitrygon akajei (assembly GCF_048418815.1). NCBI lineage: Eukaryota > Metazoa > Chordata > Chondrichthyes > Myliobatiformes > Dasyatidae > Hemitrygon > Hemitrygon akajei. Next base: position 34,534,634 of record NC_133130.1, read on the forward strand.
CCTCAACTGTGAAGAGCATGTATTATGTGCACTCCATTTTGAAACTGAAGTGTGAGGAAGCTTGACCAAATACATTCATGAAATGCAATTTAATTCTATCCTGCACATTTTAAAATAATTCTTTCCTTCTGCAACTGGATCCTTGACTTCCTAACTGCCAGACCAGAATCTGTGAGAATTGGAAATAACATATCCACCTCAGAGACAATCAACAATGTTGCAGCACAGGGATGAGTTCTTAGTCCACTGCTCTATACTCTCTACACCCATGACTGTGTGGCTAGGCATAGCTCAAATGCTATCTATAAATTTACTGATGATACAAGCACTGCTGGCAGAATCTTAGAATTGAGACAAGAGAGTGTACAGGGGTAAGATATGCCAGCTAGTTGAGTGGTGTCACAGAAACAACCTTGCACTCAATGTCAGTAAGACCAAAGAGCTGATTGTGGACTTCAGAAAGGGTAAGACTAGGGAACACAAACCAATCGTCATAGAGGGATCAGTAGTGGAGAAAGTGAGCAATTTCAAGTTCCTGGGTTTCAATATCTTTGAGGAGCTAACTTGGTTGCAACATATTGATGCAGCTATAAAAAAGACTGGTTATATTTCATTTGGAGTTTGAGGAAAATGGTTTTGTCAACAAAAGCACTCAAAAACTTCTGCAAAGGGAGAGGGGGTAGCTACTGCACAGGGTCAAAGTAAGCTGCAGAAACTTATAAAATTAGTCAGCTCCATCTTGAGTACTAGCTTCCATAGTATTAAAGACATCTTCAAGGAGCATCCATCATTAAAGATCCCTATCACCCAGGACATGAGCACTTCTCATTGTTACCTTCAGGAAGGAGGTACAGAATCGTGAAGGCACACAGTCAATGATTCAGGATCAGCTTCTTTCCCTCTGCCATCTGATTCTGAAATGGACATTGAACTCATGAACACCACCTCACTAATTTTTATTTCTGTTTTTTTTTAAAGCACTGCTTATTGTTATCTATGGTATTTATTGATCCCAGGTATCTTGATGATATAAATTCTGATTCTGAAGATCCTGTTCTACATATTCTTGATTATGTAACTGTTCCAGTTGTTATAACAGCTCAGAGGACATTTCCATCCATTGAGAGTGGACTGGTAGAGGGACAGATAAAGCTGTCATAATAAAAAACAGAACGGCAGCATCACTTCCCAAACCTGCCCTTTGAAAGGTAAATTACCATCATTAGTCACACAATTTACAGCACCTGCTAATTTAAAATTCCTTGACTTGTGCTTTTACTTACTGTACTTCAGCATGTTTCATTGTAAATACACGGACTGCAAAGTCTCCATCTTTATTTGGTTCAAAAGTGGATGGTACAACGAGGTACTGTCCAGGTGGAAGAGCATGTCGGATCACAACCTCTCGCGTGTTCACGAAGTTTTTTGAAATAGCACAGGGCTGGTGGTTTTTGAAAAATTCTTCCTTCAGCTGAGTATTGATTTGGTCTATATACTAATTCATATAAATGAAAGAAAAAAGTGATTTGGCTATGTTTTTGAAATACTATTTCAGCACAGTATGCAAAATATCTCACATTTAAGATACGGGCTACAATCTGCAAGTCATCAGTATAATACATCAATCTACAATGACAGCATTACCAACAGACAAACAGAACAGTACAGAAGACTTGTCCTTCTCATTGTTCAAACTTGTCTTCTGTCGCATTGGAAAGTTTAATTAGAGATGGACAAGAAAATGCCAATTTTCATCCAATTTGTGTTACAAATGCATGCAATTGACTGTCTTAGCAAGCAACTACATAGCATCTACAGAGTTGAATTTTATTGCAGAATACTGGATTAAAAGAAACAAACATGGCATTTATAGTGCAAACTTTATTTAATCAGAACATCCCATAGTACTTTACACAGTCTACAACATACTTTTGAACTGTATTAATTCTTTTAACACAAGGAAGAGACAAAAAAAAACAATCACAGTAAATTCTGAATTAAATAATGCTTCAATAAATCACAGTACTGGGAATTCTATTTTTTTTAATTAAAAGACTATTAAGTAAAATCATTAAATGTAGAATGTAATGTTGGATTGTCATGCAAAAAGCTGGTATCTCAGCTGTCAATGATACAACTTGTCTGATGCATGATTCCATTGAACAAAACAGAATTCTAGTCCTCAGTGATTTCTGAACTAATTAGCATTAACTTTAGAATTAAAAGATAAAAGTAGATGCTTAACAAAAAAACCTCAAAGTTATTGGTTTCTTCTCACCCAAAGATATAACAGCAAGTTCATGGACACAATAGACCACACTTTTACTCCACCCACACCAACAGTTACAGAAATAGAGACTATCAGATCCACCCTCATGCACTGTCTGGCTGGTGACACAAGGAGTGTTACTGGAAGAAGGCCACTTACCTGATGCTCCATCCAGAGTATCATATGAAAGGGAATATACTAATAATTCTTTAGTAGCCCTCTCAAGATTGGTTTGAATATCAATTGTGCAATATTCAATGAGTTATTATAAACTAACTGAATGGTGCCTACATGTAAAAATGTGGTTAAATGTGTATCTCCGGAACATAATCCAACGTACCTTATCAGGGATCTGCAAAATAAAAAGGGTAAATGAGTCTAAAGACCTTCATAAAAAAGGCTATAAAAACTGCATGAACCATATAAATTGAGCATGATTAAGGTAATCTTTTCAAGTACAGAATTAACATGAAATCCATAGAGGCATCTTAATAACATCAGAACATGTTTTTCATACTAAGATGTCATTTTACACTGCACCAAATGATGCAAACACATTTACACTAGGAGCAAATGGGATTGTCTGTCACAATCTGTCCCCACGAGTTGCTGTTTTGATTTGTATACACTGAGAGTAACCTCGATATACAAAACTGTCTCAAAAATCTTCCAAGTCATTTCACAGAACAGACCCACATATTTTGTTCTATCATTAAAATGAACAAAACTGACACTTGTATTACAGCTGGTCAGTGTCTAGACCAGGTAGAGATTCTCTTTACTAGCTCTGGTAGATTTTAGCATTGTAAACATACTTGGCGGCTGGTCTAGGGATGAATGGATTTAATCTCAAGACTAGTGTATTACCGACACCACACCATCATGTGGTATTGTGGCCAGAGATAGCCTACTGTCTTGCCAGCAATGGTTTATTGGTACTTCGATCACTCGGGAAATCCTCAAGAGGCAGTGCCTCAAGAAGGTGGCATCCATCATTAAATACCCTCACCATTTGGAACATGCTGTCTTCACATTAATACCATCAGAGAGGAGCTACAGGAGCCTGAAGACCTCTGCTGAATGTTTTAGGAACATCTTGTTTCTCTCCACTATCAGATTTCTGAACAGTCTATGAACACTACCTCGTCCTTTATACTATTAATTTATTTTTGGTAACTTATTATCACTTTGCTGTCTTGCACTGCACTGCCGTCGCAAAGCAAAACATTTCAGCACATATGAAAGTGTTAATAAATCTGATTCTGAGGGTGGTGGAGGGAGGTACTCTGGCAACACCAGATGCAAACTTGAAAGCAAATTCCATAGGTGGCTGTAGGCCATGTGCTTGGAGGTTTGGAAAAGTTAGTGATGGCTTCAAAGGTTACAGGGAAGAAGGCAGGAGAATGGGGTTAAGAGGGAATCTAAATCAGCCATGATTGAATGACAGAGCAGACACAATGGGCTGAATGGCCTAATTCTGCTCCTATGTCTTCGTTCTAAATGGGGTTAGTATAGATAGGTACTCAGGCAATGCACTCAGGCAACCCCGTTTCTGTGCTATATGTCTCCAAACCTCATTCTGGAATTTTGAGTGCCAGATACAACTGTACCAAAAATATACCATGGCATAATGGTTAGAGACAACAACAGATCCCAGACACTTCCTGCTGCATCATTGAATAAAGGAACCAATAAAATTAAAGTACATTTCTTTAAATGATGGAGGCAAGGTAATAATAAAATAATTAGGTACAGACCAGTGTAATGATAGGTCCAATTAAAATTGAATTTCAGTCTTAAAACTTTTTGAATATAGTTCTCAGCAGGTCGGGCAGCATCCGTGGAAATGAACAGTCAACGTTTGAAGGGTCTCAGCCCAAAACTTTGACTGTTCGTTCCAGTCCTGACGAAGGGTCTCAGCCCGAAATATTGACTGTTCATTTCCACGGATGCTGCCCGACCTGCTGAGTTCCTCCAGCGTGTTGCACGTGCTGCTTTGACCCCAGCATCTGCAGAGTATTTTGTGTTTTGAATATAGTTCTTCACTGTACAACTTACAAACATACAAATTAAGTGCAGGAGTAAACATTTAAGCCCATTTGAAAATTCAGTCTTCCATTATCTTTCTTTTAAATCGATGCAAGAGGCGGAGAGGGAAGAAGTAAAGGCATATCGGAGAGAAGCCGTTTTTTTAAACTGATGGCGGAAAAGAGGGTAGACTGCACAGACGCGTGACATAGCGCACCAAAAGTTTAAAAAAAAGACCACCATATACAGTGGCCATCACCAGAGTGGACTGAGGCGGAGTGGGATGGCTTTGGCTCAACAGGCAGAGGCAAGGTTTAAACGGGGCACGACTGCGCAAGCGCGTGAAAGTCAGCCTGTGAGGCAGCGGGAGAATTTAAAAAGCGAGCAGAGGCTGAGGACAAGCTTCACTCCAAGTGAGGTAAGGCCAGGTAACCTCTTTAATTGATTTAATTACCTTAGGAGTAGGTAATGGAGGCAGCAGTTAGGGCAGTTGAGTGCTCCGTTTGCAGGATGAGCACAATTGTCCCTGATGACTACACCTGTAAAAGGTGTACCCAGCTGCAGCTCCTGACAAACCGTGTTAGGGAACTGGAGCTGGAGCTGGATGAACTTTGATTCATTCGGGAGGCAGAGGCAGAAATAAACAGGAGTTACAGGGAGATAGTTACCCTTAAGAGTCAGAAGACAGGTAGCCGAGTGACTGTCAGGAGAGGGAAGGGGATTAGAAAGAATGAGCAGTGCACCCTGGTGAACATTCCCATCAATAATAAGCATACCATTTTGGATACTGTTGGTGGGGATGACCTACCAGGGACAAGTTGCAGTGGTTGCATCTCTGGCACCGAGATTGGACCCTCAGCTCAGAAGGGAAGGAGGAAAAAGAGGAGAGCAGTAGTGATAGGGGATTCGATAGTTAGGGGGACAGATAGGAGGTTCTGTGGAAAAGATCGAGATCCCAGATGGTCTGTTGCCTCTCTGGTGCCAGGGTCTGCGATATCTTGGAGTTCTCAGTATTCTCAAGAGGGAGGGTGAGCAGCCTGATGTTGTGGTCCATGTAGGGACCAATGACATGGGTAGGAAGAGTGAGGAGGTACTGAAAGGTGAGTTTAGGGAGTTAGGCGCCAAGTTAAAGGACAGGACCACCAGGATAGCAATCTTAGGATTGCTACCAGTGCCACGTGCAGGCAGGTTTAGAAATAGTAAGATAGCGCAGTTCAACACGTGGCTGAAGATATGGTGCAGGAGGGAGGGCTTCAGATTTATAGATAATTGGGCAGTTTTCCAGGGAAGGTGGGGACCTGTTCCGACAGAGGGGAGGCGGACAAATATTCTTGCAGGTAGGTTTGCTAGAGAGGCTCCAGTGGATTTAAACTAGATACGGGGGGGGGGGGGGGGGGGAGGGGAACCTAAGTGTAGGAACAGATGTATGGGAGAAGGAAGAAAAAGAAGATAATAAAGTTGTTTGCACCATTAGAGATAAACAGAGAGGAAGAGGTGGAGAAATTCTTAAATGCATTTAATTTAATGTTAGGAGCACTGTAAGAAAGGTGGATGAGCTTAGAGCATGGATTGATACCTGGAAATATGATGTTGTAGCTATTAGTGAAACATGGTTGCAACTAAATATTCTTGGATTTTGTTGCTTGAGGTGTGATAAAATCAGAGGGACAAGAGGGGGAGGTGTTGCACTGCTTGTCAGAGAAAATATTACAGCGGTGCTCTGGCAGGATAGATTAGTGGGCTCATCTAGGGAGGCTATTTGGGTGGAAATGAGGAATGGGAAAGGTGTAGTAACACTTATAGGGTGTATTATAGACCACCTAATGGGGAGTGAGAATTGGAGGAGCAAATTTCTAAGGAGATAGCAGATATTTGTAGTAAGCACAGGGTTGTGATTATGGGAGATTTTAATTTTCCACACATAGACTGGGAAGCCCATACTGTAAAAGGGCTGGATGGTTTGGAGTTTGTAAAATGTGTGCAGGATAGTTTTTTGCAGCAATGCATAGAGGTACCAACTAGAGAAGGGGCAGTGTTGGATCTGCTGTTAGGGAATGAGTTAGGTCAGGTGACGGAGGTATGTGCTGGGGAGCACTTTGGGTCCAGTGATCACAATGTCATTAGTTTTAATATAATTATGGAGAAGGATAGGACTGGACCCAGGGTTGAGATTTTTGATTGGAAAAAGGCTAACTTTGAGGAGATGCAAAAGGATTTAGAAGGAGTGGATTGGAACAATTTGTTTTATGGGAAGGATGTAACAGAGAAATGGAGGTCATTTAAAGGTGAAATTTTGAGGGTACAGAATCTTTATGTTCCTGTCAGGTTGAAAGGAAAGGTTAAAAGTTTGAGAGAGCCATGGTTTTCAAGGGATATTGGAAACTTGGTTTGGAAAAAGAGAGAGATCTACAATAAATATAGGCAGCATGGATTAAATGAGGTGCTCGAGGAATATAAAGAATGTAAAAATAATCTTAAGAAAGAAATTAGAAAAGCTAAAAGAAGATAATAGGTTGCTTTGGCAAGTAAGGTGAAAATAAATCCAAAGGGTTTCTACAGTTATATTAATAGCAAAAGGATAGTGAGGGATAAAATTGGTCCCTTAGCGAATCAGAGTGGACAGCTATGTGTGGAGCCGAAAGAGATGGGGAGATTTTGAACAATTTCTTTTCTTCAGTATTCACCAAGAAGGATACTGAATTGTGTAAGGTAAGGGAAACAAGTAGGGAAGTTATGGAAACTATGAAGATTAAAGAGGAGGAAGTACTGGCGCTTTTAAGGAATATAAAAGTGGATAAATCTCTGGATCCTGACAGGATATTCACTAGGACCTTGAGGGAGGTTAGTGTAGAAATAGCAGGGGCTCTGACAGAAATATTTCAAATGTCATTAGAAACGGGGATGGTGCCGGAGGATTGGCGTATTGCTCTTGTGGTTCCATTGTTTAGAAAGGGTTCTAAGAGTAAACCTAGCAATTATAGGCCTGTCAGTTTGATGTCAGTGGTGGGTAAATTAATGGAAAGTATTCTTAGAGATGGTATATATAATTATCTAGATAGACAGGTTCTGATTAGGAACAGTCAACGTGGATTTGTGCATGGAAGGTTACATTTGACAAATCTTATTGAATTATTTGAAGAGGTTACTAGGAAAGTTGACGCAGGTAAAGCAGTGGATGTTGTCTATATGGACTTCAGTAAGGCCTTTGACAAGGAATCTGTACTGGGTCCAATGTTGTTTGTCATATACACTAATGATCTGGAATCATGGGGTGGTAAATTGGATTAGTAAGTATGCAGATGATACTAAGATAGGTGGCATTGTGGATAATGAAGTAGGTTTTCAAAGCTTGCAGAAAGATTTAGGCCAGTTAGAAGAGTGGGCTGAAAGATGGCAGATGGAGTTTAATGCTGATAGGTGTGAGGTGCTACATTTTGGTAGGAATAATCAAAATAGGACATACATGATAAATGGTCGGGCATTGAAGAATGCAGTAGAACAGAGTGATCTAGGAATAATGGTGCATAGTTCCCTGAAGGTGGAATCTCATGTGGATAGGGTGGTGAAGAAAGCTTTTGGTATGCTGCCCTTTATAAATCAGAGCATTGAGTATAGGAGTTGGGATGTAACGTTAAAATTGTACAAGGCATTGGTAAGGCAAACTTTGGAGTATTGTGTGCAGTACTGGTAACCGAATTATAGGAAAGATGTCAACAAAATAGAGAGAGTACAGAGAAGATTTATTAGAATGTTACCTGGGTTTCAGCACCTAAGTTACAGAGAAAGGTTGAACAAGTTAGGTCTTTATTCTTTGGAGCATGGAAGGTTGAGGGGGGACTTGATAGAGGTATTTAAAATTATGAGGGGGATAGATAGAGTTGACGTGGATAGGCTTTTTCTACTGAGAGTAGGGGAGATTCAAACAAGAGGGCATGAGTTGAGAGTTAAGGGGCAAAAGTTTAGGGGTAACACAAGGGGGAATTTCTTTACTCAGAGAGTGGTAGCTGTGTGGAACGAGCTTCCAGTAGAAGTGGTAGAGGCAGGTTCGACATTGTCATTTAAAGTAAAACTGGATAGGTATATAGACAGGAAAGGAATGGAGGGTTATGGGCTGAGTGCAGGTCGTTGGGACTAGGTGAGAGTAAGTGTTCAGCATGGACTAGAAGGGCCGAGATGGCCTGCTTCCATGCTATAATTGTTATATGGTTATATTAGCAGCACTAGCAATATCTTTGGTAATTTTTTGTGTTGAATTTGTAAATCCCAAAAAGACATTTTATTGGACTTCCTTCACCTTTTAGTTTATACAGCAATAACAGGCAAAATGTTGAAACTTGCCTCATAGATAGCAAAGCCTATAATATGCATGCCCTCTCCCATTTTCCTTTGCCGTCTACGATTCTTCTGAATCACCCCAATTAGAAAACTGCACAACTGATCTTCATCATCAGGATCTTCATCTGCTTCATTCAGAACAATTTTAAACTTAGGATTTGTCCAAAATGACCCTGTGAATGGAAACCAAGAGCATTGATGTTAAGATCTGCAACAACTGATGAATGTATACATAACAGAACAATGCAAATTGGTTTCACTTTCCTACTTTGATCTGAAAATGTCTGGGTAATGTGGGATATGAAGACATGATTATTAAGGACTGGGATAGACTGACAATCCAGAGGACTGGACTATCCATCTGGAGCCACAAGTTCAAATTTTGCCATGGAAAAAGGGAAACATTTCTGTAGATGCTGGAAGTCCAGAGTGTGTGTGTGTGTGTGTGTGTGTGTGTGTGTGTGTGTGTGTGTGTGTGTGTGTGTGTGTGTGTGTGTGTGTGTGTGTGTGTGTGTGTGTGTGTGTGTGTGTGTGTGTGTGTGTGTGTGTGTGTGTGTGTGTGTGTGTGTGTGTGTGTGTCTCTCTCTCTCTCTCTCTCTCTCCCTCCCTCCCTCCCTCCCTCTCCTGGAGGAACTCAGCAGGTGAGGCAGCCTCCATGGAAAGGAATAAAGACTCGATGTTTCAGGCCAAGTCTCTTCATCAGGACTGGAAAGGAAGGGGAAAAAACTAGAATAAGAACGTGGGAGAGGGAAGGAGTACAAGGTAGAAGGTGACAGGTGAAGACAGATTAGGGAGCAGATAGGTCAGAAAGGGAGAGGGGGATGAAGTGAGAAGCTTGGAGGTGATAGGTGGAAAAGGTAAAGGGCTGAAGAAGATGGAATCTGATAGGAGAGAATGAACTATGGGAGAAAGGGAAGGAGGAGGGGCACCAAAGGAAGGTGAATGGTAGGTGAGGAGAAGAGAAAAGTTAGAGGGGCGTTCGTATGGGGAATGGAAGAAGTGAGGCGGGGGGGGGGGGCGGGAGAAATTACCAGAAGTTAGAGAAATCAATGTTAATGCCATCAGATTGGAGACTACCCAGATGGAATGAGTTCTTGCTCCTCCAACATCGTTGTGGCAGTCGAAGAGGCCATGGACTGACATGTTGGAATTGGAATGTGGATTGGAATTAAAATGATTGGCCAAAGCAAAATCCTGCTTGTGGCGGATTGTGCCGAACAAAGTGGTGCCCCAACCTACGTTGGGCTTCACTAATGTAGAAGCCGCACTGAGTGCAGCTGTAGATGACCCCGATCAACTATAAGATAAAGTGTTGCCTCACCTGTAAGACTGTTTTGGGTCCTGACTGGTGAATGGTAATTTGAATTAAATTAAATAAACTAGAATAAAAATCTGGTCTAAGTGATAGGGCCGATAGAACTATTAATTGTTCTTAGTCTGGCCTATGTGCAACTCCAGACCAATTGATGTAACTCACTTTTAATGCTAAGTTCAGAATTTTAGAGCATGGAGGTTATCATACACCTGTATAAAACATAAGCAATAGCTGGAATCTTGGGTGCAGTTCAAGCCACCACAGTAGGAAGGATGTAACTGCAATGAAGAAAGATCAGAGAAGATTCATTTGGATATTGCCTGGATCAGAACTCTTCAGATATGAAGAGGATTGGATAGCCTGGGTTTGTTTTCCTGGGGGAGGGAGTGGGTGTACAAAATTATGAGAAATAATGTTGGGTAGATAATGAGAAGTTTTACTCTTGGGAGAAACATCTTTAGAGAACATGGAAATAAATGTAAGGACAAATTTCAAGTGGATTTGAAGAATATTTTCACCTAGCAGGTGGTTAAAAGCCAGAACAAACTGCCTGAGGGGATGAGGTACTCTGACAATATTTAGAAACTACTTAGGTAAGCATTTTGAGACATTATGACATGAAAGATCATAGGCAGTATGCTAGAAATTGAATTACAGGTAACATATGTAGACAGGGTCATAAAGAAAGTTTTTAGTACATTGACTTCATAAATCTAGACACGGAGTTGGGATGTTATGTGCAAGAGCAGGTGAAGCAAAATTTAGAGTACTGTGTGGTGTTCTGGTCACCTACCTGCTGGAAAGATATCAATAACTTGGTAGTAAAAAATTGCAAGGACGTTGCCAGGATTTGAGTGTTGACAGTATGGAATAAGCTGTCAGCAGAAGGTAAATGCAAGTTCAATTGTAACATTTAAGAGAAGATTGGACAGGGACATGGATAAGCAAGGTCTGGAGGGGCGATGATCTGGGTTCCAGTTAATGGGACTTGACACAAGATCAGGTCAATGAAAAACTAAGTGGGTCAAAGGGCTTGTTTCTATATTATAGTGCTCTATGACTTTATAAATTGGGATGAGTCTAGACAGGTACTTGATGACCAGAACAGACACAGTGGGTCAAACAGCCTGTTTCTGTGCTGTATGATTGTGTTTTAAATAATTGTTCATATTAATAGCTTAGCAAAGGGCCTGTTTCTGTATTAGATTTTGAGAGATATGGGCCAAATGCAGGCAAATGCTTCTTGGATGGGAATCTTGGTTGGCGTGGACCAGCTGGGCCAAACAATAAACTTAACATCATATAAAACTATGGTAATAAGCCTGATTTAAAAGGGCCTATTTTAATACTCCGAATCTAAGTAATGGGAGAATAAAATTACTGTCTTACTAATGAGAAAATAGGATAAACATTTAATAAAGCCAACTAAAAAAAAGCATTCATAAATAAACAGAGTCTTGAAACAGAAACCACACCAAAAAAATAGCCGTCTTGTCACTAAATTATCTTTGGCTGAAGCATAAAGAAGATATTAGCAGAGCTGAAGTCTTTGCAACAATTTGGTTCCAGGACAGTGTTACCAAGGAATACACTGGATTCTATAGACAGAATTACAATGATGAGGAAAATTGTAATTTTATACTTGGGTAGTTTAGACATCCCCCTGCAGAAGATCCAGTTCTCCAGGACCCATTGTGAATAACCATGCTCCACTTATGAACTTCATCGCTGGCTAGTGTGTCAGGGGTGAGAGTACAGATTTCCACTCGAGAGAAATTCCTTAGAAATTCGGAAAATGCCATCCTGAAATGTGGAGACATAACAAAACAAAATTGAAGCCCTCTCAGGATGAATAATTTGCAGTGTTGTCAAAGAATAGCAGACATTTGTGAATTGACTTGTTCCTTATACATTGAACAAGGTGAATTGATATACATAAACTACAATATGGGAATAGTTATTCCACCCATCTGTTCTGGTGCATGTTTTCCATATGGGCAATAGATTTTGCCCCATTTCCCACTCTGTCACTTATCTATTAATCATCTACATGATGCTCTTCAAACCCACCAATTCCCACCCTGCAATACATCTCTTAGTTTGTCTATCTCCACTGTGTCCACTCTAATGACAAGAATTTTCCCATCACTTTTTTCAGGATGCCTTTTTTTTCATGCTTAACCCTCTACCACTGTTGGTAGGGCTATCAACCTCATCTATACTTCCTGTACTTCTGCCCTCACCCCTTCTCAGCCAGAACAAGGATCAGAATATTTTGATTTTGCCTTCACCCCGTCAGCCTTCACATTCAATGGATCACCCTCCATAATTTCTGTCAGCTCCAACAGTCTGCAAAGACAGCTCCCAGGACTGAAATGATTAGCACAAGAGGGTACAGTTTTAAGGTGTTTAGAAGCAGGTACAGAGGAGATGTTAGAGGTAAGTTTTTTTTTAAAAAAACGCAGAGAGTGGTGAGTGCGTGGAATGGGCTGCCGGCGGCAGTGGTGGAGACAGATTCAATAGGGTCTTTTAAGAGATTCCGGGATATGTACATGGAGCTTAGAAAAATAGAGGGCTATGGGTAACCTGAGGTAATTTCTAAGGTAAGGACATGTTCGACACAGCTTTGTGGGCCAAAGGGCCTGTATTGTGCTGTAGGTTTCCCATGTTTCTATGTTTCATACTCCCAGTTTTCTCCCAGAGAACTGCTGCTTACTGGATTTTTTTTTGTTTTTCACACCATTGTCTATAAACTCTAGAGAGTGCCATGCATGAAAATTCCAGAAGGTCAGCAGTTTCTGAGAAAGACAAACTACCCCGTCTGGCACCAACATTCATTCCATGGTCAAAGTCACCATAGATTACATTTCTTCCCCATGCTGATGTTTGGTCTGAACAACAACTGAACCTCTTCACCATGCTTTTATGCATTGAGTTGTTGCCACATGATTGGCTGATTAGATATTCGCATTAATGAGGTGTACAGGTGTACCTAATAAAGTAGCCACTAATGTACATCTCAATTGGCATGAACACATTGGGCCAGAGGGCCTTTCTCCAGTCTGTACAATACTATACATCCATGACATTAACTTTTCTACTCGCATTAGATCTGTTTCATTCTATTTCTGACCTATATGAGTGCCTGTCTAAATTTCTATTAAGATAGTGATTTCATCTGATACCATCAGCAGCAGTAAACTCCAAATATAAACTATACAAAAGACATTATTATCAAATCTCCTTTACAGCTCCTTCCTTTCACTTTGAGCCAATGCCCTTTTACTTTTCATGCCCTAACTATAGGAAAACAGATTCAGGGATTCTACACCTCTCATAATCTGATACCGCTCTATCAGGTTACCCCTCAATCTCCTTGGATCAACAGAAAAAAAGCCCACCCTATCCAACTTCTCGTCATAATTTATGTCTAGGCATCATCCTGGTGAATCTGTTCTACACACTCTCCAGTACAAACCACATCCTTCTGATAATGTGGCAAGCAGAACTAGAACATCCTAACCAGTGTTTTAACCTCCCAACTTTTATATTTTATGATCCAACCTATGAAAGCAATTGTCTTTCATCTCCACTCTATCTACCCAAGATTCCACTTTCAACGAACTATGAACCTGAACCAGAAGGACACTCTGTTAGTCACTATTACTTAGTGTCTTTAGCATTTACTGTATATAATCTATTTCTATTTTACTTCACATCGCACTTGTTGGGAATAAATTCCATCTGCCCACATTTCACTCAACTTTTCATCTCAGCCACTCCCTTCTGCAGCCTTAGACAAACTTTCCAGCTATTCACACCACCAGCAACTTTCATTTCATCCAGAGCCTTAGTTATAATAATTATAAAATTCAATTCTAGACTTCCAGCCAAGTTGTCATTTTTAAAAAAATGCCAAATACCAAGAGTTCCAACACTGGTCCCTGTGCTGTATAATTGGCTGCAGGCTCTCAACAAGAAAACCATCTTTCCACAATGATCCTCTGTTCCCTTTCACCAGTCCAATTTTAGATCTAATGAGCCAACTTAAGTTGCATCCAATGTGCCTTAACCTTCTGGAACATCCTACCATATGGGACTAGTCAGCTATAATTAAGATTCCTTGACCCAAAGCAAGGGATACCACGTGACCTTCAGAAGTCTTTCAGCATTCTGCTTTTCTTTTATTTCTCTATCATCTGCAGCTCTTTGTTCCAGCTACTATATCAATGTGAATGCCAAGATTTCAATTCCAAACCCTTTCCCATGCTTCCTAAAAAGGTTTCTTTGGATCAGAGCTTTATAAGCATTCACATTTAACCTTAAACTATAAAAACTCACATGCTGGATTTCATGGGTCTCAGATAATCTAGCATATTTGTAATCCAATATTGCCTCCATGATTCACCAACTGCCTTCCCTTCACTATCAGTTACCTCAGTGTTGCTATTTGTAAAGTGCCAGAGAACTAAGTACTTATAGCTTCTTGATTGAGAATCCTGAGTTACTATCCTCACCAATTCCAACCACATACACAGCCACCACCAAACTTCAGTCTTAAAGTTATATAATTATACAACAGGGAAATAGGCTCTTCAGCCAAAATTGCCCATGCCGACCTGGTTGTCTACTTGAGCTAGTTCCAATTGCCTGCATTTGACCCATATCCCTCTAAACCAGGGGTTTCCAATCTCTTTTTCTCCATGGATCAATGCCATTAAGCAATGGTTGGGAACCCCTGCTCAAAATCTTTGCAATCCACATCCCTGTCTAAATGTCTTTTAAAATTTGCAATTTCTGCTTCTGCATCTTATTCTAGTGCTACACCCACTCAACACAAGGAACAGTGACTTCTAGTCTTGTTACAATCATCCCCTTCCACACATTCAGTCTAGATTCAAATTTGTACTGGGTGGCCTTCTATCTTTTACTGGTATTGAGACCGGATATTGACATATTTGGATAGACATGGACTGATTAAGGATAGTCAGCATGGCTTTATGCATGGTAAGTCATGTTTAACCAATCTTATAGAGATTTGAGGAAGGTACTAGGAAAATGGATGAAAGCAAGGCAGAGCTTGTTGTCTAGATGAACTTTAGCAAGGCATTTGACAAGGTCCCACATGGGAAGTGGTCAAGAAGGTTCAGTCGCTCAGCATTCAATATGAGGTAGGAAATTCGATTGGATGTTGGCTTTGTAGTAGAAGCCACAGAGTGGTCGTAGATGATTGCCTCTCTGACTAGAGGTCTGTGACTAGTGGAGTGCCGCAGGGATCGGTGCTGGTCCATTGTGTTTGTCATCTATATTAACAATCTGGATGATAATGTGGTTAAGTGGATCAGCAAATTTATGGATTACATGAAGACTAGGGAGCGGAGAGTGAGGAAGAATATCAAAGCTTTCAAGGGTGGGAGCATGGTTGAACAAAGGGATCTGGGAATACAGGTCTATAATTCCTTGAAAGTGGAGTTACAGGCAGATTGAGTCATAAAGAAAGCTTTTGGCACATATTGGCTTTCATAAATTAAAGCACTGAGTACAGGAGATGGAAAGTTATATTGAAGTTGTTTAAGGCATTGGTGAGACCTAATTTGGAATATTATGCATAGTTTTGGTTACCTACCTACAGGAAAGATGGAAATAATGTTGAAAAAGTTTATAAAGATGAGGACCTGAGTTAATAGGAAAGATTGAATAGGTTAGGACTTTATTCCTTAGATCGTTGAAAATTGAGAGAAAATTTGATAGAGGTATACAAAATTATGAGGTGTATAAATAAGATTAATGCAAACAGGCCTTTTCCCACTGATGTTGGGTGGGACTATGACCAGAGGTCATTGGTGAAGGGTGAAAGGTGAAAAATTTAAGTGGAACATGAGGGGAAACATCTTCACTAAGAGCGTTGTAAGAGTGTGGAATGAGATGCCACCATAAGTGGTGCATGTAAGCTCGATTTCAACATTTAAGTGAAGTTTAGATAGATGGATGGATGGTAGAGCTATTGAAGGCTATGCTCCTGGTGCAGGTCGACAGGAGTTGGCAGCTTAAATGGTTTTGGCATGGACTAGAAGGATGAAAGGGTCTGTTTCCGTGCTCTACTTCTCCATGATTCTATTTGTGATACTCCCTTCAGGTACTCAGCTCCATTTTCTGAAATTCATTTCACAAAGCTCTTCTACTTTACTTTTTTTGTTCTTTAAGACCCAATTTACAATCTACTTCTCACAATTTATCACCCCCCCACTTGTGTTTCTTTCTTTGACTCACCATTTACTTTTCAATTACCATTCTATTGAACACTTTCTACATTATCTTTCTATATTAAAAACAGTAAAATCAATGCAAGCTATAGTACCTATAGCGTGTAACTACTATGCACTAATTTTATTTTTATACTAATCACGTGGAGACAAACTGACACAGTGGTTTCTCTCTCTGTGGGCAGTATATTTTACATTGTTGCATTGTCTTGTTATCTTCCCCATTATAGTCTGTTCAACTGTAACATCTTCCAATTCCAACATGAGGTACATTGATCTAAACAATTAGCCTTACTTCCATCTCCACAAACTATCATACTGAGTACTTAACATTTCCAGTTTTAATTTAGGCTTCCAGCTACATACCCGTTTGCTTTGATAGCCACTAAGCAAGCTATAAAATCAAGACAGGCAGAGGAAGAATTTCATTTTTACCAAAATTCGCCATTTTCCGAGTCAACATGGAGGCGTTTTCTTTCTTCATCGGGGATCTCTTTCCACTCTGGTGCACTGGAATTAGATGAAAAATGTAAAAGGGTAATTATTTTGTCACTATTTACAGGAATGGCACATGAACAGAAACATCATCCTTTCTCAATGGGAGCTGCATTATTTTCCAAGATCTCAAAATTATCTATTTATATGCATGACAATTTAAATACTTAGGAACAACTTAACCAATCTTGCCATATTTTCAGTAATGCACTTAGTTCCCTTAAAAGCCAAAACTCAGAGTTTAGTCTGGTTGCAATGTGTAACTGGAATTTCAAAAATGGCTTAAAAATTATTTGAAGCCACACAAAATGCCGGAGGAACTCAGCAGGTCAGGTAGTATCTGGGGAAATGAATTATCAGTTGACATCTTGGGCCAAGATTTTTCTTCAGGACTGAGAAGGAAGGGGGAAGATGCCAGAATTAAAAAGGTGCAGGGAGGGGAAAGAAGCTAGGTGGAAGGTCATACCTGAAGCTAGGTGAATAGTGGAAGGGTGGGGGCGGATATTTTATTTACTAGAAGCAGAAATCAACATTCATGTTATCAGGTAGGAGGCTACCCAGATGGAATATGAGGTGTTGCTCCTCCAACCATGAAGGTGGCCTCATCTTAGCACATGAAGAGACCACGGACTAACATGTCAGAATGTTATTGGGAATGGGAATTAAAATGTTTGGCCACCAGGAATTCCTGCTTATGGTGGATGGTGCGGAGGTGCTCAACAAAGGGGTCCTCCAGTTTACAATGAGTCTCATCATTGAAGAGGAGGCTGAATCAGGAGCACCAGACACAATAGACAACCCCAGAGGATTCACAGGTAGAAGTGCTGCCTCACCTGGAAGGACTGTTAGTGGCCTTGAATGCAAGTGAAGGAGGAGGTGCATGGGCAGGTGGAGCACTTAGGATAAGTGCCAAGAGGCAGATGAAACAGAAGGAATGAATGGAGGGAGCGGTTCTTGTGGAAAGTGGAGAGAAGTTGGGAGGTAAAGATATGTTTAGTGGTGGGATCCATAGTGCAGAGGATGATGTGTTGGATGTGGCAATATTCACTCCAGGATGCCAAAGCTCCTCTTGATAACTAATTAGAGGCAGGTACATTGCCCAGCTCATTTATGGTTGAATGATGTCATGGCTTTTGGGAAGAGAGGTCTTGGCTTGTTAAATAAATAACTATCTATTAACATAGGACAGAAGGATTCTGAAAAATGCATTAAGAATCATGAACATTTGACCTATAACCATATAATTCCACAAAATAACTTACTTGTCAGACCATCTTCCGGTCCACTCTCTTTTGCCCCACGGATTCCTGATCCGGATCAATTTTTCTTTATCACCTTGATAGCTCACCTACAAGATTAAAACTACATCCTCAATTTGTTTCTACATTATTCATCTCCAAGGTTACAGTTATTCAGTGCATCTACAGCAAAAATCTGCATTCATTAAGTATCTTTAATACAGGAAATTGTTTCAAACAATTTTTTAGAATTTCAAAGAATAAAACTTGGCATGGACAAAGCAGATGTTACAACATTCATGCAAAACATGTACAAAGAGGAAATGTTTATGAATCCCTTAAAGCAGGGGTTTGAAACCATGGACCCTCTGCTTAATGGTATTGGTCCAAGACATAAAAAAGGTTGTGAACCCCTGCCTTTAAGTCAGAAAATAAAGAACAAGAAGCAGAAAAGCAATTTGGGAATGGGGAAGGGCATGTCAGTGAAAAAAATTGGAAAAAAAAGTTTAAGGGGAAGTGGGGAAGTGTTTGTTGCAGGAATTAAAGACAGTGGATTCACACTATACAGTTAGATGAAATTTTTGATCTACATACTGTATTTACTGCTGAACAAATAGGCTGACAATTTAGAGTGGCAGTGAGTGATAGTGTGATATTGAGAATGAAATTTAACATGCTCCCTATACTAGAAATAGCACCTAGGAGCAGAACAAGGCCATTCGATCCATCAAGTCTGCTCTACCATTTCCATTTCCCTCTCAACCATCTTCTCCTACCTTCTCCTCATAACGTTTCATATCTAGACTTTTCAAGAATCCATCAAACTGCACTTTACACCCATTCACCTGGCTTCTAGAGCCCTCACTGGCAATGAATTCCACAGATTCATCACCCTTCGATTAAAGAAATTCCTCATTTCCGTTCTAAATGGATGTCTATCTGTTCTGAGATTGTGCCCTGTAATCCTAGACTTCCCCTCTACTGGAAAATCTTCTCCATAGCCACTCTATCTAGACCTTACAACATTAAATAGGTTTCAATGAGATTCCTCCCTCATTCTTTTAAGTTCCAATGAGCACAGGCCCAGAGCCATCAAACGCTCTTCATATGAGGAGGGTGAGGACTGACCTTAGAGTTTTTTAAAATTTAAAAGTAGAGAGTAAAGGGGATTTGAGAGGCAGGTTTATCCACCCAGAGGGTGGTGGGTATATGAAAAATGCTGTCAGAGGAAATAGTGGGGGTGGATATAATTATAACATTGAAAAAACATTTGGACAGGTACATGAATATTAATGTTTTATACAGCTGCAGCATGACTTTCCGACTCTATATTCAAGGCCCTGACTGATGAAGGCAAGAATGCCATATGCCATGCTTTATCGCCTTTCCTACTTGTGATGTCACTTTCAGGGAACTATATCCCAATACACTTTATTACTAATGAAATACATTTTGGTGTGTAGTTCTGATGGCAATTCACATTCCCACCAAATTTCCTCAGTGACTAGTGATGCTGATTAAATGATACACATTGTCTGGGACACCTATGATAACTCCACTGCTTGCTTTCAACACAAAGTAATTTATTCTCCTTTTGGGAAGCACACAGACTGGAATAAGTATCTTAAAGATGGCACTCTGATGGTGTAGTGTTCCCTTGGTATTGCAAAGAAGTATTAGTCTGGAATTTATACTTTAAGGATACACCTGATATCAGAGATGAGGCAGCTGCAATTTCATTCCAGGGTAGTGCCAGGACGTGGTCTAGCCAGATCAAGCAATAAGTACATTCAAGTTTGTGACAGGTGGACCCAATGATATGATGCAGCACTGTAAGGGTCTTTCTGGAGAGAGGAATTTGCAAGTCATATATGAAGGAATATATGAGTAAAAGTGCTAGATAGATGAGAGAGTTTGCAAGGAGAGCTGTAACCTGACTGTTTTGGCAACAAATAGAATGTCATAGGCATGCTGTACTTGTGTAGCAGCTTGCTTCAATCAGCACGACTTAAAAGGGAGAGGAAGACAAAACATTGATTCCACTGGGGAACTGCAGAGAAATACTGCCTCACCCTTTCAGGAAACATGAGATTTAGGAGTACAAGTTAATAAAACCCTTGGTTTCAGACTTACTGTTTCTGCTCCAGTTACAGAGTAAGCATGTCTTTTGACCAGATTCTGCGAAGTATCTGTCTCCTTTCCTGCTGATTTCTTAGTGTAATGCATAAAACAACAGTAAACAGTCAAATAAGTCAGTATTAATTAATCAACATTCATTTAATACACAAGTCAGTTAACTGAATTTATTGATTATATAATGCACAATATCTTGCGCTACTTTATTTTTCCATGAGTAGTACCGTAGGTTTTTGCAAATTAAATTACATGAGGCATTTTATGTTTAAGAAAAACCACAACAACTCATTTATTGTACCTCAAAAACTGAACATGAAGTGCAGTAACAGAACCTCATGTAATTAGGTCATCTCATCAGACCAATCTCTTAAAGTGAATCCCAACTCAATGTCCGTGGTTTCCACCAGTTACATTTCTCTACACAGGCCCATCCAGAAGGGTCATGGTCATGTTGACAGGCTCATGGTCATGCTGTGATAGCATGATAGTGGAATACTCCAAATCTTGATGTGCTAGTTTAAGGCGATCTACCAAAACACATTCAGGTTCACAGCTCTTATCTATCATAAAAATCTTAACTCTGTTCTGAAACACAGGATGGGCCATTGTAAGGGGGCCTAAGGGGATGCTGGTGTGCATCATGGTGGATGGAAACAAATAAGGCAGAATGCAAGTGAACGAGAACCCAGGAGTTCTGTACACCATGGTGAGAGGTAAGGACAGGTGCAAAGCAATTCAGTTTATTGAGGAGGGTGGAACTCCATTGATAGGTGGTCGTAGCATCAGGAATAAAATCACCTGGCACTTGTAATGGCTGCCTTTCTACCAATTCAGCTGTGTAAGACTGCAGGTCCTCTTTTGGAGCTATTCTGAGCTCGAGCAGTCATCTGTCAGGGAAGCCCCCAGAGCAGCCTTTAAGGAGTGGTGAAACTGCTTGCATTGGCCATTGGACTGTGGGTGATACACCGTGGTGTGATATAGTCCAACATGGAGGTTCTGGGCCATCACAGCCCAGAGGTCGATATGAATTGGGGACCACAATCAGAGGAAATATCAGATGGGGTGCCAAACAAAGCAACCCAAGAGCTGATGAACACCCGAGCCACTTTTGAGGCCATTATCGATGCTACAGGGACAACCTCTGGCATCCTGGTGGTATGGTTCACCATGGTAAGGAGATGCATGAAAGCATATGGGGGGCACAGTTGGAAGAGAAGGGGACCAACAAGTTCCACATTGACATGGTCAAACTGTTGCTCTGGGACCTCAAAAGGTGCCAATGTCATGAGGGTTAATTTTTGCCTGCTGCCACTCCACAAAGGCTGCACTCCAATCACACACATCTTCATGAAGGCTATGCCACACAAATATTAGTGCAACCAGCTTCTGTGAGGCCTTCCAGCCCGGATAGGAGAGGCCATGCATGGAACAGTCCATTCCAGTTTACGGGCACTATAGGGCGATGGTGATCAGTTGAAGCTTTGCACAGGAAAGAAACCCCAGCTTCCCCAAACTTAACATCAGCCAACTGCAGACCCACAATAGCTCTACAGTAAGCCTGGACCTCTGGGTCAGTAGCTTGGTTGGCTGTCTTGCCGGCTAAGTCAACCCCTGTGCATACAGCCTTAAAGGCTGGCCATGAGAGGCAATCAGCCATAGCTCTACTTCTCCTTGATATGTTGTACATCAGTTGTGACCCCTGATATGTGGGCCAAGTGGAGTTGCTGCTGTGCAGACCAAGGGTATTTTGGCCATCATGTACACAAGAGGGTTGTGGTCAACAGACACTGTGAAATGGTAACCCTCCAGAAGAAAATGAAAATGTCAGACAGCCAGGTAAAAATTAGAGAAGCTCACAGTCAAACATGCCATACTTCCATTCAGTGTGATGGAGCTGCTCACTGAAGAAGGCAAGCAGCTGCCACACAGCTCCGACCAACCGTTCATACACAGCAACCATAGCATGGTCTGAGGCATCTTTAGTAATGGCTAGAGGCATGTTGTGAAGCAGGTGCACCAACAGGGTTGTGTTAGAAAGAGCTCTTTTGGCATCATCAAATGCCCTGGTCATCTCTGCTGACCAGTCAAGTATGTGATTAGGGGTATTGTCTTTAAGTGCACTATACAGGGGAAACACAAGTTCAGCAGCTTGTGGAATGAAGTAGTGATAGAAGTTAATCATACTTAAAAACTCTTGTAGTTTTTTTGTAGAACAGGGCGGTGTGGAGAGGAACAACAACAACAACAACAATCTAAGAGAGGATGTACTGTGTACGTGGGTTTTCAGAAAGTCCTTGACTAGGTGCCATACATGAGGCTGCTTAATGAGCTATGAGTCCATGGTATACAGGAAAGATGCTAGCATGGATAAAGCAGTGGATAGTTGGCAAGAGGCAAAGTGTTTGAATAAAGGGTGTTTTCTTCGGTTAGCTGCCAGAGGCTAGGGGTGTTCCACAGCAGTCTGTGTTGGGACCACTTCCTTTTACGTTATATGTCAATGATTTGAATAACAGATTGATGGCTTGTTGCAAAGTTTGTAGATGATATGAAAAGAAGTGGATGGGCAGGTAGTTTTGGGGAGGTAGAGAGGCAACAGAAGGGCTTAAACTGAATAGGAGAGTGGGCAGAGAAGTGGCTGATGGAATACAGTGTCAGGAAGTGTATGGGGGACTCCGCCCGCTTCGGACATGTAAGACTTAGTTGCTTCTTGTCCACCTTTAATTTCTCCCTTTTCCGATTTAAACTTAGAAATTTCAGCTTTATTCAGTTGAATCTGTACAGCAATAGTTATAATTATGGCTACTTTGAAGACCACCAGGCGAAATCCGGACCCAACTAATGGAAAGTCTAAAAAATCTGACGAGTTCTCAGAAGAACCCTCTTGGGTTAAGAGATTAGAGTCTCGAATCAGCAGTATCGGCATTGAAATAACTCAACTAAAAGAGAAATTTGAAGAAAAATTTGACTCTTTGAGCCTCGATCTTAAAGAAGTTAGTCGAAATGCAGCTGACCTTTCTTTTCATTTGGATAAGGCTCAACAACGAATCGTGGATTTGGAAGCTCGATCACGTCAGAATAATATTCGAATTGTTGGATTAAAAGAGAAATCAGAATCTGCCGACACACTGGATTATTTTGCTAAAATGTTTCAGTCTTTATTTCCGGAGGTTTGTTCGCAACTCCTGGAGATTGAATCGGCTCACAGAACCGGTGCTTTAAAATCTTTGGATGAAGGTAAAAACAGCCATATTGTTGTGCGTTTTCTCCATTTTAGAGACAAGGATCGCATTATTAAGCTTGCAAGAAAACAAAGATTATTTCAATTTCAAAATTCAGAAGTGGATTTTTTTGAAGATTTTCCATGTGAAATTAAGAAATGTGCTGCATTTGCTTCTTCTATGAAACTAGCATATCAAAAAAAGCTCTTTCCATCGTTACATTATCCAGCTAAATTAAGGCTTTTTGTTCAAAATTCTGGAGTTCGTATTTTTGATGATCCAGCCAAAGCACTGCATTTTATTAACTCTTTGTCTGACGAGTCCGATGACGAGTCTGAAGCCTGAAGTTTGAATGATCTACAATAGTTTGATTGTCTTGTAGTGTAAAGTGATGAAATTGGAAGATTTGATGGTTATAAAAAGTCTTTACCTTAAAATGTATTTTTATCTCTGAAAAAGACTGGTTTGGATGGTTTTAACCTCCGAAGATATAACGGGAGAACTGTTGAAAGACTGTAGATAATTCTGAACCATCTAGAATTCTTTTTCTGCAGCATTTAAATGAACTAACTGTTTTTTTTTTGTTTCGTATGCTTTTGTAAAGTTTTTTTTAAGAATTACTTGGATTTTTTTACATTTTAAAGACAGATTGGATAATTTAAAGATGGCGATTGTTTTTCTTTTGTGCAAATATTTCAATGACAACGAGTCTGAAGCCTGAAGTTTGAATGACTTATAATGGCTTGAGGGTCTCACAGTGTAAAGACTGATGAGATTGGAAGATTTGATGGTTACAGAAAGTCTTTACCTTAAAATGCATTTTAGGTCTGAAAAAGACTGGTTTGGATGGTTTTAACCTCAGAAGATATAATGGGAGAACTGCTGATAGATTGTAGTTAAGTTTGAACCATCTAGAATTCTTTTTCTCTGCAGCATTTCAATGAATTAATTGTTTTTTAAAAATATTCTGTATGCTTTAGTAAAGATCTAAGTAATTATTTGGATTTTCTTATGTTTTAAAGATAGATTGGACAATTTAAAGATGGCAATTGTTTTTCTTTTGTGCAAATATTTCAATAATTGTTTTGGATGTGTTTTTCTTCCCTTATCTAATATTATGAAGGTTACTCTCAAATTGAAGGTCATTTTGTTTTACAAGAAAAACACTATCCTTCCAAGCTAATTATATTGAGATTTATGCCGACTGTAATGAGATTTATGTGCGGTAGAGGGAGACAGAGATTACTTTTTTAAAATCTTTTTATTACTTAGGTAGGCGGAGCCTGTATCTGCATCTATGCTTTTCTTGGGGCTTGTGTCGATTGATATCGACTTGTTTCTGGGCTTTGTGTGGGTTTGGGTGGGTTTTTTTTCCTTTTTTTTCTCCCCATTATGGAATCCCGGAGCATTTGCTAATTATTTTTATTGTTGTTCATCTCTGTCATTTTTGACCACCTTATCCTGACATGCATCTAACTACTCTTTTTAGATACAAAGTTTCATGATGATATCCAAACAGTTAAATGTTTTAACTTGGAATGTACGCAGCTGGAATCATCCTATTAAGCGTAAGAAAATATTTAAAGTTATAAACCGATTCCAGCCTGATATAATCTTTGCTCAAGTGATGCATATCAGGTTATGTGATAAAAATCGATTTTTAAAATTTTGGAAGGGTCCTCCGTTTCATGCAAACTCCCAGAGTAAAACTAGAGGTGTCTCTATTTTTATTGATTCCAATATTCCTTTAAATCAGGAGGATATTATAGCCAATATTAATGGCAGATTTTTGATTGTTAAAGGAATAATTTGTAATAAGAAAATGGTTTTGGTTAATATTTATGGACCAAATGTTGATGATCCCTCATTTTTTAAAGCCGTTTTTGCTCTATTACCTGACTTAAATGAATATATGTTATTAATGGGTGGTGATTTTAATACTTGTTTAAATCCTTTAATGCATAAGTCATCATCCAAACATCAACTCCCTAATCGTTCTGCATCACTTATTAATTCCCTTTTAATCAATTATGGTTTAATTGAGATCTGGAGGCATATGCACCCTAGTGATAGAGAATACTCTTTTTTCTCACATGTTCATAATAAATATTCGAGAATCGACTATTTTACAGTTGATCCTCAACTTTTATTTAGTGTTCAGAAATGTGAGTATGATGCAATTGCTATTTCTGATCATGCTCCTTTAAACTTAATATTTGAATTGAAAGATGTTGTTTCTACCAGACCATTTTGGTGTTTTCCAGAACATTTATTACAAAGTTCAGAATTTGTTGAGTTTATTGAAACTCAGATAAGAGTTTTTTTCTCTTTAATAATATAGGAAACGTCTCAAAGTTAGTAATTTGGAATACATTAAAAGCTTAATTATGGGGTCAAATTATATAATATATAGCTAAATTGAAGAAACAAACAAGAATGGAATTAAATAAAATCTCTAAACAAATTAAAGAATTAGATAACATCAATGCAATCTCTCCAAATGTTGTTTCATTTAAAAGAAGAGTAGAATTACAATCACAGTATAACTTATTACTAACATATCCTATTGACGGATATTTGCTTAAATTGAAAAGTCAATTTTATATTTTTGGGGATAAAAATAATAAGCTCTTAGTTTCTCAATTAAGAGCAGCTAGAGCTAAAAGACAAATTTTAAAGATTCGTAAAAATAATGGAGATATAGTAAGTAACCACGAGGATATTAATAATACGTTTTAAGATTTTTACTCTGATCTTTATAGATCTCAATTCCCTGCAGATTCCTCCAAAATGAAGGCTTTTTTTTTACATAAGATTAAATTTCCACAAATTTCTGATGAAGATCAACAGATGCTTGATGCTCCAATTACTGAGCATGAAATTCAGAAAGCTATTTTATCAATTCAATCAGGTAAAACTCCTGGACTTGATGGTTATTCGGTGGGAGTTTACAAAAAAATTGAAAGATTACTTTCTCCGTATCTTTTGGAAATATTTCATGAATCCTTTGAGAAGGGCAACTTAACTTCTTTTTTTATGAAGCATCTATTTCCTTAATCCTTAAAAAAAAAAGATCCTGTTGAATGCTCATCATATAGACCTATTTCGCTATAAAATATGAATGCAAAAATTCTTTCTAAAATAATGGCTAATCGTTTGGAAAATATTTTAACTAAAATCATCTCTATGGATCAATCAGGCTTTATTAAAGGCCATTACTCTTTCTCTAATGTTTGTAGATTGATGAACATTATATATTCACCATTATCTAAACAACCTCAATGTGTTATCTCTCTCGATGCAGAAAAGACATTTGATAGAGTTGAATGGCCATATTTGTTTAAAGTATTAGAAAAATTTGGTTTTGGTAATAATTTTAATAGGTGGATTTAAATGATTTATAAGAACCCTATTCCCATGGTCATAACTAATAATTATAGGTCTTTTTTTTCACTTTCTCGTGGTACTAGACAGGGATGTCCATTAAGCCATTTATTATTTAATCTTGTATTGGAGCCTTTAGCTATAACATTACGTGAAGCTAAAAACATTCATGATATTTCTATAAATGGAACCATACATAAGATTTCTCTTTATGCAGATGATCTTTTGATTTTTATTTTGAATCTTGAGGAATCAATTCCTAATCTTTTGGAAACACTTAAAGATTTTGGTAAATTTTCAGGATATAAACTTAACTTGAATAAAAGTGAATTGTTTCCATTAAATGCTCCTGTTAGTATATATAATGATATTCCTTTTAGAATTGTTAATATGTTTAGATATTTAGGTATTATAATTACTAAAAAAAAAGATCTTTATAAAGCTAATATAGTTCCTTTAATAGACTCCATGAAACAACTATTTTCTAGATGGAATCCACTTACTCTTTCTTTAATAGGTCGTATCCATTCTGTGAAAATGATTTTACCTAGATTTTTATATATTTTCCAAAATATACCTGTATTTTTAACTAAAAAATTTTTCGATCAAATTGACTCTCTTATTTCTTCCTTTATTTGGAAGAATAAGAGACCAAGAATTACCAAGTATCATTTACAAAAATCCAAAAAAGATGGTGGACTTGCACTTCCTAATTTAAGACTGTATTATTGAGCTGTGAATATTAGACAATTATGTTTTTGGTTATACTGGCTTGATAAGAGCCAAAAACCACTATGGGTTGATTTGGAATTAAAAGCTGTTAAACAATTTCATTTAACTTCAATATTAGGAGCTCCATTACCTTTACAACTCTCTAAAATTCCAAATTTAAATCTTTACCTGGTTATTAAACAATCACTACGGATTTGGGTTCAGTTTCGCAATTTTTAAAATTTTAAACAATTTAAGTTGTCTAGTTTTTTTATGTCAAAACTTTTCATTTAAACCTTCAATAACCAACCCCATTTTTCTCCAATGGATAAATAAAGGGATTCATTCTTTTACAGGTTTATTTTGTGATGGTTGATTGATGTCTTTTGAAGAGTTAATTAACAAATATTCTCTCGCTCATACACAATTTTTGCCATATTTTCAGGTTAGACATTTTTTACAACAATATTTACCTAAGTTTCCATATTTACAAGAATCTGATTTGTTGGATACCATTTTGAAGTTGAATCCTTCAGTGAGAGGTTCCATTAGCAGAATCTATAATTTATTTTTGTTACAAAAAGAGAACCTACCACTAAAGATTAAACAAGATTGGGAGAAATAACTTAATAAGACCTTTGTTAATGAAGATTGGGTTCAAATTTTGAAAAACATAAATCCTTCTTCTATATGTGCCAACCACTGTTTAATTCAATTTAAAATGGTTCATCATTATTATTTAACAAAGGAGAGACTATCTAAAATATTTCCTAATATAGACAACTACTGTGATAGATGCAAAACTGAAGTAGCTACTTTGTCACATATGTTCTGGTCATGTTCTTCATTAAAATTGTTTTTGGAAATCTTTATTTTCTACAATTTCTAAAGCTCTGAAAATTAATTTACAACCTAATAGACTGACTGTTCTATTTGGAATAGTTCCACATCATATTCAGGGTATTTCATTTTCAGATCAACATGTAATTGCATTTGTTACATTATTGGCAAGAAGGGCTATTCTATTAAAATGGAAAGATATCTCTTCCCCTACATTAATTGAATGGTGTTCTCAAGTAATGTTATGTCTCAGCTTCAAAAAAATCAGAAGTAGAACTTTTAAACCCCGATTCGATTTTGAGAGAAGATTGTGTTCTTTTACCAAATATTACCATTTAATTTGAATTACTTTATATGGTTTCCTTCCAATTTTATTTTTTTTTAATATGAATTGGCAGTTGATGACTCTTTTTCTTTATATATTTAGATGATGGTTAAACATATTGCTCCGGGGTGGTTGATTCCTCATGGTTTTCTTTTTTCTTTTTTTTTGTAGTTAGTGGGTTGTTTTCCTTGTTAAATGGGGTTCTTTTTTTCCTTCTTTTTCCTATATATAAAATATTTTTTTTTCCATTTTTATATATTATGATCAGCTTTTTTGTTCTTCAGCTCTATTAATTGTATACATATTAATTTGTTGAAGTTTTGTATCATTCTACAGCTGTAGAAGATTATGTACCAATATAAAGATTCTAAAAATGAAAAAGGAAGTGTATGGTCATGCACTTTGCTAGAAGGAATAAAGCCATAAACCATTTTCTAAACAGGGAGAAAATTCAGAAATCAGAGGTGCAAAGGAACTGGAAAGTTCTCATGCAGGATTCCCTGAAGGTCAATCTGTAGGTTGAGAAAGGCAAATGCAATGTTTGCATTCATTTTGAGAGTATTAGAATAAAAATGCAAAGATGTAACGCTGAGATTTTATAAGGCATTGGACAGACCACACTTTGAATATTGTGAGTAGTTTTGGACCCCTTATCTAAGAAAGGAGGTGCTGGAAATGAAGAGGGTCCAAAGGAGGTTCACAAGAATGATTCTGGGAATGTAAGGGTTTAAGTATGAGGAGCATTTGATTGCTTTGGGCCTGTACATGCTGTAGTTTCAAAAACTGAGGGGGTTCTCACTGAAACTTATTGGATCTTGAAAGGCCTAGATAGAGTGGATATGAAGAGTATGTTTCCTATGGTGGGGGAGTCTAGAACCAGTGGGTACAGCCTCAGAATAGGATGACCCTTTAGGATCAGATTCAGAATCAGGTTTAATATCACTGACCTATGCCATGTAAATTGCTGTTTTGTGGCAGTGGTACATTGAAATACATTATAATACAAACTATAAATTACAATAAAGTATATATTAAAAAGAAAATTAAAGTAAATAAGTAGTGCAAAAAGAGAGGGTAAAAAAGACTGAGAAAGTGTTCATGGGTTCATTGTCCATTCAGAAATCCGACATTGGAGGGAAACAAGCTGTTCCAAAATCATTGAGTATGAGTCTTCAGGCTCCTGTACCACTTCCTCAATGGTAACAATAAGAAGAGGGCATGTCCTGGGTGATGGGGTCCTTAGTGATGGAAGCCACTTTTTTGAGGCATCACCTTTGAAGCTGTCCTGGATGTTGGGAGGCTTGTGGCTACGATGGAGCTGACTGAGTTTACAACTTTCTGTAGCCTTTTCCAAGCCTGCGCAGTGGCCCCTCCATACCAGATGGTGTTGCAGCCAGTTAGAATGCCCTCCATGATACATCTGTAGAAATGTGCGAGTGTTTTGGTAACATACTAATTCTCCACAAATTCCTAATCTGTCTCTAACAGGAATTGGAATTGCATTTTTGCCCTTAAAATAGACTTCTGTAGGTTGTACCTAGACTTCTTGTATAGGTCTGGATCGCCGATCTTGATTGCTGCAGATCTAGCCCTCAGCAGACTACAAATTTCCTGGTTCATGCATGGCTTCTGTTTTGGGTAGGTCTGGTCTTATGTTGAAGGCACACACTAATTCACACAGGTCTTGGTGAAGTCAATGACAACTGTGGTATGTTCATTCAGACTCAAAGATGAAGCCCTGAATATTGCCCAGTCCTTTGACTCAAAGCAGTCCTGTAAGCACTCCTTCGTCTCCCTTAACCGCAAAGATGAGACAGAATTTCTTTAACTAGAGGTTGGTGAATCTCTGGAATACATTGCCACAGACTGCTATAGAGGCTAAGTCAATGGGTATACACTCGGCCCTCCTTATCTGTAAATTCCACATACGCAAATTCAAGAAACCACGAATCGCGAAAACCTGGAAGTGCTCTTCCAGCACTTGTTGTTCGAGCATGTACAGACTTTTTTTCTTGTCATTATTCCCTAAACAATGTAGTATAACAACTATTTTACATAGCATTTACATTGTATTAGGTATTATAAGTAATTTAGAGATGATTTAAAGTATAAGGGAGGATGTGCGTGGGTTATCGTGGATCGGGATCGAAACAAATTGTAAGTTCTCTTACTAAGTAAGTCGGAACAGGTACATCCGGTATTATTTAGCGTCAGTTAGTCAAACGTTTGTCTTAGAATATAGTATATATTTTACCTTTCTATGCATATAAAACACTTAAGAACGTATGTTTCGGTGCCGGGCTAAGGAACAGAAGTTCCTGAGTTCAATCTAGTGACAGACCGCTATCGAGTGCGCTCTCCATTTGTGCCGGGTTGATGTGGAGGATCAAACCCCAAAACCTAATAATTAAACCACTGCGATGCTTAGTAATAATTGTAGCTTTCATCGGGGCAGAGCCTTTCTCACTTTATCCTTTAAAATTGTTCCAATCGTTGACCAACTGTAGCCTAACGCTTTTACAATGACCGATGGCATTTCACCTCTTTCTGATCGCTTTATTATTTCCACTTTATTTTCAATCGTGATCGTGATTATTTTCGTGAACAGAAACACTGCGGATTCAGAGTTCTGCCGCCAGGTCCTAATGTCCACTGCATTGAGACAGGTTAAATAAGGTCTGGGGTTCCACTGGGTCCTAAGATCCACTGCATTAAACAGGTTGAACAAGGGACTTGAGTATCCACAAATTTTGGTATCCGTGAGGGGTCCCAGAACCCTCACAGATCCGTGAGGGGTCCCAGTTACCCTCGCAGATAAGGAGGACCAACTGTACTTAAAATGGAGGTTGACAGGTTATTCAGTAGTAAAGGCATCTGGTTACAGGGAGAAGGCAGAAGAATGGGGTTGAGAGGGACAATAAATCAGTCATGCCCGAACTGCAAAGCAGAATTGATGGACCTAATAGCTTAATTCTGCTCTTATGTCTTATGATAATATGGAGTTGGCAAAAACTTTAAACCAAAATATAAACCAAGGATGATGTGCTCTGGATTAAGATGATACTCACATTAATAGAACAGCCAAGTAGTGACCCACTTCTTAATGCCTTTTGTATGATCTTAAAGAGATTGCTTGGTGCTTCATTTAGTTCATACCACTCTGAAATTCCTCCTGTAAAATCTTCAAACCCCTCAGACATAACTCCCCCTTTTAGTGCTTCATAGGACCCATTTAACCTGGAAAATGAAAATTACAATTAATCCTTTGTGATAACATAAGTCGACAAGAAAACTGGTGCAGGAGTAGGCTCCTCAGCCCACAATCCTGTCCCACCGTTTGACATGATCGTGACTAATCTGGTCCATCTCTTCTTCTCTGCCAATTGAATAATTAAGACAGTATTTCACTTGCAAAGCTCAATCCAGCAGGAGAAACAAATTCCTTATTGAGGAAGTGAAAGCTGGTGAGAAATAGTAGAAAAAAAAACATTCAGACTTGGTGCTGGTGGTGGTGGTTAGGGATGGGAGGTGTGGATCAGTCTGCAAACAGGCAATTCTGGAGCCTGAAGACACATGTTCAAAGTTTTAGCCACAGCTTCTACCCTCCACCATTATATTTCTGAACAGACAATGAACCAACCAATGAACATTACCTCACTGAACATTAACGCTACAATGCAAGAAATGTTATGGGAAAGGAAGATGAGCTTAGGGCATGGATCAGCACGTAGAATTATGATATTGTAGTCATTAGTAACCCCCAAGAAGATCACAACATTATCATGATTTGGAAGCTGGTGTGGGACGATGACCAGGAGAGCTATGTTGGCTGGATTGAGGGCTTTATGCTTTGGGTCAAAAGGTAGAGTTCAGGCAAAGAGTGGTCCACTGGTCCTCCAGGCTCAGGGGTTCAGCTCAGAGTTAACAACCCTGACTGGTCAAACAAACCTTATGGAAACAGCAATGACGAATCCTGTTATATCTGTGGGTGATGCTATTCCCAAGTTTCCTCCCAAGATGTGCATGGCTAACAGTAGTGAAAACCAAGGGAAGCTATTGGCACAATGAAAGAAGCACTGAACACCACCAAGTCAAAGATCAAATGGCCAAAGACAGACAGAGATGGAGGAACTTCACTGCTGCCCTAAATGTCAACGGCATAATGGGCAGCAAGTAAGTAAGTCATTAGTAACACTTGATTGCAGGAGGGGCAGGACAGGCAGCTCAATGTTCCAAGGTTCCACTACTTTAGACACAATAGAGTGGGTGGGATTACAAGGGGAGGGTGGCATCATTAGTCAGGGAAAATGTCAACAGCAGGCGTCAGACAGGACAGACTGGAGAGCTCATCTACTGAGGCTACATGGGTGGAAATGTGAATGATTTAGAAGAGCAAATTTATAGAGAGATCACAGACCGTTGTAAGAAACATAAGTTTGTGATAATGAGTGATTTTAACTTTCCATATATTGACTGGGTCTCCAACACTGTAAAAGGGCAGAATGGGAAAGAATTTGTCAAATGTGTTCAGGAAAATTTCTTTAATCTGTACATAGAGGTCCAAGTGTGGATTGGGCAGGTTATTTTTGGCAAAGGTGTACTTAGTAAGTGGAAGGACTTGAAAAGTGAAACTTTGGGAGCACCAATTTTGAATGTTCTGGTCAGAATAAAAGGCAAAGGTAACAGGTTTAGGGAGCCTTGGTTTTCAACTGATATTGAGGCCCTGGTTAAGAAAAAGAAGGAGATGTCTCACAGGTATGGGCAGGAAGGAGCAAATAAGGTACTTAAGGTTTAAGAAATCCAAGACGATACTTAAAGAGGAAATCAGGAGCACTAAAAGAAGACATAAGTTGCTCTAGCAGCTAAGGTGAAGGAGAATCCCAAGGGTTTCAACACAAAGCAAGTACCTGGGTGACTATCAGGAGAGGGAAATAGGCAGCCAGTACGGAAATACCCCTGTGGGTGTTCCCCTCAATAATAAGAATATCATTTTGGACACTGTTCAGCGAGGCAATCTACCAGAGGAAGCCGCAGTGCATGGGTCTCTGGCAGTGAGTCTGGTGTTGTGGCTCTGAAGGTAAGGGTGGTGGGGGGGGGGGGGGTAAGAAAAGGTCTGCAGTAGCTATAGAGGATTCGCAGTTAGAGGAGTAGGCACAGGATTCTGTGGATGTGAAAGAGATGGATGGTATGTTGCTTCCCAGTTATCTGGATCAGTGTTGTCTTGGATTGGGTCCATGGCATTCTAAAGGGGGAGGGTGAGTAGCCAGAAGTCTTAATACATATTGGCACTAATGACATAGGTAGAAAAAGGAATGAGGAACTGAAGAGAGAATATAGGGAGTTGGTAGAAAGCTAATAAGCAGAACTGCTAGGTTTGTAATCTCTGGATTCCTGCCTTTGCCACAAGTCAGTAAGGATCAGAATAGGGAGATTTGGCAGATAAATGTGTGGCTGATGAACTGGTGCAGGGGGCAGGGCTTCAGATTTCTGGATCATTGGGATCTCTTTTGGGGAAGGTGTGACCTGTACAAGAGGTATAGGTCAGAGCTAAACCCAAGGAAGACCATTATCCTTATGGGCAGGCTTGCTACAGCTTTTGGGGAGGGTTTAAACTAATTTGACAAGGGGATGGGAACCAGTGTGATAGGCCTAAGGATGGGGCAGTTGGTATACAACTACCAGGAGTGTGCAGTGAGACTGTCAGGAAGGGCAAGCAGATGATAGGGCAAAATTGTGGTCAGTGGGATGAGTTCAAAAAGCTTGAAAGGTTCATTAAAAGTATGCATGTAAATACAACTCTGATATTTGTCTACTCCAGATAGCCATGAAATACACAAAGACCATAGGTGCTGATGAAAGAAAATACATCAAATCCCCATCCCCTCCAACTAGCACAAAAAAAGAAAAGAAACAGAACTCACAGACCCCAAAAACCACCCCCACACAGCAAAAACAGCAACAGTAATAGTCCCCAACCTCCTCACTCGCAGAAATGTGACAGTAACAATCCCCAACCCCCTCACATGCAGAAAAGACAGTAGCACCAAACCCCCAACTCCACCAGCCCCCCACACAAAAATTAACACATCACCCAACCGCCAATCGTCCACAAGAAAGAATACAACGAAAAACCGAAGGAAACCAATATACAGCACAGTTCAATAGTCGCATGAATTTCAGAATATAAGAAACATTGTAACGTGGCAATAAAATCAAAAAAGCTGATAAATACAGGACTTAAGATGTTATATCTGAGTGTATGCAGTACAGAGAATAAGGTATTAGTAGATGATCTTGTAGCACAGCTAGAAACATAGTAGGTAAAATTTTGTGGGCATCACTGAGTCATGGCTGAAATTTAATCCTGAGAAAAATGACATAGGATCAGAGGATGTAGAATTCTTGGGGTTAGGGTTAAGAAACTGCACAATTAAAAGGCCATGATTGAAGTTATACACAGGCCTCTGAACAGTAGCCAGGATGTGGACTACAAATTACAATGGGAGGTAGAAAATGCATATCAAAAGGGTAATGCTATAATAGTTATGGGGGATTTCAATATGCAGGTAGATTGGGAAAATAAGATTAGTTTTAGATCCCAAGAGAGAATTTTAGAATGAGTATGAGATTGTTTTTTAAAGCAGATGGTGGTTGAGCTCCCTAGGTAAATGACTATTCAGGATTCAGTGCTGTATAATCAACCGGATTAAGTTAGGGACGTGAAGGTAAAGAAACCCTTAGGAGACAGTGATCACAATATGATAGACTTCACCCTGCAATTTGAGAGAGAGAATCTAAAGTCTGATGCTTCTGTATTATGGTGGAGTAAATGGAATTATAGAGAGATCAGCTGGCCAAAATTGATTAGAAGGGGACAATCAACTTTAGCCATAACTGGAGTTTCTAGGAGAAATTTGGAAGGTGCAGGATAGATACATTCCAAAGAAGAAGTAGTATTTTAAAGGCAGCATGATGCAACCGTGGCTGACAAGGGAAAACAAAGCCAACATAAAAGCCAAAGTTTTTTTTTGTAGAGCAAAATTAGTGGGAAGTCAGAGGATTGGGAAGCTTTTAAAAACCAACAGAAGACAACTAAAAAAGACAAAAAGAAGGAAAAGATGGAGTATGAAGGTATGCCAACCAATAATATCAAAGAAGATACCAAAAGTGTTTTTTCAGATATATAAAGAGTAAAAGGGAGGCGAGTATAGATATTAGACCACTGGAAAATGATGTTGGAGGGGTAGTAATGGGGGATTAAGGAAATAGCAGATGAATAAATAGGTATTTTGTCATGGGTTCAATGTCCATTTAGAAATCAGATGGCAGAGGGGAAGAAGCTATTCTTGAATCAATCTGTGTGAGCCTTCAGGCTTCTCTACCTCCTTCCTGATGGTAACAATGAGAAGAGACCTAATTTGGAATATTGTGTGAAGTATTGTTCATCTACAGGAAAGATGTCAATAAAATTAAAAGCGTGCAGAGAAAATTTACAAAGACATGAGAATCTGAGTTATAGGGAAAGATTGAATAGGCTAGGACTTAATCCATTGGAGAATGAGGTGAGATTTGATAGAGCTGTACAAAATTATGAATAGTATAGATTGGGTAAATGCAAGCACTGAGGTTGGGTGAGATTTACCTGGAGTTCATGGGTTAAGGGTGAAAGATGAAATATTTAAGGCAGATTAATAGTCTGACATGGACTAGAAGGGCTGATGTGCCTGTTTCTACCTGTAGTATTCTATGACTCTATAATCAGTAGAGCTGTTGCCTCTCAGCTCCAGAGCCCCAGGTTCAATCCCAGTATCTGGCACTGCTTCTGTAGAGTTTTCATTATCTCCCTGTGATCACCTGGTTTTCCACCAAGTCCTCTGGATTCCTCCCAAATCCCAAAGACATGTGAGCTGATGGTTTAAATGGCTCTAATGAATTGCTGATTGCCAAAAAATTGGGTTGGGAGCAAAGAGTTTGGAAGGGTGTGGTGTGAAGGGGCAGTGATGAAGAGAAGTGGTAATAGGAAGGTGAGCAGATGGATGGAAAAGTAAAAGTTAGTGGAGAATAAGATTGCTCTATTAAAGTGGCACAGGATACATGGCCTCCTTCTATGTCATGTTGAAATAAGAATCACCCTTGTGAATCTCCTCTGGATTCTCCAATGACAACACATCTTTTCTGAGATATGGGGCTCAAAACTATTGGCAATACTCCAAGTGCGGCCTGACTGTGTCTTATAAAGCCTCAGCATTTTTTCCTTGCTTTTATATTCTATTCCCCTTGAAATAAATGCCAACATTGCATTTTCCTTCTTTGCCACAGACTCAACCTGTAAATTAATCTTCTGGGAATCTTGAACAAGAACTAAGTCCCTCTTTACCTCTGATGCTTGAATTTTCTCTCTATTTAGATAATAGTCTGCATTATTTTTCCTTTTACCAAAATGCATTATCATACACTGTATTCCACCTACCACTTTTTTGCCCATTCTTTCAATTTGCCCAAGTCCTGCTGCAAATATTCAATAAAATTTGATGGGCAATGTAATTGGTATCCTGAGTAATGAAAAGGTTTTGGGGAGCTATTAAAAATCATTTAATACAGAATATTCAATTTGTCTTCTCCTTTTTTACCCGTAGTACAGTTAAGGGTTTTGCAATAGCGACCTGCAGGATATCTTGGAAGTGGAATTTGGTATTGCTGTTCAATGTGAAAGAGATTGCCACTGGATATCAAAGTAAGATAGCCAGATTCTTTCTGACTGGATACTGTCAATGCCAAGCACTTTGGCACGCTTGAGTATTATTTGTCATCCATCAAACAAGGCCTGGCTCTTATCCAGGTCATTGTTCATACAACCGTAACTTCTTTGGTTCACCAAAAAGCCGTGCATGGAACTGAACACTACATGATGATAATACCTCAGTGTATTTTGAACAACTTTTGCGATACAGGACAGTAATTTGCTCTCCTATATAAAATAATGCTATTAACTGTGCTAGCAACAAGAGTAGGCATTCTTGGATTTGATTTAGTAGAATAGACAAAGCTATTGATAAATAGCTATGGAGATCACTCTTTTCATGATTCCCTTGTCCATCTGTCCCTGCCCACTGATCTCCCTCTTGGCACTTATCACTACAAGCGGAACAAGTCTCACACCTGCCCATTCTTTTGTCCTTCAACACCATTTAGGGCCCCAAAGAGTGCTTCAAGGTAAGGCAACGGTTCACATGCTTGTCTGTCAGGGTCACCTACATATCTGTGCTTAGTGCGGCCTCCTCTACATCAGTGAGACCCAACATAGATTGAGGAATCCCTTTGTTGAGCCCCTTTCCCCACAATAAGGAGGAATCCCCAGTGGCCAACCATTTCCCATTCCCATTTTTACATGTCAGTCCATGGTCTCCTCTACACCCATGATGAGACCATTCTCAGGTTGGAGGAGCAACACCTCACATTCCTTTTGGGTATCCTCTATCCAGACATTGATCGCTCTAACTTCTGGTAATTTTTCAACCTTCCCCCTTCTCTTCTTTTCCATTTCCCTTCCTTTCTCCTCTTCCATTTCCCTTCCTTTCTCCTCATGTACCGATCATTCCCCCTCTGGAGCCCCTGCTCCTTTCTTTTCTCCCATGGTCGACTCTCCTCTCCTATCAGATTCTTTCTTCTTCAGCAATCATCTCCATGCTTTTCCCCTCATCCACCCTCTCCACTCACCTACCTTCCCTCTCACCTTCCAGTTTGTACTCCCCCCTTGCCCCAACTTCTTGTTCTTGTTTCTGACCCCTTCCAGTCCTGAGGAAGAGTGTTGGCCCGAAACGTCAAGTCTTTATTCTGCTTCAAAGTTGCTCCTTGATCTGCTGAGTTCTTCCAGCATTTTGTGTGTGTTACGCTAGATTTCCAACATCTGCAGAATTTATTGTGCTTATGATTTATTCAGTGATTTTTGTGACTGAATTTTGCATTTTGCAAGTGTTACAATTCAGGAAATGCAGGAGGCAATTTGTGCACTTAGAGCTTCCACACATACTTAGATAGTCTGTTTTAGTTATAGGCTAAATATTTGACAAGGCAATGTTGATCTTAGAAATAGTTCTCTATGTTACCAGCCACTTATGAGAGCAATTATAGCTTTGTGTTAACATTTCTTTAAATACTACCTCTGATAATGCAGCACCACCCCAGTTCCACCTGGCATGTCAAATCAGTCTTGAGATCAGCTCACTGAGAATTTAATCCATAACTCCCCAATTCAGCCAGTAGAATCCCTGAACAACTGAGCTATACAAATATTAAAAATGAATCAAATAAAGCAAAAAAGTTATGGGTGAAAATGCAACTTTCTCTTAGAACCGTAGAACACTACAGCACAGTACAGGCCCTTCAGCCCTCTATGTTGTGCCGACCCATATAATGCTTAAAAAAAAGTACTAAACCCACACTACCCCATAACCCTCTATTTTACTTTCATTCATGTGCCTGTCCAAGAGGTTCTTAAATACCCTTAATGTTTTAGCCTCCACCACCATCCCTGGTAAGTCATTCCAGGCACTCACAACCCTCTGTGTAAAAACTTACCCCTGATGTCTCCCCTAAACTTCCCTCCCTTAATTTTGTACGTATGCCCTCTGGTGTTTGCTATTGGTGTCCTGGGAAACAAGTAATGACTATCCACCCTATCTATGCCTCTCATAATCTTATAGACCTCTATCAAGTCCCCTCTCATTCTTCTACGCTCCAAAGAGAAAAGTCCCAACTCTGCTAACCTTGCTTCATATGACTTGTTCTCCAAACCAGGCAACATCCTAGTAAATCTCCTCTGCACCCTCTCTATAGCCTCCACATCCTTCCTATAATGAGGTGACCAGAATTGAACACAATACTCTAAGTGCAGTCTCACCAGAGATTTGTAGAGTTGCAACATGACCTCTCTACTCTTGAACTCAATCCCCCTGTTAATGAAGCCTAGCATCCCATAGGCCTTCTGAACTAACCTATCAACCTGCGCAGCAACCTTGAGGGATCTTGCTGCTCTTTTTACAGTACTTACTTTGAATAGGCTTTCTCCAGAAGAGCACTCCAGAATTCGTTCGTTGTAGCTGACTTCACAAATATCAGCTTATTTTTCTTCGTGGGAAGCCTGTCATCAATCACCACATCCACCCATTCTCCGTACTGCCAGAACTACACCGGAACATCAGAGATTACTAATGGCTTGCCACAATTTCAACAATGACAAAAAGCCTCAAATATAAAATAAATACAGATTTTAAAAAATCAGGCCACTGATTATAACTTACTTTAGCAACACTCTACTTGCTATGCACACCTTGGAGAAAGATTTGTTGGAAGAATTTTCAGTGTGTAAAACTATCACGGGATGAACAGAATAGACACAAGCTGTTATGTTTAGTAACTCTAAAACAAAACAAATTGAAAGGAAATACAGAGTTGGGAAAGCCTGTCATAGCTTCATCTTAACTCTAATTGAGGCAAGCACACTTAAGCCATTGTTGGGAGTAGGCCAGCGGTGGGAGTAGGAGTGTCAGGCTTTGGCTCAAAAGAGGCTTCATCTTGAAAGAGGCATTGGCTCTGGGTAAGCTTTTGTTAAGATTCCTAGTGTAATAAATGGCTGTTGTGTGTTCTTCATGCTCAATGTTGGATTCCTGTGAGACCCAGAGTCTCCCAGGGAACTACATCTGCATGAAGTTAATCTGGTGCAGCTAATTCAAAACCATGTTAGAGATCTGACCTCCCAGAAAATGCCACAGAGACTTGGATATGGGCACTGAGCATAGGTCCATGGTGCAGAAGGGAAAGAGGGAGAAGAGGGGAACGGTAGTGATAGGGGACTCAATAGTCAGGGGAACAGACAGGAGATTCTGTGGATGTGAACAGGACATGTGGACAGTACATTGCCTCTCAGGTGTCAGGGTCAGAGAGTGTCTCAGATCACGTCCACAGTATTTTGGAGCGAGGAGGGAAGCAGCCAGATGTCTTGGTATATATTGGTACCAATGACATAGGAAGGAAAAGCAAAGAGGTATGAAAAGAGAATTTAGAGAGATGGTAGAAAGCTGAGAAGCAGGAACTCCAGGGTAGTAATTTCTGGATTGTTGCCTGTGCCACACACTAGTGTGGGTAGAAATAGGATGGTTTCACAGATTAACGCATGGCTGAGAAGCTGGTGCAGGGGGCAGGGTTTCATTTTCTTGGATCTTTAGGATCACTTCTGGGTGATGTATGACCTGTTCAAAAGTGATGGGTTGCTCTTGAACCCAAGGGGGATCAATAGGATCAATAGTTGATCCAGTGGGATCAACTACCCAATGGTAGTTTTTTAAGAGTTGTTGAGGAGGATTTAAGCTAATTTGGTGGGGTGGGGTGGGGTGGGGTGGTGGGAACCAGAGTGAAGGGACTCAGGAGAGGATGGTTAGTAAAAAAAACAAACAAAGATAGCATGCAGTCAGACTGTCAGGAAGGCCAGGTGGATGATACCAGCAGGGTGAGTATCAGTGCATTAGGGATGCAGAATCAAAAAAGAGTAACAAATGCAGCACTCAAAGTGTCATATCTCCATGCATGTTGGATAAACTTGTTGCACTATTACAGATTGTCAGGTGTGATGTTGTAGCCATCACTGAGTTGTGATTGAAGGATGGTTATAGTTGGGAGCTGAATGT
The DNA here is from genome assembly GCF_048418815.1 of Hemitrygon akajei. NCBI lineage: Eukaryota > Metazoa > Chordata > Chondrichthyes > Myliobatiformes > Dasyatidae > Hemitrygon > Hemitrygon akajei. The sequence continues at coordinate 34,575,874 of NC_133130.1, forward strand.
CCAAGGTAACATATTGTATTGGAGGGATAGGAAGGTAGGCAGAGTGGGAGGCATGGCTTTACTGGTAAAGAATGGCATCAAATCAATAGAAAGATATGATGTAGCATTGGAAGATGTTGAATCCTTGTGAGCTAAGTTAAGAAACTGCAAGGGTAAAAGGACCCTGCTGGCAGTTATATACAGGCCTCTCAACAGCAGCTGAGATGTAGACCACAGATTACAATGGGATATAAAAAAGGTGTATGAAAAGGGCAATGTTATGAGAGTCATGGGAGATATCTACATGCAGGTCAATTGGGAAAGTCAAGTTGGTAATTGATCTCAAGAGAATGTGTTTGTTGAATGCCTACAAGAAGGCTTTTTAGATCAGTTTGTCATTGAGCCGACTAGGGATCAGCTATACTGGATTGGATGTTATCTAATGAACTGGAGGTGAATAGGTGAAAAGAACACCCAGAAGGCAGTGATCACAATATGACTGAGGTCAACTTGAAATCTGATAGAAAGAAAGTCAAGTGACATAGCAGTGTTTCAGTGGAGTAAAGGAAATTACAGTGGCACGAGAGAGGAGTTGGTCAAAGTAAATTGGAAGGAGCTGCTACCAGGGATGACAACAGAACAGCAATAGTATAAGTTTCTGGGAAGAATGAGGAAGGTGCAGGACAGGTGTATTCTAAAAACAATGAAATACTCAAATGTCAAAATAGTACAACCGTGGCTGACAAGGGAAGTCAAAGCTAATGTAAAAGCAAAGGAGAGGGCATACAACAAGGCAAAAATAAGTAGTAAGACAGGATTGGGAAGCTTTTAAAAACCTACAGTAAGCAACTAAAAGAATCATTAGCAGGGAAATATGAAAGCAAGCTAGCAAACATCAAAGTGGAGAGTAAAACTTTTTTCAAGTATGTAAAAAATAAAAGAGAGATGAGAGTGGATATAGGACTGCTAGAAAATGAGGCCAGAGAAATAATAATGGGGGACAAGGAGATGGCAGATGAACTAAATGTGTATTTTGCATCAGTCTTCACTGTGCCAGGCACTAGCAGTGTCCCAGATGTTGAGTGGTGCAAGGGAAGAGAAGTGAGTGCAGTTATTATTACAAGGGAGAAGGGGCTCAAAAAGCTGGAAGCCATCCGGACCAGATGAACTGCATCCTAGGGTTCTGAAAGAGGTAGCAGTAGAGATTGTGGAGGCATTAGTAATGATCTTTCAAAAATCATTGGACTCTGGCATGGTGCCAGAGAACTGGAAAATTGAAGATGTTACTCTACTCTTTAAGAAAGGAGGAAGGCAGCAGAAAAGAAATAATAGACCAGTTTGCCTGACCTCATTGGTTGGGAAGATGTTGGAGTCCATTGTTAAGGATGAGGTGATGGAGTACTTGGAGACACAGAATAAGATAGGACAAAGTCAGCATGGTTTCCTTAATGGAAAATCTTGCTTGACGAACCTCTTGGAATTCTCTGAGGAGAATACAAGCAGGATAGATAAAGGGGAAGCAGTAGCTGTTTTATATTTAGACTTTCAGAAGGCCTTTGACAAGGTGCCACACATGAGGCTGCTTGCCAAGTTAGGAACCCATGGTATTACAGAAACATTACTGGCATGATTAGAGCATTGGCTGATTGTAGGAGGCAGCAAGTGGGAATAAAAGGATCCTTTTCTGGTTGGCTGCCAGTGACTAGTGGTGTTCTACAGGGGTCAGCGTTAGAACGACTTCCTTTTATGCTGGAATATCAATGGTTTAGATGGTGGAATAGATGGTTTTGTTGCCATGTTTGCAGATGATATGAAGATTGGTAGAGGGGAAAGTAATGTTGAGGAAACAGGTAGGCTGCAAAAAGACTTGGATAGATTTGGAGAATGGACAAGAAAATGGCAAATGTAATACAATGTTGGACAATGCATGGTTGTGCACTTTTGTAGTAATAAACATGCAGACAATTTCCTAAATGGGAGAAAATCCAAAAAATTGAGATGCAAAGGGACTTGGGAGTACTTGTGCAGAACACCCTAAAGGTTAACTTGCACGTAGAGTTGGTGGTGAGGAACACAAATGCAATGTTAACATTCATTTCAAGTGTTCTGGAATACAAGAGCAGGGATGTGATGCTAAGGTTTTATAAGGTGTTGATGAGGCCTCACCTTAAGTGTTGTGATCAGTTTTGGGTTCCTCATCTAAGAAAAGTTGTGCTGGCATTGTAGAGGTTTCAGAGAAGGTTCACAAGGATGATTCTGGGAATGAAAGGGTTATCATACAAGGAATGTTTGATAGTTCTGGGTCTGTACTTACTGGGAATTTAGAAAGATGAGAGGAATTGAGTTTAAGATCCGAGAGGTAATGTTACAGCTATATAGGAGCCTGGTCGGACCCCACTTGGAGTACTGTGTTCAGTTCTGGTCGCCTCACTACAGGAAGGATGTGGAAACTATAGAAAGGATTCAGAGGAAATTTACAAAGATGTTGCCTGGATTGGGGAGCATGCCTTATGAGAATAGGTTGAGTGAACTCAGCCTTTTCTCTTTGGAGCAACAGACAGTGAGAAGTGACCTGATAGAGGTGTATAAGATGATGAGAGGCATTGATTGTGTGGATAGTCAGAGGTTTTTCCCCCCAGGGCTGTAATGGCAAGAACGAGAGGGCACAGTTTTAAGGTACTTGGAAACAGGTACAGAGGAGATGTCAGGGGTAAGTTCTTTTACGCAGAGAGTGGTGAGTGTGTGGTATGGACTGCTGGCAACAGTGGTGGAGGCAGATACGATACAGTCTTTTAAGAGACTACTGGACAGATACATGGAGCTCAGAAAAATTGAGGTCTATGGGTAACACTAGGTAATTTCTCTGGTAAGAACATGTTTGGCACAGCTTTGCGGGCTGAAGGGCCTGTATTGTGCTGTAGCTTTTCTAACTCTTTTCTCCTTGTAAAGAAGAATTCTTCAATTCAACCTGCTCCATTACAATAAAATTTTAAAGTAGAAGTCATTTGATTTACCCTGAAATGGAAAATTCCTTTATAATCAGCGCCAAAATCTTGTCCTTCAGGCACTACTCTGCTTAAAAGCTCATTGTTCAGGGTCAGTGATGCAATAGCGGATAAAAGCCAGCAGTCACCTATATAGTAAACAATAGACAACATCATATTCCATAATCTATGCAATTCCACTTTTTCAGATATCAGTTTTATTTATTTCAAAGTTCCAGAAGCGCCCCTGTGTAAAAGAATAGAGTTTCGGCATTGGCTTATACACAATTGACTGAGGTGGGAGAACCTTTGGGTGAGGTGAGGGTGAGGATCGAGAATGGATGGAAGTGTTTACAAGGCAGAAAAAGGCATTTAAAGACTTTGTGGACATTCTCCTAATAAGAACATGAGAAAATAACATTCATAAGAACATATGTGATAGAACAAGTAGGTTTATCCATTGCTTGTACCTGCTTTACCATTCAATAAAATCATTTTCTGAGTATCACCCTCCTACATTGATCACATTTCCTCCAAAATCCTTAATATCAAAAAATCTTTCTCTGTTTTAAATAGATCAATCTTTGACTGTCTTCAGACAGTGATCCAGCCTTATCCAGTTAAGTTAAATGTGATCAACTTTCACATTTGTGTTTCTATCATGCTCATCCTAGTGCAGGAGATTTTACCATTACGTGGGTAACCAGCATGGTGGAAAATGTATTCTGTTCACACTTTGTCCATAGGTGTGCTTATATTCTTAAACTTTCTTATATCAACCATAGAGAGCAATCAGTATTTGAACAATTCTTCCTTTCAGATACTTACATAGCAAAAGCAATAACTAACTTCAATTAATTGTGAAACCTAATCCATAATTCTGTTCTTGCACAGCGTGATTTTTGACACAATTCTATTTCTGATTTCTCTTTCTGTGCTTTCAGTGTCAACAACTGTTCTTACACTTTCCAAGCAAAAGATCACAGGCTAATTAGATGGCCAGGTTTCTGAAACGAGAACAAAGGATAGATTTCTATCTGCTCTGTAGCTCATGGTTTTATTAAATGAACTCTGAGCTGCCATCAGAAGCAGAGATTTTATTCTTATTATTAACTCAGGCTGTAGACATTAGCAATGCCAGCGTTTGTTGTCTATCCACACAGGAAGCAGTTAAGTATCAACTATATTGGTATTTCTGGTGCCACATTTGAGCCACGCCAGGTAAGTATGGCAGATATTCTACCCTGCAGGGCATTAGTCAACCATAGGAGGTTTTACAAAATGCAGTATATTTATGGTCACCATTATCATCATGGTTACCATTATCTCCTTTCCTTTTATTTAAATTCAAGTCATTACATAAATGTGTGTGTGCGTACTAATGTCAGAGACAGAGAGACATAGACTGCACTATTAAGTGCCATTCTTTTCTAGATTTACTAAGTGTCAATCTAAGTGGACATGTAACTCTCTTACCAGAGGCTCATAATGCATTAGCTATTACTGTGAATACAACTAACAGGAACATAATTCCTTACTGCCTAGAAGTAATGATGTAAATACCATTACCAGTAAATAAACAATGTCTATGATGGATATAATTTGGGTGAACACAAAGCATTGAAGTTTGAATGTGTTCTAGGTGTTCTTGTACATCAGTCAATGAAAGCAAGCATACAGGTACAGCAGGCAGTGAAGAAAGCTAATGGCATGCTAGCTTTTATAACAAGAGGAATTGAGTATAGGAGTAAAGAGGTCCTTCTACAGCTGTACAGGGCCCTGGTGAGACCCCACCTGGAGTATTGTGTGCAGTTTTGGTCTCCAAATTTGAGGAAGGACATTCTTGCTATTGAGGGAGTGCAGCGTAGGTTCACAAGGTTAATTCCCGGAATGGCGGGACTGTCATATGTTGAAAGATTGAAGCGACTGGGCTTGTATACACTGGAATTTAGAAGGATGAGAGGGGATCTGATTTAAACATATAAGATTATTAAGGGATTGGACACACTGGAGGCAGGAAGCATGTTCCCGCTGATGGGTGAGTCCAGAACTAGAGGCCACAGTTTAAGAATAAGGGGTAGGCCATTTAGAACAGAGATGCGGAAAAACTTTTTCACCCAGCGAGTGGTGGATATGTGGAATGCTCTGCCCCAGAAGGCAGTGGAGGCCAAGTCTCTGGATGCATTCAAGAGAGAGTTAGATAGAGCTCTTATAGATAGCGGGGTCAAGGGATATGGGGAGAGGGCAGGAACGGGGTACTGATTGTGTATGATCAGCCATGATCACAGTGAATGGCGGTGCTGGCTAGAAGGGCCGAAAGGCCTACTCCTGCACCTATTGTCTATTGAATGCTTCTTCTGAGGGAAAATAAGACAATTACCTGTATGAATACTAACACACCCATGCAAATTTACTGTTCAGCAAGAAGCAATAATAAAGCTCACTCCAGTAGGAACACAGATTGAAATTTTATTGCCAAAATATTTTAAAGTATTACAAACAAAATAAAGATATTATACACACACACACACACACTCACTCATTGGATCTCATTGTTGTGTAATTAATCCAGTTTGCTTCAGAATCTTGTTTAATATCACTGGCATATGTCATGAAATTTGTTAACTTTGCAGCAGCAGTACAATGCAATACATGATAAGCCAAAATCAATTTGGAGAAAAAAAATTGGCACATACACACATGCGCACGTGCACGCATACGCACATGTACGCTTGTGCACCCAACTGCCCGCACAAGGCTTCACAGTCATGGTAGTCTTTCTCGGGGTAAACACATGTATAAAACGGGTGTCTTTTTTTCGTAAAAGTGAAAATCCTCTTTGGTTAGCGAAAACAGGTACTACTATAGATCTTTTGTAACAGTGAGCTGTTGTAAAGTGAACGTTTGAAAAACAGGGGCCACCTGTATATTAAATCATTAAATTAAGATAGGTGGTGCATAAGCAGAATTTTTTAAAAAATGTAGTGAGGTAGTGCTTATAGGTTCAATGTCCATTTAGGAATCAGATGGTAGAAGGGAAGAAGCTGTTCCTGTATCGCTGAATGTGTGCCTTCAGGCTACTGTACCTCCTTCCTAACAGTAACAATGTGAAGAAGGCATGTTCTAGGTGGGTGATGTGGGTCCTTGATGATGGAAGCTACTTTTCTGAGGCACTGTTCCTTGAAGATATCTTGGATACTACGGAGGCTACTCAGTTCTTTTACTCACAGTACCAAAATGGATCTGTCCTGAAGAACCAGTCCAAGCACAAGAAAAAAAAATCCATGCAATATCTAGGAAAAATGTGTTGAGCTTTGTCCGATGTTGTGTGCTTGCTGGCTAACTGCAAGTTGTCTGCACATTCTCCATGAAACCCCTAGTCTGCATGAGGATTTTTGGACATCTGTATCTGTCCTTCCAAACTGGGTTCTGTGAGTGTTTCATCATCTTCTTCCTCCCTGTTTGCTGTCTGTTTTTTTCCTTTGGCCTTGTTTTTGGAAATTTCTTCAATCCTGTGCTCTCTAGAAAATGTCTACCCCTTTTCTCAAATGTTTTTTTGGTCAAAATGTTAACAAGACAAATCCTATAGGTTAATTCAACAAGCCTAACTTAATCAAATGATTTTTTTATTTTAAGCAGCAAAATGAAAAGTGAAACTGTATATTATCAAGTGTAAAATGCAATTAAAAGAGTACTTTTTTAGATTTGCATTTTGAGATAGTCTGCAAGAAAAATAAGTAAAATGCCCAACAGCTGAACTGTATTAATAAAATAAAGCATGGTCTTAAACCAGGGTATTAGAGTACTGTATATGCAGATAAAAATGGAGATATGAAAAATGGAGAAATTAAAGAGATGAAAGTCTAGCTGACAGAATTACTGTACTTTGAGGATATATGGGTGTATGTGACATTTATGGATAGAATTCCAGACAGGTCTGTATCACTAGTGATAGAAATGAGGTTTAGTGAAATTTAAAATGAAAAAATAGCTGTTTTTATAAATTAAAGCAGTGTAATGTTCAGCATATGTGGCATCATCCAATATAAGCCAACTCCTCAAATTTAACTATTGTTCAAAGAAAATTGACTGAACTGCCCTCATATTCCACACCAGATGTTATTCCAGAACGAAACAGAATAATAGATTCTCTATTGATACAAGATATTTCAATTCTTCCAGTTATTCTGTAAAGTTAATATTCTTTTAACCTACCATTAAAAAAGATTTAAGCTGGTAGTGAGACATCACTTTGTATTAGAGGTATGTGTAGCAATGCAGTCTAATTAAATGATAATGCTTCAAACATTTCGTATTAACATACCTAGAGTCATAGAGACTACAGCTTAGAAGTAGACCCTACAGCCCTCTAGTCCATGCCGAACCAATAATCTGCCTAGTCCCATCGATCTGCATCCAGATCATAGCTCTCCATACCCCTCTCATCCATTAACCCATCTTAATCTTAAATGTTGAAATCGAACACAGATCCAGAATTTACACAGACGGCTAGTTGCACTCCCTCACCACCCTTTGACTGAAAAAGCTCCCCCTTCATGTTCCTCTAGAACATTTCACCTTTGAACTCTCGTTGTAGTCTTGCCCAACCTTGGTGGAAAGAGCCTGCTTGCATTTACCCTATGTATACCCCTCATAATTTTGTATATCTCAATTAAATCTCCCCTCAATCTTCTATGTTCTACAGAATAAAGTCCTAATGTATTCAACCTTTCCCTATAACTCAGTTCAACTCCCAGCAACGCCCTTATAAAATTTCTCTGCACTCTTTCAATCTTATTTACATCTTTCCTGTAGGTAAGTGACCAGTACTACACACAATGCTCCAAATTAGGCCTTATCAATGTCTGCAACTTCAACATTACATCCCAACTCAATACATTGACTTATGAGGCCAATGTGCCAAAAGCTTTCTTTATAACCCTATCTACCTGGGACACCACTTTTAAGGAATTATGGATCTGTATTCACAGATACCTCTCTTCTACAGACTCCTCAGTGTCCTACTGCCTACCATCTAAGACATACCCTGGATAGTCCTCCCAAAATGCAACGCATCACACTTGTCTGCACTAAATTCCATCTGCCATTTTCAGCCCACTTTTCTAGCTGGTCCAGATCCCACTACAAGTTTTGCCAGTCTTTCTTGCTGTCCACTACAGCAACAATCTTGGTGTCATCTGCAAATTTGCTGATCCAGTTTACCATATTATCATCCAGATCGTTTTTATATATGACAAACAACAATAGACTCACCACCCATCCCTGCAGCACACCACTCGTCACAAGCTCCAGTCAGAGAGGCAACCATTTACTACAATTCTCCCACAAAGCCAATGTCTAATCCCATTTAGTATTACATCTTGAATGGAAGGGGATTGAACCTTCTTGACTAAACTCCCATGCAGGACTGTAATGCAGGACAGGTTTACTTGTCATTTGAAAACTGCTTCCACTGTGCCGATCATTAATTGGCCCATTTGAAGGACAAAGCAACTCTTTCCTATTGGCTGCTTTGTGTGTCGCAGCACTGGTGTCCAATTCCTGGTGCCTCAGGCATGTAAGAATAGCACTTGCTGGCTTATCATTAGTTTTTAGGAAGTTGGTTTGATAAAAGACTCCATGATCAACACATATTAAGGAAATAGTAGTCAAAAGTATGAAAGTGCTAAATGTTATGAGGGGATTAATAGGAAGGAAATGAATGAGGAGCTAATAGGGAATCCTTGAGAACAATTTATATAAGTCAATCAGATCAATACTGGACTATGGAAGGATTTATGAACATTTGGAGAGGTATAATATGATTGGGAGTAGCCAGCATGGCTTGGTCAAGGGCAGGTCGTGCCTTATGAGCTTGATTGAATTTTTTCAGGATGTGACTAAACACATTGATTAAGGAAGAGTAGTAGATGTAGTGTATATGGATTTTAGCAAGGCATTTGATAAGGTACCTCATGCAAGGCTTATTGAGAAAGTAAGGAGGCATGGGATCCAAGGGGACATTGCTTTATGAATCAAGAACTGCCTTGCCCACAGAAGGCAAAGAGTGGTGGTAGACGGGCCATATTCTGCATGGAGGTCGATCACCAGTGGAGTGCCTCAGGGATCTGTTCTGGGACCCTTACTCTTCGTGATTTTTATAAGTGACCTGGATGAGGAAGTGGAGGAATGGTTTAGTAAGTTTGCTGATGACACAAAGGTTGGAGGTGTTGTGGATAGTGTGCAGGGCTGTCAGAGGCTACAGCAGGACACTGATAGGATGCAAAACTGGGTTGAGAAGTGGCAGATGGAGTTCAACCCAGTTAAGTGTGAAGTGGTTCATTTAGGTAGGTCAAATATAATGGCAGAATATAGTTTTAATGGTAAGACTCTTGGCAGTGTGGAGGATCAGAGGGATCTTGGGGTCAGAGTCCATAGGACGCTCAAAGCAGCTGCACAGGTTGATTCTGTGGTTAAGAGGCGTATGGTGTATTGGCCTTCATCAATTGTGGAATTGAACTTAGGAGCCGAGGGGTAATGTTGCAGCTATATAGGACCCTGGTCAGACCCGACTTGGGAGTTCTGTGCTCAGTTCTGGTCGCCTCACTACAGGAAGGATATGGAAGCCATAGAAAGGGTGCAGAGGAGATTTACAAGGATGTTACCTAGATTGGGGGCATGCCTTATGAAGACAGGTTGAGTGAGTTCAGCCTTTTCTTCTTGGAGCGAAAGAGGATGAGAGGTGACCTGATAGAGGTGTATAAGATGATGAGAGGCATTGATCATGTGGATAGTCAGAGACTTTTTCCCAGGGCTGAAGTGGTTGCCACAAGAGGACACAGGTTTAAGGTGCTGGGGAGTAGGTACAGAGGAGATGTCAGGGGTAAGTTTTCTTTACTCAGAGAGTGGTGAGTGCATGGAACGGGTTGCCAGCAACGGTGGTGGAAGCAGATACGATAGGGTCTTTTAAGAGGCTTTTAGTTAGGCACATGGAGCTTAGTAAAATAGAGGGCTATAGGTAAACCTAGTAATTTCTGAGGTAGGGACATGTTCGGCACAACTGTGTGGACTGAAGGGCCTGTATTGTGCTGTAGGTTTTCTTCCCATGTTTCTATGATGGTATATGGATCAGAGAGTTTGTGGCATCAGAGGAGAGAGGAGGGTTGTGCTGTTCAGGGAAAGTGGGGTGGGAGGAAGACCCAAGAAATGATGGTGGAGCCTGAGTGGTGGTGGTGGGGGCGTAGAGGGGATTCGGGGGGCCCAAAGCAGAGAGGAAAATCTTGGCTTGTAGGTGCTGGCTCGAGGTCTAGGCTGGAGCCAGAGCTAGAGGCTGTGCAGTTTGCAGTCTGAAGGCATCTGGGGTCACAGGAACCTTCATTCACGAAGGTGAAATCTGGGGTTTCGATCTGCTCGGCGTCAATAGAATTCAGGTTGGCAACAATTATATCACTGGTCCAGAGGGGTCCAGGGCCATCAGAATTGGAAGGATCTGTGCTCTGGGGACGTCCAATTGAATCAAGCTTCTAGTGGGAGGCAGCAGGAACTATGGTCTGGTGGTGTCCAAGGCCAGAGCTGGAGATAGTGGGATCCATGGTCTAGGCACAGTAGATCTTTAGATCTTTCCTGGAAGTGAGGAAGATGAAGAACCAGCATTTGAAGGCATGGGTCTGGTGGAGGATGAAGTGTCGAGGAGGTCCATGACAGATGGAAAAGTGAGAGGTCTGGAACTGTCGCAGAGACTGAAATAATGGCACCAGGTATTTCCGGAGAGCAGAGAGGATGGTGCATAGAATTTAGAAGGAGATGCAGTGAATTGGACATAAGTACCTGGGATTCTTGGTGGGTCCAAACCGATAGACCTGAAAACAGATCTGGAAGCCATGTGGAAGAAGAATTCCCAGGAAGGATTTGTGGCTGTGGTAGCAAATATGGGTGATGGAAGGCGGCAGTGATTGTAGAGGGGGAGCAGTGAGAGAGGGTCTCACTGAACTCCTATCAAAGAGAAGATTTAAATTTCTTCTGGGTAGGCCTCCCTCAAAGAAACTTCACAGGAGAGCAGCAAATCATAAACATGAGAAAGTCAGTAGATGCTGGAGATCCAAACCAACACACACAAAGTGCTGGAAGAGCTCAGCAAGTCAGGCAACATCTATGGAAACAAATAAACTGTCGACTTTTCAGGCCAAAATCCTTCTTCAGGACTGAAATGAAAGGGGGAAGATACCAGAATAAAAAGGTGAGGGGAGGGGAAAGAGGATAGCTAGAAGGTGACAGGTGAAGCCAGCTGGGTAGGAAAGATAAAGAGCTGGAGAGGAAGGATTCTGATAGGAGAGGAGAGTGGATAATAGGAGAAAGGGAAGGAGGAGAGGATCCAGGAGAATCTGATAGGCCAGAGGCCAGAGTGGGGAATAGAAGAGGAGAGGGGGAGGGATATTTTTAAAAGAAGAAGAAATCGATATTCATGCCATCAGGTTGGAGGCTACCCAGAAGTAGTACAAATTGTTAATCTTCCACCCTGAGTGTGGCTTCATTGTGGCACAAGAGGACGCCATGGATCGACATGTCAGAATGAGAACTGAAATTAAAATATTTGGCCACCAGGAAGTTGAGATGCTCAACGATGGGGTCGCCCAATTTACGATGGGTCTCACCAATGTAGGAGGCCACATAAGGGGCACCAGACACCAATCGACCACCCTAGCAGGTTCACAGGTGAAGTACTACCTCACCTGGAAGAACTGCTTGGGGCCCCTAAGTGGAGGTGAAGGAGGAGATGGCCTCTTACAGGGATGTACCTGGAGGGAGATTAGTTGGGAAGGCTGAATGGACAAGGGAATCACAAAGTGAGTGATCCCTGCTGAAAGCAGAGGAAGGGCAGAAGTAAAGATATGTTTGGTAGTAGGATCCCTTTGGAGATGGATCGATTGGAGGACGATACTGACAGGGATGATGTCAGAGCAGAGATGGCTGAGGTTTTCAGAAATAGTTCACAAGGCACAGGATAAATATGAAGAAGTTGTTCTTAAAAAAGGCAGGGATAGGCAACTGTGGTTGACAAAGGAAGTTAAGAATTGCTTAAAAGCCAAGGAAAAGGACATATAAGGTAGCAAAAGTGAGTGGGAAGTTGGATGATTTGGGAGCTTTAAAAATCCAACAAAAGGCAACTCACAATCTATAAGAAGGGAAAAGATAGTATGTGAGGGTAGATGAGGCAATAATATATAGCAGCATACCAAAAGCTTTGTTCAGTTATATAAAGAGTAAAAGGGAGGTGAGAGTTGATATTGAACCACTGGACAATGATACTGGTGAGGTAGCAATGGGGGCAAAGAAGTGGCAGATGAATTTAATGGGTACTTTGCACCTGTCTTCACTGTGGAAGACTCTAGCAGTGTGCCAGTGGTCCATGAGTGTCAAGGAGCAGGAGTGAGTGCCTTTGCGTGCTAGGCAAACTCAAAGGTCTTAAGGTGGATAAGACACCTGGGCCAGATGGACTACATCCCAGAGTCCTGAGAGAGGTTGCTGAAGAGATAACTGATGTGTTGGTCATGATCTTTCAAGAATCAGTTGATTCTGACATGGTCCTGGAGGACCAGAAGATTGTAAGTGTCACTCAACTCTTTAAGGGAGGAAGGCAAAAGGTAGGAAACTATAGGCCAGTTAGCCTAACCTCAGTGGCTGGGAAAGTGTTGGAGTCTATTATTAAGGATGACGTTTCGAGGTACCTGGAGACTAATGATAAAAATAAGTCTAAGTTAGCATGGTTTCTGTAAAGGGAAATCTTGCCTGACAAATCTGTTCTTCAAGGAAATAACAAGCAGGGTGGGCAAAGGAGGGGCAGAGGATGTCATTTACTTGGATTTTCAGAAGGCATTTGATTAGCTGCCACACATAAGGCTGCTTAACAAGATAAAATCCTACTGCAATACAGGAAAGATACTGGCATGGGTAGTGGAATGGCTGACAGGCCAGAGGCAGCAAATGGGAATAAAAGGGGCCTTTTCTGGTTGGCTGCCAGTGACTAGTGGTGTTCCTCAGGGGTCAATATTGGGACTGCTGCTTTTCATATTGTTTGTCAATGATTTAGATAATGCAATAGATGGCTTTGTGGCAGAATTTGTGGATGATATGAAGATTGGTGAAGGGGTAGATAGTACTGAGGAAGCAATGCGATTGCAGCAGGACTTAGACAAATTGGAAGAATGGGCAAAAAAAGTGGCAGATGGAATATAGTGTATGATAATGCATTTTGGTAAAAGGAACAATAGTGTGGACTATTATCTAAATGGAGAGAAGGCTCAAATATCAGAAGTGCAGAGGGACTTAGGAGTTCTCGTGCAAGACACCCAGAAGGTTAATTTACAGGTTGAGGCTGTGGTAAAGAAAGCAAATGCAATTTATTTCAAGGAGAATAGAATATAAAAGCAAGGAGATAATACAGAACTTTTATAAGACACTAGTCAAGCTGCACTTGGAGTATTTTCAACAGTTTTGGCCCCCATATCTCAGAAAGGATGTGTTGTCCTTGGAGAGGGTCCAGAGGAGATTCATGAAGATGTTTCTGGAATGAAGGTGTTAACGCATGAGGAACAATTGGCAGCTTTGGGCCTGTACTCACAGGAACTGAAAAGAATGCAGGGGGGATCTCACTGAAACCTACCGAATGTTGAATGGATTAGATAGGGTGTGTGTGAAGAGGATGTTTCCTATGGTGGGGGTATCCAGAACTAAAGGGCACAGGCTCAAAACTGAGGGGCATCCCTTTAGAACAGAGGTAAGTAGGGATTTGTTTAGCCAGAGAGTAGTAAATCTGTGGAATGCTCTGCCACAGATTGCAGTGGAGGCCAAGTCTGTGCGTATATTTAAGGAGGAAATTGATCATTTCCTGATCGGTCAGGACATCAAAGGATATGGTGAGAAGGCAGGTGTATGAGTTTAAGTGGGATCTGAGATCAGCCATGATGGAATGGCAGAGCAGACTCAATGGCTGTATGGTCTAATTCTTCTACTATGTCTTATGGTGGAAGCTGCTGAGGATGATGTTTTGGGTGCAGAGGCTCATGGGGCAGTAGGTAAGGACAAGACAAACTCTATCCCTGTTAAGACAGTGGAAAGATAGGGTGAGTATGGATATTTCGGAAATGAAGGCGATATGGGCAAGAACAGCATCTACGGTGGAGGTGCTTTCTTTGAAGGAGGACGATATCTTTGATGTCCTGGAAAGGAAAGCCACATCCTGTGAACAGATGTGGACATAGATGGAGACCGAGAGATCACGAAAGGGGAGGGTGTTGTCAGAAATGGACTATGTGAATTTAAGGGCAGGGTGGAAGTTAGAGGCAAAGTTGATGAAATTGGCGAGCTTCGCATGGGTGCGTGATTCAGCACTGAAGCAGACATCAACGGAGCAGAAGAACAGCTAGGGAGCATTACCGGGGAAGGCTTGGAACATGGCCAGTTGCCAGCAAAGCCAATGAATAGGCAGGCATAGCTGGAGCCCATGCAAGTGCCCATGGCTATCCCTCATGTCTGGAGAAAGTGGGGGGGGGGGGGGGGGGAGACCCAAAGGGAAAATTGATGAGGGCGAGGACAAGTTCTGCCAGACAGAGGAGAGTGGTGGTGGAGGGAAACTGGTTGGTTCTTTAATTGAGAAAGGAATAGAGAGCTTTAAGGCCTTCTTGATAGAAGTACATAGGGACTGAATGTCCATGGTAAAAATGAGGCAGTCTGGGCCAGAGAATTGAAAGTTACTGAGGAGATAGAGACCATGAGAAGTATTGCAGATGTAGGTGGGAAGAGACTGAACTAAGGGGGATAGAATGGAATCGAGATAAGAGGACATAAGTTCAGTCAGGCAGAAGCCGGCAGAAACAATAGACCTACAGTCAGTCAGATTTGCTTGGAGGTAGAGGCAAACAATGCGGGTTAAGAGAACTGTGAGTTTGGTGCCAGTGGATGCAAGTTCTCCTAAGTTGATGCAGTTAATGATGGTGTTGAAGACAGTTTTCTGATGATCTGGAGTGCAGTCCTCTTCAAGAGGTAAGTATAAGGAGGTGTCTGAGAGTGACTGTGAGTCTGATGGTAAGGTTGGGATTGCTGCGGAGAGGGGGTAGGGTCCAAGGAGAGAGAAGTGCTTAAGTTGAGGCAGTTGATGTCTTGTCAGCAATTCGAGATGAAAAAGCCCAGAGCAGACAGAAAACCAGATTGGGGCATCCAAGAAGAGGAGGGTTGGAGACAGGAGACGGGGTCATCAGTGTGCCAAAGAATTGGGCTTGGAGACAGAGCAAACGGAAGAAGAAATTGACATTGTGGTGTGTGCGAAGTTCACTGAGATGTGGCTGGAGGGGGACAAAGGTAAGGCTGAGGACAGAATGTTCTGCATCAGAGAGAGAAAGCCTGGAGGGAATGATGAAGACAGGACAAGGATTTGAGATGGGAGCAGAGGGGGGGGGGGAAAGAGGGGGTGCCAGAGGCTAGAGAAGGGATGGGGTGTTCACTGAAGGTGGGGTGTGAAGAAGATGGAGGCTCCAAGAACTCAAAAGGTGCCGGTGGATCCTGAGTGACACAGGGTTGGAGAGTGGTGGTGGGGGAAGGGAAGCCTGGGGCCCCAGTGGCAGCGAGGAAAGTCTTGGCCTGGAGCTGCTGGTGATCGGGGTCCAATCCTAAAATCCTAAAAGTTGTTATTTATGCCCAAGTACCCAGTGACTAATCAGGAGCAAGTGAGTTTGTGTCTCCCTATATTAAAGAATGGCAAATAGTGGATGCTTACTGTGGTGATGATGACAGTAAATTGTGGTGCGAGGTCCTATAGTACCTACCTGTACATAGAGTTCGAATATACAACAGGAACAATATATCAGATTGCTGGATTTGTATGACGACTCCTAACTGCACTGCAGAAGGGATGCTATTAATATCTATCCCTTTTGATGACAAGGAAAAAGACTACTGGGAGAAATTGTCCAGGTTCTTGGGTTTTGGCATTCTGTTTTGTGGGAAGGCAGGAGGGAATAATCTATTTCAGGCACCCTCACTCCATAGTATAGTAACCTCCTAAGGAACTTAAGCATTAGTGATCCCTGGTGGAGGAAGTGCCAAAAGGGCTAGGATTTCCCCAGGTATGATTTGTTTCGTTCAAAGGCCTAAACTCTGAAAATGATTTGCCAGCTGACAGGGAAGGGAAAGGAATGTTGGTGTAGGTGATATGATGAACACATTTCCAACCAGTCAATGGGATACTGTGAATGTGAGCAGGAGCATTGTCCTGGGACAACTGTGTCTATGCCTTGAAGGTGGGCACTGCCTGAACACTGAATGGTACTTATAGGATATGCGGCTCCCGGATCTACCTGTGGCTCCGCATGGAGAGGTACAGCTGCTGCTATCTGGCATATGCCAAACATACACCACTTCAGTGCTCTGGATGTTAGTTGAAAGCCACTTCTACCATGCCACTTGTTGACTGGCCTGTTCGAAGGATGCAGTACCTCTCTTCCATTGGTTGCCTTGTGTACCATGGCAATGGTGTCTGGTTCCAGGCACCTCAGGGGTAGAAGAATAGCACAGGCAAGAGACTGGTTGGCATTGCTTTGTCTCGAGCAGCCCATCTTCACACTCAGGTTGCAACCAGGGCTGAAGAACCATCGGGAATGTATGCTGCAGATATAGAAGGGCCCACCTGCACACTTAGCTAAGTATCTGTTGAACGTTTAGTTTTGTAGTTTTGTAACTTGGGGAAACTTAATGAAGTACCAGCTGAATTTCAAGTGTTACTGAATGTTGTAGTTTCTATAAGTTAGGGTGACTTAGATGTTTGGTTGAAAGTACAGTTTGTTAGAAAATACTGTTTGTCTGTAAATAAATGGCTAATGTATTTATTTTTCTTCTTTCTCACTTGCCAAATCTATGAACCTGCTTCCACATAACAAAGACCTTGTTAAAGGCTTTGCTAGAGTCCACGTAGACAACATCTACTGTGTTACCTTCATCAACTTTCCTGGTAACTTTCTCAAAAATTCTATAAGATTGGTTAGACAAAACCTATCATGCAGAAAGCCACGTTGACAATCCCTAATCAACCTCTGTCTATCCAAATATTTATATATCCAGTCCCTTAGAATACCTCGCCTTTCTTAGAAGCTCTTCTTAAGTAACGGATCAACAGTCCTCTGGCACTTCAACCACAGCTAAGGATGTTTAAAATATTTCTACTAGGGCCTCTGCAATTTCTGCACTTGCTACCCATAGGGTCAGAGGGAAGACCTTGTCAGGTTGTGGGGATTTATTAATCTTAATTTTCCTCCAGACAGCAAACACCTCCTTCTCTATAATCTGTATAGGGCTGCTTTGCCTCACTTCTATAGACTATGTCCATCTCCCAAGCAAATACAGATGCAAAATAAATCCATTAAAGATCTCCCCCATGTCTTTCAGCTCCATGCATAGATTACCACTCTGATCTTTCAGAGGATCAATTTTGTCCTTTTCTAACATTTTGCTCTTAAAATATCTGCAGAAGCCCTTGAGATTCTCCTTCACCTTTTCTGCTTGAGCAACCTCATCCCATCTTTTAGCCCCCTCTTGCATTCTTTATACTCAAGAATCTCATTTGCTCCTACCTCCCTGTACCTGCTATGCAACTCCTCCTTTTTATTAACTCTATACTCTCAAGATTTCACTTTTAAAGTCCTCCCACTTACCAAGTACCCCTTTGCCAGAAAAAAACTGGCCCAATCCACACTTGCCAGGTCCTTTCTGATACCATCAAAATTGGCCTTTCTCCAATTAACAATCTCAACCCAAGGATCAGATCTATCTTCTTCCACAATTACCTTGAAACTAATGGAATTATGATTACCAGATGCAGAGTTTACCCCGACAAATATCTGTTACCTGCCTACCTGCCCTGTCTCATTCCCTAATGAAGTATCTAGTTTTGGATTCTCTCTCTAATTGGGACTTCTAAAAGATTCCAAGTTCAACATAAATTTATTATCAAAGTACATATATTTCACCATATACAAGCCCGAGATTCATTTTCTTGTGGGCATACTCAATAAATCCATTATAGAATAATAACCATAACAGAATCAATGAAAAGCCACATCAACTTGGACATTCATCCAGTGTGCAAATGACAACATATTGCAAATACAAAAATAAATAAATAGTAATAATAAATAAAAAGACAATAAATATCAAGAACATGAAACGAAAAGTGCTTGAAAGTGAGTCAGTGGTTTCTGGGAACAATTCAGTGGTGGGACGAGTGAAGTTATCCCCTTTCAAGAGCCTGATGGTTGAGGGGTAATAACTGTTCCTGAACCTGCTGGTGTGAGTCCAGAGGCTCCTGTACCTACTTTCTGATGGCAGAAGAGAGCAAGTCCTGGGATTTGGGGTCCCTGATGATGGATGCTGCTTTCCTGTAACATTGTTTTCTGTAGTTGTGCTCATTAATGGACTAGAATGTGTTCACTACTTTTTGTAGGATTTTCTGTTCAAGGGCATTGATGTTTCCATATTAGGCTCTGATGCAGCCAGTCAATATACTCTCCACTACACATCTATAGAAGTTTGTCAAAGTTTTTGATGGAATGCCAAATTTTCGCCAACTCCTAAATACAAGGGGTGATTGATATATCTGTGGCTTAAGATAGAAGGAGTCAATTTTGGAAAACCTATCACATTTATTTTTCACCATAGTCCCCTCCTACTTTTGCACACTTAGTCCAGCGGTCATGGAGCATACGGATCTTGGATCTCCAGAAAGTGTCCACAGCAGGGGTGATTGATAAGTTCATGGCCTAAGGTAGAAGGAGATGAGTTATACAGCTCTCGTTACATGCACACGCAGATCAACTCTTTGAATGATTATGCAGAAAGTTTGAAGTTAATAACTCATCTCCTTCTACCTTAGGCCACGAAAATATCAATCACCCCTGCTGTGGACACTTTCTGGAGGTCCAAGATCCGTATGCTCTACGACCGCTGGACTAAGTTTGCAAACGTAGGAGGGGACTATGTTGAAAAATAAATGTGATAGGTTTTCTAAAATTGACTCCTACCTTAGGCCACAAACTTATCAATCACCCCTCGTAGAGGCATTGCTGTGCTTTCTTCGTAATTCCACTTACATGCTGGGCTCACAATAGGTTGTCCGAAATAATGCCAAGGAATTTAAAGTTGCTGACACTTTTCACCTCCGATCCCAGGGTACAAAGGTGGTGATGAATCAGAAGTACAAAGGCTGTGCCCCTTTGTATTTCTAGGTACTGCTTAAGGAAACTTTCTTGAACACATTTAACAAATTTTTTCCCCTCCAGCCCTGGGAGCCTGAGTCAATATGTGGAAATTTAAAATCACCTACGATCACAATCTTAAGTTTCTTACACCAGTCTGCAATTTTTCTGCACAGTTGCTCCTCTAAATCCTGCGGACTGTTGGGTGGTTCGTAGTATAATCCTATTAACGTGATCAAACATTTCTTATTCCTCATTACTAACCATAAAAGCTCACTGGATGAGCTCTCCAGTCCTGACTGAGCAGTGCTATGACATTTTCCCTCATGAATAATATTCCCCCTTTAATCACTCCCACGATATGGCGTTTAAGACAACAGAGCCCTAGAACTTTAAGCTGCCAGTCCTGCCCCTCCTGCAATCAAGTCTCACTAATAGCTACAATGCCATAATTACACATGCTGATACATGCCTTAAGCTCATTCGACTTCCCTACAATAATCCCTTCATTGAAATATATGCAGCTCAGAACATTAGAATACCATGCTCAATCTTTTGATTCCTGATTTTGTATGTAGGCTTAATAGAATTTTTCTCCACAACCCCCTGCAATTCTAGTCTACATAACACCACATACACACACACACACCCCCACCTTCCAGTTCAAGTGCAAACAGTCCCTTCTGTACAGGTCCCACCTTCCCTGGAAGAGAGCCCCATGATCCAAAACTCTGAAGCCCTCCCTCCTCCACCATCTCCTCAGTCACATGTTAAATTGTATGATCTTCCTATTTCTGGTTTCTCTCACATAGGAGTCTCGAGGTCACAATCCTGGAGATCCTGTCCTTTAACTTAGCACCTAATTCACTGAATTCACTTTGCAGGATCTCTTCACCTTTCCTAACCATATGTCATTGGTACCAATGTAGACCACAATCTCTGGCTGCTGACTCTCGCACTTAATAATGCTCTGGACTCCATCAGAGATGTCCCGGACCCTGGCAATAGGGAGGCAACATATCAGCCGGGAATCTCATTTTCAAACACAGAACCTCCTTTCCATTCACCTAGCCAACATAAATCACTCTTTTTCCCCCTTCCCTTCTGAGTCACGGAGCCAGACTCAGGGCCAAAGACCCAGCCTCTGTGGCTTTCCTCTGCTAGATCACCCCAGCACTTTAGTTACTCACTAAAAAATCTGGATTCTGTAAACATGCAACTCCCATGTTAATTTAGAAGAAAAACACAATGAATGGAATAATTTTAGGTATACAAAAATTGAATAAAGGTTATCATTAAGGAATCAATGACTAAACCTACTACTCCACTGGACTGTGTTTTTGTAATGAACGTGGATTTTTGCAATTACAGAAATTGGAGACCTTCAGTTAGAGAACAAAATGGCAAAATTAATGCCACATTCACTACAGATTTACAGTAGTGTTCTAATAAATATTTGACATTTTTAAATGAAATTTTGCCAAAATAACACTGGATTGGTAAAGTACCACTTTAGTGTAATGGGGTGGGCCAAAAGAAAGTGACCAGTGAGTTATAGTGGTACTACTTTGATGCAACACACAGAAAATGCTGGAGGAACTCAGAAGGCCAGGAAGCATCCATTGAAAAGAGCACAGTCAACTTTTTGGGCCAAGAATGTTCAGCAGAACTGGAGAAAAAAAGATGAAGAGTCAGAGTTAAAAGGTGGGGAGAGGGGAGGGAGAAATACAAGGTGATAGATGAAACCAGTGGGGGGGGGGGTAGAAACGGAGTGAATTAAAAAGCTGGGAAGTTGATTGGTGAAAGAGATACAGGGCTGAGAAGTTCTCCCTCTCCTTTCTCAACCTCTCTGTCTCTACCTCTGGAGACAGCTTATCTACTGATGTCTATTATAAACCCACAGGCTCTCACAGCTACCTGGATATACCTCTTCCCACCGTGCTACTTGTAAAAACGCCAGCCCCTTCTCTCAGTTCTTCTGTGTCTGCCATATCTATCTCAGGATAAAGCTTTTCATTCCAGAATGAAGGAGATGTCTTCCTTCTTCAAAGAAAGGAGGTTCCCTTCATCCACCATCAACTGCATTTCTTCCATTTCATGCATGCCTGCTCTCACGCCATCCTCCTGCTACCCTACCAGGGATATGGTTCTTCTTGTCCTCACCAGCCTCTGCATCCAACACGTAATTCTCAGTAATTTCTGCCATCTCCAATGGGATCCCACCAAGCACATCTCCCCCCACTTTCTGCTTTCCATAGGGATCGCTCCCTATGCAACTCCCTTCTCTATTCTTCCCTCCCCACTGACCTCCCTTCTGACACTTAATTTTGCAAGCTGAACAAATGCTACCCCTGCCCTACACATCCGCCTTCACTACCATTCAGGGCTCCAAGCAGTCCTTCCAGTTGAGGCGGCACTTCACCCTATGAGTCTGTTGGGGTTATCTGCTGTATCTGGTGCTCCCAGTATGGTCTCCTGTATATCAGTGAGATCTAATGTAGATTGGGAGACCACTTTGCCAAACACATGACAGAAAAAGTAGGAACTCCCAGTGGCCACCCATTTTAATTCCACTTCAAATTCCTATTCCAACATGTCAGTCCATGGCCTCCTCTACTGCCACACTCAGGTTGGAGGAGCAACATCTTATATTCCATCTGGGTGGCCTCCAACCTGAAGGCATGAACATCAATTTCTCGAGCTTCCAGTAATGCCCCCTCTTCACCATTCCCCAACCCCCTTTTCTTCTCTCACCTTATCTCCTTGCCTGCTCATCGTCTCCCTCTCGTGCTCCTCACCCTTTTTTTCCTTCCATGGCCTTCTGTCCTCTCCTGTTAGACTCCCCCTTCTCCAGCCCTGTATCTCTTTCACCAATCTACTTTCCATCTCTTCACTTCACCCATCTCCCCCCACTCAGGTTTCACCCATCAGTTTTCTCCCTCCCCTCCCCCCACCTTTTAACTCAACTCCTCATTTTTTTCCTCCAGTCCTGCTGAAGGGTCTCAGCCCAGAATGTCATCCGCACTCTTTTCTATAGACTTTGCTTAGCCTGCTGAGTTCCTCCAGCATTTTGTATGTGTTGCTTGGATTTCCAGCATCTGCAGGATTTTCTCTTGTTTGCAACATTATATGGACAGTTTTGAAAGGCTAAAGAAAATAAACATTGACATTTGGAAAAAGGAATAAAAATAACACTTTTTACCATGATCTCCACATGTTAAAGCACATCTACCCTAGAGTGTATTTCCTTGCTTCCAATGCTTGGATTAATAAAAGTGAAGAAATACCAGTAGGAGAAAAATAGCACTGAGCAGTTTAGGACAGTAGATTTATCATTACAGGTCTTCAGAGAACCTTTTCCCCAGTTGTATAATATTGGTTAGTGTGAGCAGCAGATCCAAAGATGTAGTACAATCAGAAACCCAGTCCAATCATATACCCATTGTGTATGAATACAGCAATCTTGAAATTGCTCACATTTTACCAAAAAATTTTTCAGGGAACACGGAACCATGACATATAGAATCTATGGTGAACTCTGGAGAAACTTTGGGAACAGTGAGAATGTGGAATTTGTCACAAGGCTTAACTGGAGTAGATAAGTCCAGAGGAAATGGCTGAACAGGACGAGAGTTTGAAGATGGGCAAAAGAATTTTGGGTAATTCCATGGTTTCCAGAGAATAATATAAAAAATGGAGGCTACTCAAGAGTGTATTTGAATTGTGAAGTTTAAAGGCAAAATGTGAAAGGGACCAAAAACAAAAACTCCAATCATCCCAACATTACAGAATGGACTTTTTCCATATTTTGTCATAGAGGGAAAATTCCAGAGGAGAAATGTGAGAGGGGCAAGAAATAAGCTTGAAAGGACTCAGCAAGACAAACAACATTAGTAGAGGCAAAGGAAGGCTGAACTCTGGGTCAAGACCCAAGACCCATCAGGTAAAGAGAGAAGAGTTATTGATGGTGATTCACTGGTTATGAATGCAAACAAGAATAGAACAGGCAAGATCAGTCCCACCTATCATCTTGACACAAAGGTAATTGCTGCATTCAATCACTTCAACACCTGCAAGCTGAACAAGGAGGGACAGACTACTTTTATCACATTCACAGAATGGCTTTGATCAGCACCATTCATGTACTGCTGTAGATTTTCACAAATAAAATGGCAAAAGTGTTTTATGTTTCAGGAAAGCCATAGCAACTCATTTATTGAACACCAAAAAACTGAACTCAAAAGCACACCAAAAAACTTCATGTAACAACATCATTATTTCAGACCACCCTCTTAAAGTGAAACCCCAACTCAATGTTGGTGGTTG
This sequence comes from Hemitrygon akajei, assembly GCF_048418815.1. Lineage (NCBI taxonomy): Eukaryota > Metazoa > Chordata > Chondrichthyes > Myliobatiformes > Dasyatidae > Hemitrygon > Hemitrygon akajei. The sequence goes on from NC_133130.1 coordinate 34,599,401, forward strand.
TGAATGATGTACATTTCTCTCAATTATGTTCCCTACACAGCACCCCCCCCCCCTACACACACAAAATTCACTAAAAAAATTGTTTTGTAATCCTGTCTGGAGCTCAGACAAGCCATCCGACTCGGGCTCTATGTTCCATGGGTGGAGGAACCACAGGTGTCTCTGGCTCATCTGAGGTACATTGACATGCTCATGCTCAGGTTGGGATGCCAGGGGTATGACAGTGGAATACGCCAAATCTTGGTGGGCCAATTTAAGGTGATCTACCAAAAAACGTTCAGGTTTACCTATCTTACCTATGATAAGTCTTTTCTCCCCAATCCAAAACATGGAAAGGGCCATTGTAAGGAGGTCAGTGGAAATATCAGATGGGCTGCCGCACCCGGTAACCCAGGTGCTGATGAACACCCAAGTCTCTCATATGTTAAAAAGTCTGTGCTGCATTTTTTAGCCCAAACGACATGCACAGAAACTCCAAGAGGCCAAATGGGGTTACCACAGCCATTTTGGGAATATCCTCCGAACACACAGGCACCTGATGGTAGCCCCTAACTAGATCGACTTTGGAAAGAATTGACTTTCCAGCTAAACATGCTGAAAACTCTAGGATGTGTGGAATAAGGGGGCGCTCAGTGCTGGTGATCTCATTAAGGTGTTGTTAATCACCACAAGGGGGCATTCACTAACAGACTTAGGGACTATATTGAGAGGCGAAGCCCTGGGCCAATTTGATCAGCATACAATGCTAAGTCTTTCCATGTTGGCAAACTCAGCCTTCACAGTTGCCAGCTTTTCTGGGTCCAGTCTGTGAGTGCAGGCATGAACTGGTGGGCCAGTTGTGGAAATGTGGTGCTAGACCCCATGCTTTGTGACTGTCATGGAAATGTGGGCTTGTTGAGGTTTGGAAGTCCACCCAGCAGTCAAGTAAACTCACATGTGGTGGGGCATGTGCTTGACAGAGTCATTGTGGGGAAATTACTGAGGTAGTAGTAATGACTGAAAGTCCTTGACATCCACAGACCAGCAGTTCTTAGACTCATCACTCTCACAGCCATGGAATTGTTGAGTCATGCTACTACATAGAGATATTTGGTGCTTTTGGCAGAGATTTCTCAAAGCGTGAATCAGTAATGACATTTTGTTCCCAAAACTCTGGCATTTTCAAAGCAACTACGTTGGCCAATGTGCAAAATAACTTTGGAATCGCCCTAGAGCATCAGGTCATCAATGTAGGTTTTCGCAAATAAAACAGTGGAGGTGTTTTATGTTTCAGAAAAGCCTTAGCAACTCATTTATTGAACACCAAAAAAACTGATCTCAAAAGCACATCAAAAATCTTTATGTAAAAACGTCATTGCACCAGACCAGTCTCTTAAAGTGAAACCCCAACTCCAGGTCAGCAGTTGTGAATTACGTACATTTTGCCCAATTACATTATCCTACACTATGACAGGCTGCCACACAGTAATTACATGGTCTAAATATAATGCAGAGCAAGATAAAAATAAAAAAGATACTTAAGTTATTGAGGATAGATGAAGGGTGGGCTAGGGTGCAAGCAATGACACACAACGTGGACCAAATAGCTCAGTTCTGAACTTTACATTGCATATTATTGTATCAAATATGCATCTCAAATAATCATTTGTAAATGTAACTTACCAAGCTCTCCCTGGCAGATATCTGTACGTGATGCTCCTTTAATTATAAATTCAGGGTTTGCACACAGATCCTAAAAATAATAAAAAGGAGATGTAGAAAAGTGGAGAAAAGACCACATTTCTTGAGCAAAGCAAACTGACAGCACAAAATAGCAGATTATTGATTATATAGTCAGTGAAACTGCACAGAGACAGACCTTTCAACCCACCGCAATCACACTGATCTTGTTGCGCATTTGCCCTCTTTGGATTCATATCTATACAACCTTTGCCTATTCAAATACCTGTATAAATGTCACCTATGCAACATGATTGTATCTGACTTCATCACCTCCTCTGACAGCAAGTTCCACATATCCACCGCTATATTTAAAAACAACTTTCCTTTCAAATCCCATTTAAAATTTCTTCCACACATTAAACTCAAACCCTTTTTTTTCTGATATGCCTGCTGTGGGGAAAGGATTCTAGACCAACTCAACCTCTATGCCTCTTATCAATTTTATAAACCTCTGTCAAGTTCTCGTCAGTGTCCTTCACAACATAACTAAAGAACACCAATCCTGGTGAACTTCTGTACTCTCTCCAGCTAATCAATTCTGTTCCTCTAGTGTGGCAACCAGACCCACACGGAATACTCCAAGTACAACCAAGCTGGTGTTTGGTAATGTTACAACATAGCATCCCAGCTTTCATTCTATGCCTCATCTATGATGGAGGCATGCTATATGGCTTCTACACCGGAGCTGATACTTTCAGGGAACTATCAACCCAAATAGAGGGACCTTGAAGTTCATTAGCATTTCGTAGCTGTACCTTACCATTTCCGTCTCCTCCCATTTGATTGCATCACCTCACATTTGTCACAATTAAATTCTATTTACTAATCTTCCACACAGCTTTTCAGCTGATCCACATTCAACTATAGCCTTAAACAATTTTGCAATTTCACATAATTAATATACAAAATTACAAAACAGGGATCCAACATTAATTCCTGCAGTGCACCATTGGTCTCTGACTTCCAATGAAAAACATCCTTCCACCAAGCCAATTTTGGATTTAATCAGTTAGCTCAATTTGGATCCCAGGTGCTTTAATCTTCTGGGGAGGACTTCATGTGGGACCTTACTGAAGTCCATGTAGACAACGTTACCATCTTGCCTTCAATCAATCCTCTTAGTTACCTCCTTAAAATTACTCAGATTGATGAGGCTGAATATTACCTACACAGAGCCATGCTGATACAGGTGTCCCCCACTTTACAAAGGAAGAGCATTCCTAAGAAACCTTTCTTAAGCCGAAATGGCATAAAACGAAGAACCATTAATTCATATGGGAAAAATTTTAGTAAAAGCAAAAATCCTCTTTGTAATGCAAAAACAGGTTAGTGATGTAGGTCTTTTGTAAAAGCAAAGTGGCGTAAAGCGAACATTTGTAAAGCGGGGGGGGGGGACACCTGTAATCCATGCTTGATCCTTGCATATGCACATGTATAAAATTTTATCAATTAGAATTTTCCAATAATTTCAGTATATCAAATTTATTGAGCATTACTATCTAATGTACACAATGCCAACACTTGAGCATTCCACATTAACAATAAAAAGCAACCTACTTTCAACATTAGTGACCCTGTGTATCCATGCTGTCAATTCTACAATTGACATTTTTGAAGTAAGTGACAGCCCAATTTTAAATGGGAATCTTCTGGCCATCAAATTTGGATTCTGGGTTATTATATCACATCAGAAAGATCATATGAAAAGGAACCAAACCTTACTTTTTTAAAAACATCTCTTTATTGCTTTTTCAGAATGAAAACACATTAAATCATCCATAGGTTTGAAAGTGCAACGAAGTTAAAGAAAAGGGAAAAATAAAATACAGAAGAAATCAAAAGAAAAAAACACACAAAAAAAGCAAACACCCCGTCATTTAAAAAAAGCAGTCAATTCAGTTTGTTACTTTCATCATCTTGAATATCGTTCTCCAAAAACTTGTAGATGTCCCAAATTTCCCAAAATTTGCTAAGTTTGTTTTTTGTAATGTAGCTCATCTTTTCTAGAGCAAGATAAGAAGTCATTCCTTTCAGCCATTGTGAAAGTCCAGTGGTTGTTGGTTTCTTCCATGAATAGGCTATGCAGCATTTGGCTTCCAAAAAACAAATATTAAGCAGAGACCTAACATTTTTGGAGGTTACAAAGTCCTTTGGATAAATGTTCAGAATACATAATTTAGGATCAAGGGGCACCTTTTTTCCAATAATCTGACTAATCAAATACAGCACCTTCTTCCAGAACCAGATTATCTGGGGGCACTCCCACATACAATGAAACAGAGACCCCTTTTGGTGATTATATTTAATGCATGTGTATGGAATGTTGGGATTAAAATGATGCAACCTGACTGGAGTAATGTACTGTCTGGTTATCCATTTGTATTGTAGTAATTTAGAATGAGTATTCACTGATTGGGTTTGAACTAAGGAACAAGCTTCTGACCACTCTTCTGACAGATTCTCATGCAAATCAGTTCTTCATGCTTGTATATTGTTTGATGACTCTTCACATTTACTTGCAAACAAATTGTATAATACAGACACATGTAAGGCCTTTGACAAGATCCCGCGTGGGAGGTTAGCTAGGAAGATTCAGTCGCTAGGTATACATGGTGAGGCAGTAAATTGGATTAGACATTGGCTCAATGGGAGAACCAGAGAGTGGTAGTGGAGGATTGCTTCTCTGAGTGGAGGCCTGTGAATAGTTGTGTCCCACAGGGATCAGTGCTGGGTCCATTGTTATTTGCCATCTATATCAATGATCTGGATGATAATGTGGTAAATTGGATCAACAAATTTGCTAATGATACAAAGATTGGAGGTGCAGTGGACAGAGAGGAATGTTTTCAAAGCTTGCAGGGGGATTTGGACCAGCTGGAAAAATGGGCTGACAAATGGCAGATGGAGTTTAATGCAGACAAGTGTGAGGTATTGCACTTTGGAAGGACAATCTAAGGTAGGACATACAAGATAAATGGTAGGGCACTGAGGAGTGCAGTAGAACAGAGGGATCTGGGAATACAGATACAAAATTCCCCTAAAAGTGGTGTCACGGGTAGATACGGTCGTGAAGACAGCTTTTGGTACACTGGCCTTTATAAATCAACGTATTAAGGATAGGAGTTGGAATGTTATGGTGAGGTTGTATAAGGCATTGGTGAGGCCGAATTTGTAGTATTGTGTGCACCAAATTACAGGAAGCATATTAATAAGGTTAAAAGAGTGCAGAGAAGGTTTACAAGGATGTTACCGGGACTTGTGAAACTGAGTTACAGAGAAAGGTTGAATAGGTTAAGACTTTATTCCTTGGAGTGTAGAAGAATGAGGGGAGATTTGATAGAGGTATATAAAATTATGATGGGTATAGATAGAGTGAATGCAAGCAGGCTTTTTCCACTGAGGTTAGCGGAGAAAAAAACCCAGAGGACTTGAGTTAAGGGTGAAGGGGGAAAAGTTTAAAGGGAACATTCTTCACACAGAGAGTGGTGGGAGTGTGGAATGAGCTGCCAGATGAAGTGGTAAATGTGGGCTCACTTTTAACAATTAAGAAAAACTTGGACAGGTACATGGATGAGAGGGGTATGGAGGGATATGGTCCAGGTGCAGGTCAGTGGGACTAGGCAGAAAAATGGTTCAGCACGGCGAAGAAGGGCCAAAAGGCTGGTTTCTGTACTGTAATGTTCTATGTTCTATGTCTCATTCATTTAAATCATATTATTTGCCCAAGGAATAGGCAAAGCCATTTTTGTTTAAAATAGTTTGTTTAGCTTTGATGTAAATCTTTTAGAATGTGGTTAATTATATCAAGATTTTTAAAATGTTTCATAACACTGCCAATGTCTAAAAGTTGTAAGAAAGACTCAGTGGCTTTAGTGAGGAGATAAGGCCCATTACTCAATCAAAATCCCTCAGGGCATTCCAGGAACTGGTCCTCAGACAAGCACCATGTTTCAGTGTGGCAGCAGGTCAGCTTAATCAACCTTTAACACATCCACAAAGATCAATTCTGGATGGGGCAATTTCAATGTAATCAAGGTGGTTAATGTGCTCTTGAACACAACAATTTTCAGAAACTTATACAACTCAGGAAGCTCATCAAGAATGCTGTCCTTGCTGGCACACCTGCAAAATGGAAAAAGAAAAAAAATCCCATCATTTGCCCAGTACACCACCAAAATGCATAACTAATTTCAGTCATACACATGGGTAAAGTCTAAAAGCTGTGCAAGTGAAGTCCCTTAAAATCCAATTAATGCTCAGAGTGGATAGTACTGTGTGCTTACAAGTTCAGTTCTTAGTTAAAATATTTTGAAATAAAAACTCCTGATTTTATTGAAAACAATGAAGCTATATTTTTTCTGACCTTGAATCAGGGATATGTTAATCATTATATTTTATTATGACTGCAATTTCAAAATTAAACAAAGAACTCCAGAAACAGACGGTGAGTTGCATGGTACAAAAGTCTGATTTGTGCAAATAACTTATAAAGAGTTAAATGGACATCATCCAATCAATTCACACCCCTTGGTATTAGCATCACCAGTCTTCATTAAAAAAAATTGTTGTTCCTTTTTGCTCCTTGTGGCACATTGGGCGACATTTTTGCCCCTTCCTTAATATTTGTTTTTTTTAAAAACGAGGTTGAGTGGCCAAATCGACACTCAACCCAGCACAAATGGGAAATGTGCAGGGGGCTGGCCAGATTCAAAACTGGGACCATTCAATCTCAAAGTTCAGTGCTGATGCCACTACACCATCAGCTAACTTCATTAAAAAAGTAGTCAGGACCTCTTGTGAAGGTGAAATTGCATATGGAAATTCCTCTGCTGCATCTGCCCAAAACAAAAAGGCTACAAAACTGCCAGTTCTTTTTTAAAATGTACTTTTTAGATGCCTTGTCTGATATTTCCACCATCATGCCAAGAGAATGCAGTGGCACATCTGCCTCTCAGTTCTAGTGCCTGGGGTTCTATCATGATCTCTGGTGTTATCAGTTACTTCAACTCTGTCTTCACTCTCTTTTTTTTAGTAGTTTAAGGAGATTTGGTATGTCACCAAAGACTCTTTCACATTACTACAGAAGTATGGTGAAGAGCTTTCTGACAGGTTGCATCACAGCCCGGTGGAGAGCCCGGATGCACAGAATGACAAGAGGTTGCAGAGAGCTGTCACATCAGCCAAATCCATCTTGGCCACAATACTCCCCACCACTCAGCACATCCTGGAGAGACAGCAACGTCACTGAGAACCTTCATCATTCAGTGTATTGTCTCCTTTCTTATCAGGGAGAGGGTGGTACACAAGCCCGAGGACCCACACTCAAATGATTCAGAACTGTTTCTTACCCTACACCATCAGTTTTCTGAACAATCCAAGAATACTACTTCTATATTCACTTTTATATTATTTTTGGTAATTATAACTATATAACCATATAATAATTATAGAACAGAAACGGGCCATCTCGGCCCTTCTAGTCCATGCCGAATACTTAATTTCACCTAGTCCCACCATCCTGCATTCAGCCCATTCTTTTCCTGTCCATATACATATCCAATTTAATTTTAAATGACAATATCGAATCTGCCTCTACCACTTCTACTGGAAGCTCATTCCACACAGCTACCACTCTCTGAGTAAAGAAATTCCCCCTCATGTTACCCCTAAACTTTTGCCCCCTAACTCGCAACTCATGTCCTCTTGTTTGAATCTCCCCTACTCTCAATGGAAAAAGCCTATCCACATCAACTCTATCTACCCCCCTCATAATTTTAAATACCTTTATCAAGTCCCCCCTCAACCTTCTATGCTCCAAAGAATAAAGACCTAACTTATTCAACCTTTCTCTGTAAATTAGGTGCTGAAACCAAGGTAACATTCTTCTCTGTACTCTCTCTATTTTGTTGACATCTTTCCTATAATTCGGTGACCAGAACTGTACACAATACTCCAAATTTGGCCTCACCAATGCCTTGTACAATTTTAACATTACATCCTATACTCAATGCTCTGATTTATAAAGGCCAGCATACCAGAAGCTTTCTTCACCACCCTATCCACATGAGATTCCACCTTCAGGAAACTATGCACCATTATTCCTAGATCACTCTGTTCTACTGCATTCTTCAATGCCCTACCATTTGCCATGTATGTCCTATTTTGATTAGTCCTACCAAAATGTAGCACCTCACACTTATCAGCATTAAACTCCATCTGCCATCTTTCAGCCCACTCTTCTAACTGGCCTAAATCTCTCTGCAAGCTTTGAAAACCTACTTCATTATCCACAACACCACCTACCTTAGTATCATCTGCATACTTACTAATCCAATTTACCACCTCATCATCCAGATCATTAATGTATATGACAAACAACACTGGACACAGTACAGATCTCTGAGGCACACCACTAGACACCAGCCTCCAACCTGACAAACAATTATGCACCACTACTTTCTGGGATCTCCCATCCAGCCATTGTTGAATCCATTTTACTACTTCAATATTAATACCTAAAGATTGAACCTTCCTAACTAACCTTCCGTGCAGAACCTGTCAAAGGCTTTACTGAAGTCCACATAGACAACATCCACTGCTTTACCCTAGTCAACTTTCCTAGTAACCTCTTCAAAAAATTCAGTAAGATTTGTCAAACATGACTTTCCACACACAAATCCATGTTGACTGTTTCTAATCAGACCCTGTCTATCTAGATAATTATATATACCATCTCTAAGAATACTTTCCATTAATTTACCCACCACTGACGTCAAACTGACAGGCCTATAACTGCTAGGTTTACTCTTAGAACCCTTTTTAAACAATGGGACAACATGAGCAATACGCCAATCCTACAGCACCAGCCCCGTTTCTAATGACACTTGAAATGTTTCTGTCAGAGCCCCTCCTATTTCTACACTAACTTCCCTCAAGGTCCTAGGTAATATCCTGTCAGGATCCGGAGACTTGTCCACTTTTATATTCCTTAAAAGCACCAGTACTTCCTCCTCTTTAATCGTCATAGTTTACATAACTTCCTTACTTGTTTCCCTTACCTTACACAATTCAATATCCTTCTCCTTAGTGAATACCAAAGAAATTGTTCAAAATCTGCCCCATCTCTTTTGGCTCTACACATAGCTGTCCACTCTGATTCTCTAAGGGACCAATTTTATCCCTCACTATCCTTTTGCTATTAATATAACTGTAGAAACCCTTTGGATTTATTTTCACCTTACTCGCTTAAGCAACCTTGTATCTTCTTTTAGCTTTTCTAATTTTCTTTTTTAAGATTCTTTTTACATTCTTTATATTCCTCGAGCACCTCATTTACTCCATGCTGCCTATATTTATTGTAGATATCTCTCTTTTTCCAAACCAAGTTTCCAATATCCCTTGAAAACCATGGCTCTCTCAAACTTATAACCTTTCCTTTCAACCTAACAGGAACATAAAGATTCTGTACCCTCAAAATTTCACCTTTAAATGATCTCCATTTCTCTATTACATTCGTCCCATAAAACAAATTGTCCCAATCCACTCCTTCTAAATCCTTCCGCATCTCCTCAAAGTTAGCCTTTCTCCAATCAAAAATCTCAACCCTGGGTCCAGTCCTATCCTTCTCCATAATCATATTGAAACTAATTGTATGTTTTTGTGCTGTACTGCGGCAGCAAAACAAATTTCTCGACACATAAATCAATGATAAGAAATCTGATTCTGATCAGAGTGGAGTTTACATGCTCTTATTACCAAGTGGTCCTTCTTCTCCCACTCTCCATTTCGCAAAATCCAGCAGGTTAGTTAACTATCATGTGCAGGAAGTGATATATTTGGGGAGAATAAAGTGCTATTCGTTATATAGGCACTTGGTGGTTAGCGTTGACTTGATGGGTTGAAGAGCTCGTTTCCGTGTGACTTGACGGAATTGTCCAATATTAGACCAAGGCCCGAGCTTCCCGCATCTCTGAAAAGACTGTTGGCTATAACTGGCAAGAGGAAAAGTTACTGCAGTGGTCTGGGTACAAACTTGGGGTGTCGCTCAAGAATTCTTCAAGCACAAGTCATCCCAAGGAAAAAGGTACCAAATATATACAGTAAAATAATATTTTACCATGCTTTTAAGATCGCCAATGAGATACAAAGATAACTATATCATATAAAAGTAAAATGGGAATGGAATGGAGAGTGTATAGGCACAGAAAACTTGACACAAAAAGTGAAATTCTATTTTTTTTCCAGTTTTACGGATGAACTGCCAATTGTTTTATTGCAATATAAATTGCTGTTGTACCTTGCATCAATCTCCCCTAAGTTCAGCCTTCCCCTGAAGTAGTTCAAGATTCATGTACATTCATTATCAAAGAATAAATTATACAACCTTGAGATTTGCTTGCTCACAGATAATCACAAAACAAGAGGCCGAATTTTAAAGAAAAGAAAAAATTAGAAACTAAAGACTAATACTCGATGCCCAAGAGAAAGGGAAAAAAATACAAGTTATTCAAACAATTGAAGTGACCAACAGCATTCTGAACTGAAAATGAAACAGCAGCCGGGGCAGTCTTTGTGGCCTCAGTGCCATGGAGATGACCATCATGGAGAACGAAGGAAATCAGCTCTTGAACTGACCAACACCTTGTCTTTTCAGTTTAGCTGGGCTGGTGTTTAACATGACCCATGACGGAACAGCTAAAGCAGAGAATTTTGTAGTTATCATCCCCCCCCCCCTTAAAGAATTTAGAGCAGGGAGCGGCTCCATTCATTTGATAGTGGGATTGCAGTAAGGATAAAAGTTGAGTTTCCAGGAACACGGTCCTGCGAAGAAGTCGCCTGTACCTAAATGTACATTCAATTGTTCATGTTATAAATACATTCAGATTAGTTTATCACACACACCAAGGTGAAATTAAAACTCTTGCTCGCACGAATTCACAAAGCATACTTTGACATATGCCTTGAGATTTTATATTAAAACCTTTTACTGGCATTTAGAAGATATCAAGTTTTTTAACAAACATAAATAAAAAAGTAACTTGGTTTGGGGATTGGAATCGGAGCGATAGAGCTGAGGATAGGGCAGTTGGTTTACAAACAGTGCAGTGAGGTTGCTAGCAAGGGTTGGGCAAAATTGCAGTCAACTGGATGAGCTGCAATATAGAATGGGGACAAATTCAAAAAGGGTTATGAATGTAGGACTGCAGGTGTTATACAATTTCAAAGGGTGAAGCTAAAGTCAGATGCACCAGTATTCCAGTGGAGTAAAGGGAATTACAGAGTCATGAGGGAGGAGCTGGAAGTTGATTGGAAGGGAACACTAGCAGGGATGATGGCAGAGCAGCAATGATTGGAGTTTCTGGGAGTAAGTTGGAAGGCACAGGATAGATACTTCCCAAAGAAGTATTCTAAAGACAGAATGATGCAAACATGGCTGACAAGGCAAAATCAAAGCCAATATAAAGGCCAAAGAGAGGGCCTATAATAGAGCAAAGATTAGTGGTAAGTTAGAGGATTGGGAAGCTTTTAAAAACCAACAGAAGACAACTGAAAAAGTCATAAAGATGGAATACGAAGATAAACTAGCCAATAATATTAAAGAGGATACCCAAAGATTATTCTGATAGCTAAAGAGTAAAAGAAAGGTGAGAATAAATATTGGATTATGCTGGAGAGATAGTAATGAGGGACAAGGAGTTGGCAAACAATCTGAATAAATATTTTGCATCAGTTTTCACTGCGGAAGACACTGAAAATATGATGGAAGTTCAAGAGCATTAGGAGCAGAAGTGAGTGAAATTACCATTACTAGGGAGAAGGTGCTTGGGAAACTGAAAGGTCTGAAGGTAAATAACTCACCTAGACCTGATGGCTTACAACCTGGGGTTCTGAAAGAGGGCACTGATGAGTTTGTGTAGGCATTAGAAATGATCTCTCCAGAATCAATAGATTCTGCCATGGTTCTAGAGGAATGGAAATTTGCACATGTCACTCCAATCTTCAAGAAGGGAGATAGGCAGAAAAAAGGAAATTACAGCCAGTTAGCCTGACCTCAGTGGTTGGGAAGATGTGAGAGTTGATTGATAAGAATGTGGTTTTGGGTTACCTGGAAACACATGATAAAAAAAGCTGAAGTCAGCATGGTTTCCTTAAAGAAAATTCTTCCCTGACAGATCTGTTGGAATTCTTTGAAAAAACAAAAATCAGGATAGACAAAGGAGAATCAGTGAATCTTGTGTACTTGAATTTTCAGAAAGCCTTTGACAAAATGCTGCACACGAGGCTGTTCAACAAATTAAGAGCCCATGGTATTACAGTAAAGATACCAGCATGGATAGAGCATGGGCTGACTGGCAGGAAGCAAAGAGGAATAAAGGAAAGCTTTTCTGATTAGCTGCTGCTGACTAGTGGTGTTTGATAGAGGACTGCGTCAGGACAATTCCTTTTTTTACATTATATATCAATGATTTGGATGATGAAATTGATAGCTTTGTGGCCAAGTTTGCAGATGATATCAAGATAGGTGGAGGGGCAGTGGTGCTGAAGAAGCAGAGAGGCTGCAGAAGGACTTAGATTAGGAGAACAGGCAAAGAAGAGGCACATGGAATATAGTGTTGGGAAGTGTATGGTCATGTACTTTGCTAGAAGAAATAAATGGAGAGAAAATTTTAAAAATGAGGTTCAGTGAGAATTGGAGGTTCTCACACAGGATTTGCTAAAGGTTAATTTAAGGGTTGAATAGGTGGTGAGGAAGGTAAATGCAATGTTAGCATTTATTTCAGGAGGACCAGAATATAAAAGCAATGATGTAATGCTGAGGCTTTATAAGGCATTGGTGAGGCCTCACTTGGAGTGAGCAGTTATAGCCCCTTTATCCAAGAAAGGATGTGCTGCCATTGGAGAGGTTTCAAAGGAGGTTCACAAAAATTATTCTGGGATTGCAAGGCTTATCATTTGAGGAGCGTTTGTTGCCTCTGCGCCTGTACTCACTGGAATTCAGAAGAATGGGGTGGGGGGGGGGGTGATCTTATTGAAACCTGTTGAATGTTGAAAGGTCTCAGAAGATGTGGAGAGAATGTTTTTCCAATGGTGGAGGAGTCCAAGACCAGAGGACAGAGCCTCAGATTTGTGGGACGCTCATTAAAGACAGATTTGAAAAGGAATTTCTTCAGCAAGAGAGTGGTGAATCTGTTGAATTCATTGCCACAGGTGGTTGTGGAGGCACAAGACAGAGGTGACAGATTCTTGATTATTCAGGGCATGAAGGGTTACGGGGAGAAAGCAGGAGATTGGCATTGAGAGGGAAATTGTTCAGCCACCATTCAAAGCGGACTCGAGGGACCAAATGGCCTAATTCTGCTCCTATATCTTATAGTCTTAAAAAGTTCTGCAGGTACAGCATTGTCGCAGTACTTAGCGCAACGGGAAATTCTCCGAATCTCCGCCATATCCTAGAAGCAAACTCCACGGGTACACCAGTTGCGCATAATTTCTACTTAAATGAGGCAAATAAGTTGAAGTTAGTAAGTAGTTCTCTCGTATTAGATTGGAAACAGCAGAAAAGATAACTGAAACAAATTAAGACATTTAAGAGCAATAATATATTTTAAAGGAAAATTCATACTCCCGGGCGTTTCCATTCCACGTCTTTAGTTTTGTCAGGTCCGAATTTGTTGTAGCCAAGGGATGAAGGACACGCGGGGAAAGACTCATCACAAAACAGATTTCCCGTTTCCAAGCACTGCTGTCGGAGCGCTTCATAATCCTGTTTGAGAAATTTCACAGGTTGCTCCCAGGAGCCGGTTCCGGCCGCACGCTCCCTGCATTTGTTGATACGAGACGCCATTCCTGACATTATGAGAACCAGTCTCAGAAGACACACTACTCAATTGGGAAGTGCGTAGAAATCTGCCTTCACTGGAAGGAAAGTGAAGCTTTTAAAGAGACAGCTGATGCACGATTTTGCAATATCCGCGGCAGTACCTGCAGTAATAAAACAGGTCCCTGCATATCTGATTTTCATAAACCAACCTACCGCCCATTGCCAAATATAATCTCAACCCAGTCAGAATGTGGAAAGAGAGATGGAATTAAAGCTTGGCCAACAGGAAGAATTCAATTGACAGGATGAATTCATTTCACCCACCACATTGTCTTGTAAAAGAGATTAAAGTCTAATAACAGAGACTAAAACAATTGTGGAAATCACAACAAGAATATTGCTGCCTGCGACACATGCCATGCCATCTAGGGTAAGAATAGGATGATCTGGCAAAGGCTGAGGAATTGGTGCAGGGGGCAGGGTTTCAGATTTATGGGTCATTCTGATCTCTTCTGGGGAAGATATGACCAATACAAAGGGACAGTTTGCAGTGTAAAACAAAAACAGGAACAAAATTGAAAAAGGTGACAAATGTAGGGTTGAGGGTTTTACATCTGAATGCATGCAGCATACAAAATAAGGCAAATGATGTTGTAGTGCAATTAGAAATGGGCAGGTACGATGTTGTGGGTATCATACAATCATGGCTGAAAGATGATTACGGGTGGGAGCTTAATATCCAAGGATACACAACCTATTGAAAGGCCAGGCAGGTAGGCAGAGGAGGAGGAGTGGTTCTGCTGGTAAAAGAATGAAATCAAATCCTTCAAAAGAGGTGACATAGGATTGGAAGGTGTTGAATCCTCATGGTTGGAGGTAAACTGCAAAGGTAAGAAGACCTTGGCGGGAGTTATTTACAGGCCAGTATGTACCCAGGATGTGGTCTACAAATTACAGCAGGGGATAGAAAAAGCATGTCAGAAATGTAATGTTAGTCATGGGGGATTTCAATATGCAGATAGATCGGGAAAATGAAGTTAATGCTGGATCCCAAGAGAAAGAGTTAGTGGAATGCCTTTGAGATGGCTTTATGCAGCAGCTTGTGGTTGAGTCCACTAGAGGCTCAGCAATTCTGGGTTGGGTGTTGTGTAATGAAGTGGAATTGATTAGAGAGCTCAAGGTAGAGGAATCCTTAGAGACGTGATTATAATATGATAGTCTTAATCCTGCATTTTCAGAGAGTAAATCTGAAGTCAATAGACAGTAGACAGTAGGTGCAGGAGTATGCCATTCGGCCCTTCTAGCCAGCACCACCATTCACTGTGATCATGGCTGATCATACACAATCAGTACCCCGTTCCTGCCCTCTCCCCATATCCCTTGACCCCACTATCTATAAGAGCTCTATCTAACTCTCTCTTGAATGCATCCAGAGACTTGGCCTCCACTGCCTTCTGGGGCAGAGCATTTCACATATCCACCTCCACTGCCTTCTGGGGCAGAGCATTCCACATATCCACCTCCACTGCCTTCTGGGGCAGAGCATTCCACATATCCAATGTATCAGTATTCCTATGGAGTAAAGGGAATTACAGAGGCATGAGAGAGGAGCTGACTAAAGTTGGTTGGACAGGAACACTAGCAAGGATGATGACAATGATTGGAGTTCTGGGAGCAATTTCAGAAGGTGCAGGATAGATACAGCCTTAAGAAGGTGCAGTAATTTAAAGCAGGATGAAGCAACCATACTGACAAGGTAAGTCAAAGCCAACATAAAAGCAAAAGAGAGGGCGTATAATGTAACAAAAATTAGTGGGAAGTTTGTGGTTTGGTAAATTTTTAAAAACCAACAGAAGTCAACTAAAAAACCAGAAAGGGGCAGGATGAAATATGAAAGCAAGCTAGCCAATAATTTCAAAAATTATACCAATAGTTTTTTTTCAGATAGATAAAAAGAGGCAAGAGTAGATATTGGACAACCTGGAAATTGACACTGAAGGGATAGTAATGGGGGAGAAGGAAATGGCAGACAGACTGAAGAAGTATTTTGCATCAGTCTTCACTGTGGAAGACACTAGCAGTATGCTGGAAATTTGTGTGTTGGGAGTAGAAGTGAATATAGTTGTAATTACTAGGAAAATAGTGCTTGGGAAACTGAAAGGTCTGAAGGTAAATGAGTCACCTGGACCAGATGGTCTACACCCTAGGGTTCTGAACAATGTGGCTGAAGAGACTGTGTAGGCATTAGTAATGATCTTTCAAGAATCTATAGATTCTGGCCTGGTTCCAGAGGACAGGAACATTGCACATGTCACTCCAGTCTTCAAGAAAGGAGGGAAGCCAATTAGTCTGACTTCAGTGGTTGGGAAGATGTTGGAGTTGATTGTTAAGGATGCGGGATATTTGGAGGCACATGATAAGACAGGCCGAAGTCAGGATGGTTTCCTTAAGGGAAAATCTTTCCTAACAAATTAGTTGGAATTCTTTGAAGAAACAAGCAGGATAAACAAAGGGGAATCAGTGGATGTTGTGTACTTGGATTTTCAGAGGGTCTTTGACAAGGTGCTGCACATGAGACACCTTGGAGAATGGCCTAAGAGATGGCAGATGAAAAACAGAGTCAAGACGTACATGGTCATGCACTTTGGTAGAAGAAATAAAAGCATAGTCTATTTTCTAAATGGGGAGAAAATCAAAACAAATGAGGTGCAAAGGGATTTGAGAGTCCTCATGCAGGATTCCATAGATGTTAAGTTGCAGGTTGAATTGGTGGTGAATAAGGCAAGAGCAATGTTAGCATTCATTTCAAAAGGACTAGAATATAAAAGCAAGCATGTAATGCTGAGGCTGTATAAGGCCCTGGTGAGGCCTCACTTGGAGTATTGTAGCATTTTTGGTCTCCTTACTTAAGAAAGGATGTGCTGACATTGGAGAGGGTTCAGAAGAGGATCAGAAGATTGATTCTGGGAATGAAAGGGTTATCATTGAAGGATCTGGGCCTGTAAGTTAAGTTGTTGCTAAACAGCGACTCCTTTGTTTGCATTTTTGGAAACAGCTCTATCTCCATCTTTAATATCGTTATTTTTCCCTTTCAGGGTTCTTTTGAAGACCATGTCCTGGAGTTACCCGCTGACTTCGGTTCTTTGCGGGAATGGAGCCCATTCTTGGAGTTTCATCTGGCCGTTGTTCAACACGTCAAGGGTTCGGCCTGAGAATCCGGATCAAATTCAGAAACCTAAGATCTCGGGGCTCTGGAGACTGGCGGATTGAGGGTCGGTGTCACAGCAGGAGACCCATGTGTCATCAGGGGAGTCGGGATACCTGCTGTGAGCCCGAAGAGTTAGACGAGAAGCTAGACTGGACTGCCAACACAGATGCCTTGTGCAGGAAGGCACAGAGTCGACTGTACTTCCTAAGAAGGTTGGCGTCATTCAATGTCTGTAGTGAGATGCTGAAGATGTTCTATAGGTCAGTTGTGGAGAGCGCCCTCTTCTTTGTGGTGGTGTGTTGGGGAGGAAGTACTAAGAAGAGGGACGCCTCACGTCTTAATAAGCTGGTAAGGAAGGCGGGCTCTGTCGTGGGCAAAGTACTGGAGAGTTTAACATTGGTAGCTGAGCGAAGGGCGCTGAGTAGACTACGGTCAATTATGGATAACTCTGAACATCCTCTACATAGCACCATCCAGAGACAGAGAAGCAGTTTCAGCGACAGGTTACTATCGATGCAATGCTCCTCAGACAGGATGAAGAGGTCAATACTCCCCAATGCCATTAGGCTTTACAATTCTACCGCCAGGACTTAAGAACTTTTTAAAAGCTATTATTAATGCTTTTTGAGATAGTGATTTAGATGCATATCATATTTTTTGTTTTACTGAGTTAAGTATTGTATGTAATTAGTTTTGCTACAAGAAGTGTATGGGACATTGGAAAAAAGTTGAATTTCCCCATGGGGATGAATAAAGTATCTATCTATCTATCTATCTATCAGAGCTCGAAAAAAGCGACGTAATGGACCTTTAACATCGTAAACCAGTGAGTTGTTTGTTATGTCTCCCCACTCACTGGGAAAATGGAGACACCTTTTTCTCCCTTATTAGGGAGAGAAAGAATCCGGTCAAATGTCTGGTGTAACGTGAAGTCTTTGGAGTAACTGCAAGTCTGTTTCTTTGTTATTGCTTTGCTCACGCTTGCGTACTCGGAGGCAGTGCCAATGCTTGCTTTTTTTTGCCGGTGGGGAGAGGGAGGATTGTTGCTCGCTGCCGCTTATGCACGGGAGGGAGGAGCTGGGGGAGATACTTTGGGGTTCTTACATTTATCTGTCGTTCATTCTTTGGGGCACTTCTCTGTTTTTCTGGATGTTTGGAAAGAAAAAGCATTTCATGATGTATATTGTATACATTTCTCTGACATTAAATTGGACTTTTGAACCTTTGCTCACTGGAATTTAGAAGAATGAGGGGTGATCCCATTGAAACCTAACAAATGTTGAAAGGCCTGAATAGAGTGGATAATTATCTAGTGAATCATGTAACGTAGAATGTTTCCTTAAATGTCTAATAAACATTAGATAAAAGTTATCCCAAAATGATGAACTATTAGACTATAGTTGTTAAACTTATTTTCAGTATTTGTGATTTACAAGGCTCCCAATTGATCTTTTACAATCTTCACACTAAGACAAGCATTTGACGTTCTAAATGGGCTAATATGTGGAATACTACAAAAACATAACTTCCTTCAGGAATTACTCAATTGAAGATTAAGACTTTAATATTTAGAGTTTGGAAGAAAGAGAGGTGATCTTCCTGAGGCGGAAGAATTCTGAGGTAATTGATGGAGTGGGGGCATAGTTTCCAGCTAAGAGTCTTTCATTCAAGATAGAGATGAGGATGAATTTCTTCTGTCAGAAATTCATTAATATTTGGAGTTCTTTACAATAAGGAGCTACAAAGGCTGAGTCATACAGCATGGAAACAGGCCATTGGGCCCAACAGGTCTTTGCCAGCCAAGAGTCCCAGTTTGGCTTGTCCCACTTGACTGTGATTGGACCATATCCCACAAAATCTTTCTTATTTATCTACCTAAGTACCTTTTAAATGTTAATTCACCTGTATCAACCACTTCCTTTGGTGGCTCATACCATATCCTTGCTGATTTGATTTGACACAAACTCCACATTTTACTGTATGTTTCAATATTTAGATGAATGTGAGACAAATAAAGTTAATTGTTAATCTTTTCTTTAAAACTGAACACAGTATTTCAAATGCAGCTTCACCAGCATCTTGTACACCTGCATCATGAATGCCCAACTTATATATATATTCAATGCCCTAAACGATAAAGGGCAGCCTGCCAAAAGCAGTCTTCACAGTCCTGTCTACTTGCACCACTTTCAAGGAACCATTTGCAAGTTCTTAGCCACTTTCCTTTCTGACCAAGATCCTCATGTAATTGCATACATTAAAAACAAGTGAGTAACTGGGGAGAGGGTAGGCTCACCCAAAGATCAAGGACATACTTTATGCTTGGAGTCAGAAGATATTGGCAAAGGACTAAATGAGCATTTTGTGTCAGTATTCACTTGGGAGAAGGACATAGAGCATAATGAGATTAAGGTGGGGAATTCTAATATGCTAGAGCAAGGGTGGAAAACCTATAGCATGTGCAAAAATGTTGTTGGCACATGACATACAGTGCTGTCCCTCAATTCTTTAAAGCCCACCCATAGTAAAAAGATACATACAGAATGAAGCAGAGAATGATTTTTTTACAACTTGAGAGCAGTGAGGTATTTTCACAGGAAATGTCTCATACCAGCTTGGCACCAGGTAGACAGTTAGGAAAACATATGACATTGGGTAATGAGCTTTGAAATACTCACAGACCTGATATACACAGCAATATTTGGTTAGTAAACAGTTACGATAACAATACTATTTAGAAATGATATAATTTTTGAATTGCCTTTTTAAAAGATTAATATTAATACATTTTGAAAAGGCTTTCTAAAATGCTTCATTCATCTTAATCTCCCTATTATATTTTAAAACAACAAAAATACATAAATAAGCAAAAGGATTTAAGTTTTTTTTCTTAAAATAGGCCATATTTACTGTTTATAATTAATTGACTATGATAATCTTTGCTCATATTTATCATTATGAGAGGTTTTTCTTAGAAGTTTAAAACCAATTTGGGTACATGCTCTCAAAAAGGTTCACCACCCCTGTGCTAGGGCATTTTGAAACCTAGAAGGTGATGATTTTGGGTCTCTTGAAACACATTAAGGTGGATAAATTCTGAGGGTCTGATAGGATCTGTACAGGTTATTGAGAAAGCTGGGAGAGGTGATTGCTAGGCCTTTGGCAAAGATCTTTGCATCCTCTCTAGCCAAATGTGAAGTGCTGAAAGACTAAAGAGCAGCCAATGTTATTCCTTTGTGGAAAAAGAAAAATAGGGATAATTCGTGAAATTATAGGCTGCTGAACCTCACATCAGTGATTGAAAAACTATCGGAGAGGGTTCTTGAACAAAGACAAAGGTCTCACTCTAAGTAAGAACTGAAATACTATTTCAAACAAGGTGAGACAGCGGAAACCTGAGGACTAACCAATCAGGAAGGATGGACAACAGGAGTTCCGTATATATACCACCATATTAGACAGGCCTAGGCAACATTCTGATGAAGGTGGCAGAGTCTGTCATTGAAACATCAGTTAAAATCAACACCTGGACCCAGCTGGAAGCATGAGAAGAGTTTATGCATCATATACACCAGGAAAGCACTATATCCTTTTTCAAGACAATAATTATCCAATGACTCATGTAATGTAGGATGTTTCCTTAAATGCCTAATAAACAATAGATAAAAGTTATCCCAAAATGATGAACAATTAGACCATAGTTGCTAAATTTAGTTTCAGTATTTGTGATTTACAAGGCTCCCAATTGATCTTTTACAATCTTCACACTAAGACAAACATTTGACATTCTAAATGGGCTAGTATGTGGAATACTACAAAAACATATCTTCCTTCAGGAATTACTCAATTGAAGATTAAGCCTTTAATATTTAGAGTTTGGAAGAAAGAGAGGCGATCTTCCTGAGGCACAAGAATTCTGAGTTAATTGATGGAGTGGGGGCATAGTTTCCGGCTAAGAGTCTTTCATTCAAGATAGAGATGAGGGTGAATTTCTTCTGTCAGAAATTCATTAATATTTGGAGTTCTTTACAATAAGGAGCTACAAAGGCTGAGTCATACAGCATGGAAACAGGCCATTGGGCCCAACAGGTCCTTGCCAGCCAAGATTCCCAGTTTGGCTTGTCCCACTTGACTGTGATTGGACCATATCCCTCAAAATCTTTCTTATCTATCTACCTAAGTACCTTTTAAATGTTAATTCACCTGTATCAACCACTTCCTTTGGTGGCTCATACCAATGCTGATTTGATTTGACACAAACTCCACATTTCACTGTATGTTTCAATATTTAGATGAATGTGTGACAAATAAAGCTAATTGTCAATCTTTTCTTTAAAACTGAACACAATATTCCAAATGCAGCCTCACCGGCATCTTGTGCACCTGCATCATGATATCCCAACTTATATATATATTCAATGCCGTAAACGATAAAGAGCAGTCTTCACCATCCTGTCTACTTGCACCACTTTCAGGGAACCATTTGCAAGTTCTTAGCCCACTTACCTTTCTGACCAAGATCCTCATGTAATTTTCCATAACCTTCTACACTATCTATTTTAGCATTATTTGAAAATTTACTGACCATGTATTGGATATTCTCATCCATATCGTTGATAGACACTGAATGGCCACATTACCAGGTATCCCCTGTATCTAATAAATTGGTCACTGAGTGTTTGTTCATGGTCATACGCTGCTGCAGCCCATCTACTTCAAGATTCAAAGTGTTGTGCATTCAGAGATGCTCTTTGAATATTTAAATAGTGTTTACACTACTTGGCCTCCTTGGCAACATCCAATTCTACATCTCCTTGATAGTACAGATATCAAACTTTCAGATTGCTAAAGTGTATATGCTATTTTCGGGGTCAGTAAAAGTTCAACATAATTTCAACGTTAACTATCTATCAGATAGTTTATAGAGCCAATCACAATGCTTAAAACTACAGTTTAAATTAAATTTGTATTTGAACAAGCATTGTGGAAATTAGCAGATTCAAATTTACTTGTGATGAAACCTTGTAAAATATTTGAGAATGTTGAGGAATAGTGAGTGCAACTTTCAAGACCATAAGATATAGGAGCAGAAGTAGGCCTTTCACCCACCAAGTCTGCTCTGCCATTCAATTATTGGCTGATCCAACTCTTCCAGTCATCCCCACTCCCCTGCCTTCTCCCCATACCCTTTGATGCCCTGGCTAATCAAGAACCTATCTATCTCTGCCTTAAATACACCCAGTGACTTGACCTCCACAGCCGCTCGAGTCAACAAATTCCACATATTCACCACCCTCTGACTAAAGTAATTTCTCCATATCTCAGTTCTAAATGGACATCTTTCAATCCTGAAGTCGTGCCCTCTTGTCCTAGAATCCCCTACCATGGGAAATAACTTTGCCATATCTAATCCGTTCAGGCCTTATAACATTCAGAATGTTTCTATGAGATCCCCCCTCATTCTCCTGAATTCCAGGGAATACAGCCCAAGAGCTGCCAGGCATTCCCCATACGGTAACCATTTCATTCTTGGAATCATCCATGTGAATCTTCCCTGAACCATCTCCAATGTCAGTATATCCTTTCTAAAATAAGGAGCACAAAACTGCACACAATACTCCAAGTGTCGTCTCACAAGTGCTTTATACAGTCATCTGAGGCAGAGCTCAGGAGATTAATGGCGCCTAACGGCGACTCCTTTGCTTGCATCTTTAGAAGCAGCTCTATTTCCATCCTTAATATCTATTTTTCCATTTCAGGGTTCTTTTGAAGACCCTGACCTGGAGTTATACTATGGTTCTTTGCGGGAATGGACCTGCTCTCGGGGTTCCATAATTGGCTGCTGTTCGGCCTAAGAGTCCAGCTCCGATTCAAAACCTAGGATCTCAGGGCTTTGGAGACGGGCAGATCGAGGGTTGGTGTCATGACAGGAGATCTGAGTGTCATTGGGGGAGTCGGGATATTTGCAACTGTGTGCCTAGAGACCCAGTCTTTTTCAATTGTTATGAAGGTGAAGCAACTCTGATGGGCAGAAGGGTCCCGAATTGCCAATACCTGCCCCCCCTCCTTTTTGAGAATCGCAAGGTCACTATTATTTCGGGTCTGAGACCCAGGAAATGAGAGAGATACACATCATGAGAGAGAGAGATGCAGAATACACAAGGTTTGGAATGTCTCCTGACATAAGCGGAACGGAACCACTGATTACTGCCATTGTCTCTTGGAGAAGGAATTGTGTATTGAGTGCTGTACTATTCATTGAAACCCCTCAGGGGACAACCAGAGTGGTCTGATTGAGGGATTGCATCATCCCAACCTGATTGACATCTGAGACCCCGTGAGTAAGGATAAAAGAGGGGTCTGGGGAACAACCCCTTTAGACGCACCAGGAGAAACGCTAGAAATCCAGTGACAGCGTTTTTATAGCGAAAGCCAGTGGGAGCTCGTGTGCGTCCTCCCTTGCCTGGGTGGCGGGCTCATCACGGAAGAACGGTTTAGCTAAAGGAGAGGTCACACTTGAACGGCCACGACAACGAGACACCTGACGGATCGAAATCATAAAGGAAGGTTGGAAAAACCCGTAGCAGTAACTGTTCCCATTCTCCTATTCTCTCTCTCTCTCCAACAATTGCAACCCAGCGACACCCAAAAGGGCGGCAGCCTGTGTGAACTGCAGCGAACTTTATAGTTCCATCGGACAATTCATTATCCCCTAGACAACAATAGAGCTTATTTCTTATTGATTATTATTATACCCGCACTTTTAGGTTTAGTATTGACGACGTATATTATCTGTATATTTGCATTGATATTATTTTTGTGTATTTTTGCTAATAAATACTGTTAAAAATAGTATCATCAGACTTCAATGGATGTCTCTATCTTTGCTGGTAAGTAACCCAGTTACGGGGTTCGTAACAGAATCTTCAGGTGAAGAGCTCGAAAAATGCGACCTGACAGACTTTTAACATCATAAACCAGCGAGTTTATTATGTCTTCCTGCTCGCTGGTAAATTAGAGACATCTTTTTCTCCCTTATGAGGGAGAGAGTGAATCTGCGGTATGTCGAATACCAGGTGAAACACCAAATCCTTGGGGTAACTGCAGGTCTGTGTCCTTGCTGTTGCTTTGCTCATGCTTGAGTGCTTGGTGGTGGTGCCAATGCTTATTTTTGTCAGTGGGGGGGGGGGGAGGTGGGATTGTTGCTCGCTGCCACTTTTGATTGGGAGGGGGAGCTGGGGGGGGGACTTTGGGGTTCTAACATTTAACTATAGTTCATTCTTTGGGGCACTCCTCTGTTTTTGTGGATGGTTGTGAATAAAAAGCATTTCAAGATGTAGATTGTATACATTTCTCTGTCATTAAATTGTACTTTTGAACCTTTGAACATCACATCCCTGCACTTATATTCTATACCTCTAGCAATGAATGCCAACATTGCATTTGCCTTCTTCACCACCAACTCAACCTGAAGGTTAACTTTTAGGGTATCCTGCACATGGACTCCCAAGTCCCTTTGCATCTCTGCATTTTGAATTCTCTTCCCATTTAAATAATAGTCTGCCCATATATTTCTTCCACCAAAGTGTATAACCATACACTTTCCAACATTGTATTTTATTTGCCATTTCTTTGCCAATTCCCCTAAACTATCTAAGTCTCTCTGCAGGCTCTCTATTTCCCCAACAATACCCGCTCCTCCACCTATCTTTGTATCATCGGCAAGTTTAGCCACAAACCCATTAATCCCATAGTCCAAATCATTGACATACATCGTAAAAAGCAGCGGTCCCACCACTGACCCCAGTGGAACTCCACTGGTAACCAGCAGCCAGCCAGAATAGGATCCCTTTATTCCCACTCTCCATTTTCTGCCAATCAGCCAATGCTCCACCCATGCTAGTAACACCCCTGTAATTCCATGGGATCTTATCTTGCTAAGCAGCCTTATCTGCAGCACCTTGTCAAAGGCCTTCTGAAAATCCAAGTACACCACATCTACTACATCTCCTTTGTCTACCCTGCTTGTAATTTTCTCAAAAAATTGCAGTAGGTTAGTCAGGCAGGATTTTCCTTTCAGGAAACCATGCTGGCTTTGACCCAGCTTGTTATGTGCCTCCAGGTACTCCGTAATCTCATCCCTAACAATCGATTCCAACAAACTGCCAACCACTGATGTCAGACTAACAGGTCTATAGTTTCCTTTCTGCTGCCTCCCACCCTTCTTAAACAGCAGAGTAACATTTGCAATTTTCCAGTCATCCGGTACAATGTCAGAATCTATCGATTCTTGAAAGATCATTGTAAATGCCTCCGCAATCTCTTCAGTTACTTCCTTCAGAACCCAAGGGTGCATTCCATCAGGTCCAGGAGATTTATCCACCCTCAGACCATTAAGCTTCTTGAGCACCTTCTCAGTCATAATTTTCACTGCACACAATTCACTTCCCTGACACTCTTGAATGTCCAGCATACTGCAGATGTCTTCCACTGTGAAGACTGATGCAAAATACGCATTCAGTTCCTGTGCCATCTCCGTGTCTCATTACAATATCTCCAGCATCATTTTCTACTGGTCCTATATCTACCCTCAACTCTCTTTTATCCTTGATATACTTAAAAAATGTTTTAGTATGTTCTTTGATATTAGTTGCCAGCTTCCTTTCATAATTAATCTTTTCCTTCCTAATAACCTTCATAGTTTCCTTCTGCAAGATTTTAAAAGCTTCCCAATCCTCTATCTTCCCACTAGCTTTGACTTCCTTGTATGCCCTTCCTTTTGCTTTTACTTTGGATCTGACTTCTCTTGTCAGCCACGGTGGTGTCCTTCTTCCATTCGAAAATTTCTTCTTAATTGGAATATATCTGTCTTGCACTTCCCTCAGTTTTCACAGAAACTCCAGTCATTGCTGCTCTGCTGTCCTTCCTGCTAGTGTCTCTTTCCAGACAACTTGGCCAGTTCTCCTCTCGTGCCATTGTAATTTCCTTTATTCCATTGAAATAGCAACACATTGGAATTTAGTTTCTGCTTCTCAAATTTCAAAGTGATCTCGATCATATTTTGATTACTGTTCCCTAAGGGTTCCTTAGCCTTAAGCTCTCTTATCACTACCGGATCATTGCGCACACCCAATCCACCACAGCTGATTCCCTAATGGGGGTCAACAACAAGTTGTTTCAAAAACCATCCCTTCAACATTTTACAAATTCGCTCTTTTGAGGTCCAGTAGTGGCCTGGTTTTCCCAATCCACTTTCATGTTAAAATCCCCAATGATTATCATGAGATTGCCATTGTATCTCCTGCTGTAATTTGACTAGGTTAATCATAAATCAATCTATCCTTTTTATGTACAATTATACTATTTTGATTTTACAATATTCAACTGTTTCTTAAAGAACTCCAAACTTTTATTCTTCAAAGCCTTAATCAGAAATCTATTTCAAACCAAATCTCATGTATATGCTTCTGATCTGTAAAATGTGATTGTGTGGCTTAATTTTAGCTTCCATTCCATGGAAACCCTCTGACTGATATGGTTTGATTCTAAATCTAAACCAAATTCTAAGTATGCTTTTGGTTTTATCGCTCATTCTTGGAATAGGATTCTGTCATCATTCTATGTTAATATGTAACTAAGAACAATATGCCCATTGTTAAGGATTGAGATAGAGAATTACAACTCAAAGTAATTGTTGAAAAAGCAGCTGAACAAATATAAATGCAGGCCAGTGAAGCAAACATTTGGATGTTTAAATTACCTGAGGAAGAAAGTTGAAATAGGCACAAACTGGACTTCCACCAGTTTCTATCATCTAAGTCACTTTCATCACATTTTTTCCTTATTCTTATGTTTGATCTAAACAACAACCGAACCATTTGACCATGTCTAAATGCTGTGTTGAGTTTAGTTGCCACATGATTAGTGTTGAGTTGCTGCCACATGATTAGTTGATTAGATACTTTCATTAACAAGCAGGTATAGTGGTATGCCTAATAAAGTGGCCACGGAGTGTAGATGATAAATAGCAATGGGTCCAGTACTGAGCCCTGGGTAACACCACCAGTCACAGGTCTGCAATCTAAAGAATAACCTTCTAGAATCACATTCTGCTTTCTACTATTAAGCCAATTCTGTATCTAATTAGTTAGCTGTCCCTGGATTCCATGTGATCTAACTTCCATAATTCCCTACCATGCAGAACCTTATCAAATGCCATACTAAAGTGCACATAGATCACATGCCCTCATCAACTTACTTAATTTTTTCTTCAAAAACTCCCATCAAATTCACAAGATATGATCTTCCACACACAAACCTGTGCTGACTAGTCCTAATCAATCCATCTTTCCAAATGCTTTTATATCTTATCTCTCAAAATGCCTACCAGTAACTTCCCAATCACAGATTACTGGTATATAGTTCCCATCTTTTTTGTAGAGTCACAGAGATATCAGCACATGTCCAACGAGTCCATGCCAACCACGGTGTCTACTAAGCTGGTCAAAATTCCCTGTGTTTGTCCCATATCCCTCTTAAGTCCTGCCCTAAATGCTTTGCAAATGGTACTACTGAACCTGCTTCAATTATTTCCCTAGGCAGCCCATTCCATATGCTCACCACATCCACATGAAAAATGCCCCTCATGACCCTTTTAAATCTTTCCCCTCTTACCCTAAAGCTATGCTGGGTCCTCTATCCTGGGGAAAGGACTTATTGTCCAACTTACCTTTGCTTCTCATAATTTGAAACATTTCTATAAGTGTTTGCAGTTCTGCTTTACTAAAGGCCCAACATTGGCCACACTCCCAGACATCTAGTCATTGAATATACTCTGAGATTGTGAGATGGTTGTACTATTGTGGAGTCAAGATACATGGGAACAAGTAGGGAAACGGAGTTTGCTCCTACCAAACAGCTAAACAGGCTCTTAGAACAGTTTTACACACAGAATGCTGGAGGAACCCAGCAGATCAGGCAGCACTTATGGAAATTAATAGATAGGCGATGTTTTGGGCCAAGAACCACCTTTTAGGACTGAGAAGGAAAGGTGAAGATGCCAGAATAAAAAGGTGTGGGGAGGGGAAGGAAGGTAACTGGAAGGCAACAGGTGAAGCCAGGTTGGTGAGAAAGGTCAAGAACTGGAGAAGAAGTTATCTAATAGGAGAGGAGAATGGACCATAGGAGAAAAGAGAGGAGGGGGGAACCCGGGGTGGAGACGTGAGCAGGGGGAATCATAGGGAGGTGAGAAGAGGTAAAAGGTTAGAGTGGGGAATAGAGGTGGGAGGGGTGGAATTTTTTTTATCGGAAGAAAAAATCAATATTGATGTCTTCAGTTTGGAGGCTATCCAGACAGAATATAAAGTATGGTTCCCCCACCCTGTGCCAAGAAAAGGCCAAGAACTGACATATTGCAATGGGAATGGGAATAAGAATTAAAATGTTTGGCCACAGGGAAGTCCTGTTTGGACAGATGGTGGAGAGGTACTTGACGATGCAGTCACCCAGTTTACGATGGATCACACCAGTGTAGATGAGGCCGCATAGGGAGCACCAGACACAATAGACGGCCCCAGCAAATTTGCAGGTGAAGTGTTGCCTCACCTTTTAAATCTTTCCCCTCATGCCCCCTTGCTTTGTTGTTCCCTTTCCTGGGAAAAAGACTTATATTTACCTCTCATAATTTTAAACTTTTCCATAAGGTTAACCCTTATAGTATTTCACAGCTCGGCTTTCATAGAGACTCAAGATTGGCCACGCTCCAAGACATATAGTCAGAATCAGAATCAGGTTTATTATCACCGGCATGTGTCATGAAAGTTGTTAACTTAGCAGCAGCAGTTCAATGCAATACATAATATGCATAATGGCATTGCACACCAATGGTTTAAAAAGGAGAGGAATTTTTCAATGGTCTTTTAAATCAAAGCAAGAGGCGGAGATAGAAGAAGTAAAGGCATCTTGCAGAGAAGCTGTTTTTTTTAACTGATCAGGGAAAACTGGCAAGACTGCGCAGGCACGTGACATAGTGCGCTAAAGGTTTAAGAAAAAGACCGCCATTTACAACGGCCATTGTTGTAGTGGCCATCGTCGGAATTGACTGAGGCAGAGTGGGACGGCTTTGGCTCAACAGGCTTCGGTGAGAACAGGCAGTGGCGAGGTTTGAATGGGGCATGACTGCGCAAGCGCGTGAAATTCATCCCGTGAGGCAGCGGGAGAATTTTAAAAGCGAGCAGAGGCTGAGGACAAGCTTCACTCCACGTGAGGTCAGGCGGGGTAAATTTCTTTAATTAATCCACTTAGCTTAGGAGTAGGTAATGGAGGCAGCAGTTAGGGCAGTCAAGTGCTCTGTTTGCAAGAGGAAGGGTGAGCAGCCGGATGACATGGTCCATGTATGGACCAATGACATGGGTAGGAAGAATGGGGACGTCCTGAAAGATGAGTTTAGGGAATTAGGCATCCAGGTTAAAGGACAGGACCTCCAGGATAGCAATCTCAGGATTGCTACCAGTGCCACGTGCAGGTGGGTTTAGAAATAGTAAGATAGCGCAGATCAACACGTGGCTGAAGACATGTTGCAGGAGGGAGAGCTTCAGATTTATAGATAATTGGGCAGTTTTCCAGGGATGGTGAGACCAGTTCCGGTGGGAAGGTTTACATCTGAACTGGAGGGGGACAAATATTCTTGCAGATAGGTTTGCTAGAGAAGCTCCAGTGGATTTAAACTAGATACAAGGGGGGAGGAGAACCAAACTGTAGGAACAGATGTATGGAAGAAGGAAGAAAAAGAAGATAGTAAAGTTGTTTGCATGGTTTGAGATAAACAGAGAGGAAGAGGTGGAGAATTTCTTAAATGCATTTATTTTAATGCTAGGAGCATTGTAAGAAAGGTGGATGAGCTTAGAGCATGGATTGATACCTGGAAATATGATGTTGTAGCTATTAGTGAAACATGGTTGCAGGAGGGGTGTGATTGGCAACTAAATATTCCTGGATTTCGTTGCTTCAGGTGTGCTAGAAATGGAGGGACAAGAGGGGGAGATGTTGCGTTGCTTATCAGAGAAAATATTACAGCAGTGCTCTGGCAGGATGGATTAGAGGGCTTGTATAGGGAGGCTATTTGGGTGGAATTGAGGAATGGGAAAGGTGTAGTAACACTTATAGGGGTGTATTATAGAGCACCTAATGGAGAGTGAGAATTGGAGGAGCAAATTTGTAAGGAGATAGCAGATATTTGTAGTAAGCACAGGGTTGTGATTGTGGGAGATTTTAATTTTCCACACAGACTGGGAAGCTCATATTGTAAAAGGCATGGATGGTTTGGAGTTTGTAAAATGTGTGCTGGGTAGTTTTTTGCAGCAATACATAGATGTACCAACTAGAGAAGGAGCAGTGTTGGTTAGGGAATGAGACAGGTCAGGTGACGGAGGTATGTGTTGGGGAGCATTTCGGGTCCAGTGATCACAATGCCATTAATTTCAATATAGTTATGGAGAAGGATAGGACTGGACCCAGGATTGAGATTTTTGATTGGAGAAAGGTTAACTTTGAGGCGAAGAGAAAGGATTTAGAAGGAGTGGATTGGGACAATTTGTTTTATGGAAAGGATGTAATAGAGAAATGGAGGTCATTTAAAGCTGAAATTTTGAGGGTACAGAATCTTTATGTTCCTGTTAGATTGAAAAGAAAGGTTAAAAGTTTGAGAGAGCCATGGTTTTCAAGGGATATTGGAAACTTGGTTTGGAAAAAGAGAGAGATCTACAATAAAAATAGGCAGCATGGAGTAAATGAGGTGCTCAAGGAATATAAAGAACGTAAAAACAATCTTAAAAAAGTAATTAGAAAAGCTAAAAGAAGATACGAGGTTGCTTTGGCAAGTAAGGTGAAAATAAATGCAAAGGGTTTCTACAGTTATATTACTAACAAAAGGATAGTGAGGGATAAAATCGATCCCTCAGAGAATCAGAGTGGACAGCTATGTGTGGAGCCAAAAGAGATGGGGGAGATTTTGAACAATTTCTTTTCTTCGGTATTCACTAAGGAGAATAATATTGAATTGTGTAAGGTAAGGGAAACAAGTAGGGAAGTTATGGAAACTGTGACGATTAAAGAGGAGGAAGAACTGGCGTTTTTAAGGAACATAAAAGTGGATAAAAAAATCTCTGGGTCCTGACAGGATATTCCCTAGGACCTTGAGGGAAGTTAGTATAGAATTAGCAGGAGCTCTGACAGAAATATTTCAAATGTCATTAGAAACAGGGATGGTACCAGAGAATTGGCATATTTCTCATGTTGTTCCATTGTTTAAAAAGGGTTCTAAGAGTAAACCTAGCAACTACAGGCCTGTCGGTTTGACGTCATTGGTGGGTAAATTAATGGAAAGTATTCTTAGAGATGGCATATATAATCATCTGGATAGACAGGGTCTGCTTAGGAATAGTCAATGTGGATTTGTGTGTGGAAGGTCATGTTTGACAAATCTTATTGAATTTTTTGAAGAGGTTACAAGGAAAGTTGACGAGGGTAAAGCAGTGAATGTTGTCTATATGGATTTCAGTAAGGCGTTTGACAAGATATATGGACAGGAAAGAAATGGAGGGTTACGGACTGAGTGCAGGTAGGTGGGACTAGGTGAGGGTAAGCATTCGGCATGGACTAGAAGGGCTGAGATGGCCTGTTTCTGTGCTGTAATTGTTATACAGTTATACGATTATAATATATTGAATATATTCTGAGATTATAAGATTTTGGACTATTGAGGAGTCAAGCTACATGGCAAAAGGTACCATATAACTATATAACAATTACAGCACAGAAACAGGCCATCTCGGCCCTTCTAGTCCGTGCCAAACACTTACTCTCACCTAGTCCCACAGACCCGCACTCAGCCCGTAACCCTCCATTCCTTTCCTATCCATATACCTATCCAATTTTGCTTTAAATAACAATACCGAACCTGCCTCTACCACTTCTACTGGAAGCTCATTCCACAAAGCTACAACTCTCTGAGTAAAGAAACTCTCCCTCATGTTACCCTTAAACTTTTGCCCCCTAAGTCACAACTCATGTCCTCTTGTTTGAATCTCTCCTACTCTCAATGGAAAAAGCCTATACATGTCAACTCTATCTATCCCCCTCATAATTTTAAATACCTCTATCAAGTCCCCCCTCAACCTTCTACGCTCCAAAGAATAAAGACCTAACTTGTTCAATCTTTCCCGTAACATAGGTACCCAGGTAACATTCTGGTAAATCTTCTCTGTACTCTCTCTATTTTGTTGTCATCTTTCCTATAATTCAGTGACCAGAACTGTACACAATACTCCAAATTTGGCCTTACCAATTCATTGTACAATTTTAACATTACATCACAACTCCTATACTCAATGCTCTGATTTATAAAGGCCAACATACCAAAAGCTTTCTTCACCATCCTATCCACATGAGATTCCACCTTCAGGGAACTTATGCACCATTATTCCTAGATCACTCTGTTCTACTGCATTCTTCAATGCCCTACCATTTACCATGTATGTCCTATTTGGATTATTCCTACCAAAATGTAGCACCTCACACTTATCAGCATTAAACTCCATCTGCCATCGTTCAGCCCACTCTTCTAACTGGCCTAAATCTCTCTGCAAACTTTGAAAACCTACTTCATTATCCACAACGCCACCTACCTTAGTATCATCTGCATACTTACTAATCCAATTTACCAACCCATCATCCAGATCATTAATGTATATGACAAACAACATTGGACCCAGTACAGATCCCTGAGGCACACCACTAGTCTACGGCCTCCAACCTGACAAACAGTTATCCACCACTACTCTCTGGCATCTCCCATTCAGCCACTGTTGAATCCATTTTACTACTTTAATATTAATACCTAACGATTGAACCTTCCTAACTAAACTTCCGTGCGGAACCTTGTCAAAGGCCTTACTGAAGTCCATATAGACAACATTCACTGCTTTACCCTCGACAACTTTCCTCATAACCTCTTCAAAAAGTTCAATACGATTTGTCAAACATGACCTTCCACGCACAAATCCATGTTGACTGTTCCTAATCAGACCCTGTCTATCCAGATAATTATATATACCATATCTAAGAATACTTTCCATTAATTTACCCACCACTGACGTCAAACTGACAGGCCTGTAGTTGCTAGGTTTACTCTTAGAACCCTTTTTAAACAATGGAACCACATGAGCAATACGCCAATCCTCTGGTACCATCCCTGTTTCTAATGACATTTGAAATATTTCTGTCAGAGCCCCTGCTACTTCTACACTAACTTCCTTCAAGGTCCTAGGGAATATCCTGTCAGGACCCAGAGATTTTTTAAATCCACTTTTATATTCCTTAAAAGCGCCAGTACTTCCTCCTCTTTAATTGTCATAGTTTCCATAACTTCCCTACTTGTTTCCCTTACCTTACACAATTCAATATCCTTCACTTTAGTGAATATCAAAGAAAAGAAATCGTTCAAAATCTCCCCCATCTCTTTCGGCTCCACACATAGCTGTTCACTCAGATCCTCTAAGGGACCAATTTTATCCCTCACTATCCTTTTTCTATTAATATAACTGTAGAAACCCTTTGGATTTATTTTCACTTTATTTGCCAAAGCAACCTCGTATCTTCTTTTAGCTTTTCTAATTTCTTTCTTAAGATTCATCTGACATTCTTTATATTCCTCGAGCACCTCATTTACTCCATGCTGCCTATATTTATTGTAGATATCTCTCTTTTTCCGAACCAAGTTTCCAATATCCCTTGAAAACCGTGGCTTTCTCAAACTTTTAACCTTTCCTTTCAATTTAACAGGAACATAAAGTTTCTGTACCCTCAAAATTTCACCTTTATATGACTGCCATTTCTCTGTTACATCCTTCTCATCAAACAAATTGTCCCAATCCACTCCTTCTAAAATCCTTTCGCATCGCCTCAAAGTTAGCCTTTCTCCAATCAAAAATCTCAACCCCGGGTCCAGTCCTATCCTTCTCCATAATTATATTGAAACTAATGGCATTGTGATCACTGGACCCAAAGTGCTCCCGGACACATACGTCTGTCACCTGACCTATTTCATTCCCTAAAAGAAGAGCCAACACTGCCCCTTCTCTAGTTGGTACCTCTATATATTGCTGCAAAAAACTATCCTGCACACATTTTACAAACTCCAAACCATCCATGCCTTTTACAATATGAGCTTCCCAGTCTATGTGTGGAAAATTAAAATCTCCCACAATCACAACCCTGTGCTTACTACAAATATCTGCTATCTCCTTGCAAATTTGCTCCTCCAATTCTCACTCCACATTAGGTGGTCTATAATACACCCCTATAAGTGTTACTACACCTTTCCTATTCCTCAGTTCCACCCAAATAGTCTCCGTAGACGAGCCCTCTAATCTATCCTGCCAGAGCACCGCTGTAATATTTTCTCTGACAAGCAACGCAACACCTTCCCCTCTTGTCCCTCCGATTCTATCACACCTGAAGCAACGAAATCCAGGAATATTTAGTTGCCAATCTCACCCCTCCTACAACCATGTTTTACTAATAGCTACAACATCATATTTCCAGGTATCATAAGAACATAAGAACATAAGAGATAGGAGCAGGAGTAGGCCAATCGGCCCCTCAAGCCTGCTCCGCCATTCAACAAGATCATGGCTGATCCAATCTTAACTCTAGTTTTCACCGAATCCCACAAGGCAACAGTGCCAACCAACAGGGCACCATGCCGCCCATTTTATTTTATTATTCATCCCGCCCAAACCCATGTGATCACCCGGGGAAAAAAAACCGAGTTGCCAATTGAGGAGAAAAAATCTGGAAAATTCCTCTCCGACCCATCCAGGCTATCGAAAACTGGTCCAGGAGATCACATGGCTGATCTAAACCTAGCCTCATGTCCACTTACCTGCTTGCTCACCGTATCCCCTAATGCCATTTTTATCCAGGAAAATGTCTATCTCCGTTTTGAATTTATTGAGTGTAGTAGCTTCCACAGCTCTCTGGGGCAGTAAATTCCACAGCCCCACTACCCTCTGAGTGAAGAAATTTCTCCGCATCTCAGTCCTGGAACGGCATCCCCTTATTTTAAGATTATGCCCCCTAGTCCTAGTTTCACCCATCATTGGGAACATTCTTCCCACATCCACCCAATCAAGCCCCTTCACAATCTTATATGTTTCAATAAGATCGCCTCTCATTCTTCGGAACTCCAATGAGTAGAGTCCCAATCTACTCAACCTCTCATCATACATCAACCCACCCATCCCCGGAATTAACCTAGTGAACCTTCTCTGCACTGCCTCTAGAGCCAGTATGTCCTTTCTTAAATATGGACACCAGAACTGCACGCAGTACTCCAGGTGTGGTCTCACCAATACCCGGTACAACTGCAGTAAGACCTCCCTGTTCTTATACTCCAGCCCCCTAGCAATAAAAGCCAGCATTCCATTGGCCTTCTTGACCACCTGCTGCACTTGCATACTAACTTTTTGTGTTTCCTGCACCAGGACCCCCAGATCCCTTTGCACAGAAACACTTTCCAGTTTCTCTCCATTTAGATAATAACTTGCTCTATTATTTTTCCTGCCAAAGTGCAAGACCTCACACTTGTCAGTATTATATTTCATCTGCCAAATGTCTGCCCAATCACTCAGCCTATCTATGTCCCCCTGCAGGGTTTCAATGTCCTCCGCACTCATTACACTCCCTCCCATCTTTGTGTCATCAGCAAACTTCGATACATTGCACTTAGTCCCTTTCTCCAAATCATTAATATAGATTGTAAAGAGTTGGGGTCCCAACACCGACCCCTGTGGAACACCACTAGTCACCAACTGCCAGTCTGAGAATAAACCATTTATCCCAACTCTCTGTTTTCTGTTAGAAAGCCAATCCTCCACCCATGCCAGAATATTATCCCCAATCCCATGATTTTTTACTTTAAGTAATAATCTTTGGTGTGGCACCTTGTCAAATGCCTTTTGGAAGTCCAAATACACCACATCCACTGGTTCCCCTTTATCTACCCTATATGTTATGTCCTCAAAGAACTCCAACAAATTTGTCAAACATGACTTCCCTTTTGTAAAGCCATGCTGACTTTGTCCTATTAAGCTATGTTTATCCAAATGCCCTGTTACTGTTTCCTTAATTATCGATTCCAACATTTTGCCAACCACAGATGTTAGGCTAACTGGCCTATAATTCCCAGCCTTCTGTCTATTACCCTTTTTAAATAAAGGAGTTACATTAGCATTTTTCCAATCTGCCGGGACCATTGCCGAGTCCAGCGAGTTTTGAAAAATTATCACTAATGCATCCACAATCCCGACCGCCACTTCCCTTAAGACCCTAGGATGCAAGCTATCCAGTCCAGGGGATTTATCCACCTTCAGTCCCATTAATTTATCAAGTACCATTTCCTTGGTGATTTGAATCGTAGTTAGCTTCTCTCCCCCTAGAGCCCCCTGTTTATCCAGTGTTGGGATATTTTGAGTGTCCTCTACTGTAAAAACTGATACAAAATATTTGTTCAGCGTTTCCGCCATCTCCATGTCCCCTACCATTAATTTCCCGGTCTCATCTTCTAGGGGACCAACATTTACTTTAGCCACCATTTTTCTTTTTATGTAACTATAAAAACTCTTACTATCTGCTTTTATGTTTTTCGCCAATTTACTTTCATAATCTATCTTCCCCTTCTTAATCAATCTTTTTGTTATTTGCTGCTGATCTTTAAAAGCTTCTCAATCTTCAATATTCCCACTAGATTTAGCTACCTTATATAACTTTCTTTTTAGTCGTATACTTTGCTTTATTTCTTTACTTAGCCACGGATAACTATTTTTTCTTTTACACCCTTTTTTCTTCAGTGGAATATATTTTTCTTGATAGTTGTAAAATAACTCCTTAAATATACACCACTGATCAAGTACCGATCTACCCTTTAATCTATTTTCCCAATCCATCTTAAGCAATTCCGCTCTCATACCATCATAGTCTCCTTTATTTAAGCTCAGTACGCTTGTTTGAGATCCAACCCTCTCATCCTCTAATTGAATATGGAATTCGACCATGTTATGGTCACTCATTCCAAGGGGATCCTTTACTAGGACATTTTTTATTAGTCCTGTCTCATTACACAGGACCAGATCTAAGACTGCTTGCCCCCTTGTCGGCTCAGTAACGTATTGTTCAAGGAACCCATCCCGAATACACTCAATAAACTCTTCTTCAAGGCTGCCGTGTCCGACTTGATTAGTCCAGTCAATATGAAAGTTAAAATCCCCCATAATTATAGCTGTTCCCTTATTACAAGCCCCAACTATTTCCTGATTTATGCTCCGACCAACTGAGTTACAGCTGTTTGGAGGCCTATAGACTACTTCCACCACTGCTTTTTTCCCTTTACTATTTCTTATTTCTACCCAAATTGTTTCGTTATCCTGATCCTTTGAGCCAATATCATTTCGCTTTATTGCAGTGATTTCTTGCTTTATTAACATAGCCACCCCACCTCCTTTTCCTTCTTGCCTGTCTCTCCTAATTGTCCAATACCCTTGTATGTTTAATTCCCAGTCCTGGTCACCCTGCAGCCATGTTTCCGTAATTGCCACAATATCATAACCATAAGTAATTATTTGTACCGTTAACTCATCAATTTTATTCCTAATACTACGTGCATTCAAATAAAGGACTTTCAAATATGTTTGACACTTATTTCCTACCTTTTCCTTTTGTATAACTTTACGCTTATCTCCGTACATTCTTTCCCCTCCTGACACACTCTGTCTTTTTATTCCTCCACTTTTACCTACATCCATTACCTTCTCCATTGTCTTTTTAATTATTTGCTCTCTAGGATCCTCCCCCCCACTAGTTAGTTTAAAGACCTCTCTGCAGCCCTAGTTATATGATTCGCCAGGACACTAATCCCAGCCCGGTTCAGGTGAAGCCCGTCCCTCCGGAACAGTTCTCTCCTGTCCCAGTACTGGTGCCAGTGTCCCAAGAAGCAAAACCCACTTCTCCCACACCAGTCTTTGTGCCACGCGTTTAACTTCCTAATTTTATTTAACCTAGCCAAATTTGCTCGTGGCTCAGGTAATAATCCAGAGATTATTACCCTTGAGGTTCTGTTTTTTAATTTGACCCCTAGCTGCTCATATTCCTGTAACAGAACCTTCTTCCTTGTCCTATCTATGTCATTAGTACTGACGTGTACTAAGACAACTGGATCCTCCCCCTCCCACTGCAAGTTTCTCTCCAGCCCAGAAGAGATGTCCTTAACCCTGGCACCAGGCAGGCAACATAGCCTTCGGGACTCTCGCTCTCGGTTGCAGAGAACCCTATCTATCCCCCTGACGATACTGTCCCCTATTACTACAACATTTCTATTGACTCCACCCTCTGGAATGGCTCTCCACTCCACGGTGCTATGGGCAGGTTGCTCATCCTCCCCACAGTCCCCGCTCCTGCCCTCACAGGGAGTTAAAGCCTCGAATCTGTTGGACAAGAGCAAGGCCTGCATCTCCTCCAGCCCTACCTCCTGGATTCCCCTACTTGCCTCACTCATAGCCACACCATCCTGTGCTTGACTGCAATCTACATTAGTTAATCTATTAGGTGTGGCTATCTCCTGGTACACAGAGTCCAGGTAACCCTCCCCCTCCCTGATGTGTCACAGTGTCTGAAGCTTGGACTGCAGCTCATCAATATGAAGCTGGAGTTCCTCGAGCAACAAACACTTGCTGCAAATGTAGTCGCCATGTCCCTCAATGGGGTCTACCGGTTCTCACATCTCGCAGCAGTAACACATCACCTGCTCCATGCTATATAGTTAATTTAATGTACTAGTATTAGTTATGCAAGAACCCTTTGCCCCAATACAGCTAACTATCACACTATTTAACAATACTTTTAAAGTTATAAGTGTAAAAGGAAGCAGGACTACTTACCAATACTTACCAAGCAACTAGCTGTGAGAGCTCTGCAGCTCCGGTCTTCCTCGCCTCACCCGGTTCTGCCGAAGCCCATTGAGCCAAAGCCCTTGGGCCTCCACTCTACTCCCGGCTCACTCCACTGCCCACAATGACGCAGTATCAATCCATGCTCTAAGCTCATCCACCTTTCTTACAATGCTCTTAGCATTAAATTAAGTGCATTTAAGAAATTCTCCACCTATTCCTCTCTGTTTATCTCTAACAGTACAAAGAACTTTATTGTCTTCTTTTTCTTCCTTCTCCCATACATCTGTTCCTACACTTTGGTTCCCCTCTCCCCTCATAACTAGTTTAAATCCACTGCAGCCTCTCTAGCAAACCTACCTGCAAGAATATTTGTCCAGTTCTGATCTGGAAGGGGAAATGGGAAATGGGGTACAAAAATGGGTTTTGCCATTGTTTGATCTGCTATGTTCCTACCAAACAACTGAACAGCTCTTAGAACTTTTTGCTGTACCCCACTATTATTTCTCTTGTTCTTAGGTTCTTATTACACATCAAACATAATGAAGAATGAATGAAGAATGAGGACCATGTAAGAAAGCTGTTAGTGGTAAAACCAATTATTGTAACCTACATAACACACACAAAATGCTGGAGGAACTCAGCAGGCCATGCAGCATCTATGGAAAAAAGTACAGTTGACGTTTTGTGCTGAGACCCCAATGGCAGAACTGGAGAAAATAAGATGAAGAGTAGATTTAAAAGATGGGGGAGGAGAGAGAAACACAAGGAGATATTTGAAACCTGGAGGGGGAGAGATGAAGTAAACAGCTGAGAAGTTGATTGGTAGGGGGTCTGAGTAAGCACATGGTTGAAGAGTCAGAGAGCAGCAGGAATCACAGAGAGAGAGGGTTTCACTGAACTCCTGTCAAAGGGAAGATTTAAACTTCTTAAGGGTAGGCATCCCTGGAAGAGACTTTGCAGTGTAGTAATCTACACTTACAGATACTTACAGTGTAAGTATCTGGGAGTACAGTTAGACGAGAAGCTAGACTGGACTGCCAACACAGATGCCTTGTGCAGGAAGGCACAGAGTCGACTGTACTTACTTAGAAGGTTGGCGTCATTCAATGTCTGTAGTGAGATGCTGAAGATGTTCTATAGGTCAGTTGTGGAGAGCGCCCTCTTCTTTGTGGTGGCGTGTTGGGGAGGAAGCATTAAGAAGAGGGACGCCTCACGTCTTAATAAGCTGGTAAGGAAGGCGGGCTCTGTCGTGGGCAAAGTACTGGAGAGTTTAACATCGGTAGCTGAGCAAAGGGCGCTGAGTAGGCTACGGTCAATTATGGAAAACTCTGAACATCCTCTACATAGCACCATCCAGAGACAGAGAAGCAGTTTCAGCGACAGGTTACTATCGATGCAATGCTCCTCAGACAGGATGAAGAGGTCAATACTCCCCAATGCCATTAGGCTTTACAATTCAACCGCCAGGACTTAAGAACTTTTTAAAAGCTATTATTAATGCTTTTTGAGATAGTGATTTAGATGCATATCATATTTTTTACTGAGTTAAGTATTGTATGTAATTAGTTTTGCTACAACAAGTGTATGGGACATTGGAAAAAAAAAGTTGAATTTCCCCATGGGGATGAATAAAGTATCTATCTATCTATCTATCAAATCACAAACAAGAGAAAATCTGCAGATGCTGGAAATCCATGCAACACACTCACGACTATTCTTGAGAAGGTGGTGTTGACTTAAAATGCTAAACATGCTGTGAAGATGGAGCACCCATTAGGTAAGCAATCTCAGGACATTTTTGACACAGAGACAAAACACCTGTCGTTATTTCCAAGAGAATAATGCGTAACATGGAGAGGGATCTCCATGCACCTGCTTTCTCGTAGCAGAGTTTGCTGGTTTCGGAGATGCTAACAGATAAACCCTGATGAGTCTTTACATCTTATTGGAAGTGCATGGACTTTGAACATATAATACTGTAAAGGAGGTGAATCCTTGATGAGCAAAGTATTTTGTTGTGTGAAGACACAGATGTTACACAATAGAGACAAGACACAAGAGACTACAGATGGTGGACCCAGAGCAAAAAACAATCTGCTGGAGGCATTATAGGTGATCATCTTATAGTATAGACTCTGAGTTACTTTCTTTCCCACAAATGGCTTCATCCTTTCCTATCTACTCAATTGAAATTCTTCATTTTTTAAAGATC
This sequence comes from Hemitrygon akajei, assembly GCF_048418815.1. Classification (NCBI taxonomy): domain Eukaryota; kingdom Metazoa; phylum Chordata; class Chondrichthyes; order Myliobatiformes; family Dasyatidae; genus Hemitrygon; species Hemitrygon akajei. The sequence goes on from NC_133130.1 coordinate 34,640,365, forward strand.
CTTTCAGGTCACGTTTGTCATAGAAAAAAATAAGGTAGGTCTGTTAAATCCTCCATGATAATTCTTTTTTCTCAAGTCTGGTTTCTTTCAGTTTTCCAGTTTGTCCAGTGCATCTATGGGCTGAATCTTGTTGGTAAATGCAAGCAGTTTGGCAGTAACCAGTCTGAATTTACGCAGGTAATTGGGATCAAAAGTGAGACAGTCGCACAGAAATCTGAAGATGGGAGTTCTCCAACTTAATGACAAACTTTGATGGTATATCTGATATTGGACCCAGTAAAAGAACTACAAATATTTTCATTTCAATGGAGATTTTATAGCTATTCTGGAAAAAGACTAAAAATACTTTTTGAAAATTATTTATATTTGTAGCATTGTTCTTAAATATTCAAAATTTAAAAATTTCAAGTTGTGTTTACATTCCTTGGTAAAATCCAGTTCAACACCTCCTCTATAGTATAGATTTCAAATTTTCAGATAGATAAAGTCTATATGCTATTCTAAGGGTCTGTAAAAATTCAATATAATTTCCATAAGACCACTATAAGATACAGGAGCAGAATTAGGCCATTTGGGACCTTTGGGACTGCTCTGCCATTCCATCATGGTTGATGGTTGATCCATTTTCTTCTAATCTCTTGCCCTCTAACTGTAAACCTTTATGCCAAGACTAATCAAGAGTCTATCAACTTCTACCTTAAATATTCTCAGTGTCTCGGTCTCCACAGATGCATGTGGCAATGAATCCCACAGATTCACAACACTCTGGCTAATGAAATTCCTCCTTAACTCCATTCTAAATGGACGTCCCTCTCTTCTGCAGCTGTGCTGTCTGGTCTCTGACTCCCCCACCATAGGAAACATCTTCTCAACATACACTTTATCAAACCTTTTCACTATTCAATAGGTTTCAATTAGATCATCCCTCATTCTCCTGAATTCCAGTGAGTACAGGCTGAGAGCCATCAAAGGCTTTACATATGATGAGCCTTTCAATCTTGGAGTCATTTTCGTGAACCTCCTTTGCACCCTATCCAATGTCTACACATCCTTTCTCAGAGAAGAGGCCCAAAGTTACTCACAATATTCCACTTGAGGCCTCACCAGTGCCTTAAAAAGCCTGAAAATGATATTCTTGCTTTTATATTCTAGTCCTCCTGATATTAATGAATATATGCATTTGTCTTCCTCTCCAGCGATTCAATGTACAAATTAACCTTCAGGGTATCCTGCATGAGGATTCCTAAGTCCCTTTGTACATCAGATGTTTAAATCATCTCTCCATTTAGAAAATAATTTTCACTTTTATTTCTTCTACTGAAGTGCATGACTATATACTTCCCAACACTATATTCCATTTGCCACTTCTTTGCCCATTCTCCTAATCTGTTCTTCTGCAGCCTCTCTGCTTCTACAAATCTACTTGCCCCTCTACCTATCCTCATATTGCCTATAAACATACACCTGTGGAACAACTCAAGTCACTGACAGCCAATCCAAAAAGGATCCCTTTATTCCCACATTTTTCCTCCTGCCAAATAGCCAATGCTCTATATATGCTGGTATCTTTATTGTAATACCATGGATTCTTAAACTGTTAGGCAGCCTCATGTGTGGCACCTAGTCAAAGGTTTTCTGAAAACCCAAGTACACAACATCCATCTAGTCTCTTCCGTGTTTCCTGCTTGATATTTCTTCAAAATATTCCAACAGATTTGCCAGGCAAGATTTTCCCTTAAGGAAACTATGCTGACTTCAGCCTATTTTCTTGAGAGATCACCACTAAAGGCTCCACAGTCTCTTCAGCCTTCTTTTTCAGAACCGTGTTCTGAAAAAAGCCATCTGATCCAGGTGACTTATCGACCTACCGAACCTACTGTTTCCTAAGCATATACTCCCTAGTATGAGCAATTATACTCAATTCTGCACTCTGACTCTCTCAAACTTCTGGCATACAGCTAGTGTCCACTGCAGTGATGGCTAACACAAAATACTTAGTGAATTTGTCCGCCATTTCTGGTTCCCTAACTTTCTAACTCTCCAGCATAATTTTCAAGTGGTTTGCTATCTACTCTGGCCTCTCTTTTATACTTTATTTATTTGAAGAAACTTTTGGTATCCTATTTAATATTATTGGCTTGCTTACCTTCCTATTTCATCTTTTCCTTCTTAATGACTTTTTTTGTTCTGTTATTTTTTAAAAGCTTCCCAATCCTCTAACTTCCCACTAATTTTTGTTCGATTATATGCCCTTTCTTTGGCTTTGAGTTCTCTCGTTAACCCTGCCTTTTGAATAATTCTTCTTCTTTGGGATGTATCTATCCAGTGATCCCAGAATCTCTTGCAATTGCTGTTCTGCCATCATCCCTTCTAGTGTTCCCTTACAATTATTTTTGGCCAGCTCCTCTCTCAGGCCTCTGTAATTTTCTTTACTCCACTGTAATACCCATACATTTGACTTCAGCTTCTTCTTCTCAAATTACAAGGTGTCTATCATAATATTAACACTGGCCATAAGCATTTCTTTATCTTAAGCTCTCTAATTAATTCCAACTCATTGCACAACACCTGATACAGAATAGTTGATCCTCAAGTGGACTAAACTATCCCATATGTCTTCTACCAATTCTCCCTCTTGGAATCCAGCACCAATCTGATCTTCCCAATCTATCTGCATACTGAAATCCCCCATGACATCATTGCCCTTTTGACATGCATTTTCTATTTTCCGTTTTAACTCCCATCTGTGTCTTTTTACCCTTGCAGTTTCTTAGCTCTGTCCACAATTTGATTTCATTTTTTACCAAAAGAGCCACCACACCCCAGCTACCTACCTGCCTGTTCTTTTGATAAAAACTGCATCCTTGGACGTTAAGCTCAGAGCTATAATCTTTTCTCAGTCACAATTCAGTGATGCCCACAGCATACATGCCAATCAGTAACTGTGCTTACAAATTAATCTACTTAGTCTGTATACTGTGTGCATTCAAATATAACACAGAGTCCTGTAGGCATCACCCTTTTCAATTTTTGTCTCCCTGTTTACATTGCAACTCATCCTGTTGAATGCAATTTTGCCCTATCAGCAGTCTCTCCTTGCTAGCAGTCTCACTACACACTGTCTTTGTGTGTAAACCAACTAGCCCATCATCAGCCCTATCTCTCTGGTTCCAATCCTTGCTTTGAATTCTATTCTTCATGAATCAATCCCAAGGGGCAGTAAAAGATCAACAGAACATCCTTGCTTTTGAACTCTATCATTCATGAATCAACCCCAATGTATAAAACTGCAGTTTAAATTGATTTTGCAATCAAACAGGCATTGTAGGAATTAGCAGACTCGAAGTTTATTTGTAATGAACTTTTGTTAAATCTTTGAAAATGTGAAGAATAGAGAGTAGAACTTTTGGCTAAGGTTCATCACAAATCAATTCATCATTTTAATGCACAAGTAAACTATTTCAGTTTTACAATATTCAACTGTTTCTTAAAAAATTCCAAACACTTATTCCTCAAAGCCTTAATCAGAAGTTTATTTCAAACCAGGTCTCATGTATGTGCTTCAGATCTGTAAAATGTGATTGGTGGCTTGATTCAAGAAATTGCCCATTTTTTCTCTCTGAGTGTCATGGAACTTTGGAACTCCTTTCCGCTTAGGAGAGCAGAAGTAGTGTGTTTGAATATTTTTAAGGTGGAGGCAGTTAAATCCTTGTTGAGCAAAGTATAAGTTGTGTGAAGACACAGATGTTGTACAACGGGCACATGACACAGAGATGTCAGACAGTGGAATCCAGAGCAACAATATGCTGAAGGAGTTCATTTATAAGTAGTTATAAGTGACTATCTTATTGTAAGAGTTTGAGTTTGTTTCCTTCCTGCAAACGGCTTCTTCCTTTCCAAACCTACACAACTGAAATGCTTCATAATTTTAAAGATTTTTATCAGGTCACATTTACCATGGAAAAACAAGGATAGCGTGTTAAATCCTGCATGATAATTCTTCTCTCTCAAGTCTGGTTTCATTCTTAGATATCTGTTCTCTAAATTGTCAAGTACATTTATGGGCTGATTCTTCCTGGTAAATGCAAGCAGTTTGGCAGTAACCAGCCTGAATTTACACAGGTAAATGGAAGCAAAAGAGAGCCAGTCACACAAATATCTGAACATGGAAGTCTCCAACTTAATGACGAACTTTGACAGTATATCTGATGTTGAACCCAGTAAAAGAACTACAAAGCCACTTATTCTAGTGGAGATTTTTAAACTGTTCTGGAAAAAGGCAGAAATAAAAATCAATAGTTTTAACACTATTTATGTTTGCAGCAATATTCTTAAATATTCAAATTTTAAAAATAAATAGTATTTTCCCTCCTAGGCAAAGTCCAGTTCTATATCTCATCTATAATTTAGATATCACTCTTTCAGGTAACAGAAATGTATATGCTATTGGAAGGGTCATAAAAAGTTCAGCATAATATCCTTGCTTTTGTACTCTATTGATCATGAATCAATGTCAACGCATAAACCCACAGTTCAAATTGGATTTGTATTTGAACAAGCATTGTGGAAATTAGCAAATTAAAATTTATTTGTAATGAATCCTTGCAAAAACTTTGAAAATGTTGAGGACTGGAGAATGGATATTTTTACTAAGGTTCTTAATAAGTCAATCCATCCTTAAAATGTACAAGTATACTATTTCAATTTTAGAATATTCAACTGTTTCTTAAAAAACTCCAAACATTTATTCCTCAAAGCCTTAATCAGAAGTCTATTTCAAAACCAGGTCTCATGTATGTGTTTCAGATCTGTAAAATGTGATTGGTGGCTTGATTCTCTTCTAAATTTAAACCCAAGTTTATGTATGCTTCAGGGATTATAACTCATTCTTGGAATATGATTTTGTAAACATTCTATGTTAATATGTAACTAAAATTGATGTGACTAAATAATGTACTCATTGTTAAAGATTGAGGCACAGAATTAAACTCAAAGTAATTTTTGATAACACAGCTGAACATGTAGAAACATAGGCTAGTGAAGCAAACATTTTGATGCCGACATCATCTGAGGAAAAGATTTAAAATGTGCACCAAATGGACTTCTTCCAGCTTTCATGGTCAAGGTAGCTTTGATCACATTTCTTGCACATACTGATGTTTGGTCTGAACAACAACTGAACCTCGTAACCATCAGCACAGGTGCACCACAAAAAAAAGGATCAGTCATGATTGAATGGCAGAGCAGATTTGATGGGCCAAATGGCCTAAATCTGCTCTTATGTCTTATGGTCTTACGTCTGCATGTTTTTTGTATTGAGTTTCTGTCATGTAATTGGTTATTTAGATAATTGCATTACCATGCAGGTGTAAAGGTGTACTTAATAAAGTGGCCACTGAGTGTAGATGATGGGTAAGAATGAGTCTAGTATTGAGCCCTGGGTAACACCATAAGTCAAAGCCCTCAGTCTAAGGAATAACCTTCCAGCATCACACTCTGCTTCGACAATTAAGCAAATGCTGTATCTAATTAGCCAGCTCCCCTGCAGAACCTTATTAAAGGCCTTCCTGAAATCCATATAGATTATGTTTACCACACTGCCCTCATCGATCTTCTTAGTTATTTCTTCAAAAACTCCATTAAATTTCTGAGGCATGGTCTCCCATACACAAAGCTGTGCTGACTATCCTTAATCAACCTGTCTTTCTATATGTCTGTATAACTTATCCCTCAAAATGCCTGCTAGTAACTTACCAATGTTAAAGCATATTGGTTTACAGTTCCCAGATTTCTCATAGTCATGGAGATATCAGCACATGTCCAACAGGTCCAAGCTGAACATGTGGTCCACTCAACTGGTCCAAATTCCCTGTGTCTGCCAAATATCTCTCAAACCCTCCCTCCATACATCCTTCCAAGAGTCTCTTCATGATTCTATTGTACCTGCCTCAACCATTACCCCGGCAGATCATTCCATATGCTCACCATGTCTACATGAAAAATTGCCCCTCAGGCCCCTCTTAAATGTTTCCCCTCTCACCCTAAAACTATGCCTTCTTGTTTTGGACTCCTCTTTCCTGAGGAAAAGACCCATTGTCCAACTTACCTTTGCTTCCCTTTACTTTAAACTTCTCCATAAGATTAACTCTAATAGCTCTTTACAGCCCTGCTTTAATAAAGGCACAAGATTGGCCACCCAGACATCCAGTCATTGAGTATATTCTGAGAACGTATGATTTTCCAACTATTGAGTCAAGGAAACAGGGAGGGAAATAGAATTTGCTAATATCTGATATGCTATGCTCCTACCAAACAGCTGAACAGGCTCTTGGGTCAGTTTGGTGTACCACATTATTATTTCCTTGTTCTTATGTTCTTATTGCGTATCAAACCATTTGACTGTAGAATGAGGAACATATATGAAAGCTGTAAGTGGTAAGACCAATATTTATAACTGTAATGCCCTAGTTAAGATTTTACTGCTATGCTGTGAGCTATTTTTACTTTAACAGTTTTCTGCAAAAGCAGTGTGTCCCGTTAGTAAGAGTGTTTTAGCTTCGGCTAAAGGAGCCATTTTGTCCAACTTGGGAATGTTGTAATGTTTTGCCCAGTGAGAAGCTATGGAAGGGAACATTCGAGAGAGCTGGATGGGATCAGATTTCTGAAGAACAGTAGTGTGATTTGGGGTCTGTTGGCAAAGGCTGCAGAGCAGAGCACAAGGGAAGTTGCCTGCAAAATGCTGCTCAAAGGAGAGACAACATTGTAAGAAGAGCGAAGTATAAATAGATGGTTCAGAGGAGAAGTGCCAATGATCCTGAGTTAGCCAGTTTGTCCGAAATGGTCTTCCAGGGAAACTCTAACTGTGGCCATTGTCCTTCATGCAGAAAGTGAGTTCAGCATGTGAATAATCAAAGCAAAGCATCCTGACTACTTAAGAAATGAGGTCCAATGTTTATGTGAACATATGGACTGGTTTAATTGTAATGGGCCATCTTAGTTTTCTTTATTGTTAGCTGTTCGTTAAAGTTGGAAGTATTGGTAAATATATTTCCTTTGTAATTTTATGCCGGTGTACAATTTGTTATTTTTCGAGTGAATGATAACTTTGCCTGGGGCAGTATTTACACAACATTCGTGACAATCAATGTTCCTCCCCAGGACGTTCCAACTTTCTTGTTTGGTCAAACCTAAATCCTACCAACCCTAAATGTGTGTTGCGTATGGAAGGTGGCCTTCTCACCACTGAATCATGGGGCTGTTAGCAGAGTGAGCTAATGAGCCAGGTTTGTACATGAGCCCTGATGAGGGGGTTGCGTAATATACAAGACAAAATCAGCAGAAGCTGGAAATCAAAGTAATATTCACAAAATAGCAGGAGGAACTCAGCAGGCCAGGCAGCATCTATGGAAAAGAGTAAACAGTTGATGTTTTGGGCCAAGATGCTTCATCAGGACTGGGAAAGAAAGGGATGAGAAGTCAGGGTAAGAAGGTGGGGGAGAGGAGAGGAAGAAGTACAAGATATTAGGTGATAGGTGAAACCGAGAGAGAGGAGGGGTGAAGAAAAGAGCTGGGAATTCAGTTGGTTAAAGAGATAAAGGTGAAAGAGATAAAGAGAAAGGGGAAATCTGATAGAAGAGGACAGAAGGCCACGGAAGAAAGAAAACAGGGAGGGTGGAGTGGGGGGGAATTACTGGAAGTTTGAGTAATCGATGTCCCTGCCATCAAGTTGGAGACTCCCAGACAGAATATAAAGTGTTGTTCCTCAGTGTGGCCTCATTGCGCAGTAGGGGAGGCCATGGACTGACATGCTGGAATGGAAATGGGAAGTAAAATTGAAATGGGTGGCCACTGGGAGATTTTTCTGGCAGAGGTGCTCGGCAAAGCAGTCTCCCAATCTAAATTGGGTCTCACCGATACATGGAGGCCACACCCAGAGCACTGGATACAGTAGATGACCCCAACAGACTCACAGGTGAAGTGTCATCTCACCTAGAAGGTCTGTTTAGGGCCCTGAATAGCAGTGAGAGAGGAGGTATAGGGGCAATGTGGCACATTCCACTTGCAAGGAAAAGTACCAGGAGGAAGATCAGTGGGGAGGGACAAGCGGACAAAGGAGTCATACAGAAACATAGAAAACCCACAGTGCAATACAGGCCCTTCGGCCCACAAAGCTGTGCTGAACATGTCCTTACCTTAGAACTACCTAGGCTTTCTCATAGCCCTCTATTTTTCTATGCTGTATGCATCCATCCAGGAGTCTCTTAAAAGACCCTATCGTTTCCACCTCCACCGCTGCCGCCGGAAGCCCATTCCATGCACTCACCACTCTCTGCGTAAAAAAACTTACCCCTGACATCTCCTCTGTACCTACTTCCAAGCACCTTAAAACTATGCCCTCTCGTGTTAGCCATTTCAGCCCTGGGAAAAAGCCTCTGACTATCCACACCATCAATGTTTCTCATTATCTTGTACACCTCTATCAGCTCACCTCTCATCCTCCATCACTCCAAGGAGAAAAGACCGAGTTCACTCAATGTGTAGGGAGCAATCCCTGTGGAAAGCAGGAAGTGGGGGAGGTATAGACGTGCTTGGTGGTGGGATCCCATTGGTGATGGCGGAAGATTCAAAGAATTATGTGCAGGATGTAGAGGCTGGTGGGGTGGTAAGTGAGGACAAGAAGAACCCTATCCCTGGTGGGGTGGTGGGTGGATGGGGTGAGAGCAGACATGCATGAAATGGAAGAGATGTTGTTGACAGCAGTGTTGATGGTGAAGGGAGGAAAGTCCCTTTCTTTGAAGAAGGAGGACATCTCATTAGTTCTGAAATAAAAAGCCTTATCTGGAGAGCAGATGCAGTGGAGGTAGAGAAACTGAGAAGATGGCATTTTTACAAGTAACAGAGAGGGAAGAGATATAGTTCAGGTAGCTGTGAGAATCAGTGGGTGTACAAAAGATATCAGTGGATAAACTTTCTCCAGAGATAGAGACAGAGAGATCGAGAAAAGGGAGGGATATGTTAGAAATGGACCAGGTAAATTTGAGGGCAGGGTGGAAGTTGAAGGCAAAGTTGATGAGCTCGGCATGGGGGCAGAAAGCAGCACCAATGCAGTCGTTGATGTAGCGTAGGAAAATCTGAGGAGTGACACCGATGTGGACTTGGAACACAGACTGTTCCACACAGCTACCAAAAAGACAGGCAGAGCTGGGACCCATGCAAGTGCCCATGGATTTGAAAGAAGTTGGGAAGCCAAAGGTGAAATTATTGAGAATGAACACTAATTCCACCAGATGGAGCAGATTAATGCTAACATTGCATTTGTCTTCCTCACCACCAATTCAATGGGTAATTAAACTTCAGGGAATCCTGCATGAGAACTCCTAAGTCTCTTTGTACCTTAGATTTTTGAATTATCTCTCCATTTGGAAAATAGTCTTTAATTTTATTTCTTCAACCGAAGTGCATGACCATACACCTCCCAACACTATATTCCACGTGCCACTTCTTTCCTTATTCTCCTAATCTCTCTAAGTCCTTCTGTAGCCTTTCTGCTTCATCAAAATGACCTGCCCCTTCACCTATCTTCGAATTGTCTGCAAACCTGGCACAAAGCCATCGATTCCATCATTCAGATCATTGGCAGATAATGTGAAAAGAAATGGTTCAAACACAGACCCCTGAGGAACACCACAATCACTGGTAGCCAATCCAAAAAGGATCCCTTTATTCCCATACTTTGCCTCCTGCCAATCAGCAAATGCTCTATCCATGCTTGCATGTTTCCTGTAATGCTCTTAACTTGTTAAGCTGCCTCATGAGTGGCACCTTGTCAAAAGCCTTCTGAAAATCTAAGTACACAACATCCACCTACTCTCCTTAGTGTTTCCTACATGTTATTTCTTCAAAATATTCCAGCAAGATTTGCCAGGCCAGATTTTCCTTTAAGGAAACCATGCTGACTTTGGCCTATTTTATCATGTGCCTGCAAATATCTCAAAACCATATTCTTATCAATCAACTCCAACATCTTCCCAGTCACTGTGGTCAGACTAACTGGCCTATAATTTCCTTTCTTTGCCTCTCACCCTTCTTGAAAAGTGGAGTGACATTTGCAATTTTCCTGTCCTCCAGAAACATGTCAGAATCCATTGATTCTTGAGATAACACGACTAATCCCTCCACAGTTTCATCGGCTATCTCTTTCAGAACCCTGTAGTGTCAACCATCTGGTCCAGTTTGCTTATCTACCTTCAGACTCTTCAGTTTCTCAAGCACGTTCTCCCTAGTAAGCACTCACTTCTGCCCCTCTGACAATTTTGACCTTCTGGCATACAGCTAGTGTCCTCCACAGTGATGACTGACACAAAATACTTATTCAGTTTCTCGGTCATTTCCTTGTCCCCCATTACTCCTTTTCCAGCATCATTTTCCAGCTGTCTAATATCTACTGTCACCTCTCTTTTACACTTTATGTATCTGAAGAAACTTCTGGTATCCTCTTTAATATTATTGGTTGGCTTACTTTCGTATTCCATATTTTCCTTTATTATGACTTTTTTGGTTGACTTCTGTTGATTCTTAAAAGCTTTTCAATCCTCTGACTTATTGCTCTATTACATGCCCTCTCTTTGGTCCTCTGTAAGCCCCTCTACTCCACCGTAATACTGATACATCTGGTTTTCACTGCTCTTATCTTATATAATTATCACTGGTCCAAAAGGCCGTTATCATTGTAGTCCTTTCACTCTACCTACAATGATTCTACACCTTCTTATCATATGTCAGCATTTTCAAAAGATTTGAATTAATTTTTACCAACAGAGCCACCCCACCCCATCTGCCTACCAGCCTATCCTTTTGATACATATGTATCCTTGGACATTAAGCTTCTAGCTATAATCTTCTTTCAGCCACGATTCAGTGATGCCCACAACATACATGCCAATCAGTAACTGTGCTACAGGTTCAATTACCTTATTCAATGTACTGCACACATTTAGATATAACACCTTCAGTCCTGTATTCATCACCCTTTTTGATTTTGTCCCCCTTTTACATCGCAACATCCTGCTAAGTGCAATATTGCCCTATTATCAGCCTCTCCTTGCTAGCATCTGACAACACACTGCCTTTGTGAACCAACTAGTCCATTATCAGCCCTCTGTAACAAAACACATTGATGAAGGTAGAGCAGTGGATGTAGTGTATATGGATTTCATTAAGGCATTTGATAAGGTTCCCAATGCAAGGCTCTTTCAGAAAGTAAGGAGGCATGGGATCCAGGGAGACCTTGCTTTGTGGATCCAGAACTGGCTTGCTCACAGAAGGCAAAGGGTGGTTGTAGATGGTTTGTATTCTGCATGAAGGTCAGTGATCAGTGGTGTTCCTCAGGGATCTGTTCTGGGACCCCCTCCTCTGTGATTTTTACAAATGACCTGGATGAAGAAGTAGAAAGGTGGGTTAGTAAGTTTGTTGATGACACAAATGTGGGGGGTGTTGTGGATAGTCTGGAAGGTTGTCAGAGGTTAGAGCGGGACATTAATAGGATGCAAAACTGGGCTGAGAAGCGACAGATGGAGTTCAACCCATTAAGTGAGTGAAGTGGTTCATTTTAGTAGGTCAAAGTTGAAAACAGAATATAATATTAATGATAAGACTTTTGGCTGTGTGGAGGATCTGATAAATCTTGGGGTCTGCGTCCAAAGGACATTCAAAGCTGCTGCGCAGGTTGACAGTGTTGTTAAGAAGGCGTATGGCGTGTAGGCATTCATCAACTGTAGGATTGAGCTGAAGAGCCGTGAGGTAATGTTACAGCCATATAAGACCTTGTTCAGACACCACTTGGAATACTGTGTTTAGTTCTGGTCACCTCACTACAGGAAGGATGTGGAAACTATAGAGACAGTGCATAGGAGATTTACAAGGATGTTGCCTGGATTGGAAAACTTCTGAGAATATGTTGAGGGAACTTGATCTTTTCTCTTTGGAGTGATGAAGGATGAAAGGTGAACTGATAGAGGTGTATATGATGAGGTGCATTGATCATGGGGATAGCCAGAGGCTTTTTCCCAGAGATGAAATGGCTAACATGAGGGGGCATAATTTTAAGGTGTTTGGAAATAGGTAAAGAAGGGATATCAGGGGTAAGTTTTTCACACAGAGCGTGGTGGGCATGTGGAATGCACTGCTGATGGCAGTGGTGGAAGTGGATACAATAGGGTCCTTTAAGACCCTCCTAGGTACATGGAGCTTAGAAAAATGGAGGGCTTATGCACTAGAGATATTCTAGGCAGTTTCATGGTCAGCACAACATTGTGGGCTGAAGGGCCTGTAATGTGCTGTAAATTTCTATGCTCTATGTTCTATCACTCTGGTTCCCACCCTTGCTTGGAACTCTGTGGTTTCTCATGAAATAATCCCAAAGTGTAAAACCACAGTTTAAATTGAATTTGCATTTGAACAAACATTGTGGAAATTTGCAGATTAAAAACTTATTTGTGATGAATCCTTGTAAAATCTTTGAAAACATGAGGAATGGATAGTGGAACTTTTGACGAGTATAATATTTCAATTTTGCAATATTCAACTGTTCATTAAAGAATTCCAAACCTTTATTCTTCAAAGCCTTCATCAGAAGTCTGTTTCAAACCAGATTTCATGTATGTGCTTCAGATTTGTAAAATGTGATTTGATCCTAGCTTCCTGCCCATGGAGATCCTCTGCTATGGTTTTATTCTAAATTTAAACCAAAGTTTATGTATGCTTTAGGGTTCATAACTCAGTCTTGGAATCTGATTTTGTGATCATTCTATGTTAATATTTAACTACAATTTATGAGAATCAACAATATGAATCAAATCAACATTATTAAAGATAAAGTTACAGCAATATAGTTCAATATAATTTTTGATAATGCAGCTGAACACATACAAACATTGGCTAGTGAAGCAAACATTTTGATGCTTAAGTGAAGAGGTTTAAAATATGCATCAACAAGACTTCTAACAACGGCCATCTTCAAAGTCACTTTGATCACATTTCTTGCTCATTCTGATGTTTGGTTGACAGGACTTGAATATAAAAACAAGGCTGGCTTTTTTAGGCACTGGTGAGGCCTCAGTTGAAGTACTGTAAGCAGGTTTGGGCCCCTGATCTAAGAAAAGATGTGTTGACACAAGAAAGGGTTCAAAGGAGTATAATTCTGGGATTTTCATATGAGGAGCTCTGGATCTGAGCTCAATGGAATTCTGAAGAATGGGGGGCAGGTGGTGTGGTGGGGAATCTCACTGAAACTATTGAAAAGAGAAAGGCCTCAATAGGGTAAATGTGGAGAGGATGTTTCTTATGGTGGGTGAGTCCAGGACCAGAGGATGCAGCCTCAGAATAGAGGTATGTCCATTTAGAATGGAGGTGAGGAGGCAGCCAACCTCAAAAGACTGCCTTTATTCCAACTCTTTGCCTCTTGCTCATCAGCTACTGCTTTATACATGGTAATATCTTTCCTATCCCTCAATGCAACTTCTCCAGCATCATTTTTCAGCAGTCTGATATCCACTCTTACCTCTCTTTTACAATTTATGTATCTGATGAAACTTTTGGTATCCTCTTTAATATTATTGGCCAGCTTACTTGTGTATTCTATCTTTTCCTTCCTCATGTCTTTTTTACTTACCTTCTTTTGGTTTTTAAAAGCTTCCCAATCCTCTAACCTCCGAGTAATTTTTGCTTTATTTTATGTCCTCTTTGTCTTTTATATTGACATTGACTTCCCTTGTTAGCCATGGTTGTGTCATCTTGCCTTTAGAATACCTATTCCTCTTTGAGATGTATATATCCTGTGCCTTCTGAACTGCTTCCAGAAATTCCAGCCATTGCTGTGTTGTCATCATCCCTGCCAGTGTTCTTTTCCAATCTATTTAGGCCAACTCCTCTCTTAAGCCTCTGTAATTCTCTTTATTCCATTGTAAAACAGATATGTCTGATTTCAGCCTCTCCTCAAATTTCAAGGTGAATTCGATCAGATTATGATCATTTACTTATAAGTGTTTTTTTTCCCTTAAGCTCTCTAATCAAATCTGGGTCATTGCACTACACCCTACCCAGAATAGCTGTCCCCAGTGGATTCAAACATGAACTGCTCTAAAAAGCCATTCATAGTCATTCTGGAAATTTCCCCTCTTGGGACAGCACCAACCTGATTTTCCCAAACTACCAGCATATTGAAACCCCGATGACTATTGTAACGTTGCCCAATAGGCATACATTTTCTAGCTCCCATTGTAATTTGCAGACCACATCCTTACTACACATTGGGGGTCCATATATAAATCACATCAGCATCTTTTTACCCTTGCAGTTCCTTAATTCCACCCACAATGATTCAACATCTTCCAATGCAGGTCATTTCTTTCTAATAATTTGATTTCATTTTTTACCATCAGTGCCACGTTGCTTCCTCTGCCTTCTTGCCTATCCTTTCTATACACTGTGTATCCTTGGACATTAAGCACCCCACTGTAATCTTTCAGCCATGCTTCAGTGATGCCCATGGCATCATACATGCCAATCCGTAACTGTGCTACAAGTTCATCTACTTTATTCAGTGTACAGCATGCATTCAAATACAAAACCTTCAGTCCTGCATTCACCCTTTTCAGTTTTGTCTGCCTTTCACACTGCAACCTATCCTGTTGACTGTAATTTTGCCGTATCAAAGTCAAAGTAAAATTTATTATCTGAGTACATAACTGTCACCACATACAGCCCTGAGATTCTTTTTCTGTAGGCGTACTTAGCAAATCCATAGAACAGTAACTGTAAACAGGATCTGTAAACTATAAACAAACTACAAATGCAGTTAATAAATAAATAGCAATAAATAATAAACATGAAATAACAAGATAAAAGAGTCCTTAAATGAGTGTAATTATCTCTTTTTGTTTAAGAGCCTGATGGTTGAGGGGTAGTAACTGTACTTGAACCTGCTTGTGCAGTGCTGTGGCACCTGTACCTTCTACCTGACAGCAGAAGTGAGAAAAGGGCATGGCCTGGCTGGTGAGGATCATTGATGGTAGAGATTCTATTTTTCTATGGCAATGTTTCATGTAGATGTGTTCAATGGTTGGAAGGGATTTACCTGTGATGTACTAGGCCAAATCCACTACCTTTTGTAGGATCTTCTGCTTTAAAGGCATTGCTATTCCCAAACCAGGCTGTAATGCAGCCTGTCAGCACACATTCCACCACATATCCATGGAAGTTTGCAAAGGTTTTTGATGATGTGCCAAATCTCCACAGACTCCTGAGGAAGTAGAGGCACTGTTCTGCTTTCTTTGCAATTATATTTCTTGATGGATCCAGGGCAGTTCCTCTGAGATGGTGACATCCAGAATTTAAAGTTACTGACCCTCTCCATCTCTGATCCTCCAATAATTGCTGGCTCATGGTCCTCTGGGTTCCCTCTCCTGAAGTTTACTATCAGTTCCTTGGTCTTATTGACATTGAGTGAGAGGTTGTTGTTACTACACTACTCAGACAAATTTTCAGTCTCCCTCCTGTATACTGATTCATCACCACCTTTAATATAGCCCACAACAGTGGCGTCATCAGCAAACTTGTATATTGAGTCGGAGCTGTATTTAGTCACACAGACATAGGTGTAAAGCGAGTAGAGCAGAGTGCTAAGCACACATCTCTGCAGTACTCCTGTGCTGATGGGGATTGTGGAGATGTTTTTGCCAATCGGAATTGACTGGGTTCTACAAATGAGGAAATCCAGGATCCAATTGCACAAGAGAGTATTGAGGCCTGGGTCTTGATTTTACAGTTTAGTTTAGAGTGGATGATGGTGTTAAAATGCTGAGCTGTGATCGATAAAGACCATTCTTTGCTGTCCATGTTTCAGGGTTGAAAGAGCCAATGAAATAACATCTGCTGTAGACCTGTTGCTTTGGTAGGTGAATTGGAGCAGATCCAAGTTGCTACTCAGGCAGGAGCTGATATGCTTCAACAGCAGCCTCTCAAATGCTTCTTCACTGTGGATGCAATTGCCACTGGGCAATAGTCATTGAGAGAGGTTACCACGATCTTCTTGGGCACTGATATGATTGAAGCCTGCTTGTAGCAGGTGGGTACCACACACTGCTAGAGCTAGAAGTTGAAGGTATCTGTGAATACACTCAGCAGTTGGTTGACACAGATCTTCAGTACTCGGCCAGGTAGAACCATAGAACATGACAGCACAGTACAGGCCCTTCAGCCCTCCATGTTGTGCAGACCTATATAATCCTTTAAAAAAAAGTACTAAACCCACACTGCCCCTTAACCCTCTATTTTTCTTTCATCCACGTGCCTGTCCAAGAGGCTCTTAAATACCCTGTTTTAGCCTCCACCACCATCTCTGGCAAGTCATTCCTAGCACTCACAACCCTCTGTGTAAAAAACTAACCCAATGTCTCCGCTAAACTTCCCTCCCATAATTTTGTACATATGCCTTCTGGTGTTTGCTATTGGTGACCTGGGAAACAGGTACTGACTATCCACCCTATCTATGCCTCTCAATCTTGTAGATCTCTATCAAGTCCCCTCTCATTCTTCTATGCTCCAAAGAGAAAAATCCCAGCTCTGCTATCCTTGCTTCATATGACTTGTTCTCCAAACCAGGCAACATCCTGGTAAATCTCCTCTGCACCCTCTCCATAGCTTCCACATCCTTCCTATAATGAGGTGACCAGAATTGAACACAATACTCTAAGTGCAGTCTCACCAGAGATTTGTAGAGTTGCAACATGACCTGTCTACTCCTGAACTCAATCCCCGTTAATGAAGCCTTGCATCCCAAAGGCCTTCTTAACTACCCTATCAACCTGCGCAGCGACCTTGAGGGATGTATGGATTTGAACCCCAAGGTCCCTTTGTTCATCCACACTCTTAAGTAACTGACCATTAATCCTGTACTCAGTATTCTGGTTTGTCTTTCCTAAATGCATCACCTCACACTTGTCCGGATTGAACTCCATCCGCCATTTATCTGCCCAACTCTACAGCCTGTTTATATCCTCTTGTAACCTTCAACAACCTGCAGCTCCATCCACAACTCATCCAATCTACATGTCATCCACAAACTTACTCACCCATCCTTCCACCTCTACATCCAGGTCATTTATAAAAATCACAAAATAGCAGCGGTCCCAGGACAGATCCCTGAGGCACTCCACTAGTCACCGACCTCCAAGCAGAATACTTCCCTTCCACAACTACCCTCTACTTTCTTCCTTTAAGCCAATTTTTTTTAAATCCAAACAGCCAAGGTTCCACTTATCCCATGCCTCATGACTTTCTCGATGAGTCTCTCGCGAGGGACCTTGTCAAATGCTTTGCTAAAGTCCATGTAGACCACATCCACTGCCCTACCCTCATCAATTTCTTTTGTTACCTCTTCAAAAAACTCAATCAGGCTCATGAAACACGATCTTCCCTTCACAAAGCCATGTTGACTATCCATGACTAGACTGTACTTCTCTAATGCTCGTAGATCCTATCCTTAAGAATCCTTTCCAGTAGCTTGCAGACCACCGACGTAAGACTCACTGGTCTATAGTTCCCAGGTTTCTCCCTATTATCTTTTTTAAACGAAGGAACTACAAAATATTTGCTATTCTCCAGTCCTCCGGCACTTCCCCTGTAGCCAAAGAGGATTCAAAGATCATGGCTAATGCTCCAGCAATCTCTTCTCTCAATTCCCACAACAACCTGGGGTGTATCATATCCGGCCCTTGGGATTTATCAATCTTGATGTCTTTAAGAAGATCCAGCACTACTTCTTCCTTAATCTCTACATTGTCCAGCACACAGGCCTGCTCTATTTCGACCTCACCCTGATCAAGATCCTTTTCGCTTATGAATACTGAAGCAAAGTATTCATTTAGAACCTCCCCAATCTCCTCCGCCTCCAAGCACATGTTGCCCTCTTTATCCTTTAGCGGTTCCACCTTCATTCTTGTTATCCTCCTGTTCTTCACATACACATAGAACACCTTGGGGTTCTCCTTAATCCTACATGCCAAGGCCTTCTCATGCCCCCTTCGAGCTCACCTAAGTCCTTTCTTTAGCTCCTTCCTGGCTACCCTATATTTCTCATAAGCCCCTCCTACTTCCTGCTTCATATATTTAAACATATGCTTCCTTTTTCCTCTTGACAAGTTGCCTCGTGTTTCGTCAGCCACGGTTCCCTTTTCCTACCATTTTTTCTTTACCTCAGTGGGACAAACCTATCCTGAACCCAGCTCAAGTGGTCCCTAAACTTCTCCCACATTACTTCTGTGCTTTCCCCTTTGAACATCTGTTTCCAATTTACTCTCTCTAGATCTTGCTTCATCCCTTTGTAGTTAGCCCTTCCTCAGTTAAGCACTTTACCATTTCGTCTGATTTTATCCCTTTCCATAGCTATGCTGAAGCTAAGAGTTGTGGTCACTCTGACCAAAATGCTCCCCCACCAAGAGGTCAGTCACCTGACCAGGTTCATTACCCAGAACCACATTCAGTATAGCCTCTCCTCTCGTTGGCCAGTCCACATACTGTGTCAGGAATCCTTCTTGAACACACTTGACAAATTCAGCCCCATCTACCCCCCTTGTACTCAGGATGGTGCCAGGCAATATGAGGGAAGTTGAAATCACCCATAACTACTACCCTGTATTTTGTGCACCATTCTAAAATCTTCCTGCTTATCTGTTCCTCGGTGTCCTGAGGGCTATTTGGGGGCCTACAGACTGCTCTCAGCAGAGTGATTGATCCCTTCCTATTTCAGACTTCCACCCAGACCGACTCAGTGGACACTCCCTCTGCAGCGTCTTCCCTTTCTATAGCCGTGATACTATCCCTGACCAGCAATGCCACTCACCCCCTTTTCTGCCTCCCATCCCATTCCTTTTAAAACACCTGCACCCCGGGACCTGCATCATCCAATCCTGCCCTTCCTCCAACCAAGTTTCAGTAATGGCCACAACACCGTAGTTCCACGTACTAATCCATGCTCTAAGTTTGTCCTCCTTGTTCCTAATACTCCTAGCAATGAAATAGACACATTTCAACCCCTTTAACTGGCTACAATTATGTTCTGTCCCCTGCCTGTCCTTCCTCATCAACTCAGAACTCTTAGCATCATGACCTTGTCCTTCTACCTTAATTCCTGCTCTCACATTCTGATTCCCACCCCCCTGCCAAACTAGTTTAAACCCTCCCCAACAGCTCTATCAAACCTGCCCACCAGGATATTGGTCCCCCTGGGATTCAAGTGCAACCTGTCCTTTTTGTACAGGTCACACCCGCCCCAAAAGAGGTCCCAATGATCCAGAAATCTGAATCCTTGCCCCCTGCTCCATTCCCTCAGACACGCATTTATCCTCCACCTCATTCTGTTCCTATTTTCACTGTCGCGTGGCACAGGCAGTAATCCTGAGATTACTACCTTTGAGGTCCTGCTTTTCAACTTCCTCCCTAACTCCCTGTAGTCTTCTTTCAGGGCCTCTTCCCTTTTCCTACCTATATCATTGGTACCAATATGTACCACGACCTCTGGCTGTTTTCCCTCCCACCACAGGATATCTTGGATGCCATCAGAAATATCCCAGACCCTTGCACCTGGGAGGCAAACTGCCATCCAAGTTTCTTTCCTGCATCCACAGAATCACCTGTCTGACTCCTTGACTAAAGAATCCCCTTTTACTACTGCCTTCCTCTTCCTTTCACTACCCTTCTGAGTCAGAGGGCCAGACTCTGTGCCAGAGGCACGGCCACTGTCACTTCCCCCATGTAGGCTGTCTCCCCGCCCCCCCCAACAGTACTCAAACAGGAGTACTTATTGTCAAGGGGTACAGCCACAAGGGTACTCTCTAGAACCTGACACTTCCCCTTCCCTCTCCTGACTGTGACCCATTTCTCTCTCCCCCATGGCCCCGGAGTGACCACCTGCCTGTAACTCCTCTCTATCACCTCCTCACTCTCCCTGACCAGACAAAGGTCATTGAGCTGCATCTCCAGTTCCCTAACATGGTCCCTTAGGAGTTGCATCTTGATGCACCAGGTGTAGGTATGGCCATCTGGGATGCTGGGAGACTCCAGGACCACCCACATCTGACACTGACCACAGAAAACCGGCCTCACACACATACTACTTCCTTTTGCAATCAACAACTGACTCACCTCGTCCCGTTACCACTGAAGCCCGTTGAGCCAAAGCCCTTTCACTCCGCTGCTCGCTCTGATGCTGCCCACTGGATATGGCTGCCTTCTTTTTAAACTGTTCATGCTCAACTGGCTGACGTCACACGCCTGCGCAGTATGGCCTCTCTCTTCCCCCAAGAACTCATAAAGGCCTTCCAGCTGGAAATCCTTAGCTGCTCTCCCACTGCCTTCTTGTTCTGAATCCTCTATCTGGATCAGATGCTTACCTTGGATTCACTCTGTTGAAGACTGCCCACACGTCATCTTCAGATTCTGAGACCAAATGATCATCAGGAGACATGGGAGTGTGTGATGGTTCCACCCCGTTCTGGTGATCAAAGTGAACATAGAAGGATTTGAGCTCATCTGGAATCCAAGCTCTGCTGTCCCCTATGTTCATGATTTAGCTTTATAGGAGGTTATTGTACACTAACCCTCCCACAGCTGTTGAGCATCCCTCATTGATTCCAGTCTAGTCTGGAATCTTCACTTTGCCCTAGAGATGGTTTTCTGAAGATCATACCTGTAGCATTCTTGATATCTAGACTTGAATGTGTCTGATCTGGCTCTCAGCAGATCCTGGGATCTTGTTCATCCAGGGCTTCTGACTGGGAAAAACCCTGAATTATTTTGTGGGGAGCACACCCATCCATAGCTGTTTTAATGAAGTCTGTAATGAACCTGGTGTACTCACTCAGGTCCTCAGATGAGTTCTTGAACATGGCCCAGTCCACTACCTCAAAGCAATCCTGTAACTGTTCTTCTGCCACACGAAACCAACTCTTAGTTGTCTTGAACTCTGGAGCCTTGCTCCTTAGGCTTTGTCTGTATGCAGGTAGTCGGAGTACAGCCAAATGACCTGACTTGCCAAAATGCAGTTTTGGGGAAGGAATAATAGGCATTCCCTATCATGGATTCCTCATCCTCTCCTTGTTAGGAGTCTCATGACACACTGCCTCTGCTTGTAAACTATCTCATCCTCAGCACTATCACTCTGGTTCCCACCCCCCTGCCAAATTAGTTTAAAACCTCTGAAACAACTCCAGCAAGCTCTCCCTCGAGGATATTGGTTCCCCTTGGGTTCAGGTGTAACCTGTCCCTTTTGTACAGATTGTACCTTCCCTAGAAGAGATTCCAACAATCCAGAAATCTGAACCCCTGTTCCCCTGCACCAGTTCTTCAACCACACATTCACCCGCCAGATCATCCTATTCTTACCCTCACTGACATATGGCAAGGGCAGCAATCCAGAGATTACTCCCTTAGAGGTCCTGTTTTTCAGCTTTCTACCTAGCTTCCTAAAATCTCTCTTCAGGACCTCCTCACCTCTCCTACCTATGTCATTGGTGCCAATATGTACAAAGACTTCTAGCTGCTCACCCACCCCTTTGAGAGTGCCATGGACCCAATCGAAGACATCCCTGACCCTGGCACCCAAGTGGCAACATCTCACCCACATGTCTCTATCACGCCGACAGAATTGCATCTCTATGGAATCTCCTATCACCACTGCAGACCTCTTCACCTCTCTGCTCTTCTGAGCCATAGGACCAGACTCAGTGCCACAGACCTAGTCACTGTGGCTCTTCCCTGGTAGGTCATCCCCGTCAACAGTATCTAAAGTTATATACTTATTAGTGAGGGGAACGGCTACATCTGTACTCTGCACCGGCTGTACATTTCCCTTCCTTCTGAAAGTCACACATGTTGCCTGTCTCCTGCAGCCTAGGGGTGACTACCTCCCTGTAGCCCCTATCTATCACCTTCTTATTCCTCCCATTTGAGCTGAAAGTCATTGAGCTGCAGCTCCATTTTCTTAACACCTGGTGCTGACATGGTTTTCCAGGAGGCTGGAGGTCTCCCAGAGTTCCCAAACCTCATACACAGCTTAAAAACTGTTCCTGCCATTCTCACTGCACTATAATGCCTAATGGATGAGGAATGAACAAATAAGAACAAAACTACAACTTACAAGACACTTTACCTTCCCCAGCCTCCTTTCACCTAAACCTGATGAGCTAAAGCCTCTCTAAACACTGGGACATTCACATAATGGCCACTCCATTTGCATTATTTTTATTCTCCCTTTCTATTGAATCTTACTCATTGATTGGTGCAGTGCCACTGCCACAAGACTACAAAACTGTCAGGAGCCGACATGGAATGGACCCAAATGCTGGACACAGGCACTGAAGTACTAGGGGTAGGACAGGATGGAGATGCCATGGCATGCAAGGGGTAATGCAGGCAAGGCAGGAGGACCCCAGAGGTCAGGCGCATAACTACTGAGCAGGGCCACCTCCCAGGCAGGAACACGGAGGCCCAGGCAAGACACAGAACCCTGGGCAGATGTGGGCACAACCCATAGGGAGCAATGGATGGAAAGGGTCAGAGTCCTCAGGGTGGGCCACGTGGATCCCAGGCAGGGCTGCCTCCCAGGCAGAAGCACGGAGGCCTGGGCAGGTGCAGGGCACAACCCATCTGAGGTGAGGGGTAGGGAGGGAACAGAGTCCCTCCACCAGGCAACGGCAAACAGCCTGGCTTACCTGACGGGCAAGGGACAGGAAGGGACAGAACCACCTGAGAGGTAACAGCGATGGCCTGGCTTACCCAACAGAGGCCAGGAACAGGAAGAGACAGAACCACCCAAGGGGGGTGACAGTGACAGCCTGGCTTACCCAACAGAGACAAGGGAACAGAAGGGAGCTAGGTCCAGGGTGAGTAGCAGGACTACCATGATACACTGGTAAATTGGGAAAGGCAACCAACAGCATGACAGTATGGGCAAGGTGAATAAGGCAGACCAGCAGGATCAGTGCACACAAGAGAAGCAGGGAACAAGACCAACTGGACATAACAAATGCAGAGCAGGCCATCAACCAGGGCAGAACCAGATCTGGAGCAGGATTCAGAGCCAGCAGACCAGGTGCCAAGCAGGATTCAGAGCTGGTTAAACCAGCTTCAAAGCATGATCATGATACCAACACCCAACTAAGCTCAGTCCCTGAGCCCCTTATAAACACCTGCCCCCTAATAAGCGACAGGTGTACCTCCTTAAGCCAAGATGATCCAATGGCTCCGGGTGACAGGAGGGCTGGCTGCAAGGCCTGGAGTCCGGAGTCCGCGGACCGGAGCAGGACCCAGAAGGCGGGCTCTGGACTGGACCCTAACAAAGACATAGGAGCAGAACTAGGCCATTTAGCCCATTGAGTCAACTCCAAACATTTTTTCACAGAGAAACTGCTGTGAAGCTCTGACTTTTCAATCTTGATTGTGGACCTGATTGAAAATGTAGCTCTCTTTACATACTCTAGCTCAGTGAATGGTTGCAGTGCAAATCAATGCTAACATTGCATTGCCTACCTCACCACAGATTCAAGCTGCAAATTAACCTTCAGGAAATCCTGCACGAGGACTTTTAAGTCCATTTGCACTTCAGATTTTGAATTTTCTCTCCATTTAGAAAACAAATTATGCTTTTACTTCTTCTAGCAAAGTGCATGATCATACACTTCTCAACACTATATTCCATCTGGCACTTCTTTTCCCATTCTCCTAATCTGTCTAAGTCTTTCTGTAGCCTCTTTATTTCTTCAATGCTACATGTCCCTCCACCTACCTTTGTATTATCTGCAAATTTGGCCATAAAGCCATCAATTCCGTCATCAAAATCATTGACATTTAACATAAAAAGAAGCATTCCAACACAGACCCATGTGAAATACCAGTAGTCACTGGCAGCCAATCCAAAAAAGATCCCTTTATTCCTACACTTTGCCTCCTGTCAATCAGCCAGTGCTCTATTCATGCTAATATCTTTTCTAAAATATCATGGGCTCTTAACTTATTAAACAGCTTTCAAACTCTTTTGTTCATGAACCAATCCCAATGCATAAAGCTCAGTTAAAACTTGAACTTGCATTTGCACAAGCATTGTGGAATTTAACAGATTAAACATTTGTTTGTAATGAACTCTTGTAGAATCTTTGATAATGTAAAGAAAGGAAAGTGGAATTTTTGATGAAAGTTTATCATAAATCAATCTATTCTTTTAATACACAAGTATACTATTTCAATTTTACAATATTCAACTGTTTCTTAAAGGACTCCAAACTTTTCTTTTTATCTTCAAATCTCTATCAGAACTTTTGTTTCAACCCAGATCTCATGTATGTGCTTCAGATCTATAAAAGGTTAATGTGTGGCTTGATTCTAGCTTTACCTCCATGGAGAACTATGGTTCCATTCATAGCTCATTCTTGGAATATGATTTTGTAATCATTCTATGTTAATATGTAACTAAGCTTTGTGGGAATAAACAATACATCCATTATTCAAGATTAAGATACAGAAAGATAGTTCAATGTAATTTTTGACAATGCAGCTGAACACATACAAACATGGGCTAGTGAAGCAAACATTTTGATGCTTAGATCAACTGAGGGATAGGTTTAAAATATGCACCAACTAACCAACTAGAACATCCAAACTGATTGCTCTATGCTGAATATTACAAATTTCAAACATTTTCCCACTGTAATATCTGAGCATATGTTGAATGTCTGTTGAAAAAGCACACTACACACCACATGGAGAGGTTTCAATTTAGAAATATAATACTTTATGTTATATGCAGAGGCTTTGGCTCACTTGGAGCCACCACATTTCTTATCATGGAGTCTTATATACAGCACAGAAACAGACTCTTCAGTCAACCAGAATACGATATATTATTGCTGAGTTATATGACAGGAAATATGTTGTCTTAAGCAGCATACAGTTCAAAGACAAAAAATTACAATGAATTACAGTTCCGTTCAGATCCCATTTAGAACCACACATGTCCTTTCATGCTGCTGGGATCCAAACAGGCTTGACAATATATTTCAAATGTGTTCCTTGTTCTGGATTCTCTCTCCACCAGTTTTGTTCCATTTGTCATCACTGATGAGGCAAGGAGAGCAAGACCAGATTGTTGTCCAAACCTAATGCTTTGCCTAAACTCACTCTTGAGGTAAGACCTGATGAATTGGTTGTTTGCCTTATGAGTTTTTTTTTTAATCAAGGTGAATTCAGCCTTGTGCTGAGATGGGCCAGATATAGATTGCACCAGTTCTGGAGAGCCAGTTAGTGATTATAAAGTTCTCTAAGCTTTTTGCTTTGAAGCAGAAAATGATGCTACTTCAGCATTGTTTAATTAACTACTTCTTAACCCCCAAAATGGTTCAATGCTTTAAAATTTCACTTTATTTTGGGGGCTATGCATTTGGAAAATAAATTGCCTAATATGTTTTCAGTACTTTATTCTGATTATTTAGTTTACAAATTTACGTGTATGTTGTAGCTGTCTCACAACCATAATGACAATCTGCCTCTTGGCTGCATTATAGCTTGCTACCAAAACCTTAAAAAATAATAGTGTCTGGATGTGCAAAGCTGATAGAAACTGATCCACACAGACTCAAGGCTGTAATTGCTGCCAAAGGCACATTTACTAAATACTGACTTGAAGGGAGTGAATACTTTCGCAATAATGATTTTGTGTTTTATATTTGTAATTAATTTAAATCACTTTGTAGAGATTTGTTTTCACCTGGACACGAAAGAGTATTTTTCTGTTGATCAGTGTCAATGAAAGCCAAATTAAATCCACTGTGATTCAATGTTGTAAAACAATAAAACATGAAAGCTTCCAAGGAGGGTGAATACTTTTTATAGACACTGTAGGTTGTAGAATCAGTTCAGACAGAGTTGTGGTGAGTGAAGTCATCCATGCCGGTTCAGGAGCTTGATGATTGTTGGGTAATAACTGGTCCTGAGCCTGGTGGTGTGGGATCTAAGGTTACTGTACCACCTTCTCGATGGTACTGGCAAGAAGTGAGCATGGCCTGGATGGTGAAGGTCCTTGATGAAGGTTGAGACAGTGTTCAATGTAAATGTGCTCACTGGTGAAGATTGGGCTGTATGCAAACTTTCTGAAAATTTTTCCAATCTTACGCATTGGTGTTTCCCTACCAGGCTGTGATGCTCTCCACTATGCAGAAGTTTGTCAAAGTTTCTGGTAACATGCCAAGTTTACACAAACTTCTACGGAAGAAGAGGCACCATCTTACCTTCTTAGTAATGTCACCTACCTGTTAGTCTCAGAATAGATCCTCTGATAAAGCCAAGGATTTTAAAGCTACTGACTCTCACCCTTCTGATCCCCTGATGATGACTGGTTCATGGACATCTGGCTTCTTCTTCCTGTAGCCAATAATCAGCTCTTTGGTATTGCTAATGTTCAGTGAGAGGTTATTGCTGTGGCATCATTCAACCAAATGTTCAATCTTCCTCCTATTTTCCGACTTGCCACCATCTTTAATTTGGCCAACAACAGTGGTGTCATCAGCAAACTTAAATACTGCATTTGAGCTGTATTCCGCCACAGTAAGTATCAAGTTAGTAGAGCAAGGATCTAAGCACACCAAAGATTATGAGACATAGGAGCAGAATAAGGCCATTTGGCCCATTGAGTCTGCTCTGCCATTCAATCATGCCTGATCCTTTACTCGTGGTGCATCCATGCTGATGGTGAGTGGGGAAGTGATATTATGACTAAAGAGAGGAAACTGAGGATCATGTTACACAGGGAAATATCATGGCCCTGGGCCTGAAGATTAGTGATATGTTTCTGGACTGTCAGCTGTGGCTAGACACTGAACTTATAATAATCAGTGGGTTGTTTGAATTTGTTGTGTTGCCTGCACCAGATTGAACAGGTGCAGCAGGTTAATTGTTCATGCTGACCCATAACTGGTGCTGTTGAATTTAACATTAAGCTCCCACCAACTTTCAGACTCAGAAAAGAGGGAACCTCCACTGAGCGTGTAATGATGAAAATTAAACATGAAAATTGACTTGAAAGCCTGCAACTGTTTTTATTTGGGTGATTTTACAAAATAGTATCAAGCAGTGTTTGGAATAAATAGAGGTACACAGTTAGAGTATGGGTATGTGTTATGGTCCAGTCTGGAGCCTGCATTCCGGGTCTTGATCTGCTCCGCGGACTCCGGACTCCGGGTCTTGTAGCCATCCCTCCTTTCACCCTGAAGCCCAAATAGGATCATCTTGGCTTAAGGAGGCACACCTGATGCCGATTGGCTGGCAGGTGTATATAAGGGGCTCTGGGATTGAGTCTAGTTGGGGGTTGTTGTTTCTGCTCTTGTGTTGGTTGACCTAGTTATCCTGTTCTGAGCTGTTCATCATGTTTGCCTGGTTTTGTTCTGTTTGCCCTGGCTTGGAGTTCCTACTGTTAATCAACTAGTTCTGTAAGTCTATTGTAGTCACCCTGGACTAAGCTCCCTTCTGATCTCTTGATTCTGCTGGGTGAGCCTGACTGGACTGCTGTTGATTGATGGGGGACTCTACCCTTCCCTACCCCTTGTTTCTGATGGGTTGTACCCTGCACCTGCCCAGGAGTTATGTGGCCTACTCAGGGGGCTATCCTCCCAGTATTCCTTGTCCTTATAGACCCATCCTCTAGCCTAGCTGAGATCTGGCCTAGCCATGAACTCCAGGATCCTGCCTTACCTGAACTATTTCTTAACCCCAGGATCACCTTGAATGCCATCCCTCATGCATGCCATGGTCTCCCCATCTTGTTCTATTCTTTAGTTGTTCCTGTCCTGCCCCTAATACTTCAGTACCTGGGTCCTATATTTGGGTCCAGTCCCATGTTCCCTTGTGACTGTATGTGGTTAAATGCATGAGATTTTAGACAGGAGAATATTCTGAATGCTAGTGGAACACAGCAGGCCAGGCAGCATCTATAAGGAGAAGCACTGTTGACATTTTGGGCTGAGACCCTTTGTCAGGACCTGATAAATAAAAGATCCAGATGGTGTCTGGCCACTAAACTATTGTATTGCAGCTGATATTATCTAAAATTGTGATGGATTTGTGGTTTGGCATTCCATTATGTCTACACTGCATTACTCAACAAAAAACTTCAATTACTACAAAATAATGGATTTAATTATCAGGGCCAAACTTTTGTCTGATGTCAACCTCCTGCTTTTATCTTTTGCCAAAAATTCTTGCAACAAATTAAGCATATTATTGATGTTAACACATTGTTCTCATATAGGGAAATATTGTAGTTAGAAGCAAGGGTCCTGCCAATAAAGTCATCAGAAGATAATCTTTGAATGATATTACAGAATGTCAACATCTAGTTTAAGTTTCAAAAGTTCAAAGTAAGTTCACTATCAAAGTACATGAATGTCACCATATAACCCTGAGATTCATTTCCTTACAGATGTACTCAATAAATCCAGAATAGAATAATAAACACAATAGAATCATTGAAAGACTAGACCAATGTAGGCATTCAACCAATGTGCAAAAGACAATAAACTACAAATACAAAAAGAAAGAAATAGTAATAATAAATAAATAAGCAATAAATATTTAGCTGTTCACTCCCAGAGCAGATAGAATTACATAAACCACTCTCTACCACAACTGCTGAGGATATGCAAATGAAATTAAATGATATATGCTCATACCTTTACTGTTCTAAAAACCTTTCCTAAATATTCTCTCTGCTAATTCCACTGCCTTTACCTCTAATAATGAGTGTGGGGAGCTCACAGATATCTTTGTTACTGACCTTGTGGGCATCTAGCCAGTTCCCTCAGTGTCCCACCCTCCCACTCCCTTGGTCTACCAACAAACTTCTAATGATTCTCATTGCCTTAGCATAAACTGACTTTCTTTTTAATGCCCCACATGCTCTTTTCAAGGTCATCTTGTGAAAGACATGTACTGCTGCTGTTTTCTCTATTTTTTCCTTCAGCAGTTGCAAAGAATCTCAGTTAACTAACTTTCACTCCTGTTTTATGGAATCTGTGGTGGTTGATGTGGGATTTGCAGACTTTTCCACAGATGGGGCAAGTGGCAGCCAGCAGGGCAGGCAGGGGTTAGGTTTGAGAGATATAATCCTTTCACTCCTTAAGCAAGGTCTCTCTGTGTTCTTGATACATGTCCATGAGGTACTTAATGTTATCTCACATGTTACATCTTAATTTGGGCAGTAATGGCCAAATCCCAGGATTCAATGGTCGCTATATCTTAAATAAACTGCTGACATCCACATTTTACTTGCTAGTGCCCACATTACCTAATGCTATTAGTGATCCCATCTCTTAGAGAACCTTGCTCAAAACAGCTATCAAACTCTTCTAAAAAACCTACACTGCAATAATCAAAATTTCTGCCTCATCTCCCAGCTTCTCTTTGAAATTTCTATTGCATCCCAATTTGAGAAACATCTTTACCAAAACTCTTTGTTTAGATTCCCTCCAAAGTAAAACCAGGAGTTGCTAGAAATTCTGTGGGCGGAGAGAGAAACAATATCAATATTTTGGATAAATAAGCTTTCATAAGAACACTTATCGGTAAATCACTAATGCATTCCAGTGTCAGGAGAAAGAAAGGAAATGGACAGCCAGTGCAGAGAACCCCTGCAGCCACTCCCCTCAATTATAAGTATACCTCTTTGGATACTGTTGAGGGGGATGACCTACAAGGAGGGGAGCTACAGTGACCCAGTCTCTGGCATGGAATCTGGCACTGTGGCTCCGAAGAGAAGAGAGGTGAAGAGGACTGCACTGGTGATGAGAGATTCCATAGTCAGAGATTCTGTGGGTGTAATAGAGACACCCGGATGGTGTGTTGCCTCCCATGTGCCAGGGTCAGGGATGTCTTGGATTGTGTCCATGGCATTCTAAAGGTGGAGGGTCGGTAGCCAGAAGTCTTGGTATATATTGACACCAATGACATAAGTAGGAAAAGTCGTGAAGAGAAATTTTAGGGAGTTAGGTTAGAAAGCTGAAAAAGAGGTCCTCAAGGGTAGTAATCTCTGGATTGCTGCTTTTGGCACATGACAATAAGGGTAAAAATTGGATGATTTAGCAAATGAATGCATGACTGAAGAACTGGTACAGGGGCAGGGGTTCAGATATTTGAATCATTGGGATCTCTTCCAGGGAAGGTACGGTCTATACAAAAAGGATAGGTTACACCTGAACCAGAGGTGGACCAATATCCTTGTGGACAGGTTGGCTAGAGTTGTTCAGGCGGGTTTAAACTAATTTGGCAGGGGGGTGGGAACTGGAGTGATAGTGCTGAGGATGAGGTAGTCATTTTATAAACAGAGGCAGTGAGTAATGAGAATGCTAGCAAGGAGAGGATAATGCCAGGGCAAAATTGTAGTCAACAGGATGAATTGCAATGTAAAAGGGGGAAAAAAAATTGAAAAGGGTTAATACAGCACTGAAGGTGTTCTATTTAAATGCATTAAGTAAATGGAATAAGGTAGATGAATTTATAAATACAGTTTCAGATTGGAATGTATGATGTTGAGGGCATCACTGAATCGTGGCTGAAAGAAGACTATAGCTGAAAGCTTAATGTCCAAGAATACAGATTATATTGAAAGGACAGGCAGAGAGGGTGAGTGGCTCTGTTGGTAAAAAGTTATTAAATCATTGTAGATAGAGCTAAGGAACTCCAAGGATCAAAGAACCCTGATGGAAGTTATATACAGACCCCCAAACAGTAGTAAAATTGTAGTCTACAAATTACAATGGGAGATAGAAAATCCATGTCACGAGGCGATGTTACAATAGTCATGGAGGATTTCAATATGCAGGTAGTTTGGGAAAATTAGGTTGGCCTGCATCTGAAGTGGGAGATTTTCCAGAATGCCTACAAAATGGCTTTACAGAACAGTTCACAGTTGAGTATATTGAGTATTCAGTTCACTATTCTGAATTGGGTGCTGTGCAATGAACTGGAATTGATTGGCGAGCTTAAGGAAAAGGAGCCCTGAGGGGACAAGTGATTATAATATGACCTAATTCATCCTCCAATTTGAGAAGGAGAAGTTAAGGTCAAATGTATAAGTATAAAAATGGAGCAAAGGGAATTACAGAGGCATAAGGGTGAAGCTGGTCAAATTGATTGGAAAAGAACACTGACAGGGATGATGGCAGAGCAGCAATGGTTAGAATTTCTGGCAGCAATTCAGAAGGCACAGGATATATACATCCCAAAGTAGAAAAAGTATTCTTAAGGCATGATGACATGATCATGGATGAATCATGGCTACAAGTCAAAGCCAAAGACAAGACATACAATAGAGTAAAAATTAGTGGGAAGTTAGAGGATTGTGAAGCTTTTAAAAACCAACAGAAAATAACAATGAAAATCACAAAGAACGAAAATATGGAATACAAAGGCAAGCTGGCCAATAATATTAAAAAGGACACTAAAGTTTCTTCAGATACATTAAGTATAAAAGAGATGTGAGAGTAGATATCAGACTGCTGGAGAAGTATAATTGGGGACAAGGGAATGATGAACTGAGTAAGTGCTTTGCTTCAGTCTTCACTATGAAAGACACTAGCAGTATGGTGGAAGTTCCAGGTGTCAGAGGTCATTACTAGAGAGAAGGTTCTTGGGAAACTGAAAGGTCTGAAGGTAGATAAATAAAATGGACCAGATGCTATACCTGCCAGGGTTCTGAAAGACATGGCTGAAGAGATTGTGGAGGCATTAGTAATGATCTTTCAAGAATCAATTGATTCTGGCATAGTTTCAGAGGAATGAAAAATTGCAACTGTCAATCCACTTTTCAAGAAGCAAGAGAACAAATTATAGGCAGCTAGTCTGACCTCAGTAGTTGGGAAGACGTTGGAGTCAATTACTAAGGATGTGGTTTCAGGGTACTTGGAAGCACATGATAAAATAGGCGAAGTCAGCATGGTTTCCTTAAGGCAAAATCTTGCCTTACAAATCTGCTGGAGTTTTTTTGAAAAAAAAAATGAGCAGGATAGACAAAGGAGAATTGGATTTTCAGAAGGCCCTTGTCAAGTTGCCACACGTGAGGCTGCTCAACAAGACAAGAAACTATGGTATTACAGGAAAGATACTAGCATAGATGGAGCATGGGCTGATGGGCAGGAAGCAAAGAGTGGGAATAAAGAGGGCCTTTTCTGTTTGGCTGCCAGTGACTAGTAGTGTTACACAGGGGTCTGTGATGGGATCACTTCACGTTATATGTCAATGATTTGGATGATGGATTTGATGGCTTTGAGGCCAGGTTTGCAGACAATACAAAAATAGGTGGAGGGGCAGGTAGTTTTAAGGAAGCAGAGAGGCTGTAGAAGGATTTAGACGGATTAGGAAAATTAGCAAAGAAATGGCAGATGGAATACAGTGATGGGAATTGTATGATAACGCACTTTGGTAGAAGAAATAAAAGTGTAGATTATTTCCTAAATGGAGAGAAAATCTGAAGTGCAAAAGGACTCAGGAGTCCTCATGTAGAATTCCCTAAAATTCATTTGCAGGTTGAGTCAGTGGTGATGAAAGCAAATGTGATGTTAGCATTCATTACCAGAATATAAAAGCAAAGCTGAATGTTGATGCCTTATAAAGTACTGGTGAGGCCTCATCTGGAGTATTGTGAGGAGTTTTGGGCCCCTTATCTAAGAAAGGATGTGCTAACATTGGATAGGGCTGAAATGAGGTTCACAAGAAAGATTCCAGGATTGAAAGGCTTGTCATATAAGGAGCGTTTGATAGCTATGGGCCTCCACTCACTGGAATTCAGTAGAAAGAGGGGTGATTTCTTTGAAACCTATCAAGTGTTGAAAGACTACAATAGAGAGGATGTAGAGAGGATTTTTCCTGTACATTAGATTAGAGGGGTGTTCTTTTAGAATGGAGATGAGGAAGACTTTCTTTTGTCAGAGAGTGGTGAATCTCTGGAATGCATTGCTACAGGTAGCTGTGGAGGCCAAGTCATTGGCTTTATTTCAAAGATTAATAGATTCTTGATTAGTCAGGGCATGAAGGGATATAGGGAAAATGCAGAACATTTGGGCTGAAGATGGAAAATGGATAAGCCATGATGAAATGGTGGAGCTGACTCGATGGGCCAAATGGCTTAATTCTGCTCCTATATCTTATGATCTTCTAGTCTTATGGTGTACTAAGCAGCCTTTAACTAGGTTAACTACATTTTTCACCAGTGCAGCTCCACCAACAAGCAGCACAGCAGGATTTTATTCAATCAATTCCATTCTGTCATCCAACTGAGGACTCTATGCAATAATTGCTCTTTATGTGTCTGCTCTACTAACTCTGATGTCCTTCTAAGGTCTATCCCTAACCCTCTCCAATTTATCTACTACATGCTACTCATTCAAAAAAGTAGGATTTTCCACGTGCACGAATAGCTTCCTGCCAACTTTCTTGACATTTACACTATCTCTATATTATCAGATTGCTTGTCTAGCAGATGGCACTGATATATAGAACTGACCAAATTGAAGTCAACCCTTGTTGAAAATTCCATTCCCTATTGAGTTGACTATCTAAAACAGAAATACACACCTTCTAATCATATTTGTTTCCAAAAAGAACTTCAGAAAGCTCGAGGGTACAGGTAACTAGACAGAGTTAATATTTCAGGTCAAAGCTCTTTCACCAGGACTCTCTACAGTTGTAATCTGACTTGATGAATATCACCAACATTTTCTATTGCTATTCCTTACTCAACACAAATGGGCAGCATTGAGATGTTGAAAATGTTAACTTTTTTAGATGACAATGTCACTGCATCAATCAAGTCCCCTCCAATGCTAACACACTAAGGAATTTTTGGCCTGAACCCATCATTGAAACAGGACAATTTACCAAAAGGAAACAAAATTAACAAATTTATCTTAAAAAATCACTTCACAATGCAAATAACATAAGCATTTAATAATACCATTTACTACTTAAACTAAATTCAATCTCAATCCAAATCTTACATTCCAGCACTAATAGGTAAGCATTCTGTTTTCCATTTAAAATTTGTTATATTAATAGAGCTGTAGAAGTCATAAATAAATGAATAACTAAGATATTATAATTGTAATTTTAGAGTTGCACCTTGTTCTTATTTCAAAAAGGCCTTGGAAATGCATTTATTTGAAGGTTAGACGTTTATATAGACAACATGATTCCTGGCATCCATGGGCAGTAGAGCAAAAAAAATGTCATTTCTCTATCAACTTTATTTGTTTGACATTTTTCAAAAGAATCTGGTCATCTCCTTACAGGACAAGTGAATAACTCTCCAGCTGAAAGAAGTTAATACAGTACTTCATTGGTACAGAGAAATTTATATATAAGATCACAGATAAAGAAGGAAAGATATAGAAGGAACACAGTACATAGTACAGCACAGTATGGGCCCTTTGGTCCACAATGTTGTGCAGATCTATGTAAATAAACATACTCCTCAATCAATCCGACCCTTCCCTCCTACACAGCCCATAACTCCCCATTTTTCTACATCCATGTGCCTATCAAAGTGTTTTAAATGTTCCTATTGTATTAGCCTCCACCACAAACCCCAGCTGTGCATACAAGGTACCCACCACACTCTGTAAAAAAAATTTATCTCTTGACATAATGCCTAAAAGACCCTCCACACATTACATTAAATGGATGACCTCCAGTAAAGGCCATTGCTGCCCTCGGAAAAAAGTACACAACGTCCTCTCAATCAATGCCTCTCATAACCTTATACCCCCCCGCCATCAATGTCTCTCATAATTGCTCCAAAGAGAAATGCCCAAGCTTGCTGAAACTGTCCTTATAAGATATGCTCTCTAACCCAGACATCATCCTTGTAAATCTCCTTTGCACCCTCTCTAAAATTTTCACATCCTTCCTATAATGAGGTGACCTGAACTGTAGTCTAATCAGTTTTATAAAGCTGCAACATTACCTTGTAGCTCTTGAACTCAATGCCTGAATTATTTAAAGCCAATGCACCATCCACCTTCAAAGCTACTCTATCAACTTTGAAGAATCTAATGATTTGAACCCCAAGATCCTTCTGTTCCTCCACACTGCTGAGAATCTTGCCAATAACCTTGGACTCTGCCTTGAAATTTGATCTTCCAAAGCGTATCACTTCACACTTTCCAGATTGAACTCCATCTGCCAATTTTCATCCCAGTTCTGCATCCTATTAACGTCCTTCCATAACCTATGTCAACCTTCTGCACTATCTACCACACCACCACCATTCATGTCAAGTGCAAACTGTCTATCCCACACTTTCTCTTCCTTTCTAAGTAATTTATAAAAATTACGAAGAGCCAGGGTCTCAGAACAGATCCTTGTGCAACACCACTAGTCAAAGACCTCCAAGCACAATTTGCTCTTTTGCCACCCTCTGCCTTCTGTGCACCTGTCAGTTCTGAATCTATGCAGTCAAGTTACCCTGGATCCCATTCCTCCTAACTTTCTGAATGAGCCTAGCATGAGGAGTCTTGTCAAACACTTTATTAAAATCCATATACACCACATGCACCGACCGACCTTCATCAATTTGTTTTATCGCTTTCTCAAAGAATTCAATCAGGTTTGTGAGACATAACCTGCCATGCTGACTATCCTTAATCAGAATATGCCTCACTAAATGTTCTAAAATCCTATCTTTAAGAATTCTCTCCAATAGTTTGCCCACCAGTGATGTAGGGCTCATAGGTCTATAATAGTGGATAGTGTAGAAGGTTGTCAGATTTTAATAGGATGTAGATTGGACATAGAGGAATCTTGAGGTTCACATCTACAAATCCCTCAAAGTTGTCAAGCATATTAACAGGGTGGTTAAGAAGGCATATGGTATGTTGATCTTCATTAGTCAGGGGATTGAGTTCAAAAGCCATGAAGTAAAGTTGCAGTTCTATAAAACTCTGGTTAGACCACACTGTAAGTATTGTCTTTCATATCTAAGAAAAGATATGCTGGAACTGGAGAGGGTCCTGGAGGAGGTTCACGAGATTGATCCTGGAAATGTGAAGTTGAATATATGAGAACAATCTGTTGGCTCTGGGCCTGTACTCACTGGTGTGTAGAAGAATGAGGGGGAGGGGTGGATTTAATTGCAACCTATCAAATATTATCAGACCTAGACAGAGTGGATGTGGAGAGGATGTTTCCTACATTTTTCATTTTATTTTCATTTTAGCAATACAGTGTGAATTAGGCCTTTTCAACCCTTCAAGCCACATCTTTGGACGTGGAGGAAACTGGTGGACCTGCATTCCACAGGGAGGACATACAGAGACTCCTTACAGTATGGTACAGAATGTGGCTCTGAACTCCGGAACGCCCCGAGCTGTAATGGCGTTGTGCTAGCCACTATGTTGCCATGTTACCCACATGTAGCCTAAGCATAGTGGGGGAGTGTAGGACCAGAGGGCACAGACTCAGAATATCCCTTTAGAACAGAGATAAGAAGAATTTTTTTAGCCAGAGTGTGGTGAATCTGGGGAATTTATTCCCAAAGATGGCTCTGGTGGCAAAGTCAGTAGGGTATATTTAAAGAGGAGGTTGATAGGTTCTTGATAAGTAAGGGCATCAAAGGCTACAGGGAAAAGGCAGGAGAATGGGGTTGAGAGGGATAATAAATCAGCCATGATGAGAAGGCACAGACTCAATGGACTGAATGGCTTAACTCTGCTCCTACTTTTTAATGATCTTATGCTCAGTTCTAGTCTCCCCAGTGTAGAAGGATTTAGAAGCTTTGAAAAGGGTGCAGAGGAGATTTACCAGGATGAGAGAGCATATCTTATGTGGAAAGGTTGAGCAAGTTAGGGTTTTTCTCTTTAGAGCAAAGAAGGATGAGAGTTGACTTGATAGACGTGTATAAGATGTTAAGAGGCATAGGTAGCGTGGACAGCCAGTGCCTTTTCCCCAGAGATATCTAAAACAAGAGGGCACAATTTTAATGTGATTGGAAGTAAAGGATAGGGGGATATCAGAGATAAGTTTCTTTACACAGAGAAATGCACTTCCAGGGTAGTGGTAAAGATACATTAGGGAATTTTGAATATCCCTAATATATCTAATGGATGAAAGAAAAATGGCAGGTTACGGGAGAAGGAAGGGTTAGATTGATCTAGGAGTAGGTTAAAAGGCTGGCATAACATCATAGGTCAAAGGGTCTGGACTGTTCCATGCTCCATGTTTTATCCACAATATCACCAACCTTTGAATCATCTGCAAATTCACTAACCCACCCTCTTATTTCCTCATGCAATCATTTATAGAAATCACAAAGAGTAAGGATCCCAGGACAGATCACTACTAGTCACTGACCTCCAGGTAGTATATACTCCATCTACTACCACCCTTTGCCTTATACGGGCAAGCTAATTTTGAATCCACACAGTCTGTGAGGAAGGGCCTGCCCTTCACAAAGCCAGGTTAACTATCCCTAATAAGACTATGCTTGCCAAATGCTTGTATCTCTAAGAATCCTCTTCAATAATTTGGTGACCACAAAATGTCTCATCATGCCTCATCCAGGTCAATTATCAGTTTAGGAGTTGATAGAGTAAGATTTATCTTCAGAAGTAGAAGTCCCCATTGCAACAAACTCCATCTGCAGAGCGATTCAAACAAAACTAATACTTCAGATTCTTGACATTGGATTTGAACTCTATTCATTGGCAATCTTCTTTAGGACACATGACCTCAGCTGGCTGTCCTTACTCAGAATAATGAGAATAATGTGCTGACAAAAAAACACCTTCAGGAAATCAAAATAAATAAAGGAAGAATTATTGAGGGTGTTTCATGTGTTAGATTTGTGTAAAATTGAACCAGAAAATTACCAGAATCTACCAGAAGAGGTCATAAGAGTTGGATAGAAAGTCAAGTGAAAGGAAAATCAGGCAGGATGTGCAACTGAAGTTGTGTCAGTTTACTTGTCTGTCAAAGTTACATCTTATCCTTTACAATTTAACAATGTTGTAATTAAAAATGCTCTCTTCAGAGATGAAATTGGTTCTGCATTCTTAATTATTCACCAGGTTAATTTACTCCTCATAACTCAACAGTCCACTTCCAATGTTTGACATTCAAAGCAAATTTATTATCAAAGTGTGTATGTCACCATACTCTATTCAGAGATTCATTTTCTTGTAGGCATTCACAGGAACAAAAAATGCAACAGAATCATGAAAAATGACACACAAAAATTGACGAACAACCAGTGTTCAAAAGAAGACAAACTGTGCAAATACAAAAATAAATAAACAAACAAATAGCTATTTAGATGAATAAATAAATAATAGTGAGAACCTGAGTCCTTGAAAGAGGGTCCATAGGTTATAGAGTTGCAGTATGTTATCAATGCTGGTTCAGGAGCCTGATGTTTGAAGGTTAATAACTCTTCCTGAAACTGATGGTGTGGGATTTAAGGCTCCTATACCTACGTACTTACCAATGGCAGCAACAAGAAGAGAGCATGGCCTGGATGGTGGGGAGGTCCTTGGTCATGGAAGTTACTTTCTTATGGCAGCGATCCTTGTAGATATATCAATTGTGATGAATGACAAATCACATTGTCTATCAGGCATTCCACAGCTGATGCTCAGAGAGCCTTCCTGAATGTAATTGCCCAACTGAAATGGTTCCTTCAAATAGAATCTCTTCCTGTTTCTCATTATGTGGCTGGTTTGTTATCCAGTTTACAACTTCCTCTGTGCTTTCTTCCAGCATTTCATTCCATGTAAAATGGTAAACTGACCTCATTAGGAATTTATGACCAGTAGAGAAACACTGCAGATATGGGCTCAGATTTTGTGGAAAAAAATTCAGCAATTTGAACAGAATTAACCATACTTCCCACGTAAGTGCCACCAAGTTCAGGATTCTTGTATATGTACTTCTGGCCCACTTTTTGCCAGCCTTTTCCTAACTCTGCTCCAAGGCTAGACGTTTCATGGAACTCTACAGTGCACATCTGCAGCAGTGACATAGCACTTAAGGTATCAATAGAAGTACTAAGTAATTCACATATTTTGTAAATAATTGCATTTTAATTGTATTAGGCACCTTTTGGCATTGCAGTTTAGCTTTAGTTTATTTTTAAGGGATAATTTCTATTTATTGTTTTTCAACTATAGACTGTTAGAGCCATCCAGACTTATCTTGACATGTTTGGTAGTGGCCAAAATGGGGAAGTTTATTTAACTAGCTTTCAGCACTATTTCATGGATTTTATGGACAAAGCTTGTTGTTTCCATATCTTGCAAAGACTTTTACAAATAGGGGCTTTTAACTGATTAGTCATCTGGAACTTGTAGAAAGTTGACACTGACAGGTCTGGAAAATTTTGGTCTGCATTCAGTCTGTAGGTCAGCAAAAAAATTTCATTGATCACCATTGGCAGAGAATTCTGACCCTCATTTCTTCACTTCTTTGCTCTCATGTTCCTTGCTAAGAAGGTATCTTTGAGAAATTCAAAGAAACATAGAAACATAGAAAATAGGTGCAGGAGTAGGCCATACAGCCCTTCAAGCCTGCACCGCCATTCAGTATGATCATGGCTGTTCATCCAACTCAGAACCCTGTACCTGCTTTCTCTCCATACCCCTGATCCCTTTAGCCACAAGGGCCATATCTAACTTCCTCTTAAATATAGCCAATGAACCGGCCTCAACTGTTTCCTGTGGCAGAGAATTCCACAGATTCACCACTCTCTGTGTGAAGAAGTTTTTCCTCATCTCGGTCCTAAAAGGCTTCCCCTTTATCCTTAAACTGTGACCCCTCGTTCTGGACTTCCCCAACATTGGAAAAAATCTTCCTGCATCTAGCCTGTCCAATCCCTTTAGAATTTTATACTTTTCAATAAGATCCCCCCTCAATCTTCTAAATTCCAGTGAGTATAAGCCTAGACAATCCAGTCTTTCTTCATATGAAAGTCCTCCATCCCAGGAATCAAACTGGTGAACCTTCTCTGTACTCCCTTTATGGCAAGAATGTCTTTCCTCAGATTAGGGGACCAAAACTGCACACAATATTCTAGGTGCGGTCTCACCAAGGCCTTGTACAACTGCAGTAGAACCTCCCTGCTCCTGTACTCAAATCCTTTTGCTATGAATGCCAACATACCATTTGCCTTTTTCACCGCCTGCTGTACCTGCATGCCCACCTTCAATGACTGGTGTACAATGATACCCAGGTCTCGTTGCACCTCCCCTTTTCCTAATCGGCCACCATTTAGATAATAATCTGTTTTCCTGTTCTTGCAACCAAAGTGGATAACCTCACATTTATCCACATTAAATTGCATTTGCCATGAATTTGCCCACTCACCTAACCTATCCAAGTCACCCCGCATCCTCTTAGCATCCTCCTCACTGCTAACACTGCCGCCCAGCTTCGTATCATCCGCAAACTTGGAGATGCTGCATTTAATTCCCTCGTCTAAATCATTAATAAATATTGTAAACAACTGGGGTCCCAGCACTGAACCTTGCGGTACCCCACTCGTCACTGCCTGCCATTCTGAAAAGGTCCCGTTTACTCCCACTCTTTGCTTCCTGTCTGCCAACCAATTCTCTATCCATATCAATACCATACCCCTAATACCGTGTGCCTTAAGTTTGCACACTAATCTCCTGTGTGGGACCTTGTCAAAAGCCTTTTGAAAATCTAAATATACCACATCTACTGGCTCTCCCCATCTACTC
This sequence comes from Hemitrygon akajei, assembly GCF_048418815.1. Lineage (NCBI taxonomy): Eukaryota > Metazoa > Chordata > Chondrichthyes > Myliobatiformes > Dasyatidae > Hemitrygon > Hemitrygon akajei. Next base: position 34,681,185 of record NC_133130.1, read on the forward strand.
TACTTGTTACATCTTCAAAAAATTCTATAAGATTCGTCAGACATGATTTTCCTTTCACAAATCCATGCTGACTTTGTCCGATGATTTCACCTCTTTCCAAATGTGCTGTTATCACATCTTTGATAACCGACTCTAGCATTTTCCCCACCACCGATGTCTGACTAACCGGTCTATAATTCCCCGGTTTCTCTCTCCCTCCTTTTTTAAAAAGTGGGGTTACATTAGCCACCCTCCAATTCCTCCAAGCAATTCCTGCTTCAGCACAGTTCCTTGGCAAAGAGTGCATCAGAAACTCCAGTGAGGTGATACTGGTGATGAGATTCATCTGAAAATGATAAAGACTTGCTGCTAAGTCTTTGTAATAAACAACCATTAACATTATTTTGAATTGTTTTCCTTACAGCTGTTGCCACTAATTCCATATTCACCCAAGCTCTTTGTCAGGAGGAAGCAGATGTTTACATCTGGTTCTGTATCTTCTGTCACAAAGTACAATCAATTCCAGATTCCCTTTATCACAGTGTCCACTTAGACCTTTTTTTCCTCGGTTCCATGTCAAAACCATTTAAACTGCCTACTCCTATAAACCTTACCACGACCATAGCCCTCCATATCCCTACCATCCATGTACCTATCAAAACTTCTCTTAATCATTGAAATCGAGTCACATGCACCAAATGCACTCTGGCAGCTCGTTCCACACTCTCACAACCCTCTTGAGTGAACATGTTTCCCCTCATATTTGCCTTAAACTTCTCAACTTTCACCCTTAACCCATGACTTTTGGTTGTAGTCCCACATAACCTCAGAGAAAAATGCTGGCTTGCATTTACCCTATATACACCTTTCATAATTTTGTATACCTCTATCAAATCTCCTCTCACTTTTTTACATTCTAAAGAATAGTCTTAACCCTATTCATCTCTTAGATTTTTACCTCTGCTGCTTGGAATGTACACATTCATGGAAGAATGTTTGTGGCATTGAGAGGCTAAGTTGAAAATGGCTCACCATGTCTATTTTCCCCAGTCCTTCAGCTCTCTATTAGTACTGAATTAACATCTTTTTCTGCTGGTATGTTGAAGATTGGTGCTGCCTGTAAGTTATGAATTGTCTACTTAAACTTCAGCAGCTTGTTAGACAACAGAAGATGAACTTCTCAGATGATCAGATTGCTTAGTGAGAAACTTGGCTACATTGACTTTTCTACCCTCATCAGGACATTAAACTTTTGCACTGCAAGTCGTTGGGAATTTTGAGGAATTGCTCTAGAGGTCTAATAGGAAAAGTGGGTTGAGGAAGAGGCACCACCATTTCTCCTTTCTGATCTATACATTTCCCTCATTTATACAGCAACACAAAAAAAAAACAACAACAGATCAGGCAGCATCAGTAGAGGGAGATGAACAGTGGATATTTTGGGCCAAAGACCTGATGAAAAGGTCCTGAAACATGAGCTTTGGCCTGAAACATCAGCTGTTCAGTTCTCTCCATGGATCCTGCCTGACCTGCTAAGTTCTTCCATCATTTTGTGTGTTCCAGATTTCCAATATCTGCAGTCTCTCTTGTACCCTTGCCTTTGCACATTATTTTCCAGGTACATTTGCCAGATGCCTCATTGCGAAAGTCATTTTTATGATTCGCACTGTTATTGTGTTTTGCTGCAGTGCCCAACCCTTCAGTGAAAGGTGATGTCGGTAATGAAGAACTGGATAAGCAGTCCAAATCTTTGACTGTACTATCATTTGAATGTTCTGATTGTCAAAAACATTCAAGGTTTTGGGCTTTTATCGCCAGTTAACCCAAACTAGGAAAATAGCTTAGCTGACTTCAATTTTTTTTTCAGTCTTTTTGTAGGCAGAGCTTGTTGCCCTATATCACCTGTCAACTCCCCAGGAAGAGAGTCACATTTTAAAAGACATTGTTGCTAGACAGGAACTTGCCAATAACCTGTCCCTGAAGAGCATTTTGAACTTCAACAGGACCACAGTTCCAGATCTCAGCACAACCTTGGTCCAAACATGGATGTTGATATGACTGAATTCCAGAGCTGAACTTGAGAGTAGCCCCAAGAAAACATCTGACCAAATATGCCATCAAAGAGCCTTTGTAAATCTCTTTGTAAAGAGGTGGAAGTACTGGCGCTTTTAAGAAATTTAAAAGTGGATAAATCTCCGGGTCCTGACCGGATATTCCCCAGGACCTTGAGGGAAGTTTGTGTAGAGATAGCAGGAGCTCTGACGGAGATCTTTCAGATGTCATTAGAAACAGGGATTGTGCCGGAGGATTGGCGTATTGCTCATGTGGTTCCATTGTTTAAAAAGGGTTCTAGAAGTAAGCCTGGCAATTATAGACCTGTCAGTTTGACATCAGTGGTGGGTAAATTAATGGAAAGTATTCTTAGAGATAGTATTTATAATTATCTGGATAGACAGGATCTGATTAGGAGTAGCCAGCATGGATTTGTGCGTGGAAGGTCATGTTTGACAAACCTTATTGAATTTTTTGAAGTAGTTACGAGGAATGTTGACGAGGGTAAGGCAGTGGATGTAGTCTATATGGACTTCAGCAAGGCCTTTGACAAAGTTCCACATGGAAGGTTAGTTAAGAAGGTTCAGTCGTTAGGTATTAGTGCTGGAGTAATAAAATGGATTCAACAGTGGCTAGATGGGAGATGCCAGAGAGTAGTGGTGGATAATTGTTTATCGGGATGGAGGCCGGTGACTAGCGGGGTGCCTCAGGGATCTGTTTTGGGCCCAATGTTGTTTGTAATATACATAAATGATCTGGATGATGGGGTGGTAAATTGGATTAGTAAGTATGCTGATGATACTAAGGTAGGAGGTGTTGTGGATAATGAGGTGGGTTTTCAAAGCTTGCAGGGAGATTTATGCCGGTTAGAAGAATGGGCTGAACGTTGGCAGATGGAGTTTAATGCTGAGAAGTGTGAGGTTCTACATTTTGGCAGGAATAATCCAAATAGAACATACAGGGTAAATGGTAGGGCATTGAGGAATGCAGTGGAACAGAGAGATCTAGGAATAACAGTGCATAGTTCCCTGAAGGTGGAGTCTCATGTAGATAGGGTGGTGAAGAAGGCTTTTGGAACGCTGGCCTTTATAAATCAGAGCATTGAGTACAGAAGTTGGGATGTAATGTTAAAATTGTACAAGGCATTGGTAAGGCCAAATTTGGAATATTGTGTACAGTTCTGGTCACCGAATTATAGGAAAGATATCAATAAATTAGAGAGAGTGCAGAGACGATTTACTAGGATGTTACCAGGGTTTCAGCACTTAAGTTACAGAGAAAGGTTGAACAAGTTAGGTCTCTATTCATTGGAGCGTAGAAGGTTGAGGGGGGATTTGATCGAGGTATTTAAAATGTTGAGAGGGATAGATAGAGTTGACGTGAATAGGCTGTTTCCATTGAGAGTAGGGGAGATTCAAACGAGAGGACATGATTTGAGAGTTAGGGGGCAAAAGTTTAAGGGAAACACGAGGGGGTATTTCTTTACTCAGAGAGTGATAGCTGTGTGGAATGAGCTTCCTGTAGGAGTAGTAGAGGCCAGATCAGTTGTGTCATTTAAGGTAAAATTGGATAGGTATATGGATAGGAAAGGAGTGGAGGGTTATGGGCTGAGTGCGGGTAGGTGGGACTAGGTGAGATTAAGAGTTCGGCACGGACTAGGAGGGCCGGAATGGCCTGTTTCCGTGCTGTGATTGTTATATGGTTATATGGTTATATGGTTAAGCTCGTGGGCAACAAGGAGGAAACACTCCAAAGGCTGGAGCCATACTCTGCATAGAGAAAGATCCAGATCAAACATCTTGGCCTCAGAACATTAATACAAAGGTTCCTTGGAGTGTCCTAACCTCATTCATACCTCATCAATGACAATTTTTCCTTCATAAGATTAGAAATTGCAATATTAACTGATGTTATCATGGACTTGCTAGTGTAGCGTGATGTAAGGGTTCACTGCTATGTAATGGTTTTTTTGTAATGTTCGCTGCTGAAGTAATGGTTCCTCTGTAGCAGCAATGTTTGGGTTATGGGCAGAGATAATTGGAATGTTGATGCATGTTAGCCAATCAGGATTTTGTTGCCCTGTCTTGTGATTCTGGAAGCAGTTGTTTTTGTGGGCTTTTGTGAGAAGGAGAGGGAGATATGAAGAGAGAAGATGCGAATGGAAAAATGTGGTAGATCGCCGGATAGGGTGGACTCCAAGCAGGGGTCTGAAGGAGCAGATCGATGGGGGAAGATGGACTACTGAAACTGCGTGAGCTCCAACTACCGTGCACAGAATGTTTAATAAGATTGGCGCCCTTTTTCTTTTATATTTTGTTTCTCTACTAACCATACAGTCAAAGTAAGAGTTATAAAGTGTAATTGTTTAATCGCATATTGTGTACTGTTTGTTAATTTAGGGTACTGATTTGTAACAGGGGACACATCGCACAGCATCCACCCAAACGAGATTTCTTAAGTTTGGCCAGACAGGGGGGTTATCACCTCCTAGATTAAGTCACTAGAAGAAGAGAGTGTTACACTAGACAGATGGATGAATTAGAACGTAGAATAGTACAGCACATTACAGGCCCTTTGGACCGCAATGTTGTGCCAACACTCAAAACCTACCTCCCATTTAAACCCCACCTTAAATTCCTCCATATACCTGTCTAGTAGTCTCTTAAACTTCACTAGTGAATCTGCCTCCACCACTGACTCAGGCAGTGCATTCCACGCACCAACCACTCTCTGAGTAAAAAACCTTTCTCTAATATCCCCCTTAAACTTCCCTCGCCATGTCCTCTTGTACTGAGCAGTGGTGCCTGGGGGAAGAGGCGCTGGCTATCCACTCTATCTATTCCTCTTAATATCTTGTACACCTCTATCATGTCTCCTCTCATCCTCCTTCTCTCCAAAGAGTAAAGCCCTAGCTCTCTTAATCTCTGATCATAATCCATACTCTCTAAACCAGGCAGCATCCTGGTAAATCTCCTCTGTACCCTTTCCAATGCTTCCACATCCTTCCTATAGTGAGGTGACCAGAACTGGACACAGTACTCCAAGTGTGGCCTAACCAGAGTTTTATAGAGCTGCATCACTACATCGCGACTCTTAAACTCTATCCCTCAAATTATGAAAGCTAACACCCCATAAGCTTTCTTAACTACCCTATCTACCTGTGAGGCAACTTTCAGGGATCTGTGGACATGTAGCCTCAGATCCCTCTGCTCCTCCACACTACCAAGTATCCTGCCATTTACTGTGTGCTCTGCCTTGGAGTTTGTCCTTCCAAAGTGTACCACCTCACACTTCTCTGGATTGAACTCCATCTGCCACTTCTCAGCCCACTTCTGCATCCTATCAATATCTCTCTGCAATCTTTGACAATCCTCTACACTATCTACAACACCACCAACTTTTACGTTGTCTGCAAACTTGCCAACCCACCCTTCTACCCCCACATCCAGGTCGCTAATAAAAATCACGAAAAGTAGAGGTCCCAGAACAGGTCCTTGTGGGACACCACTAGTCACAACCCTCCAATCTGAATGTACTCCCTCCACCACAACCCTCTGCCTTCTGCAGGCAAGCCAATTCTGAATCCACCTGGCCAAACTTCCCTGGATCCCACGCCTTCTGACTTTCCGAATAAGTCTACCGCGTGGAACCTTGTCTTTTTTCTTTTTCAATCTTTTGGTGTAGGTAAAAGTAAGTTAAATAAGGGTGATCATAGGTTAAGAAAAGTAAAGGTTATGGAGCGAATCTGAAACAGTACTCACTCCATGAGCGTCTCCTGGTGACCTGGGAACCTTGTCAAATGCCTTACTAAAATCCATGTAGATCCACTGCATCCACTGCACTACCCTCATCTATATGCCTGGTCACCTCCTCAAAGAACTCTATCAGGCTTGTTAGGCATGATCTGCCCTTCACAAAGCCATGCTGACTGTCCCTGATCAGACCATGATTCTCTAAATGCCCATAGATCCTATCTCTAAGAATCTTTTCCAACAGCTTTCCCACCACAGATGTAAGGCTCACTGATCTATAATTACCCAGACAATCCCTACTACCTTTTTTGAACAAGGGGACAACATTCGCCTCCCTCCAATCCTCCGGTACCATTCCCATGTACAACGAGGACATAAAGATCCTAGCCAGAGGCTCAGCAATCTCTTCCCTCGCCTCGTGGAGCAGCCTGGGGAATATTTTGTCAGGCCCCGGAGACTTATCTGTCCTAATGTATTTTAACAACTCCAACATCTCCTCTCCCTTAATTTCAACATGCTCCAGAAGATCAACCTCACTCATATTGTCCTCACTGTCATCAAGTTCCCTCTCATTGGTGAATACTGAACAGAAGTATTCACTGAGGACCTCACTCACTTGCACAGCCTCCAGGCACATCTTCCCACCTTTATCTCTAATCAGTCCTACCTTCACTCCTGTCATTCCTTTGTTCGTCACATAATTGAAGAATGCCTTGGGGTTTTCCTTTACCCTACTCGCCAAAGCCTTCTCATGCCCCCTCCTTGCTCTTCTCAGCCCCTTCTTAATTCAATTGAATTTATCCATCTGTCCAGCAAGTTGATGATAACTCTCTGTCATGGGCAGAGAAACAACTAGTAGCAATCATGCCACAAAAAACCGACAATGAACACCTTCATTGACAGAGGGAGTCCCAAAAGAGTTCCATTGCATCACCATGAGTTCAAAATGAGAATGCTATGATCAACATCCTGGAATCACTATTCAGTTAACAGGCTATATTGTTGCTATGGTTACCAGAGCAGGTGCAAGGTATGGTATCCAGTAATGGATGACATTCCAGCTCCTAAAACCTTTCCTCCATCGAAAACATATGTCTGGAATGAATTGGAATAACCTCCCTATGAATATTGTTGAAGTTGAACTCAGCCAGTTCAATATAACAACACCTTTAGGGATAAAGCAACCCATTTGATTGGTAGCCCCATCCACCATGCTTAACATTCATTCCCTTGACCACTATGTCACACTGGATGCAATTTTTACTATCTATAAAATTGTCTAAGAACCTTCCAAACCCATGAATTTTACCACCAAGAAGTACGTGGGCAGCAAGTGTTTTAGAATACCATCATTTGCAGGTTTCCCTTCATTGTCACTCGTTCTAAATCCTGGAACATTCTGACAGGAGCACTGCAGTGGTTTGAGAAGGTGGCTCACGACCACCTTCTCAAGAACATTTAGGGATAGACAGTAATCGATAACTTTACCAGTAGTGGCAACATCATAAAAATGAATACATAAAAACATTTAAAAAGGAATGAGAAATACTTGAGAAGAAAGGGCCATGAGGAAAGAAGAGTTTAAATGAGAATAATTGGACAGCCCCCTACCAAGCACAACAGACCAAAGGATTTCCTGCTGCTCAGCTTGGTTTTACAATACTATTATTCCATGTCCTTGAAAATGGCATTTGCAGCACCAACCAATTCTGACAAAGTTCTCCATCCAGCTTTGCAGTCTCCTGAAGTTATGTGTGATTTGTAACATTTTGAAATTTCTCTGAATGGAATGCACATCCTGGTTTGCAGAGCAGCTGTTTGGCCACCAGATGGAGGATATTAGTGATTATTTTCCCTGTGACATACAACAGGGAGAATCATGAATCATGAATTACCAGAATTGGACATGACCAGTTTTGAACTTGGTCACGATTAAGGAATGTCTGAGGTCCCCTGTATATCTCTCTCTTCCCAAGTGAGATTATGGAACTAGGACTGAAATTCTTTGTTAGTGAATCTCAGCTGGGATGCTATCTGCTCCCAAGGACTTTTACAAACCCCATTTCCAGAAAAGTTGGGATATTTTCCAAAATGCAATAAAAACAAAAATCTGTGATCTGTTAATTCACGTGAACCTTTATTTAACTGACAAAAGTACAAAGAAAAGATTTTCAATAGTTTTACTGACCAACTTAATTGTGTTTTGTAAATATACACAAATTTAGAATTTGATGGCTGCAACACACTCAACAAAAGTTGGGACAGAGGCATGTTTACCATTGTGTTACATCACCTTTCCTTTTAATAACACTTTTTAATCGTTTTGGAACTGAGGATACTAATTGTAGTAGATTTGCAATTGGAAATTTTGTCCATTCTTGCTTGATATAAGACTTCAGCTGCTCAACAGTCCGTGGTCTCCGTTGTCTGATTCTCCTCTTCATGATGCGTCATACATTTTCAATAGGAGATAGATCTGGACTGGCAGCAGGCCAGTCAAGCACACGCACTCTGTGTCTACAAAGCCACGCTGTTGTAGCCCGTGCAGAATGTGGTCTGGCATTGTCCTGCTGAAATAAGCATGGACGTCCCAGGAAGAGACGTCGCCTTGATGGCAACATATGTCTCTCTAAATCCTAATATACACCTCAGAGTCAATGGTACCTTCACATACATGCAACTCATCCATGCCATGGGCACTGATGCACCCCCATACCATCACAGATGCTGGCTTTTGCACCTTTTGCTGATAACAATCAGGATGGTCGTTTTCATCTTTGGCACGGAGAACTCGACGCCCGTTTTTTCCGAAAACTAGCTGAAATGTGGACTCATCTGACCACAGCACACGGTTCCACGGTCTTTCAGTCCATCTGAGATGAGCTCGGGCCCAGAGAACTCGCCGGCATTTCTGCATAGAGTTGATGTATGGCTTCCTCCTTGTGTAATACAGTTTCAAGTTGCATTTCTGGATGCAGCGACGGACTGTGTTAAGTGACAATGGTTTTCTGAAATACTCCCGAACCCAGGTGGCTATAATTGTCACAGTAGCATGACAGTTTCTTAGGCAGTGCCGCCTGAGGGCTCGAAGATCACGTTCATTCAACAGTGGTTTCCGACCTTGCCCTTTACGCACTGAGATGTCTCTGAATTCTCTGAATCTTTTCACAATATTATGTACTGTAGATGTTGAAAGACCTAAATTCTCTGCAATCTTGCATTGGGAAATGTTCCTTTTGAACTGACTAACAATTCTCTCACGAATTTTGGCACAAGGGGGTGAGCCATGACCCATCCTTGCCTGCAAAGACTGAGCCTTTGATGGACGCTACTTTTATACCCAGTCATGATACCTCACCTGCTACCAATGAGTCTGCTTAATGTGGAGTCTTCCAAACCGGTGTTACTTGAATATTCTGTGCACTTTTCAATCTTATTTTAACTCTGTCCCAACTTTTGTTGAGTGTGTTGCAGCCATCAAATTCTAAATTTGTGTATATTTACAAAACACAATTAAGTTGGTCAGTAAAACTATTGAAAATCTTTTCTTTGTACTTTTGTCAGTTAAATAAAGGTTCACGTGAATTAACATATCACAGATTTTTGTTTTTATTGCATTTTGGAAAACATCCTAACTTTTCTGGAAATGGGGTTTGTATTTTGGAGAAGTAACAGCAAAGGTGCTCCAGATAGATTGTTGCAGCATCAAGTTCACACATCAACGACTAAGTGATGGCTGAAAAGGTTTCTGAAATATTTCATCCCCAAGTGGTATCTGCCACTCGGTCACTGATAGCTGTCACTCTGTTCACCCTTGTTCTTGGCTCTCAGTGGGCTGTCTGCAATGTTGTTAGATTGCATTTCAGTAAGTTGCTGCAGTTTTGTAGATAATGTAGTTCTGCATGATCTGACACCTGAGTTTCAAGACATTAGTGAGTCATTCACTGAAGCTTAAGAAAGGAAGGTATTTAGATTCAACAACTGCAAAACCAGTGTCAGGTACCAAACTGTACCCACTTCACCACACTGCCCACTAACAATGAATGTTCACAAGGAGAATATACACCACTTATTGTGGCTGGGAAGCCACCTCTCAGTGAAGGCAGGCATCAATGATTCAGTCAGGACAGGTTCATTAACATTGTGTATAAACCTTCTTTAAAAGGTCTAGTTGCACTCTGAGGAATGTCCTCTAGGTGGCAGTCTACTTATTTCCAACTTTCCCCTGACATTAAATCTAATGTTTTATTTTGAGAGGGTTTGTTTTTTTCCATTTACTTTGATATTGGTTTTGTCTTGATGATGCTTGGTATTTCATTATTTTTATGTAGATAGTATTTTCCTGCAATGTTTTTCAGTACAATATAAACAATGAGAGAGAAATTTAAAATAGATAGGCCACAAATTACTAAATAAGACAAATAAAATTTGACCTTAAAATTCTTCTCTGCAAGACATATTTACTTTCAATATTTTTGAATAATGTTGTTCCCTTTAAAATTTTACTGATCTAGTGATGCGTCTTTGAGTTCTTCCATAGCAGTTGGAGAAGACAAATTCCAACAACTAAATATATTTGCACTAAAACTAAGGCCATGGACCTAAAAGGATTGCCATAAAAAAATTACCTTACTAATAGTCTTGCAGAAAATTACGTTGACCTGGTCTGGCCTATTTGTATCTCCAGGCGGCTCAACTGCTTTCTGAAGTTGCCCAGATCCAATAAGTTCAAAGGTAATTCCCAATGGACAAGAAATGTTGCTTTCTTGAATAGTCAACAGAATATAACTAGAAGACAATGCTGAGCTGGAGCCTTTGAATCAGAACTTGATTTGTAAGAGGATATAAGGAACTTCCCATTATATTTTATGTAGCAACTGTCTCCCTGTATGGCACATTCTTGCCACAGAACCTTCAACCCCTCAGCACCAATGGAAGCAGTGCTGCCCACGTGATCGTCTGATGCCCTTTCAAGTAATAAGCTTCTTTGTCCTCACTAATGGAAACAAATAAAACTGTAGAAGTTGGAATCTGAAACTAAAACAGAAATGCTGAAAGAACCTAGCCAGTAAAGCAGCATTTGAGGAAAGGGACATTAGTCATTATTTTGTGTCAGCAACATTCATCAGAACCAGGGGGAGGGTGAACTTTGACTTCCCGAACTTCAGGTACCTTCTTGAATGAGCACTGAATTCTTCAATTTCAAGTAGACTACTGTTTCATCATTTCCTTTTATTGATTTTGTGCCCCTTTCTCATCTTGTTTGTTTTAAATTCCTTGCTAATGATCAGAACTGCATTCAAGCAGAAGGTACAAAAGCTTGAAAACACCTATCACCAGGGACAAGGACAATTCTTATACCATTGTTATCAGATTCTTGAATGGCCCTCTTGTATGATAGGATTTCTTGTCATAGCCTACAATAGGATAATAGAGGTGAACTAAGAAGTGGCAGATGGAATTCAATCCAGACACTTTGGAAGACCGAATATTTAGGCAGAATACAGGGTTAGTCTGGAGGAACAGAGAGATCTTGAGGTCTACATCAATAGATCTCTCAATATTGCCACACAAGTTGATAAGGCAGTTAAGAAAGTGTACGTATAGTGTTTTGGTATTCATTAGTAAGAGAGTTAAGTTCAAGAGCTGTGAGGTAATTTTGCAGCTCTAAAAAAACTTGTGTTAGACCACACTCAAGATATTGTGTTCAGTTCTGGTTGCTTCATTATAGAAAGGATGTGGGTGCACTGGAGATTTACCAGAATTAGAGAGCATGTCTTATGAGGTCAGGTTGAAGGAACAAGGGTGATTCTCTTTGGAATGAGAAGAACGAGAGTTAACTTGATAGAGTTGCAAAGATGATAAGAGGCATAGATCGAGTGGATATCCAGAGACTTTTTGCAGGGCAGAAATGGCTAATGTGAGGGGACATAATTTTAAGGTGATTGGAGGGAAGTATAGGGGGAGTTGTCAGAGAGTGCTAGGAGCAAGGATCACACTGCCATGAGTGGTGGTAGAGGCAGCCATTAAATATATTAAGGGACATACAAGAGACTCTTAACTGAAAAAAAATGGAGAGCTATGTGGGAACGTTTAGAATAATCTTAGAGTACGTCACAAAGTTGGCACAGCATTGTCAACTTAAGGACCCATACTGTGAAGTACTGTTCCATGTCTTGTGTTCTTTATGATAGACGCTTCACCTCACAGTATACCTCATTATGATCTTGCACTTTATTGTTTGCCTGCATTGCATTTCCTTAATAGCTTTTACACTTGATTTGGCATTGCCATTGCTCTACCTCAATACTCTTTGTAAAGACTTGATCTGTAACAGTATGCCAGACAAGCTTCTACTGTATCCTGATTAATGTCAGTAATAAACTAATACTAATAGATTCAATCACTAGAAAAGTGTTTCAGAGTGTTTACTTCCTTCTGAGGTTAAGATTGTCACTGAACACTCTAATGAAATTCTACAAATGTACTGTTGATGGTATCCCAACCGATTGCATCATGGTCTGATATGACAACTTCAATGTGGAGGAACATAAAGAGCTGCAGAGAGCAGTGGACTCTGCCCAATAAACCAGATATATTCCTTTCCACCACTGACAATACTGCCTCAGGAAAACAATCAAACATCTCCACCAGCTGAGTCACAGCTATCATTGGGTAGGAGGTACAGAAGCCAGAAGTCCAACATCGTAGGTTCAATAACAGCTACTTCCTTTCAACCATTCAGTTATTGAATTAACCAGCACAACCCTAATCATTACAATTTAGCAACAATATGACCACTTTGATTGTTGTACTAAAATTGACTTTTTTTTTGTTCTGTGTTCCTTTTTGTAAAGATAGTGCATAATTAATGTTTTTCTTGTGAATGTTGCTTATATAATGCTATTGTATGTAACTGTGACGCTGTTGTAAGCAAGTTTTTCTTTGCACCTGTGCATATATGTACTTACCAATATGATAATAAACATGACTTAGAAAAATATCATTTTGTAATTATTCTATATTTCCTACTAGTTTTCTATCCATCCTGCAAAACTTTGGATATTTTGATAATAAATATGCAATGAACTTCAAATCTTTTTCACTATTAATGATAAGTCTGCTTTGTTTCATCTTATCAAACTTCTGTTGCAGGTCCATACATAGCACTTCAACTGCAATTTCCTCACTGAGCTTTGTTACCTCATCAAAAAACTAAATCTAGTTAGAAATCTCCCTTTTATAGCTTTCCATAGCAGAGAACCTGCAGGTTCATCATCCCGGGTGAAAATTATGCACCACATCTCAGCCTTAAATACCTTACATTGTACGCTATGACTGTAACTCCCTGGTTCTAGACCTTAAAGCCAGGAGGAAATTTTTCCCTGCATCCAGCAAGTCAAATCTATCAGAATTTTGTTCATTTAATGAGGTCTTCTTTTATTCTTCCAAACTCAAGTAAATAAAGACCAATCTCTCTCTAAACAACAGACTCAACAGCCCCCAGGAACCATTCTGGTGCACTGAAGATAATTGATTCCTCTGAATCAATCCCTACACTTTTATTTGAATAAGGATGAAACTTTTCTAGTCCTCTAGTACAGTTGCCAAATCTGTAGATATTCAGAACATTATTGCCAAGACATCTACTATTTACTCCTTCCCCTCAACAAAGTATGGTGCATTCCATCTGGACTAGGTAATTCATTCTAAGCACAGACTGTCACTCTGTCATCCTTGCTATCAATTTTTACCCCATCCAGAATCTCAACTACACTAGCCTTTGCTGAGTTTGTATATGAATCTTAAAGAGGAAGAAGAAGCTGCTTGTAATCATTTAGGGCCTCTTCCATTTCCATTGGTGAACAAGTATTTGCTACTTGATTTGTCCCACCTCTTAATAGATAGCGGGGTCAAGGGATATGGGGAGAGGGCAGGAATGGGGTACTGATTGTGTTTGATCAGCCATGATCACAGTGAATGGCGGTGCTGGCTAGAAGGGCCAAATGGCCTACTCCTGCACCTACTGTCTATTGTCTATTAAAATACATCCAGTTTACTAACCTAGAGAATATTCTTGGAGCACTTTAGTGTTTTTTTTTGTGCCTGCCCTTTACTTTCTTGTTTATTTCTTTACCACTTAGTTTATTCATTTTCTGTAATCAATAATATGCCATCATATTCTTCTCTATATTTTGGCTATCCAGAAAGCTCAAATTTTAATTTTCATTCCCTTTTACTTGATGGGAATGCATCTAGACTCTAAATGTACTATCTCTATCTTAGTGGATTCACACTTCTTCATTACTGTCATGTCTGAATCCATTTGATCCAGGCCAAACTGGTTCTCATTCTATTGAAGCTGGCCCTTCTCCAATTAACTACTCTTACATAGAATATCGAACCTAGAATAGTATAGCACTGTACAAGCCTCAGCCCATGATATTTTAACCTACTTCAAGATCAATATAACCCTTTCCTCCTACATTGCCCTCCATTTTTATTTCATTGAAGTGCCTATCTAAAAGTATCTTAAATTACCCTAATAGACCTGCCTGGTATCACTCTGTACAAAATCTACCACTAACATTCCCCCACTATAATTTCCTCCAATCACTTTAAAATTATGCCCTCTTTTATTAGTCATTTCCAGCCTAGGAAAAAGTCTCTGGCTGTCCTCCCTGTCTGTGCCTTTTATCACCTTATACATCTCCAACAATTCACCACTCATCCTCCTTCACTACAAAGAGAAAAGCCCTTCCTTACTCAAACTTCCTCATAAGACAAGCTCTCTAATCCAGGCAGCATCCTGGTAAATCTCCGCTGCATCCTCTCTAAAGTTTCCCCATACTTCCTATAATGTGGCAGCCAGATCTGAGCACAATGCTTCCAGTGTAGTCTAACCAGATTTTTATAGAGATGCAACAATACCTCTCAGTGCCTGAGTTCAATCTGAGATTATATAAGGCTTTATAAGGCATTAGTCAGGCCGCACTTGGAGTATTGAGAATAGTTTTGGGCTCCTTATCTAAAGCATGATGTGCTGGCTTTGGAGGGGGTCCAGAGGAGGTTCATGAGAATGATCTCAGGAATGAAGGAGTTAACATACGAGGAGTATTTGATGGTTCTGGGCCTGTACTTGCTCAAGTTTAAAAGAATAAGGGCCGATTTCATTGAAACCTATTGAATATTGAAAGGCCGAGATAGAGTGGATGAGGAGAGGATGTTTCCCACTGGGGGGACATCTAAGACCAGAGGATACAGTCTCAGAAAAGGAGGATGTCCCTTTAGAACATAGATGAGAAGGAAGTTCTTTAGCCAGAAGTGGTGAATCTGTGGAATTCATTGCCACAGACAGCTGTGGAGGCCAAGTCATTGGGTATATTTTAAACGGAGGTTGATAGGTTCTTGATTAGTTATGAGATCAAAGGTTATGAGGAGAATGCAGGAGAATGGGGTTGAGGGGAATAATAAATCAGCCATGATCGAATGGCAGAGAAATCTCAATGGGCTGAATGGCTTAATTTAGCTCCTGTGTCTTATGGCCTCATGGTCTAATGAAGTTCAACACAATATATGCCCTGTAAACCACCATATCAACTTGTGAGCAACTGAAGGATCTATGGGTATAGACCCCAAGATCCTTCTGTTCCTCCAGACTGCAAAGAATCCTCAGATTAAGCTCTGCCTTCAAGTTCAATCTTCCAAAGTGAATGTCTTCACAGTTTTCCAGACTGAACACCATCTGGCACTTCTCAGCCCAGTTTTGCATTCTATCAATGACCTATTGTAACCTACAACAATCTTCTACGCTATCTACTCAAAATCACCCATTGTGTCATCTGCAAACTTATGAGCCAACTCTTCCATTTACTCATCCAAGTCATTTATAAAAATCACAAAGAGCAGGGATATTAGAACAGACACCATTGGTCATGGATATTCAGGCAAAATGTGCTCTATCTAATACTGCCCTCTAACTTCTATGGGCTATGAACTTCTATGAATCCACACAGCCAAGTTTCCCTTGACCCTATGCCTCCTGCCTTTCTGAATGAGGAACTTTGTCAAACACTTTAACTAAAATCCATGTATACCACAACCATTGCTCTACCTTCATCAATTTGTTTTGTCACTTTTGCAAAAAATTCATTCAGGCTTGTGAGGCATGGCCTACCCCTCACTAAACCATGCTGACTATCCCTAATCATAAGACCATGGGAACAGAAGTAGGCTATTCGGCCATCAAATCTGCTCCGCCATTCAATCATGGGCTGATCCAATTCTTCTAGTCATCCCCACTCCCCTGCCTTCTTCTCATACCCTTTGATGCCCTGGCTAATCAAGAACCTATGTATCTCTGCCTTAAATACACCCAATGACTTGGCCTCCACAGTCTCTTATGGCAACAAATTCCTCAGATTTACCACTCTCTGATTAAAGTAATTTCTCTGCATCTCTGTTCTAAATGGACATTCTTCAGTCCATTTTGTGGCACATTCTTCTGTGCCCTCTTGTCCTGGACTCCTCTACTATGGAAAATAACTTTGCCATATCTAATCTGTTCAGGCCTTTTAACATTCGAAGTGTTTCTATAAGATCCCCCTCATTCTCCTGAACTCCAGGGAATACAGCCCAAGAACTGCTAGATGTTCCTCATACGGTAACCCTTTCATTCTGGGAATCATTCTCGGATAAATCAGACTATATTTCTCCAATAATCCTGTCTCTTAGAATCCTTTCCAATAGTTTGCCCACCACTGACGTAAAACTCACTGTTCTATAATGCCTGGGATTATCTCTATTACCTTTCTTCAACAAAGGAATAACGTTTGCCACCTTGCAATCTTTTGGTACTATTCTTGTGGCCACTGAGGATGCAAGCATCATCGCCAAAGGCACAGGAGCCTCTGCCCTCACTTCCCATTGCAACCTAGGGTATATCCATCTGGTCCTGGGGATTTATTCATCCTAATGTTCTTCAAGTTTTTCTGGACATCATCTTTCATAATGTCGACATGTTCACATATCGGCCTGCTTTATGTCCCTCTCACTGGTGAATACTGAACCAACGTATTGATTAAGGACCTCCCCTACTTCCTCCGACTCCAAAAACATGTTTCTTCTTTTATCTCTGATCAGACCTACCCTGAATCTAGTCAGCCTCCTGTTCTTCATGTACATGTAAAACTCCTTGGAATTTTCCTCAATCATACTTGCCTTCTCATGTTTCATTCTAACTCTCATAAACTCTTACTTGGCTCCCTATAACCCTCCAGAGCATTTGAAATTTGCTCCTATCTTTTTCAATAGTTAGTTGAAGCATTATGGCATTACGATCACTAAGTGTTCCCCCACTGATAATCTTTCTATTTGGCCTGGCTCACTTCCCAGAAACAAGTTGAGCAAAACTGCCTCTGTCAATGAGTCAGAAATGACCTCATCAAGAACCCTCTCTTGAACTCTCTTCTGAAATATCTCTCTCTTTTTGCTACTGATGATATTGATATCTCATTATTGTTGGATTACTGATGCTGACCATTATCACTGTTCCGAGCCTTGGCTGAGGCTTGCGTGTGTGTCCTTGAGCAAGGCACTTAACCACACATTGCTCTGCAATGACACCGGTGTCAAGCTGTATGGGTCCTAATGCCCTTCTCTTGGACAACATTGGTGGCATGGAGAGGGGAGACTTGGGCAACTGCCGGTCTTCCACAAAAAAAACCCTTGCCCAGGCTTGCGCCTTGGAAAGTTTCCAAGGTGCAAATCCATGGTCTATCGAGACTAACGGAGGCCTACTACTGCTCTGCAAACTTATTTTCAATATACTTCCCTCAGAACAGTCCCAGCAATTTGTAGTCACTTCTCAATTGTTTCTTGAAATTTGTTACCATACGTGCTAACCAGTTAATCTTTCTTGACAAATTGTACTACAAGGCAGCAGCCTATTAAAGTTGGATGAAGTGTAGTTCACTTATTAAATTAGTCTTAGTTTCTTTTAACTCTTGAATTACAAGATTATTTACAGAGTAAATGTCATACATAAATGCCACTGCATCTTTCCATGTTGCCAGAGTAATTACACTACAAACATATTTAATTGCAGCTTTGTTTTGGGGTTGTTTTTCATTCAAGTAGAACTGTCTTTAGTTGCAACAAATAAGGCAAAAGTTCTTTGAGAACTTCTTTTAAAACGTTTTCTTATCTCAATCAGCAGCCTCTCTGTTACACAAAAATGTTTCAAAATGACAACGAATTGATAGCATTTTCTTTGTACATTAAATTAAGATTCAAGTGAATTTATGGAGAGATTATTTATGCTCAGCATTATTTAATTTCCTTGACAGGCAGTACGCAACCCTCCCATGAGCTGTCGATTTCTGTTTCAATGCAATAGCTTTTGTTTACCTATCTTGCACAAAGGCACGCTGCAACAGTTGATGTCAACATGACCCTATAGATGATCCCAGTCTTATCAGGTGCTGAAGGATGCTGATAATTTATTTTTCAGAGTTGAATTTTTGCATATAAACTTATCATTGAGTTTTCACTGTACTGCTCCATTTTCTTGGCTTCAATATGGTGACCCAGAAGCACTGGCTGGTTAGAGTCATAGAGTTGTATGGCACACAAAACAGGCCCTTCTGCCTTCCACCTTCATGCCAACCCTTTACTCATGTAAACTAAACCCATTTATTTATTTAATTATAGGTACAGCATTTAAAGATGGCAGCATGGTTACAGCCCTTCTGGTCCAACAAGCCGTGCCACCCAATTACACCCATGTGACCACTTAACCTACAAATGCGTATATCCTTTGAATGCGGGAGGAAACTCGAGCACCCAGAGGAACCCCATGTGGTTAGTGGGGGTCCGTACAAACAGCGGTGGAACTGAACCTATGTCACTCTTGCTTTAGTTATGCTATGCTTTCTACTATACCTCTGTGCCACCTTAATTCACCCACATTTGGACTATACATTGGTTATTTAATAGTATCCAAATGAATGCTTCCTAAATGTAGATATTGTATCTGGTTCCACCACCTCCTTGGGCAGCATGTACCAGATTTTGAACTGTCTGGTGTCAAGACTACCCAGCTTCCTGTCACTCAGTGTCCATAAATTATAAATGAAGTAATTGTTAGAGCTGACAATCTCTGCAATGTTTTTAGATGTTAATGCAAAATTAAGACCTTAGATCTCTTTCCCCCTACTACTCTTCATCCATCATTTCCTGTGGCATACAATCTCTGGGAACAGCAAAATATTGATTGTGGCAGAATTATTACAGTTTTAAGGGTCATCAATGAATGCAGAGCATCAGAGTCAATGACAACTCCATGCTATAGCCCACAGCTTTCTTTGGCCATAAAGGTTTCAATATCCTTGTGTTCTTTCCAGCTTGACAGAGGATTATAGTCAGTTAAAATGAAACAATGCTTAAACATGGCCAAGTAGTTAAATAGTTTCTCTCCTGCAGAAAAGAAAGAGCAGTGAGAAAGATTTTTTTTCAGATCCTGGATTTAATTGACAACCAAGTTCAAAGTAAGATTTATTATCAGAGTACATACATGTTACCACATACAACCCTGAGATTCTTTTTCTGCGGACATACTTAGCAAATCTACGGAACAGTAACTGTAAACTGTAAACAAACTGCTGATGCAGATATAAATAAAAAGCAATAAGTAACAAGCATGAAATAACAATATAACAGAGTCCTTAAATGAGTGTAGCTATCTCCCTTTCTTCAAGAGCCTGATGGTTGAGGGGTAATAACTGTTGGTTATACTTTCTACCCACTGGATTGGTGCTAACTGTCATGCATCCATGTTACAGTAATTCTATAATAACTCCTTTTCATTAAATTACAAAAATCCAGATGGCATCCTGACCACTTAATCCAGCTCTGTGATGGGGTATGTTTGTGGAAAGCAAAAGCTGCTGAGGAACTCTAGCAAGAATGCAAATAGCCTGTGTAATTCTGAAAATATTTTTTACACTCCCAAAATGGTTTATTTCAGGAGTATGAGGTAGTACAATACTCTTATCATACATAAGGCAGAATGGTCAGCGGAGGTTAGATGGTCACAATGCCATCTTTAAAGGCCTTAACTTTCACTAAAATCCAGAAATTTTCATGGTGACTTTACTTGCAGTCGAACACCAGCTTTGCCAAACCAGAGCACATTATGTTCTAGTAGTTCAATTACTTTGGCACTGTTTGAAGAGGAACAAACAGTTGTAAATGCATTGACATGTACAGTATTTAAGTATTGTTAAAACAGGCACATGTAAGAGCTTCATGTGCTAATTTGGAACAAAATAGGAGAAAAACTACATGCCAAGTACAGCACATCTTAAAATCATAAGAAGAGCAAGGCTGTGAGCCAGCTGTATAGCAGCCAGCTCTGATAGACCCTGGCAAAAGCTTTCATCTACAGGTGTAAACTTGGATGCATTGACCATGAAAAGATTAACAAAACTTTAAGTAACCTAGATAAGTTACAAACATAATGTCAGGGTTGGAATGATTAGAATCTAAAGTAACTACTGCAAATAATTCAACATTTTGCATTTGTTTCCTCCATTAAACTTGTACAATAATTGCTTTGGATATTTTGATTGTGATTGCAAGACCCTGTTGGACATTCGTACTGTTGCCATCTTGTGGGATCCAAGAAGCCTGGTTCATTTGTTCATTAGGGAGAATAATGGTGAGGGAGTTGTGTGGCCTCTTTTTGCTACCAAAATTAAAATCAATGTAACAAAGGAAAAATTGCACCTCAGTCACTTCATGCAGGTTGGTACAAACCCCAGAAACATTTTTAAGCCCACAAAGAAAAATTAGATTGCCTTTGAACTCCTTAAAGTACCAGAAGAATTAAGTGTTTTAATGAAAATGTGATTCAAGCTATTTATTATTGTTTAGTATTCCCAACAAAGATGAGAGGTGCACGCTAAAGCCAATTATACAGCTCTATATAGAATTAAAGCTCTGTTTCCTGTAGAACAATGACATTTGTTTCAGTCAATGATCTACAAGAACACTTGGAAACTATTGATATCACTTTTAGGCAGACTTTGAGAATGAACTCATGAAAGTCATTAATGTATATGCATATTATGAATTCATGGAAGTCGTTAATGCATTTACCCCACTCCAGAAGTTGAAGTTGGGGCCAATAAGGACTTCTACTCTAAATTTGGAAGAATTCTGGTCTACATTCCAGGGTGAAGGAAGCTGATCTTCTCAGGTGACTTTAATGTCAGGAGAGGAATTGCAACTCTCTGGCAAGGTGTGGAAAACATTGATGGAGTGGATAAAGCTAACTCAATAGTCCCACTCCTGATAAATGTTTGGAGCATGATCATGTCATAATGAACCTAATGGGAATAACCACAAGCCCCATAACAGCACCTCCTGATCCAAGTATTGATTATATTATCATCTGAGTGAGGGACCACAAATGCGTCTGAGTCAAATGTTATGACAGATATGAGTGACTGCTGTCCAGTCCGCCATCTAATTAGGACTCATATCTCCTTCAAACTAGCCCATACCATTAACATCAACAAAAGCACTACAACAAGATGATCAATAAAAGCTCTCAACAACCATAAAACCATTTTTTCTCAAATAGCGTACATCATCATGTAATGTTATGACAACTATTCAAGTATCACTTGAATAGGATGAGAGGATGAGAGGTGACCTGATAGAGGTGTATAAGGTGATGAGAGGCATTGATTGTGTGGACAGTCAGATGCTTTTTCCCAGGGCTGAAATGGTTGCCATAAGAGGACACAGGTTTAAGGTGCTGGGGATTAAGTACAGAGGAGATGTCAGGGGTAGGTTTTTTACTCAGAGAGTGGTGAGTGCGTGGAATGGGCTGCCAGCAATGGTGGCGGAGGTGGATACCATAGGGTCTTTTAAGAGCCTTTTAGATAGGTACATGGAGCTTAGTAAAATAGAGGGCTATAGGTAACCCTAGTAATTTCTAAGGTAGGGATATGTTCGACACAACTTTGTGGGCCGAAGGGCCTGTATTGTGCTGTAGGTTTTCTATGTTTTTAGGTTTCAAAATTATGGTCTAACAAATCGTGATCACATTATGGGAGTCCCTTTCTCAAAGGTCTAAGAGAACAGAGAGAGAGAGAGAGGACATATTGTATTCTTGCTGGATCCTCATCCCATGCAATGCTTCTTAATTGAAGCTCTTCCTACTGAAAGAATTATAATTGGAATACAGTTTGGCCATTAGAATCTGTTGAATGAAATTCAGATATCCTCACTGATAAGAGAAATAGAACTTTACTATAACGCAATGTTTTATATTTATTCACTTATGGGGTGTGAGCGTTCCCAGCTAAGCCAGCATTTATTGCCCACCCCTAATTGCCCTTGAGAAGGTGGCGATGAGCTGCCTTTTTGAACTACTGCAGTCCCTGAGGTGTAGGTACACCCCCAATGCTGTTAGGGAGGAAATTCCTTGATTTTGACCCAGTGACAATGAATGAATGGTGATATGTTTCCAAGTCAGGTTGGTGAGTGGCTTGGAGGGGAATTTCCAAGTGGTAGTGTTCTCGGGTATCTGCTGTTCTCATCCTTCTAGATGGTAGTGATCATGGGTCTGGAAGGTGCTGCCTTAGGAAGTTTGGTGTGTTGTTGCAATGCATCTTGTGGATAGAACACACTGCTACAACTGTTCATTGATGGTGGAGGGATTGGATGCTTGTGGAAGGCAGCCCATTCAAGTGGACTGCCTTGTACTGGATGGTGTCAAGCTTTTTGAGTGTTGATGGAGCTGCAGTTATCCAGGTGAGTGGTGAGTATTCCATTACACTCCTGACCTGAGTCTTGTAGGTGGTGGACAGGCTTTGGGGAGTCAGGAGGTGTGTTACATGCCACAGGATTCCCAGCCTTTGACCTGCTCTGGTAGCCATGGTGTTTATATGGCTAGACCCAGTTCAGTTTCTTGTCAATGGTAACTCCCAGGATGTTCATAGTAGGGGATTTCGTAATGGTGATGCCACCAAATGTCAAGGGATGATGGTTAGAAACTGTATTGTTGGAGATGGTCATTGCCTGGCACTTGTGTGGCTCAAATGTTATTTGCCACTTGTCAGCCCAAGCCTGGATATTGTCCATGTCCTGCTGCATTTGGGAATGAATTACTTCACTATCTGAGGAGTCATGAACGGTGCAGAACATTGTGCAATCATCTGCGAACATCCCCACTTCTGGCCTTATGTTGGAAGATAGGTCATTGATGAAGCAGCTGAAGATATTAGGTCCTAGGACACTTCCCTGAAGAACTCCTGCAGTAATGTCCTGAGGATGAGATGATTGTCCTCCAACCACCACAACCATCTTCTTTTGTGTCAGGTATGATTCCACTCAGCAGAGGGTTTTCCCCTATTATCTATTGACTCCATTTTAGCCAGGGCATCTTGATGCTATACTTAGTCAAATGCTGCCTTGATGTTGAGGGCTATCACTCTCACCTCACCTATGGTATTTAGCTCTTTGAATCCACGTTTGGGTGATGAAGTCAGGAGCTGAGTGGCCTTGACGGAACCCAAACTGGGTATCTGTAAGTAGGTTAATGCTGAGTAGGTGCTGCATGATAGCATGGTTGATGACCCCTCCGTTACTTTGCTGATTATTGAAAGTAGGCAGTAAATGGCAGGGTTGGACTTGTCCTCTCTCTCGTGTACAGGACATACCTGGGCAATTTTCCACATTGCCAGTTAGATGCCAGTGTTGTAGCTGTACTGGAACAGCTTGACTAATGGTGTGGCAAGTTCTGGAGCACAAGTCTTCAGGACTATTGCCAGGATTTTGTCTGGGCTTCACAGTACCCAGTGCTTTCAGCCGTTTCTTGATACCATGTGGAGTGAATCAGATTGGCTACAGACTGACATCTGGGATGCTGGGGACTTCAGGAGGAGGCCGAGCTGCATCATTTACTCGGCACTTCTGACTAAAGATTGTTGCCAATGCCTTATTCTTTGCATAGAGCCTCCTCCTCCAGGGAGTTGTTTAAATTTAGGTCTTAGGAATCTCTGAGAATATTGCTATAATACCATAAGATCATAAGACATAGGAGCAGAATTAGGCCATTAGGCCCATTGAGTCTGCTCCACTATTCAATCATGGCTCATCCTTTTCTTCCCTCTCCTCAGCCCCACTCCCCAGCCTTCTCCCCATAACCTTTGATGCTGTGGACAATCAAGAGCATATCAACCTCCATCTTAAATACACTCAAAGACCTGGTCTCCGCACCTGCCTGAGGTAACAAATTCCACAACTTCACCACCTTCTGGTTATAGGAATTTCTCCGTATCTCTGTTGTAAATAGACGCTCCTCTATCCTGAGGTTGTGCCCTCTTGTCCTAGACTCTCCTGCCATGGGAAAGATCCTTTCCGCATCTACTTTGTCTAGGCCTTTCACTATTCGAAAGGTTTCAATGGGATACCCCTTCATCCTTCTAAATTCCAGCAAGTACAGACCCTGAGCTATCAAACATATGATATCCTTTCATTCCTGGAATCATCCTTGTGAATCTCCTCTGAACCAGCAGTTTTCTTCGGCAGTTTAATGGGGGCACTACTGCGCAAGCGCGTGTAAGTCGGACAGTGAGGCAGCGGGAGTATTTAAAGAGAACAGTAGACGGAGCGGGTGACGGAGTAGAGGGGGACAGAGTAGGAAGGCTTTGTCTCGAGTGGCTTCGGTGAGCAGAGGCTGAGGACGAGCTTCACTCCAAGTGAGGTAAGGCTGGGTAAGTTCCTTTCAAAGGAGAAAGTTTCAAAAGTTGAGGCAAGTATTGGGTAGGTCATGGCAGCTGAGATCGGCCGTGTGGTTTGTTCATCCTGCAGCATGTGGGAAATCAGGGATACTTCCAGTGTCCCTGATGACTATGTGTGCAGGAAGTATGTCCAGCTGCAGCTTCTGGCAGACCGCATTGAGCGTCTGGAGCTGCAATTGGATTCATACTGGAGCATCCGCATGCTGAGAAAGTCGTGAATAGCACGTTTAGTGAGTTGGCCACACCGCAGGTAAAGGCTACACAGGCAGAAAGGGAAGGGGTGGCCACTAGACAGCGTAGCTGTGGGCAGGTAGTGCAGGAGTCCCCTGAGGTCATCTGCCTCCTAAACAGATATACTGTTTTGGATACTGTTGGGGGAGATGTCTCGTCAGGGGAAGTCAGCAGCAGCCGAGTTCATTGCACCATGGGTGGCTCTGCGGCACAAGAGGGAAGGAAAAGGAGTGGGAGAGCTATAGTGATAGAGGATTCGATTGTAAGGGGAATAGGTAGGCGTTTCTGTGGCCGCAAACAAGACTCCAGAATGGTATGTTGCCTCCCTGGTGCAAGGGTCAAGGATGTCTCTGAGCGGCTGCAGGATATTCTGGAATGGGAGGGTGAACAGCCAGTGGTCGTGGTGCAGATAGGTACCAACGATATAGGTAAAAAACAGGATGAGGTCCTACAAGGTGAATTTAGGGAGTTAGGAAATAAACTAAAAAGTAGGACCACAAAGGTAATAATCTCTGGATTACTACCAGTGCCACATGCTAGTCAGAGTAGAAATAGGAAGATATTTCAGATGAATACGTGGCTTGAAAAATGGTGCAAGGGGGAGGGATTCAAGTTTCTGGGGCATTGGAACCAGTTCTGGGCGAGGTGAGACCGGTATAAACAGGTCGGTCTGCACCTGGGCTGGACTGGAACCAATGTCCTAGGGGGAGCATTTGCTACTGCTGTTCAGGAGGATTTAAACTAATGTGGCAGGGGGATGGGAACAAGTGCAGAGAGACAGAGGGGTGTAAAATGAGGGTAGAAGCAAAAAGTAGTAAGTTGAAAAGTAAAAGTGGCAGGCAGACAAATCCAGGGCAAAAAGCAAAAAGGGCCACTTTTCAACATAATTGTATAAGGGCTAAGAGTGTTGTAAAAACAAGCCTGAAGGCTTTGTGTGTCAATGCGAAGAGCATTCGTAACAAGGTGGATGAATTGAATGTGCAGATAGTTATTAATGAATATGATATAGTTGGGATCACAGAGACATGGCTCCAGGGTGACTAAGGATGGGAGCTCAACATCCAGGGATATTCAATATTCAGGAGGGATAGACAGGAAAAAAAAGGAGGTGGGGTAGCATTGCTGGTTAGAGAGGAGATTAACACAATAGAAAGGAAGGACATTAGCCTGGAGGATGTGGAATCGATATGGGTAGAGCTGCATAACACTAAGGGGCAGAAAACTCTGGTGGGAGTTGTGTACAGGCCACCTAACAGTAGTAGTGAGGTTGGGGATGGCATTAAACAGGAAATTAGAAATGCGTGCAATAAAGGAACAGTAGTTATAATGGGTGACTTCAATCTACATATAGATTGGGTGAACCAAATTGGGAAGGGTGCTGAGGAAGAGGATTTCTTGGAATGTATGCGGGATAGTTTTCTGAACCAACATGTCGAGGAACCAACTAGAGAGCAGGCCATTCTAGATTGGGTATTGAGCAATGAGGAAGGGTTAGTTAGTAAACTTGTCGTGCGAGGCCCCTTGGGTAAGAGTGACCATAATATGGTGGAATTCTTCATTAAGATGGAGAGTGACATAGTTAATTCAGAAACAAAGGTTCTGAACATAAAGAAGAGTAACTTTGAAGGTATGAGATGTGAATTAGCTAAGATAGACTGGCAAATGATACTTAAAGGGTTGACGGTAGATATGCAATGGCAAGCATTTAATGATCGCATGGATGAACTACAACAATTGTTCATCCCAGTTTGGCAAAAGAATAAACCAGGGAAGGTAGTGTACCCATGGCTGACAAGGGAAATTAGGGATAGTATCAAGTCCAAAGAAGAAACATATAAAATAGCAAAAAAAAGTGGCACACCTGAGGACTGGGAGAAATTCAGAGACCAGCAGAGGAAGACAAAGGGCTTAATTAGGAAAGGGAAAAAAGATTATGAGAGAAAGCTGGCAGGGAACATAAAAACTGACTGTAAAAGCTTTTATAGATACGTGAAAAGAAAAAGATTGGTCAAGACAAATATAGGTCCTTTACAGTCAGAAACAGGTGAATTGATCATAGGGAACAAAGACATGGCAGACCAATTGAATAACTACTTTGGTTCTGTCTTCACTAAGGAGGACATAAATAATCTTCCGGAAATAGTAAGGGACCGAGGGTCTAGTGAGATGGAGGAACTGAGGGAAATACATGTTAGTAGGGAAGTGGTGTTAGGTAAATTGAAGGGATTAAAGGCAGATAAATCCCCAAGGCCAGATGGTCTGCATCCCAGAGTGCTTAAGGAAGTAGCCCAAGAAATAGTGGATGCATTAGTGATAATTTTTCACCAAAAATTAGTAACATTATGGATGCATTAGTGACATTTTTCACCAAATGTGATAACAGCACATTTGGAAAGAGGTGAAATCATCAGACAAAGTCAGCATGGATTTGTGAAAGGAAAATCATGTCTGACGAATCTTATAGAATTTTTTGAAGATGTGACTAGTAGAGTGGATAGGGTAGAGCCAGTGGATGTGATATATTTAGATTTTCAAAAGGCTTTTGACAAAGTCCCACACAGGAGATTAGTGTGCAAACTTAAAGCACACGATATTGGGGATATGGTATTGATGTGGATAGAGAATTGGTTGGCAGACAGGAAGCAAAGAGTGGGAGTAAACCGGACCTTTTCAGAATGGCAGGCAGTGACTAGTGGGGTACCGCAAGGCTCAGTGCTGGGACCCCAGTTGTTTACAATATATATTAATGATTTAGATGAGGGAATTAAATGCAGCTTCTCCAAGTTTGCGGATGACACGAAACTGGGCGGCAGTGTTAGCTGTGAGGAGGATGCTAAGAGGATGCAGGGTGACTTGGATAGGTTAGGTGAGTGGGCAAATTCATGGCAGATGCAATTTAATGTGGATAAATGTGAGGTTATCCACTTTGGTTGCAAGAACAGGAAAATAGATTATTATCTGAACGGTGGCTGATTAGGAAAAGGGGAGGTGCAATGAGACCTGGGTGTCATTGTACACCAGTCATTGAAGGTGGGCATGCAGGTACAGCAGGCGGTGAAAAAGGCAAATGGTATGTTGGCATTCATAGCAAAAGGATTTGAGTACAGGAGCAGGGAGGTTCTACTGCAGTTGTACAAGGCCTTGGTGAGACCACACCTAGAGTATTGTGTGCAGTTTTGGTCCCCTAATCTGAGGAAAGACATTCTTGCCATAGAGGGAGTACAAAGAAGGTTCACCAGATTGATTCCTGGGAAGGCAGGACTTTCATATGAAGAAAGACTGGATCATCTAGGCTTATACTCACTGGAATTTAGAAGATTGAGGGGGGGTCTTATTGAAACGTATAAAATTCTAAAGGGATTGGACAGGCTAGATGCAGGAAGATTGTTTCCGATGTTGGGGAAGTCCAGAACGAGGGGTCACAGTTTAAGGATAAAAGGGAAGCCTTTTAGGACCGAGATGAGGAAAGACTTCTTCACACAGAGAGTGGTGAATCTGTGGAATTCTCTGCCACAGGAAACATTTGAGGTCGGTTCATTGGCTATATTTAAGAGGAAGTTAGATATGGCCCTTGTGGCTAAAGGGATCAGGGGGTATGGAGAGAAAGCAGATACAGGGTTTTGAGTGATCATACTGAATGGTGGTGCAGGCTCGAAGGGCCTACTCCTGCACCTATTTTCTATGTCTCCAGTGCCAACACTTCTTTTCTTAGATAAGGAGCCCAAAACTGTTCACAATACTCGAGGTGAGGCCTCACCAGTGCCTTATAAACCCTCAGCACACATCCCTACTCTTATATTCTAAACATCTTGAAATGAATGCTAACATTGCATTTGTCTTCCTCATCACCAACTCAATCTGCAAGTTAACCTTTAGGGTGTTTTGCACAAGGACTCCCAAGTCCCTTTGCTTTTCAGATTTTTGGATTTTCTCCCCGTTTACAAAATAGCCTGCACATTTATTTATTCTACCAAAATGCATGACCATGCATTTTCCAACATTGTATTTCATATGCCACTGTCTTGTCCATCCTCTTAATCTGTCAAGTCCTTCTGCAGCCTTCCTGTTTCCTCAAAACTACTGCCCCTCCACCCATTTTTATATCATCTGCAAACTTGGTAACAAAGCCATTTATTTCATCATCTAAATTGTTGATGTACAGCATAAAAGGAAGTGGTCCCAACACCAAGCCCTGCAGAACACCACCAGTCACTGGCAGCAAACCAGAAAGGGATCCTTTTATTCCCACTCTCTGCCTCCTACCAATCAGCCAATGCTCTAACCATGCTAATAACTTTCCTGTAACACCATGGGCTCTTAACTTGGTAAGCAGCCTCATATATGGCACCTTGTCAAAGGCCTTCAGAAAATCCAAATATACAACATCCACTACATCCCCTTTATCTATCCTACTTGTAATCCCCTCAAAGAATTCCAACTGGTTCGTCAGGCAAGATTTTCCCTTGAGGAAACTACACTGACTTGGTCCTATCTAATCCTGTGTCACCATATATTCCATAACCTCATCCTTAACAACTGACTCCAACATCTTCCCAAGCATTGAGGTCAGACTGACTGGTCTGTAATTTCCTTTCTGCTGTCTCCCTCCTTTCTTAAAGAGTTGAGTAAAATTTGCATACCTCCTTGTGCAACTGAATCCTTGTTTTCAAACAACAATGGTCAAATGACTCACTTAAACTTCCACTTTCTTACATTAGGATTTCATACATGCTCAAAAATATACTAATGATAGACTTCTTACTTGGAATACCTGGGAAAAATTCAGACACTGTGTGACTTGAATTCGCTCAGTACCCCTACCCCCAGAGCAGGTACCATTTCATTGGTCTTTCACTCAATCCTGGATCATCTGGACAGCAAAGACGCATACATCAGGATGCTCTTTATCGACTACAGCTTGGCATTCAATGGTATCATCTCCTCAAGACTAATCAATAAGCTTCAAGACCCTGGCCTTGATACCTCCTTGTGCAACTGGATCTTTGATTTCCTCACTTGCAGACCTTATTCAGTTCATATTGGCAATAACATCTCCACAATCTCCATGAACACAGGTGCACCACAAGGCTATGTGCTTAGCCCCCTGCTCTACTCACTTCACATCTATGACTGTGTGGATAAGGACAGCTCCAATGGCATATTTAAGTCTGCTGATGACCCCACTGTCATTGGCTGAATCAAAGGCACCGACAAATCAGCATATTGGAGGGAGACTGAAAATCTGGCTGATTGCTGCCACAACAAAGTGTCACTCAATGTCAGCCAAGACCGAAGAGATGATTATTTGCCTCAGGAGCAGAAACCTGGAGGTGCATGATCCAGTACTCATTGTGGGATCAAAGGTGGAGCGGATCAGCAACTTTAATTTCCTTGGTGTTATCATTTCAGAGGATCTGTTCTGGGTCCAGAAAGTAAGTGCCATTATGAAGAAAGTACAACAGTACCTTTACTTTCTTCGAAGTCTGCAAAGATTCGTCTTGTCATCTAAAACTTTAACAAACGTCTATAGATGTGTGGTTGAAACTATATGGACTGGTTGCGTCACAGCCTAACATGGAAATACCAATGCCCTTGAATGGAAAAGACTACAAAAACTAGTGCATACGGCCTAGTCCATCATGAGCCCTCCACCCACATTAAGCACATCTACAGATAGATAGATAGATAGATAGATAGATACTTTATTCATCCCCATGGGGAAATTCAACTTTTTTCCAATGTCCCATACACTTGTTGTAGCAAAACTAATAACATACAATACTTAACTCAGTAAAAAAAAATATGATATGCATCTAAATCATTATCTCAAAAAGCATTAATAATAGCTTTAATAATAGTGGAGCACTCTTGCAGGAAAGTAGCATCCATCATCAAAGACCCCCACCATTCAGCCCACGCTCTCTTCTCACTACTGCCATCAGGAAGATGGTACAGGAGCCAGAAGGGATAACATCACTCAACTTCACTCAACCCATCACTGAACTGTTCCCACAACCTATGGACTCACTTTCAAAGACTCTTCATCTCATGGTTTCGATATTTATGCTTATTTATTAATTATTTTTTTCTCTTTCTTTCTGTATTGGCACACCTTGTTATCATTTGCACATTGGCTGTTTGTCTGTCTGCTGGGTGCAGGACAGGCCTTTATTTATTTTGTTGTGTTTCTTGTATTTATTGTGAACGTCCGCAAGAAAATGAATCTCAGGATTGTATACGGTGACATATATAGTATGTACTTTAATTGTAAATTTACTTTGAACTTTCATACAAGATCAAATGCCCTCTCATTTCTGTTAGATTTGACAACAACAACATATTTCTTTGTGTATCAAAACCTAGGTGGTCATAACAACCTTCAGATGTCCAGATTGCAACTGAACATGGAAATTTGGATGCTCATAGCCTTCAAAGATGTTTGACACATACTCCATACTATAGAGCTAAGAATTCCAATGCCATACTAAAAACTTATAAGTTATGGGCATACAATTGATTCTAGGCTTCGTTAATTATATGTCAAGGATACTTTACAAATAATTCAATACTTGCATGCATAAGTTGAATCGGACAATATTTGGCTTAACACACACAGCCATAGTTTGCCATTATTCAAAGATTAATGCATTCTCAAGATGTTTAAGGAGGTACCCTCTCAAGGATCATTCCAGCCCCAATTATGATCAGCATAGTGATCTTCATTCTGCTTTTGAAATTATAACTTTTCTCTCATTAGCTTATCTGCTGGGCACTATAGAATTAACATAGTTTCAGTTACTAGTATTTACTGTATTCAACTTCCAATGTCTAGCTTTCTTATTGAAGGATAATTCTGTGATGATTGCAATGGAGAGTTAAACATTCCTTTAATACAGAGGTTCCCAACCTAGTATTGGTCCATGCATAAAAAAAATTGGGAACCCTAGCTTTAATACATTATAAACATTTACAGGTGAATCCTAAACTTTGACCTCATCGAACACTGAACTATCTTCAGGACTCATACACTCTACTCACCTGTTTTGATTTTTAAACTTTTGACCCATTCTTGCTTGTAGCATAAATCCATCAAAGTTATGCTGACTCACAGAGTTATCCCATTACTCCACTAATTTTACCTGTAACTAACTCCAGATTCTGTCACCTATATACAAACCAGGGAACATTTGGCACTGGCCCATTAACCTACCCACCTGCATATACTTGGAACACATGTAACCACATTGCAAACTCCACATGGATAGAACATGAGGTTAGATGTGAGCCCAGGTCCACTGGGGTTATGAGGCAGCAGATCCAGTAACTACAGTATATCTCTGTGTCACCTGCATTTTCCTCTAATCAGACCCTTCAGGCCACCAAGTTCATATGTACCATTTAAAGTCAATTCTATACTAATCACATTTTGTTCTTCTGACATTCCAAGATTCTACCATCTACCTACACAATCAAAACAACTTATGTCTGGACTGATAGTCTATTTAGCCATCTACCAGGTGTAAAGGTGATTACTGCAAAGGAAGATTTCTTTCTAATGATCATTAGGACTTTCTTAAGCCTTGCTAGCTTCCTCAGTACAGGTTACTGGGCTCCCCTTCTAGAGCTCTTCCACACACTCCATAAGTTAATAACAAGTCATTGACATAAATAACTGACATGTAAAGGGCGGCAGAATATGCCTAGGGAAAGTCAGATGTCATTGAGGAATTCAACTGAGAATGCAGATATCTTTAAAAGTGAGTAACTTCAAAAATAATTCTATTTCCTATCTGATCAAGTGGGTGTTAGACCGTTTCAGAAAGCTTATGAGTGAACAGGATAACATAAGATTAGTCAATGGAAGGAGGTTGCTGTTTCTGAAGACCACTTATGAGCCAACTGCATTTTCACTACAATGCAGTAATTTTCACAGTGATTTTATTTGCCATTAGTAACCCGCACTGCTAAACAAGAGCACTTCTTGTTCTGCAAGTTCAATTGTTTTGGTACTGTTTGTCACAGAATAAACAGCAATACATTCATCCACATCTATTTAATCTCTGCTGAAAAATACTCATTAAGAGCTTCATGTGCTGCTTTAAATCACAAGAGAATGGTTGCGAGTCATTTGTATGGTAACCAGCTCAATCACCTACAGAACCATTGATTTCACCCTTGAGTTTCCACTACTTTTCTCTCCTCCTTGCAGCCCCCACTTCATTTTTATCTAGAATTTGTGAGAATTTCCACCAAAAGCATGTGGTGTTGAAATTAAAGAGGGTAAATTTTAGTAGAGTTTTCGGGCAATGCACCAAAACATGACTCTAAGCATGAAACATTAATATACCAATGAAAAAAAAGTGACTCCAGTTTGAACCATTGGACAACGCCACTCATTATTAGGCTACAGTTTGAAGCTCCCACCACCGCCAGCCCTCATGTAATTATATCTCTTCTGCCTTGCAACATATTGCCCTTGCTCCAACTTCCAGTTGTGATAATGTGCCATCTATCTAAAAGTTTCACTCTACATCTCAGTCCACATTTCAGATTTCTAGAATTCACAGCAGTTTATTTCTTTTTCAATATGAATCTCTGTTTGTTAAATAAACCGTATGATTGGGTCAATGGAGTCACACTCATAACCTAATTGAACTGATGATTCCCATTTCATACACATATTTCAGAGCAAATTTCAGCTTTGAAGTATTGCAACGAGGCAAGTCTATTACTTTTAATCTCCCTGCAGTTAATTTATGTAGCAATTTTCTAAGATAAGTCAATTAGGGAAAGAAAACAAAGAATTGCAGGGTCACTGGTGAAATGGATACAGAAAAGATAGTGTTCTTCCTATACTGGTCTTCTGATATTTCTCAGAAATTTTTTACTCTCAGCAGCCATACTGTCAATAGCAAAACCCCTAATTTCTGAACGTCCCAAACTCCTACTTCATTCTTAAAGATGTATCTTGATACCCTGCATTTCCCATAAAACTTTCTCATCACTGTGTCAAAGTTTGTATAATAGCTCTTCATTTGATTGTACTGCATCATTTTGCTATCTAAGGTGCTAGCTAACTACAAGTCTTGATTGCTTGAAACAAAAGGACAAAGTAGTTGTGTGTTATGTGATGAGGATTGAGTGAAAGTCCTGAGATGGTCAACTTGAGCCAGTGTTGTTCAGGAACAAAATATGAAAAATCTCTCCCTCAATAAGAAAGACCTCAGTGAAATCTGACATCTGGTGTGTTTCAAAGCATGCCATTGATGTTGATGGTTACTAGAGTACTAATGTAACTGGCTTTTAACTTCTTGATTATTCTGGAGAAATATGACTTCTGTATGTTCTCCTCCTGCTTTCTCTTTCAGGAACTCTTCAGGTTCTGCATGCCATCTGTTCATTTTGCTACCTCTGTTGCATTCCATTGAGAACATTACATATATTTTTGTTTTTCTCCATGTTTGCTTCAGATTGCAGAAATCTGCAGGAATTAGTGTTGGATCTGCAGTGTAGGTCTTTTTACTGACTTAAGGGCTTATCCTTAACTAGATACTCCAACTGGAGGTTTCTAGCATCTGAAACAAGCATGGAAAACAGAAAATTATTATTGAATCCTATCAATAGTCAAAATTTGACTATTTCTTTAAATAGCATGGATGGGGATGCTTCCCTTTTGCTGTAATTTCAGCCATACTGGCAGCTGAAATGAACTCTAGGAGCTATGTCAGACATATTGAGACTCGTCTTTGGAGAACTGGGATATTATTAGCATTGCATGCCAAAGGATGTTTTGATCTGACTATTTGGTGTAATATTGAGGGATGTTAGGTGCACCGGAGTAAAGACTTTATTGAGGTAGTGCATGTTGTAATTCACAACACAACACTGCTCATACTGGATGTAATTTGATGTTCAAGCAGTAACCACACCACCTGAATTCACTCCAACTTTCCTAAACTTCTTGTTTGCAAAATATTTTGGAGATGAATCTTAAATCGCTTTGGGATTTGATACATTTCTGGTCTTTCACTATAAATGCCTTTGTATAACTGAGCAAGGGTTAAAATGAAGGAGTTAAGAATGAAGATATTTTCTGGCAGTAATTAGAGGGATATATAACATTTTGGTGTGAGGCCTTTATGAAATGGGGAAAAAATGAAATCAGAGCAAACTACAAATGTGAAAACATATTATTTATCCATTATTCAGGATCCACATGAATGTTATTGGCAAGGCAAACATTTATAACCCATTGTTTTACTTTTAGAGTTAACCCATGGGGTCAGTCTTTATGGACACATAAGATGGATAAGACTGGCAAATTCTCCCATCTCCCACCCCCGAAGGATATGAGTGACCCAGATGAGTTTTTACAGCAGTCTGGTCGATTTTATTGCCATCATTACTAAAACCAGCTGTTGTTCTCAATCATTAGCTTAAGTTGCCATACGGAGAGGTGAACTAAAGACTAAAGTCTTTGGATTAGTAGCATTGTAACTATCCACAAGGTCATTGCTGTACCTGTATTTGACCATAATCATTGCCCTTTAGACAGTTTGAGTTCAGAGCCCACAAACTAGAAAAAAATATGATCAGAAGCTCAGGCAAGCTTTGAAAACAAAATGTGCAACTGGAATAGATAAGAATTCCCAGGGGTCAGTTTGGACTCCAGTAACTTTCCAAGTCTGAATGATCTCATATTAAATCTGAAACATTTCTGTGATTCTGAGATCCTCTACTTTTCTTGTCACTCCTTTCCATAAACATTGAGCGGGGTTAAGATTAGAAAACTATTTTTTTCTATCTTTCTGTACTTTCCCCACATATTGATTGGAAAACTAACCATTCTATATTTCATCTTTATACTGTTGTGATTTCTGTTGTGACTATAATATGTCCAGTTTGTCAATGTCAGAAGAATGCTGGTTGACAAGGTCACTGGGGAATGGGAACTACTAAACTTCATGCTCCAATGAACAATGGTATTCTTAAGTGTACTCCCAGTGAATGAACTGAATACTTGTACAGGAAGTTGGCCTGTTAAAACCATCCAATTTACACATTGGTCAAAGAGCCACTAGTGTGGTTATACCAAATGAGAAATGTTTCCATACCTGTAATCGATAATCAACTCTTTGGTTTTGCTGATGTTGAGTGAGGGTTTGTTCTTATGGCACCATTCAACCAGATTTTCAATCTCCCTCTGATATGCCAATTCATTATCTTCTTTGATTTGGCCAACAACAGTGGTGTCATCAGCAAACTAAAATTTGGCATTGAGGTTGCACTTGGCCACACAAACATAGGTATATAATGAGTAGAGCATGGGGCTAAGCACACGGCCTGGTAGCTCACCTGTGCCAATGGGATTGTGGATAAGATGTTGTTGCCAATCCATACTGATGAATTTGCAAGTGAGGCAATCGAGGATCCAGTTATGCAGGAAGATATTAAAGCCTCAGACTTGAAGTGATTGGTTTTGAGGGGATGACAGTGTTGAATGCTGAGCTGCAGTCAATAAAGAGAATCCTGATGCATGCATCTTCATTGTCCAGGTGTTCCAGAAATGAGTGAAGGGCCAATGAAATGGCATGCTGTTGATGGTAAGCAAACTGAAACAGGTCCAGGTCACTCCTTTGGCAAGAGTTGATATGCTTGGTGACCAGCCTCTCAAAGCACTTCATCACAGTGGATGTAAGTGTTATTGGACAATAGTCATTGAGTTATCAAAGTGATGGTCCCTGGAACACACACAACTGCTCACTGCCTTGATGTGTAGAAGGGAAGGGGTTTACATGAGGATTGAAGAAAAATATTGCTGGACTTTATTTTCGTGCAATGGTTGAGTTTCCAATTTTTCCTACTACTTATCTGCTCAATATCCATCTGGGATTAAAATCAGAGCTACACCTTTCTTATCTGATTTCATCATCTGCAGCTATTTATTACCACTTCCCATTCCCTCCCAGGCTTGGTCACGATTTCCACTCCTTTCTCTTCTACCTGCTTATCACTTTTCCTCAACTGGATTCATCTATTGTTTGCTTTCTCTTGCTCTATCCCTTCCCTTCACCTCTTTAAACTGGCTATTAGTCAAGTCAAGTCACTTTTTATTGTCATTTTCGCCATAACTGCTGGTACAGTACATAGTAAAAACGAGACAACGTTTTTCAGGACTATGGTGTTACATCACACAGTACAAAAACTACACTGAACTACATAAAAAACACAGAAAAAAACTACACTAGACTACAGACTTACCCAGGACTGCATAAAGTGCACAAAACAGTGCAGGCATTACAATAAATAATAAACAAGACAATAAGGCAGTAAGGTGTCAGTTCAGGCTCTGGGTATTGAGGAGTCTGATAGCTTGGGGGAAGAAACTGTTACATAGTCTGGTCGTGAGAGCCCGAATGCTTTGGTGCCTTTTCCCAGACAGCAGGAGGGAGAAGAGTTTGTATGAGGGGTGTGTAGGGTCCTTCATAATGCTGTTTGCTTTGCAGATGTAGCATGTAGTGTAAATGTCTGTAATGGTGGGAAGAGAGACCCCCATGATCCCTGCAGCTGACCTCACTATCCGCTGCAGGGTCTTGCGATCCGAGATGGTGCAATTTCTGAACCAGGCAGTAATGCAGCTGCTCAGGATGCTCTCAATACAACCCCTGTGATGAGGATGGGGGGGGTGGGAGATGGACTTTCCTCAGCCTTCGCAGAAAGTAGGGATGCTGCTGGGCTTCCTTTGCTATGGAGCTGGTGTTGAGGGACCAGGTGAGATTCTAGGCCAGGTGAACACCAAGAAATTTGGTGCTCTTAACAATCTCTACCGAGTGGTCGCTCCATGCCCTCCTGAAATCAACAACCATCTCTTTTGTTTTGTTCACATTCAGAGACAGGTTGTTGGCTCTGCACCAGTCCATTAGCCGCTGCACCTCCTCTCTGTATGCTGACTCGTCATTCTTGCTGATGAGACCCACCACGGTTGTGTCATCGGCGAACTTGATGATGTGGTTCGAGCTGTGTGTTGCAGCACAGTCATGGGTCAGCAGAGTGAACAGCAGTGGACTGAGCACACAGCCCTGGGGAGCCCCCATGCTCAGTGTGATGGTGTTGGAGATGCTGCCTCCGATCCAGACTGACTGAGGTCTCCCAGACAGGAAGTCTAGAATCCAGTTGCAGAGGGAGGTGTTCAGGCCCAGTAGGCTCAGTTTTCCAATCAGTTTCTGAGGGATGATTGTGTTGAATGCTGAACTGAAGTCTATGAACAGCATTCGAACGTATGTGTCTTTTTTGTCCAGGTGGGTTAGGGTTTATCTCCCTTCCAGACTTTCAATGCAGATGAAGGGTCTTGACCCAAAATGTTTACTGTCTATTTCCTCCCACAGAAGCTGCCTGACCTACCGAGTTCTTCCAGCATTTGCTTTTGGTCAAGATTCCAGCATCTGCAGTCGCTTGTGTTTTCAATGTGTCCCTATGACAATAAATATGAGTGGCAGTCACTGCATGATTATTTAGAAACTAGTAATGTGTCTCAAATTATTGATGAAATTGTTGATGTCACTACTTTACCCAAAAAATGTCAAATAACGTCAAATGGGCTTCGATGTGAGTGGTGGTAATCCACAAAGCCAAGCTGAAGCAAAGCAACATGACAATTAACTAGGGGTGACACAGTAGAACACTATAGATAGCGTAATGCTTTATAGCACATCTATAAGGACAATTTTATTCCCTCTGCAGTCTCTAAGGCATTTGTATGTTCTCCTCATGATCACATTGGTTTCCTCTGGGTGCTCTGGTTTCCTTCCAAAGACATACAATTTAACATTAATAAGTTTGAGGATCACCTAATGGTTCATTTTCATCCATAGAAATCATGCAACTAATTCCTCCATAAAGAAGCCAATTAAGTGACATAGATTCTCATTAAACTTTCTTTGATATTTTCTTCACTATCTGAAATTGGAATATTTGTCACCTGTACCGAGATACAGGAAAAAGCTTGCCTTGCATACTGTTCATACGGACCAAAGCATTACACAGTGCATAAACTTGAACAAGGTAAAAAATAAATGTAGTGCAAAGTGTCACAGCTACAGAGAAAGTGCACTACAGTGAACAATGAGTTGCAAAAATATAACACGGTAGACTGTGTGAGTTCAAGAGTCAGTCTTACCAGATGACCAAGGAACATATAATGGAGAAATCTACCTAGTCTCCCCATAGAAATAAACACTGAAGGGTTCTCCATTTTGTCTTTACCCCAAAGTATTTCAGATATTTATAGCATACATCTAAAGACCTCATCTTTTGTATCTTGGAATAAATTTGAGATCAATAAGTCTAAATTTGGCACTATCACTTTTACATTCACGGGTGGTCATTCAACATAGTCTCTGTTACCAAGTTACGTGCAAAGGGTCAGCAGGTTATGAATACAAAAAGAAGAAAGCTTCTTTGGAAGATTGGAAAATTAAACCTGATTAAAATAATATTTTTGGTATATGATTAATGATCCTGTTTTCACCATTTACTGAGCATACTGACCTTGGTGCTTGGTAAGAACAAGCTACAATATAGTGCTAAGCAAAGAATTGCAGTACAGTATTACAAATTGATCAAAACCCTATGTTGACATTATATAATAATCTTTTTCTGTTTTATTTGATATTTTATTATATGTACTATCTGAAATGTTAGGTTTAACTAGTTAATTACCTCTTGTGCTGAGATCCCTAACATAACATGAGTGACCTGTCATTGTTATCTCAATGCTTCCAGGAGCAAAGTGTTGCCAGTTTGTCCATTAAGTGAGCATCTCAGCAGCTTCATGGTGGAGTAAGTAAGTTATGTTAACCACACGCTATGCACCTTGACGGAGTTTGAGCAGGTTATAGTTTAAAAGCTGCACAGTCAAGATTCCCAGTTATGTCATGGTGTCTCATTAAATAGCTAACAAAAACAGCTAAATAACAGAATGTGTTTCTGGTTCCTATGATCATGGACTGCATCTTCATGCTCCAATTTATCAGAGTATAGGCAGGCAGAATGATGTAGTTTGGTGTACAAATGTGAATAGTGTTTACAAGTACCTGGCCCAATTTCCCAACTGGTGCAATGTGCCCCAGTAATGATCTCCAGTGCAATCTATTCTTGAAGTTGTTCAAGAACAATTTATTTTATGAATAAATTTATTAGCTTGTAAGAAAAAATAAAAATTCAATTGTCAGCTTCTGCTAAGGTTGTTGGAGCTAAAACCACATATACAAAAGTATTAACTCATGCTGACAAATGCAGTCAAGATCAGATGACAGTAAACTGCTCAAACTACCATACCTGAATGGAGAAATAACATTAAATTCTTATTACATCGTCTCTGTAAATGCCACTTGAAAATGTTATTTCTCAATGATCCACTCTTGAAAACTATTTTACAGCTGAAGTACTAATTATGTATTGAAAAGGATGTTAGTTGACTAGTTCTATCATATTTGAACTACCAAATTCACTATTCTCAACCAAACAAAAATATTTTAGAGAAACCAATGTCAAAGATTATTTTAAACTATCAATTCATGTAATAAGTTAATTGGCTAAATTTCATAAAGTACTAAACCAGTACCTTATGCAGTTAGTTATCACAATAAGTCTAGCTGGATTACTGTCCCGTAACTATAATCACACTCCTACAGTAAACAGACAATGACATACTCTGTGATGTGAAAGAATTTGTAGTAAAGTTATATAAATTACATAGAGTGGCATAGCACTGGACAAGCCACAATGAGGTGCCGATCTTGATGCTAACTTATTACTTAATGTCCTCTTTGTAAATTTTCTCTGATCTTGATCCTATCTCTATGCATCTTCACTTTCAGTTTCTCCTAAAACTCAGGTTTCCCTTCCCAAAGTATTTCTTAACAATCTCTCAAATATTCAATGAAAACAGTATCCTGGTTGATAGACACATTCTGAAAACTTGACTCCTCGAGCCTCCTTAATTCCAATTTCAATTCCAATTTCTAATTCCAATTTCCTGAGACTAAAACTGAGCACTAGATTTCCCATCTGTCTCATAAAAACAAGAGACTCTACAGACGCTGGAAATTTAGAGTAAAATACATAAAATGCTGAAGGAACTAAGCAAGTCAGGCAGTGTCTACAGATGGAAATAAACAGTTGGCAATCCAGGCCAAGACCTTTCATTGACTCATCAGTAGTGTCCTAATGAAGGGCTTAGCCCAAAACATTGACTGTGACAATATGCGCTGGCAATGTTGGAACCCAAGTGTGGAGGAAAGTCAGAGTCCAATGCAGAGATGGCGAGCAGAGTTTATTTATAAGAATTCCAACAGAGCACTGGTGGCTCAGCCGAGCGATACTGCAAAACGTAACATTCTCAAAACTAAGACCCTGTGATTAGTGCTAATTGGACATCTGCTTTAATAATACAAGTAACACAGAATCCCCGAGCCTATCAAAATAAACCCAACGTGTTTAAACAGAAAGCACCAGGAGACCATATTACAAAGAGTGAGTCGCTCAAGAAAAAAATACAAGATACTCTAAACAATTAACAACTCCTATTAAATAACAATTAACCAATTCAGGTGCTCTAAAAATCTCACAGCCCAATAGTCTATGATTCCCCTGACAAGCCTGAAGAGTTTTTTACTCCCCTCCCTATGGCTGACTCTTGATAGCCCAGGAAAACCTGGGAACCTTGAAAGCTTGAGAACCTTGCCAAACTTTGAGAACTTTGGTGACCTTGAGAACCTTGCCAAACCTTGAGAACCTTGGTGAATCCAAATACCATGGATGCCTTGATCCAGAAAAAGCTTTGAGAACCATTAAAAGTCTTGGATGTAAATTAGAGAAACTCAGAACGTTGTCTTGAGAAACCTAGAACGTTTTACTTGAGAAACTTTAAATGTACACTAAAGACACTCAGAATTTAACCATATAACCATATAACAATTACAGCACGGAAACAGGCCATCTTGGCCCTTCTTGTCCATGCCGAACACTTACTCTCACTTAGTCCCACCTACCTGCACTCAGCCATAACCCTCCATTCTTTACCTGTACATATACCTGTCCAATTTTCTTTTAAATAATAAAATCGAACCTGCCTCTATCACTTCTGCTGGAAGCTCGTTCCACACAGCTACCACTCTCTGAGTAAAGAAGTTCCCCCTCGTGTTACTCAGAAGATGGACTTGAGAATAGATGATATTCTCACTTAAAGCTGACTGATGGCAAAATGGTGATCATCTTCTGATGGGTCCATTATATGATGTGTGCTGGCAATATTGGAACCCAAGTGTGGAGGAAAGTCAGAGTCCAATTTAGAGACAGTGACCAGAGTTTATGTTAAAGAATTCCAAGGAACATCAGTGGTTCGGCTGAGCAACACAATGAGATATAACGTTCTCAAAAACAAGGACCCTGCGATTAGTGATAATCAGGCATTCGCCTAAATAATAAAAGTAACACAGAATCCCCAAGCCTATCAAAATAAACTTAACAAGTTTAAACAGAAAGCACTGGGAGACCACATTACAAAGAGCAAATTGATCAAGAAAAAAATAGATCACAAGGAACTCTAAATGATTAATAACTCTTGTAACAATGTTAATAACAATGAACCAATTCAGGTGCTCTAAAAACCTTGGACCCCAACACTCTCCGCACAAACCCAAAGAGCTCATTACACTGACTGCGTTACTATCTATCTCAGATGCTTTCTAAAGTGTCTCATCATTTTACGAAGGAAAATTTAATCCTCACACTCCTAAGACAAGTTGCATTGATATTGGCCTGGATTCAGAGACTGGCCATTGCACTCATGAATTTCACCCTCCAGTGCA
Organism: Hemitrygon akajei; assembly: GCF_048418815.1. Classification (NCBI taxonomy): domain Eukaryota; kingdom Metazoa; phylum Chordata; class Chondrichthyes; order Myliobatiformes; family Dasyatidae; genus Hemitrygon; species Hemitrygon akajei. Next base: position 34,723,884 of record NC_133130.1, read on the forward strand.
ACCTTGACTCAATGCAATACACCTACCAAGAAAAGCAGGTTCACAGTGGACGCTACCTCCCTGGTTCTATATTCATCTCAGGAGAACCAGGATAACAGGATACAGTATATCAGACTAATATTTATTGACTACAGATGAGCCCTTATTCCCATAATATCAAGTAAACTCATCCCCAGCTCCTGGACTTAGGACTCAAAACCTCCCTTTGCAACTGGATCCTTGACTTCCTGACCAAGAGACTGTAATCAGTAAGGATAGACAGCAACACCTTCACCATGATTATCCTCAACACTAGTGCCATACAAGTCTGTGTCCTCAGCCCCCACTAACTCCTCATGCACTCAAGTGCATAGCCAGACTCTGCTCTAACTCCATTTACAAGTTTTCAGATTACACCACTGTCATGGGCTGAATTACAAACAATAGCAAGTTCAGGACAGAAAGGAGATAGAGAACCTAGTGGCATGGTGTTAGGACATCAACATTCCTCTCAAAGTCCGCAAAACCTGGTCATTCAGGAAGCAGGGCAGTGCACACGCTCCTATTTACATAAATGGTGCTGAGGTGGAGATGGGCAAGAGATTCATGTTCATATGTACGTGTAAACATCATCAACAGTTTGTCCTGGTCCAACCACATAGACATCACAGCGAAGAAAATGCACCAGCACCTCTGCTTCCTTGGGAGGCTAATGGAATTTGGAATGTCCTTGTTCACCCTCACATGAATTTTTTAAAATGCGCCTTAGAAAGGATCCAATCCAGATGTATCATAGCTTTGTATAGAACTGTTCAGCACTTGACTGCAAGACATTGCAGAATTGTAGACACAGCTCAATTGTGGACACCCCTCCATGGACTCTGTCTGCCTCGGAAAGGCAGCCAACGTAACCAAAGACCCCACCCATTCAAATTCAAGTTTAACTGTCATTCAACCATTCAAGAATGCCCATGAACCCATGAATACAGCCAAACAATAGTGTTCCTCCGTGGCCAAGGTGAAAAATACAGTATCAACAGTCATCACAACATAAGGCTCACATAACACATGTAAGACAGCAGCAAACAAACAGTCACACGAAAAAGTAACATAGCTCAAGTCCCTGAATTCATGAAGAACAAGCTCTCAGCAGTCTGTAGACGAATGCATTCCAGGTCGTCTTCCACTGAGTGAACACTGGATGGTAGCGCTATCTCCAGCATGGATGCCATGTCATATTGCCTCTGGCATCACCTCTCCTGGGCGGCTGCAACAGGTGACACTGCAGCATGAGGTCTAGTCCACGCTACAACAGAGGCCACACAGCTCCCCTGCCGTTAGTCCTTCCAATAAACCAATGAGCTGGATTTGTAGCATTCTACATTACCAATGTCCAACATGGTCTTGCAATCATAAGGCATTCTATCCTTTACCCCTTTTCATCGGACAGAAGATACAAAACTCTGAATGCACATGCCAACAAGCTCAAGGACAGTTTATATCCCACTGTTATAAGACTATTGACTCGACCTCTTATATGGTAAGGTAGACTCTTGACCTCAACCTATTTCATCATGGCCTTACACTTCACTGTCTGCCTGCACTGTTCTTTCTCTGCATGTGAATATATTCTGCATTACTACTGATTTTCTCTTGGACTGCCTCAATGCACTGATACTGTGAAATAAGCTGAATGGTTTGCATGATAAACCAAATCTTCCCACTGTACTGCAGTACATATGACAATAGTAAATTAACTGTCAACACATTTGAGCAAGAAAACTGGTAGCTGGGCTGCTCGAGAGCACATGGGAAACCCAGTGTACAAGAATGCATTTGTGATTTTCTCTTTTAAACCCGGCCAGAAAATGACAAGGTCAGATCTAGGATTCTTGCATTTTCAGCAACAGTGATGGCAATCTGCATGATGCAAGTGCACGCGTCTGAGTGGACCACATCCTGAAAACTATTACCTCAGACCATCCCAAATATCAGAACAGGGATCTGAGTATCTTGCCTTCATCTCTGCTGAGAGCATAGAATGGCATTTACTAGAAATTTAAGGGAAGGAAAAGGAAGAGCAAGGCCACCAGATGCCCCCAACTGCACCAGCTTCTGGGATTTAGACATGCCGACTTCTCAGAGGATGGACATCTGATATAGCCTTTTAAGGGTTCAGGATGGTCCCGCTAATTGGTAATCATGTTTTGAGAGCCAAGAATTGAGTATTTAAGGAACACCCAAACTGTGGTTTGGTGCTCAACCGTAAGCCTACTCGTGATATAATCTAGTGTTTGTTTGGAGCTCAGATCCAATGTAATACCATGTCTCGAACCTTGCTTTGGATACCCCTGCATTTGTGTCCAACTCATCCTCATCAAGGACTCTCATCAGAATATCAATGCACCAACATGAATCCAGTGGGATTTCAGAATCTATTGTCCACTGTGGCCAGCCACAGTGAAATTATTTCCAGACAAGGCCTAGAGGTTCACAACCTCCAGTTCATCAACATTTGCAAGGAGGAAGCCAGGGTTGCTCAGGAGAGCCAGTCTGTCATTCTGCGGAGTCAGTAGATTTTCCAACCCAAGAGAGACTTATCCTGATTTGGGTTCCTGCTGCAGCTTCCTCACCCAATGCTCATTAGTGTTTGAACTCCAGCCACCCTGTTCCCTTCAGAGCACGGAAAAGTGACCTTCGTTATCTCTCTCCCAACCGGAAGAGCCGTGGCCTGGGCCACCGCGTGTTGGAAAAGTAAGTCAGAGATTTGTTGGCATTAGGAGGAATTCATGGCCGCCGTAAAGGTGTTTTATCACCCCGCCCGAGCCAGTAGAGCCTTGGACCACCTGATAAAAATTCAACAAAAGGAATGGTCAGCGGCCGAACATGTGAATGAACTTCTGACCTTGGCCCGGGAAAGTGGCTCGAATGGGGAGACTTTGGCTATGCTATACTGTCACAGAATCCAAGATGAACTGAACGGTGCTCTTGCCTTGGGAGAGCCCACAGAGAATTTAGAGGTTTTAATCGACCAGTCCATTCATCTCGATAATCGTCTGGCAGAGTGCAAGTGGGACCACTTCAGGAGGTTGGAGAGCGCCAGTCCAAACCCAATCCCTATGCATCGCATTTCCACTCCCCAGACTCGGACCATAACCAGCCTGTCACCTGAACCCATGCTAGTCGTTTGCACCAGACGCTCCACCGATGAGAGGTCCCAGAGCTGGAGTGAAGGTTGCTGCTTTTACTTTAGGGAAGCAGGTCACCTACGGGCTGAATGTCCCAGGCTGCAACAATCAGGAAATGGCTAAGACCATCCAGTATCAGGGGGACTGTAATGGTGGCAGTAGTTATTCCCAATCCCACAGATTCTGCTTTCATGCTGAAGGCAGAACTCTCCTGGGGTGAGAACTTGAGGCAGGTGAGGACTTTTGTGGACTCAGAGGCAGCGGGTAATTTTCCAGAGTTAGAAACTGCACATCAGCTCGACATACTGCTGTGTCCCAGTATAACCCATCTGTGGACTGGAGGGAGCAGAGAATCATCACTTGGTCCAGTCATTGTATGATGGTTTGTTTGGGTGTTGTGTTCTGACACCCAGACCCTCCCATAACTAATGACCAAAAAGGGGGCAGCCATCAGTGCGAGGGAAAAGACCTTCTGGAGACCTAATCCTGTCCTCAAGAGCAGACAAGCCAGTTCCAGCCAACGGGACTGTAGGAGTTCTGACACTGTCTAGTCGTGACCCAACAGGAACCAGAGAGAATGAATCTCAAGTTCAGGAAAGGTCCAAGGAGAGACCCAAGCAGTCTGGGAATCTCACCGCTAAGCTTAAGGCTTCCAGCCGCCAGGACTCAAGAAAGAGAGAGATTCCTGTACGCCTATCCCGGGGGTGGGGGTGGAGCAAGGACACTTGGAAACGCCTTGCTGCTGTTGCCTGTTGATAAAGAAAGGGACTTGGATTCTGATTTGGCCACTGTTCCCACGAATGAACTTTATGAGTCTAGGGAGGAGGTCTCCGAGGTCTGTCAAATCACCCCGTCATCTAAGAAGCCTCAGGAGTCATCGTCAAAGGAAGGTCCAGAGGAGAATGCAACACTCGAACCAGTTGATATCTCTTCCATCTACAAGGAATTGGAAGAGGGCTTCAGCAAGGGAAAGGCCTCCATTCTTCCACTGCACTGATCCTACGACTGTGTCATAGACCTGCTGCCCAGTACTTGTCCCCTGCAGGGTCAATTGTGCACACTCTCAGGCCCAGAGAGAAGCACAATGGAATAGTATAAAAAGTAGACTCTTGCCATGAGCTTCATTTGGCCCTCTACCTCATCCCCCGGTGCAGGCTTCTTCTTTATACTAAAGAAAGATGGGAGCCCACAGCTGTACAGTGATTATAGGGAATTAAACAGCATAACAAGCATAACAATCAAAAATCACTAGCCCCTTCCATGCATGAATATGGTTTTTTAGATACTCCATGGAGAGTGGGTATTCACAAAACTAGACTGACGGAGTACATACAATCTGGTCTGTATAAGGGAGGGCGATGAGTGGAAGACTGCATTCAATACAACAATAGGGCACTATCAATACCTGGTTATTCCCTTCAGCCACACAAATGCTCCAGTCATTTTCCAAGCCATAATAAATTATGTGCTCCAAGATACTCTCCATAAGTATGCCTTTGTCTACTTGGATGATATCTTAATCTTCTTTTAGTCCATTGAAGAGCACGTTGCTCATGTCAGGGACATTTTAAAGAGGCTCCTAGACAATGGACTTTATGTCAAGTTGGAGAAGTCAGAGTTTCATGTGACAACTGTTTCATTTTTGGGTTTCATCATCTCCATTACCAATCTCAAAATGAACTCTACCAAGACCCAAGCAGTCAGAGACCACTATCCAGTATTAAACAAGTCCAGTGATTCCTGGGGTTTGCTAACTTCTACAGGAAGTTCATCAGCTTGGTGGCAGCTCTGCTGACGGTGCTAACTAAGAAATCTATGGGCCCTTTTGTCTTGACGATTGAAGTGGAGGCTGCTTTTGCAGAGCTTAAGTGGCAGTGCCAGACAGCTCCTGACAGCTCCCACCTCGGTTTGCCCTAACTTCTCTTCATTGTGGAAGCGGATGCCTCAGACGTAGGAGTTGGTGCCATCTTGTCCCAACGACCACTTACAGATGGAAAACTGCACCCATATGCACTCTTCTATCCCCAGCAGAGAGGAACTACGATATAAGGAATCGGGAGCTTCTTGTGGTTGAGTTAGATTTGGAGTAATGGGATCACTGATTTGAGAGGGCTAGGAGCCCTTTTATCATTTGGACTGACCACAAGAACCTGGCTTATACTCAGCAAGCCAAGAGGCTGAATTCCAGTCAGGCCAGGTGGCCTTTGTTCTTTAACTGCTTTGAGTTCATCCTGACCTACTGACTGGGGGTCGAAAAACCAGAAACCAGATGCTTCCAGCATTTTAGTTTTTCTTTTTATTTCCAAATCCACGTACTTTGTCAAGGGTTTCCTGCCATTCAAGCAGAAGTTGGATCGTGGTCCATCATTCACATCACATTTCTGGAGAGCATTCTGTAAACTGATAGGGGCAACAGTAAGCCTTTCCTCTGGGTTTCACCCGCAGTTCAACAGCCTGGCAGAGCAGACCAACCAGGATTTAGAATGTACCCTAACATGCTCAACCTCGGAAAGACTGAATGAGTGGTGTGACTATTTGATGTGGGCAGAGGTCACCCACAATACCTTACAGCATTTGGCACTCAGGATGTTACCTTTTGAGTGCCAGTTTGGTTATTCTCTGCCTCACTTTCTGGAACAAGAGGCCGAGGTTGGGGTCCCTGCAGCTGAAGATCTCATCCAACACTGCAAACAAAGATGGGTTAGGGCAAGAGAGATTTTGTTGGATTCTACCCAGAAAGCAGAGACCAAGGTGGGCCGAAAGAGAAGTCAGAGACCTGCTTTGCAGCCTTGGCAACAGGTCTGGCTGTCCACTCATGATTTGCCTCTCCAAGTGGAATCAACTAAGTTGGTGCGCAAGTTCATTAGACCCTTCAGAGTCCTGAGGAGAGTAAACCCAGTGGCTTACACTTTGAAGCTCCCCAAGACCCAAAAGATCAATCCGACCTTCCACATCTCTAAATTAAAACCTATCTGCACCAACCCCTTAGCCGTACCACCATCAGCTCCACTACCACCCAGGTTTATCGAGGGGAAAAGATTTTCACTGTGAAAAGGCTTTTGGACTTGTGTACTGTTCGAGGGATCAGAATACTTTGTGGACTGGGAAGGATTTGAACCTCAGGAGAAGTGCTGGCTGTCCAAAAGAGACCTCTTGGATCCAGCTCTCAACCACGATTACCATCATCGCCTCTCCCAGCAGCCAGAGCCACCAGGAGATGGCCATAGGGGAGGGGGCCCTGTTACAAGACACCTCCAATCACACCAGCGTCCGGGATTTTGACACTCAAACTCTCTGGAGAATGGATAGCTGACTCAGCCCCTTTAAGGGTTTAGGATCGTCCCGCTAATTGGTAATCATGTTTTGAGTGCCAAGAGCACTTAAGGGACACCTGAACTGTAGTCAGTGCTCAATCGTAATGCTACTTGTGATATCATCTAGTGTTTGCTTTGAGCTCAGATCCAATGTAATACTGTGCCTCGAACCTGCCTACGGATATCCCTGCATTTGGGTCCAATTCATGCTCATCAAGGACTCCTGTCCCAAGTAAAGACTACAGTGTTTAATGACCTCTCATCTGTCCTGGAAAAGAAGTGGAACAACTGAATGAATAGTAAATGGAGCAAAAATCTACAGATTCCAAACTCCAAAAAAAAAGCTGACAACATTATTATCAATATATGCCAAATTAAAGTAATTGCTTTGCACCACACTTATGGCTTGACTCACCAGCTATTTAGTGGCCTTTTCTGGCATGTGATGATAAACAGGACAGCATGAATTGACCCCAGAAATAAGTGAGTTCAAGAAAAGAGTCTTAATGATTTGCAGGATTGCTTTGTTTTGTAAATATTGTAAAGGGATTGGAGGGAGGAAGTTGGCCTTTGCATGTGTTTGCGAAATGAGTATATTTGTTTAGTTAATAATGAGGGCATTCTGGTCAGCAGTAAGTGCTACATTCAGCACAACATTTAACTGCTTCATCTTCCCTTCTCAAATTCTCCTGGGATGTGCTGTGCTCCAAGTCCAAACATAGAACAGTACAGCTCATCACTAGCAACACACACAAAATGCTAGTGGAGCTCAGCAGAGCAAGCAGCATCTATGGAAAAGAGTAAACTGTCAATGCTTCTGGCTGAGACCCTTCTTTAGGAATGGGAAAGAAGGGGAGAAGTTAGAATAAGAAAGTGGAAGGACGGGAGGCAGAAGTACAAGGTGGCAGATGATAAGTGAAACCAGGAAATGGTGAGGGGTGAAGTAAAGAGTTGGGAAGTTCTTTGGGTAAAGAGAAAAAGGGCCGTAGAAGGGGAATCTGATAGGACAGGACAGGAGACCATGGAAGAAAGGGAAGATAGATACAGATACTTCATTGACCCCAAAGGAAATTACAGTGTCACAGTTACATTACAAGTGCACAGATATACAATAATAGAAGTAAGAAGAATAAATAAATAAATATTTTACCTTAAACCGTCTAATTGGGGGGGGGGGTCTTTCTTCCCTGCCTATAGGTTGATTCTTTATAGAGCCTTATGGCTGAGGGTAAGAATAAACTCATAAGCGCTCTTTGGAGCAGCTCAGCCGTCTTAGTCTTAGAAGGGGGAGGAGCATGAGAGGGAGGTGATGAGCAGGTAAGAAGAAAAGGTGTGAGAGGGAAACAAGAATGGGGAATTGTGATGGGGGGGGGGGGCAATTACCCGAAGTTCAAGAAGTCAATGTTCATGCCATCAGGTCGGAGGCTACCCAGACAGAACATAAGAAGTTACTCCTCTGACCTGAGTGTGATCTCATTGTGGCAGTAGAGGAGGCCATGGACTGTCATGCTGGAATGTGAATAGGAAGTAGAATTGAAATGACTGACCACTAGGAAACCCTTCTTTTTGTGGTGGATGGAGCGAAGGTGCTCAACGAAGCGGTCTCCCAATCTACATTGGGTCTCACAGAGATAGAGGAGGCCACACTGGGAGCACCCAATACAGTATAGGACCCCAACAGACTCACAGGTGAAGTGTCACCTCATTGGAAGGAATGTTCGGGGCTCTGAAAGGTAGTGAGGGAGTTGGTGTAGGGGCAGCTCTTAAATAGATGTTCCACATCTCTTTTCAACCATCGATCCTTCACCCTGTCATCCTTTTCCTGCTTCAATGGGCGAACTTATCCAGAACCACATGCAAGTGCTCCCTAATCAACCTTCACTTTTCCATTGTGCATTTCCCTGAGTGCATCAGTTCCCAATTACGCACTCCCAAGTCCTTGCCTAATAACATCATAACTTTCCCTCTTCCAGTTAGATACTTTCTATTTGTCTATAAAATATGCTCAACAGAGTGATTGCTCCCTTTCCGTTTCTGCCTTCCACCCATACTGACTTAGTAGATAAAATCCCCATGCTGTTCTCCCTTTCTGAAGCTGTCATTCTACTCTTGATCAGCAATGCCACTCCCCCACCTCTTCTACCTCCCTCCCTGACGCTTTTGAAATGTCTAAAGCCTGGAACATCCAGCAGCCATTGTGACACCCAAGTCTCTGCATTAGCTACATCATGGTTGCATGTACTGATCCATGCTCTAAGTTTGTCACCCTTGTCCCTGACATTTCTTGCATTAAAATAGACACATTTCAACCCATCCAAGTCAATGTCAAAGTACAAAGTTTGTACAAAAAAAATATATACACACACACACACACACACACACACACACACACACACACACACACACACACACACACACACACACACACACACACACACACACACACACACACACACACACACACACACACACACACACAAATAACCTAAGTGGAAAAGAAGACAAATTGTGCAAATAAATAAATAATGCTGAGAACATGATTGGTAGAGTCATTGAAAGTGAGTCTGTAGGTTGTGGACTTAGTTCAAATGACTGACATTATTCATACTGGTTCAGGCACCTGATGGTTGAAGGGCAAAAACTGTTCCTGATCCTGGAGGTGTGAAACAAAAGGCCATATCTTCTGCCTGATGGTTGTACTGAGAAGAGAGGATGGCTTGGATGGTGGGGGTCCTTGATGATGGATGCTGCTTTCTTGTGACAGTGCTCCTTGTAGATGTGCTCACTGGTGTGGAGGGCTTTCCCTGTAATAGACTGGGCTGCATTCACCACTTTCTGTAGAGCTGGGCTGCACCCAATCAGTGAATTGGAGCATGAGAAGAAGTGGCAATTTCACTTACGTCCATGGTTGAAGATTAAAAAAAGGCAGTGCTTCTCGGCAGTTTTTGGAGTTGGACTGGCCCCAATCAGTGAATGGGATTAATTAAAAAGGGCAAATAAATAATCAGCAGGCGTAAACAAAGCGGTCATTGTGTGAGTGATTTTGGCTCATAGGCTTCAGCGAGATCAGGGTTGGGCGAGGCAAGTATCTGGTAAGTTTTTTCTTCTTCATTATTCTTCATTCCTCATCTTTTAGTGCATAGTTAGTGCAGTGAGAAAGGCTCCAGAGATTGTGTTTTGTTCTGTGTGTGAGATGTGGGAATCCTGGGAGTACTCCAGCCTCCCAGAGAACCACATCTACACCAGGTGCACTGAGCTGCTGCTCCTTAGAGAACATGCCAAGGAACTAGAGCGCAACTCGATGAGCTTCAATTCATACAGAATATTGAGCAACTGACAGATAGGAGCTACAGGAAGGTAGTCACCCCAAGGTTGTAGGAGGCAGGTAATAAGGTGGCTGTCAGAAGGAGGAAGGGAAATGGCAGCTGGTGCAGAGTACACCAGTGGCCATTCCCTTCAATAATAAGTATACTAATTTGGATACTTTTATGGGGAGATGGCAGGAGATTGGGGCTGAAAGAGAAGTGGATCAGCCATGATGAAATGGCGGAGCAGATTCCCACACAGTGTTATCATTCACCTGTGCAAACCAGTAATTTGACCTGAAACATCAGCATTTCCTCTCCCAACCACAGATGCTGCTTGACCTACTGAATTCCTCCAGAAGATTTTTGTTGCTCCGGATTCCAGCATCTGCAGTCTCTTCTGTCCCCTAGTAAATAATTAAAGTTCTCGATCATCAAAGAGCCTTTGTGGTAGGCATTTCCAGTACACCTGGCTCGTTCTATATTGGTAAATCTGAGGCCTAACAATTTATTAGTACAACTCCAAAAAAGTCGTACTAAAACCTGACACATCCTCATGTTATATTTTTAGCTGCAGATTAAAATACAACCCTTATGTTCTGGAGGGTGTTGAGATAGGATCCCTCCTGAGAAATTGAGGAGACAGACCAGTGGGAAAGACTGGAATGAGAGGGAGAGGATGGGAATAATGATGAATATCATAGAGTATTTTTGAAACTGACACCCTACAGTACCACCTCAGAGACCAGCAATTCAAAGTTTGAGCAAAAATGTGCTGCAGCATTTGCAGCAACATAATGAATCTGTTGTAGGGTCTTAACAGAGGGACTCTGTGCATTTTTCCTGCACTTATGGACCAATATGAAGAGCGTGACTGAGGTGCTTTCATAACTAAGCTGTTGTGGATTCACAATGAGATGGCTTGCAGCCCATCATTGTCTAATATTAAAAAAGTAACTTGACGTTAAAATATTCAATTTGCTGTAAAGTTTTTTGAGCTGTCTTTGGGTGAAGGAATGTGTTAGGATAATGCAAGTGTTTCATATCTTGCAGAAACCAACAATAAAGAGAGTATAAGAATGTAAGAAATAGGAGCAGGTGTAGGCCACCTAGCCCTTTGAGCCTGCTCCGCATTCAGTAAGATCATGGCTGATCTGGGCCATGGGCTCATCTCCACCCATCTACCTTTTCCCCATAATCCTCAATTCTCCTACTATACAAAAATCTATCCAACTTTGTCTTAAATATATTTACTGAAGTAGCCTCCACTGATTTATTAGGCAGAGAATTCCACTGGGGAAAGCAGTTTCTCCTCATCTCCATCCTAAGTCTACTCCCCCGAATCTTGAGTCTATGTCCCCTGGTTCTAGTTTCACCTAACAGTGGAAACAACTTTCCTCCCTCTATGTTATCTATCACCTTCATTTGGGAAGCCAGTTGGATGGATTTGCCAGCTGCTATGGGGCTACAAGTATTGACTGACACCTGAGAATTCCATTTGCAGCTGCATTTCTAACTTGAGAACTGTCTGGGTTATGAACAGTTTCCAAACTTGGATCCCTGGGCTAACTGAGGAGGGCCTGTTGAGAGTTTATCACTGCAGTTTTAAATACACGTGCATACATTAAACAACTAGATTTCAAAGACTTTACATTCCATGTAGCCTTTTTAAATATTCACTGTGCCAAAAATTTCACTTAAATTTCCAACTGCAAGTTGTGCCCAGCTTCAGAATGGGCATACATGTCACCTATTCCACAGTACAGGTGTGAGTTTCAACAGTAATTGATGGTGCACAAGATCCTGGAAAATATTGATTACTTCTCATATCTGAAGAGGCACCTCTCAGAGAAGGCAGACAATGAGGGAGATAGTTATCATCACCTTTAATGAACCGACACAGACTCTGGCTGATTGAAGAGCCAAGTGTTAGAAAATCAGGAACTGACACAAAAATTCATGGGTTATGACCCTTGCTCTCATATATGCTCTTCAGACTGAACTGCTCACAACAGATACCATAGGGCATGATAAAGATTCTATGGACGTTCTCTCTGCAAAGTCCCCCCAATTCAATAGAAGAATAAATGAACCAACGTCAGCACCCTCTCCAAGGCCAGCATCCCTGATGATGAAGCCCTAGTTACATTCAATCAGTTCTATTAAGCAAGTTACAACATTAACACTCTCAACACCAGGCTCCCAAGAAAAAATCTGTACTGGCCTCTGCCATGGGATAATCAGATTATTAAGGTTACCAAGGTTCGAAGGTGCACTCAAACACCCCTCGAAGAAATTAAACATTACTAAAAGTTTTCAATACCTTCCTAAAATGTTCTTCTTCATTTTGAGCAGACATTGGCCAAGGATAATCTGTGGGTAATGCCTACTGAAAATGAAGAGTAGCATTTGGGAAGGTATTGAAAAGCTTGAGTTCATGCAACAGATGCAAGCAGTAGAGGAAGCAAAGCACCTCACAAATACCCACCCAATGGCCCCATCACTTGATCACATCATATAGACCTCAGAATCCACAAAACCAGTGTGGAAGCAATTCATTTCAAGGATGTCCTGATACAGAGTCCTCACCTGAAACATTGACAATTACTTTCCATAACACAACCCTTCCTCACCTCCTGACCCTGCTCAGTCCACCGAGTTCCTCAAGCAGATAATTTGTTCCTGCATACTCCCCCCATCCATAATGTTTTGTGTCTCCAGAAGGTAGGTTTTCCCTTGGTTGGTCTTGTTAGATCTTCTTGCTTCTCTTTTGTGAAACAAGTTTCAGGGCTCATACCCTTTGATGGCTGAAATGTTTGCCAATGGTGAAATGCTTAAATTAAAGGATGATCAAAAAAGGAAGAACACCAATAACACTGAGTGATGCAGAATGTGAATGGATTACAGAGATAGAAACGTGTGAAAAAACACATGAATTTGGAAACAAAGGTGAGAACTTTAAAACTGAGACATTGCTTATTGGGGATCCATTGTGGCTGAGTGAACATGGATATGGGCATCAGAATTTGAATGCTCACAAATTGAGAGCATAGAATGAGAGAGGCTGGCCAGAAATGAATAAGAATATATTCTGTATGTAACAAATACATAAAGGAATATTTCAGCAGCAACTAAACCAAGGCAGCAGCTGAAGAGGGCATGTTAATTTGCTTCCAAATAGAAACTTAGGCTACGTCCACACTAGAAAGGATAAATCCATAACCGAAGCCTTTTCTCTTCATTTTGACCCTCTGTCCACACTGAAACGGTGTTTTCCTCCCATGAAAACAGAGCTTTTCTAAAATGCTCTCCAGAGTGCGTAAATCTGAAAACGCCGATTGAGCAGTTTAGTGTGCACGGGGTAACCAAAGCTTTTTAAAAACACTGTCATGACATGCCCGACCAGATGGTGGCAGCAGTGCAGAATTTCATTGTTTTCTTGAACGCATCCTCCAACACAACAACAACAATGGCGGACGGCTTCAGGAGACTGTCCCTGAGCAGAATGTTACTGCAGTATGACAGAGAGTTTCAATCACCCACACAACCTAACAATTTCAGAACAGACGGCAACAAGACTGAAGTCAGAAGAGTTAGAAATGTACTCACCAAATACTTTGACCCATAACTTACTGAATAAATAAGTATACACACTTTGCTCTGTTTTCTGTCCTTGCTTGTATGAAGGCGGTTTACCTATTTATGCAAGTAATTCTTTGACAATAGATGTGTAACAGCTTAATGTAACATTGTATGGAAATACAAGATAACACCGATGCAGACATGTTTTATACACTTTACAAAATGCTCTATTAATGTATTGCTTGTGCAAATATTCAACTGATGCAATTGTCACTACTTCCAAACTGTCATTTTTTAGTAGCTTATGTTTGGCATAGACATGAAAATGTTAAGGCCAAAAAGGAATAATTGTAAGTTTCACTTTTACTCAGGTAAAAATAAAATCACTTTGCCCAGTAACTCATTTTATTGCACATGTTAAATACAGCAAAATAATACAGAAAGACATGGCAAAAGTAAAGGCAAACAAATGAGGTAACAGAAAATTCATCTTTTGCCCAGTAACAAGCCTTATTGCATTTAGTTGTAGCTGTCGTCCCTTTCATCAGTGAAGAGACTATGGCTGTAGGAAATGATTCCAGGGTGATTCCTCTGTGGGAGTGGGGAAGATGTTGGTGGGGCCACCCGGGGGTCTGTGTGTCCATATGTGTAGCTATTGTAGTAGCTGTGAGGCTGGTATTGTGGCGGTAAAAGTACTGGGGGGAACCATCATATTCCTCATCATTGCAAATCCCTCTGCAACAGAGTTAGTCAGTTTTTCAATGTTCATCGTCAGCCAGATCATACTGTCCGTGAACTCCTTGTCGGTTACCTCTACACGCTCAAGTATTTGGTTTTTTTAGTTTTAAGTCCTCCTGCACGAGAGCCAACAGCTGTCCGTTGTTTGGCAATTTCCTTTTAAGTTTTTCCAGTCTGTAACTGGACAAATGCACACTAAGTCTTTCACGGCGAGATTCGAAACCAAACATGTTGCTTGTTTTCTGTAGATGTGTCCTGCACATGCCCAGTAGGAGCAGATTCGCCCACAAATATCCGTTTTAATGTGGACATTGGTATTTTAAAAAACGCTGGTGTGGATGCCTATTGTTTTTACATGAAACCAGCGTTTTCAAAATTATCCGGTCTAGTGTGGACGTAGCCTTAGGTTAAATGTATTTGAGAAAAAGTTAACTATGATGTTGTTTAATCTCTTTTTCTTAATGCCACAACAAAGAAACAGAAACACCGAAATTCAATTTGCTTTACCTATTGTGTGTAACCTGTTAAATTGTAGCTTTAAATTGCACTGTGAAATTACTTTGTTGCACTCATGCTTCTATTTTAGCACATTCTGACAGATTAGCATAACTCCACTCAAGATAATTCAATAGAATAGGGTTGGAGTGTCATGTAAATCATAAACAAAGAAATAAAATGCATTCAATCACAAACGCAAGAAAGTCCAGATGCTAGAAATCCAAAGCAACACAGGCAAAATGCTGGAGGGTCTTAGAAAGTCAAGGAGCATCTATGGAAAAGAGTACACAGTTAGCGCTTTGGGCTGAGACCCTTCTTCAAGACTGAGAAGAAAGGGGGAAGATACCAGAATAGCCTGCCACCTTATTTAAAAGAAGTAAAAAAAAATCGGCACTAAGCCTGGGTTTGAAACTGTCAAAAAAAAGGAAAAGCTATTGTAAAGGAGATAGATTTATGATCACTATCTCCAAAATGATCTCCCACTGAGAGATCTGACACCTGACCAGGTTCATTTCCCAATACCAAATTAAGTACAGCCTCTCCTCTTGTAGGCTTATCTACATATTGTGTCAAGAAACCTTCCTGAACACTCCTAACGAACTCCACACCATCTAAACCCCTTGCTCTAGGGAGATGCCAATCGATATTTGGGAAATTAATATCTCCTACCACGGCAACTCTGTTATTATTACACCTTTCCAGGATCTGTTTCCCTATCTGCTCTTCGATATCTCTGTTACTATTGTGTGTGTGTGTCTGCGCCCTTAACTCCTGGTAGAGTCGTTGGGGTGCCTTCATGACAAGCTTTTTGCATCGATCTTTTTTTGGTGATTGCTCATCGTGCGGCATGTCTTGGGCATCTGAAACCTGGCGGAGCCCGTCCCTCTCCAGGACTTTTTTCAAGAGGTCGAGTTGCTAGGTTGAGTGCGTGCAAGGGAGCCAGCCGATTCGAAGTTGGAGCCTCTCGCCCCGGAGTCCAGCGCTGATGCCACTATGCCACCAGCTGGCAGATGTTACTATTGGGTGGCCTATAGAAAGCACCCAGTAAAGATATTGACCCCTTCCTCTTCCTAATCTCCACCCACAGAGACTCCGTAGACAATCCCTCCATGGCGTCCACCTTTTCTGCAGCTGTGACACTATCTCTGATCAACAGTGCCACACCCTCACCTCTTTTGCCTCCCTCCCTGTCCTTTCTGAAACATCTAAAACCTGCCACTTGAAGTAAGCATTCCTGTCCCTGAGCCATCCAGGTCTCTGTAATGGCCACCACATCATATCTCCAAGTGTTGATCCATGCTCTAAGCTCATCCGCTGATGCACCATCAATAACTCACTCTGAGACGTAAGAAGCGAGGTATCGGCTTTTATTGACTGGAAGAATGAACAACACTATATCCTGGGGAATGAGGCTGGGCAACAGGCCTCAGTCGCCTTTATACAGGGGTCTGTGGCAGGAGCCACAGGAGCAGTCAGCAGGGGCCTGTGGGAGGAGCCGCAGGAGCAGTCCAGACAGGTATATGTAGTTCACCACATTCACCCCCCCCCCCCCTTTGTTTTAAAAGAGTCCCCAGGTGGCAAAGTTTCTTACAAGTATATTTACAGGTTAAGTCTATCAGGTGGTCGAATCTTTCGCTGCGATCTACGTAGCTCTGGCTGCAATTGCACAGGTGCCGGAGGTGGTGATTGCACCGGAGACGGAGATTGTGCTGGTTCTGGCCCAACTGGAGGTGTCAGGGATCCCTCACGTGTGTGCGAGGCCCCCGGAATAGACGCGTACGAGATGCCCAGTACATGAGCGTCGTGAGGAGTCTGGGTGGGGCACGGTGTGCGCGGTGTCACCTCGGGTACAGGGTTCATAGTTACCGTGGAGTGTACGGGGTAGTGGTCTGCTGCTCCAGCGGGCGCCAGGTCGTGGACAGAGACCGTGTCCTCCCGCCCATCAGGCAAGACCACGTAGGCATACTGGGGGTTAGCATGCAGAAGGTGAACCCTCTTGACCAGCGGGGAGTATTTATTACTCCTCACATGTTTACGTAGCAGCACTGGCCCCGGGGACGTCAGCCAAACTGGTAGGGTGGTCCCAGTGACAGACTTCCTGGGAAAAGAAAATAGGCGTTCGTGAGGGGTGGCATTGGTGGACGTACACAACAGGGAGCGGATAGAGTGGAGAACGGGGTCATTGGCCCTGATCCCGGCGAGGGTTACGGTGGCCAGAGTTGAGCCGTCCTGGTACCCAGTAAACTCCGGCGAGTTGGGGGCGGGGCATGGTGACGCCGGCAAAGATGGCCGCTCACATCGGGGCATGCAAGATGGCGGCCCCCAGGTCTCACACAGGTAGGTAGGGGCGGGGCATGGTGACGCCGGCAAAGATGGTTATTCACATCCGGGCATGCAAGATGGCGGCCCCCAGGTCTCAGACGCAGCGCTGCTCGACCCCGCGCGCGGTTTAGACTTACAGGCTCTGGCAAAATGGCCCTTTTTCCCGCAGCTGGAGCAGGTAGCTTCTCGAGCTGGGCAACTGTTTCGGGAATGTTTCAGGAGCCCACAAAAGTAACAAAGTTTTCTGTCTGACGAGTTCGGGGAGTTCGTGGAACCGCGACTGGCAGCGGCATTGGTGAATTCGCTTGCGGGAACCGGTGGCAGCGGGGCCGGAGACGTCCACGGACCCGGCGGGGAATCGCGCGGCTGGACAGCGTCAGCGTAGAGCAGAGCAGCCTCCAGCGTATCAGCCGTCTCGATCGCTGAGCGTAAGGTCAGATCAGCTTTTTCCAGCAGCCGCTGGCGCACATACACTGACCTGATTCCAGTCACAAAGGCGTCTCGGACCAAGAGTTCCGCATGCTGTTCCGCTGTGAGCGTTTTGCAGTCACAAGTCCGCACGAGTGCCTGTAGAGCTCGGAGAAATTCAGCGGTCGACTCCGTAGGCCGCTGTTTGCATGTGGCCAAGCGATGCCTGCGTAGACGGCGTTCACCAGCCGCAGGTACTGTTGTTTGAGGGCGTCAAGCGCCCCTTCGTAGGTCGAGAGGTCCCTGATGAATGAATAAACTTTTGGGGCGACTCTCGAGAGGAGAATTCTGTGTCTAACAGCGGGGTCAGTTGCACGAACCTCCTCCAAGTATGATTGGAAGCATGCAAGCCAGAGTTCAAAGACAAGAGCTGCTTCAGGGTCTTGGGGGTCCAAATCCAACCGTTCCGGACGTAAAACGGTTTCCATGCTTTAACTTCCAGTCAATAAAATTGATGCACCATCAATAACTCACTCTGAGACATAAGAAGCGAGATATCGGCTTTTATTGACTGGAAGAATGAACAACACTACATCCTGGGGAATGAGGCTGGGCAACAGGCCTCAGTCGCCTTTATACAGGGGTCTGTGGGAGGAGCCACAGGAGCAGTCCAGACAGGTATATGTAGTTCACCACATCCGCTTTGTTCACAACACTCCTTGCGTTAAAATAGACATATCTCAAACCTTTGGTCTGAGCGCGTCCCTTCTCTATCACCTGCCTATCCTCCCTCACACACTGTCTCCTAGCTTTCTCTACTTGTGAGCCAGCCACCTCTTCCTCAGTCTCTTCAGTTTGGTTCCCATCCCCCAACAATTCTAGTTTAAACTCTCCTCAGTAGCCTTAGCAAACCTCCCCGCTAGGATATTGGTCCCCTGGGATTCAAGTGATGAAGTGTTTCTTTCCACCTAATGATATAACCAAAGAGGAGAAATATTCTTACAAGATTCAGGGAAATAAGGTGGGGACCTAGTGCCACAGGCTTGTCTTCCTGTGATCTTTCTTACCAAAACTTGGCTTGATGTAACAAACAGAAACTCTCATTTGCTTTACTTATAGAGTACTAATTTGTTCAATTACAGTAGCAATTTATAAAAATACTTTGCAGGCAGGTGCTCAGCCAGGAATAGACGAGATGTTACTGTGGGAGGCAAGGGTGGAGATTACTGAGCCTCTGGCAATGATCTTTGCATCATCAATGGGGATGGGAGAGGTTCCGGAGGACTGGAGAGTTGCAGATGTTGTTCCATTATTCAAGAAAGGGAGTAGAGAGAGCCCAGAAAATTATAGACCAGTGAGTCTTACTCACTAGTTGTTGGTAAGTTGATGGAGAAGATCCTGAGAGGCTGGATTTATGAACATTTGGGGATGCATAATATGATTAGGAATAGTCAGCATGGCTCTGTCAAGGGCAGGTTGTGCCTTACGAGCCTGATTGAATTTTTTGAGGATGTGACTAAACACATTGATAAAGGTAGAGCAGTAGATGTAGTGCATATGGACTTCAGCAAGGCACTTAACAAGGTACCCCATGCAAGGCTTATTGAGAAAGTAAGGAAACATGGGATCCAAGGGGACATTGCTTTGTGGATCCAGAAATGGCTTGCCCACAGAAGGCAAAGAGTGGTTGTAGATGGGTCATATTCTGCATGGAGGTCAATGACCAGTGGTGTGCCTCAGGGGTCTGTTTTGGGACCCCTACTCTTCGTGATTTTTATAAATGACCTGGATGAAGAAGTGGAGGGATGAGTTAGTAAATTTGCTGATGACACAAAGGTTGGGTGTGTTGTGGATAGTATAGAGGGCTGTCAGAGGTTACAGCAGGATATTGATAGGATGCAAAACTGGGCTAAGAAGTGGCAGATGGAGTTCAACCCAGATAAGTGTGAGGTGGTTCATTTTGGTAGGTCAAATATGATGACAGAATATAGTATTAATGATAAGATTCTTGGCAGTGTGATCAGAGGGATCTTGGGGTCCAAGTCCATAGGACACTCAAGGCTGCTGTGCAGGTTGACTCTGTAGTTAAGAAAGCATACGGTGCATTGGCCTTCACCAATCATTGGATTGAGTTTAGGAGCCAAGAGGTAATGTTGCAGCTATATAGGAACCCTGGTCAGACCCCACTTGGAGTACTGTGCTCAGTTCTGGTCACCTCACTACAGGAAGGATGAGGAAACTATAGAAAGGGTGCAGAGGAGATTTACAAGGATGTTGCCTGGATTGGGGAGCATGCCTTATGAGAATAGCTTGAGTGAACTCGGCCTTTTCTCCTTGGAGAAACAGGGGATGAGAGGTGACCTGATAGAGGTATAAGATGATGAGAGGCATTGATCGTGTGGGTGGTCAGGCTTTTTCCCAGGACTGAAATGGCTAGCACGAGAGGGCACAGTTTTAAGGTGCTTGGAAGTAGGTATAGAGGAGATGTCAGGGGTAAGTTTTTTATGCAGAGAGTGGTGAGTGCGTGGAATGGGCTGCCAGTGACGGTGGTGGAGGCGGAATCAATAGGGTCTTTTAAGAGACTCCTGTACAGGTACATGGATCTCAGAAAAATAGAGGGCTATGGTTATGGTAATTTCTAAGGTAAGGACATTTTAGGCATAGCTTTGTGGGCCTATGGGTCTGTATTGTGCTGTAGGTTTTCTATGTTTCTATGTTCTATGTTTCAATATTGTATTGGCTGGTGTGCCATAATGGTGTTGGCATTTAAGGCCCACAGACCATTGCAGCATTATAATAATTTCTAACCCTTGAAATAAGCCAGGTTTCCCACATAAGGATATAGCGGCTCATCAGTGGTCTACAATTAAAAGCTTGGCAGATGTAAGGAATTACAGGAAGAGAGCAAAAATGCAGCTTCTCTCAGAAGGATTTTTTGCTGTTATGGCCAGCATTCAAAAAAGTCTAAAATGTTTATTTTATGTATCCTTCTCCTTCATTGAGGGATTTGGCTACATATTTGAAGCAATATTGTTCTCCCAAAGAGATAATGGTATGCCTTCTTTTCAACCTCTAATAGTCTTTATGTACAAACATAGAACAAAGAACAGGACAGCACAAGAACAGGCTCTGAGGGACATATTGTTGTGCTGAACCAATTAAATACGTAAACAAATGATTAACTAAGCTAATTTCTTCAGCCTGCACAATGCCCATATTGTTCCATTTTCCTCACATTCATCTAAACAGCTCTTAAAAGTCTCTAATGTTCCTGCCTCTACCACCACCCCAGGCAGCATATTCCAGGCACTCGCCAATCTCTGTGTAAAAAACTTGCCCCGCACAGCGTATTTGCAATGGCTCCCTCTCACCTTAAATGGAAAAAGTTATTGTCTATCTATGCCTCTCGTATGTTATAAACCCCTATCCGATCTCCCCTCAGCCTCCACCACTCCAGAAAAAACAACCCAAGTTTGTCCAACCTCTCATTATAGCACATGCCCTCTATCCAAGGCAACAAACTGGTAAATCTCTTTTGCATCCTTTCCAAAGCCTCGACATCCTTCCTATAATGGTGTGACTAGCATGACCAGCAATACTCTGGATACAGCCCAACTAGAGTTTTATAAACCTGCAACATAACTTTCTGACTTTTGAACTCAGTGCCTGGACTAAAATAGGAAAGCACACCATATGCCTTTTTAACCACTCTATCAACCCGTGCAGCCACTTTTAGGGAGCAATGAACTTGGACCAGAAGATCCCTCTACTCATCAACACTGTTGAGGGCGAGAGATTTGGGCTAAGATAGAAAATTGATCATCCATATTGAATTGACGGAACAGTCTCAATGGGCCAAAGGGCTTAATTCTACTCCTATATCTTATGGTATTAACACCAGTTTAATCACAGAACAATTTACCATAAAACCCTATGGTGTTACAGGAAAGACATTGGCATGGATAGAGAAATGGCTGACAGACAGGAGGCTGCAAGGAGGAATAAAGGGGGCCTTTTCTGATCGGCTGCCAGTAACTAGTGGTGTTCCTCTGGGGTCAGCAATGGGACCGCTACTTTTCACATTGTTTGTCAATTATTTGGATAATGGAACTGATGGCTTTGTGGCAAAGTTTGTGGATGATATGAAGATAGGTGCAGGGGTAGGTTGTGCTGAGGAAGCAATGTGATTGCAGCAGGACTTAGACAAATTGGAAGAACGAGCAAAAAAAGGGGCAGATGGGACACAGACTGTGGTGGAGGCCAAGTCTGTGGGTATACCTAAGGTGAAAGTTGATAGTTTCCTGATCAGTCAGTGCATCAAAAGATTTGGCAAGAAGGCAGGTGTATGGGGTTGAGTGGGCTCGCGATCAGCCATGACCAAATGGCGGAGCATACTTGATGGGCTGAATGGCCTAATTCTGCTCCTATGTATTATGACCAATTAATATACTAACCAGTACATCTTTGGACTGTGGGAGGAAACCAGAGCATCTGCAGGAAATCCATGTCGTCACAAGAGGAATGTACAAACTCCTTACAGATGGCACTGAAATTATACTCTAAACTCCAATGCCCAAGCTGAAACAGCATCATGCCAACTGCCAACATACTGTGGCACCCCACGGTATAAAAATATCCAGGGGAAACTAGGGTGCATGAAAATAAATAGATTTGGCTGGGTTAAACTCCATCTGCTATTTCTCAGCCCATATCTGCAACTGATCTGTATCCCGTTGTATTTTTTGCCAGTCTTCTATGTTATCCAGAACACCATCAATCTTCGTATCATCTGCAAACTCTCTAACCCATCCATCTAGGTCACTTTTATACAGTACATCACAAACAGCAGAGGTCCCACTATAGAACACTGCAGAACACCACTAATCACAGACCTCCAGCCAGAATAAGTCTCTTCGACCACTGCCCTCTGGTTTTCACTATCAAGCCAGTTCTAAATCCAGATAATTAATTCCCCATGAATTCTATTCACCTTAATCTTCAAAAAAGTAACTTGTAATCGGTTGCTTTGTTGTAAATATACCAAAGCCCTTTGCAGCTAAATAAGTATTTCTGAAGCACAACTTTTGTAATAATACAGTATAATGGCAACCCACTTGTTCATAACAAAGTTCCCTGAAATGGAGTGTGAATATGACCAGATAGACTATTCTGGTGATGTTAATTTAGTAGAAGTATTAGCCAGGATATTAGCTATTTTCAAAGTATTGTCATAAGGTATTTTACATCCTCCTAAGGTCATTGGAGGCCTGGCTTAATACCTCATTCAAAAGATAAAACCTCTGAAAGTGTAGCACCTCAGCAGTATGCAAACAATGTCATCCAAGGTTTTATTGTTAGGTATTGCACCAAAATACCAGACCAGGCTCTGTCCTTAAATCATTAAAGTAAATTAAAAGAAGACATGAGTTGAGAGTTAGGGGGCAAAAGTTTAGGGGTAACACGAGGGGGAATTTCTTTACTCAGAGAGTGGTAGCTGTGTGAAATGAGTTTCCAGTAGATGTGGTAGAAGCAGATTTGATATTGTCATTTAAAGTAAAATTGGATAGGTATATGGACAGGAAGGGAATGGAGGGTTATGGGCTGAGTGCGGGTCGGTAGGACTAGGTGAGAGTAAGCGTTCAGCACAGACTAAAAGGGCCGAGGTGGCCTGTTTCCGTGCTGTAATTGTTATATGTTATATGTTTTAATGTATGACCATTTGGCACAGATGTGAAAATGCAGCAACTGAACCAAAGTTAATACTTTGTGACTATTCAAGACTTGGAAGCAGTTGGGCACCAGACTACCAGAATCACTTATCTCAAGAGATAACATCTTCAATTTTTTTTTTAACAGGAGCACAGCATACAGAAAAATGGAGTAGCATGTATTGAATGTAAGCAATACAATTTAAAATTATTGTTAGTACACATAACTACACATTAAAAAGGTCCTACAGTTAAAAAAAAGCAATAATTACAAAGCTAGAATGGATCAATTCTAAAATGGGTCAAGTACACAGTATTGAGGTTTAATCATGTAATCAGGATATAGCTTATTCTGAAGTTTATTAGCTGAAAGGTGATGTTGGACAAATATTGATTGTTTACTCTGGAACACCCAAGGCTAAGGGGTGACATAATAGAAGTATGTAAAATTATCAGAGGCATTGTTATAGTAGATAGTCTTTTTGCCAAAATCGAAATAACAAATATCAGAGGACATAGGTTGAAAATAAGTGAGAGAGAAGACATGTGCAGGGCAATTTTTGTTTTTCACTCAAATGGTAGATATCTGGAACATGCTTCCAGTGATAGAAAATATGTGATAGAAACATTTAGAGGGCATTTGAACAGACAGATAAACAGGCAGGGACTAGAGGGATTTGGAGCCAGCGCAAGCAGAAAGGATTAGTTAAATTGGCATTATGAACAGCAAAGATACAGTGGGATTAACGGCCTGTTCCTGTGCTGTACTGATCATTTTTCTAGGTAGGCTATTTGGCCCTTTGAGCTCTACTATAACTAATTTTTTACTTAATTCCCCTGAGCTTACCTCATGACCATTGATTCCTTTAATATCTCACAATCTGACCCTCCACAGGGAGGACATTACAAGGATTCCCAGCTATATGGCTCAAGAAACTACTTCTCTACTCAGTCCTGTGTGACCAACTTCATATTTTAAGACTATGGATACCACAGCTAAGGGAAACAGCAACCATGCATTGACCTGCCAAGCAGTGGGATATCTAAGGTATGGCACGTGCCCTGCGTGCCACTTGAAAGGGGGCGCCATGGAGCAGTTTCTATTAAAGTCAGACAAGCCATCCTCGGATAGCAAAAAAAGAATTTTCTTCAGATGTATGATCTGTCTTTGATTATCATGGGTGAGAAGCACTAGGATGGCCTTATTTCAAAGCATTGTATAAGATGACCATGAAACGTTTCTTCACAAAGAAGAAGGAAAGTGGAGCTGAAGGATGGAAGAGACGAAAGTTGGAGGCGGAGGAAGCCAAGAAGTTGAGCAAGTTCTTCATGCCCTTCTTTGAAAAGCCTGGATCAAGTAGTTCAACACTTTCCATGAAGTCACCTGCACCTGCTACAAATTTGTTAGAATCCGAAGGTGGATCAAGTACAAATGTGTCACAAGCCAAGGAGGAAGTCAAGTCAGATAAATCTGAGTATGATGAGATTAAGAGTGAGGCTGCTACAGAGAATGTGGACATGACAGAAGGGGAAGACGATGGTGGTAGCGGTGACGTTGAGTTTATTGACGAGATTTTACCTGACGAGATTGAACCTGACGACATTGAACCAAGCGAACTGGATGGTGTCAAAGACCCTCGAACTGTCATACCAGACGTGATTGAACAAAATGACATTGGACTTCTGAAGTTTGACAAGGATACTGGAAAAGCAATTCTGCCTGACGCATTGAGAACAGAAATAATAAAGCTGGGTTCAAAGTATTTCCAGAACAGTGAGGGGCCTTTCTTACCAACAAATAACTGCTCAATGAACAAAACTTGGTTCAAGAGGAAACTAGGAAATGGTTGTGATGAGGAAGTGACTCGCTCATGGCTGGTCTATTCCCCTTCTAAAAAGTCTGCATTTTGTATCTGTTGTCTTCTCTGTTCCCGGTCAGACCATCAATCCTCATTGGAGCAGGAAAGTGGATTCAACTAGTGGAAAGCACCTGAAAGGATTAGTATTCATGAAAATGCCAAGAAACATTGGGAATGCTTCATACAGTGGAAAGAAATTTAGCTCGAAACAGAGGAGTTACTGACACGGTATTTCAGTCACAGATTGAGACGGAAAAGTAGAAGTGGCATGATATCAACCAGAATCCTTCACTGCATAAAATTCCTTGTGACTCAGAACCTGTCTTTGCAAGGACACAGGGAGTCACTTGAGCTAGGCGATGACTCCAATGTGGGATATTTCCTTGACTTACTGAAACTACTGGCCATCTTTGACCCTGTCATAAAAGAACACCTCACTCATTTGTAAAATCATCCCAGATCCACATTTTATCTTTCACTGGGTGTCTAGAACAAAATCATCTACATGATGGCATCCACTGTTCACCAGAGTTTACTGAGAAGCATTTGTAAAGCCAAGTACTATGGTCTCATGCTCGACTCAACTCCTGGTCAGGCACACCATGAGCAGATGTCAGAAGTAGTAAGGTATGTGGAAGTTGATTTTGAGAGGAAAACAGTCCATGTTAGAGAGTCCTTCCTTGGTTTTATCCAGATAAGCCAGAAGGATGCTGAGAGCTTGGTTGAAGACATCTTGAAACAGCTAGAGAAGGACGAAATGGAGCTACAATGTTGTCAGGCTGGACACAGAAGTGGTGTTCATCAAAGAAGAAGTGAGAAAAACAACCTGGCAGTGTTTGTGAATTGCAACAATCACTCACTCAACTTTGTGGGTGTACATGCAGCCAAGCAGGATACAATGATGTGATGGTCATGTTTTTTTGAACCATTGAAGCTCTCTACATGTTTTCCTCTCATTCAACACAGCGCTGGGAAAAACTCAAAAACGCCGTGCCTGTGGTTGTTAAGTCAGAGTCCAAAACCAGGTAGAGTGCAAGGACAGAAGCAGTGAAGCCCATCAACAAGTATCTTGAAGAAATACTTCAAGTTCTCCAGGACATGATAGACAATGAAAATGAGACCAGTGAAACAAGAGGTGACGCAAGGCAGTTGTACAACCACATGTTGAGTTACAATTTTCTGATTTTGCTAGGATTTTGGAACAAAGTAGTCATTTGCATTGACCGTATTCAAAAGAGGCTGCAGGATCCTAGCATGAACTTCCACGATGCTGCCCTGGATTTGAAAGCCCTCCGAGATCATTTTTATGATGAAAGAGAAGTGTTGGTCAGTGAGTCACTCAAAGAAGGAGTCTGTCTCTGTCAAGAATGGAATATTGAAGTTGAAAGATGTCAGTGACGAAAGAAACGAATGGCTGATGAGAACTTGAGAGACGCTGGGTTAACAGCTAAGGAGGAAATGGAAAGAGTCATGAAGGAAACACTCGACCATCTTCACAGAGAAATGGATGAAAGGTTCTCTCGTTTGCACAACACTGATGCCAAGTTTGGGTTCCTTCTTGATGTTGAGGGACTGTGTTACGGCGCCGACAGTAACGACCTAAAGAAGTGGTGTGAAAATTTGGGCGAATTGAACAGCTCTGATGTTGATGGATAGCAGCTATATGAAGAAATTTTGGATTGCAGAATGTTGCTATCAAGGCAGGTCAACATGAAAATATCAAGACCTGAAGAGCTTCTTGAATTTATTGTTCAGTATAGAGATGAGAGCGTCTTCCCCAATCTTCACATTGCTATTCAGATAATGCTAACCATCGCAGTTTCCATCGCCAGCTGTGAGAGATCATTCAGCAAGTTAAAACTAATACTTTCATATTTGAGAGCCTCCATGGGTCAAGGCAGACTCTGATCTTGCTCTGCTGAGTGTAAAAAGAGAAGAAACTCAAAAAACTGACTTTGATCACATCATAGACCAACTTGAATCTGTGAAAACAAGGAAGGTGCAGTTATAATTTTCATGTAGTGCCATAATTTGTTAATTAAAATATTAAGGGGCTTGACTTGTATTTTTGAGCTGATTTTATGGTAAAGTTATCTAAAAGATGAGTGTCAGATGTTTGGACAGGTCTTGCCATAGGCACTATTTTCCGTAGATACACCCCTGCTGCCAAGTTTTGTGACAAAATTAAATAATCTTTTTATTCCTGAGAGCACAGCTCCAGTCTGTTTAATGTTTCTATGTATAGTTCAATATCTTTTATCTTGTGCTCAAAAAACCTTGTACTGAAAGCCAACATACTACCTTCCTAATTGCATTTCAACTTTCAGTGGTTGTGTACAAGTACTGTACATCCAAGTCCCTTAGAGCACCAACATGTGTTAATCCATTACCATTGAAAAAAAGCTCTACTTTTCTTCTAATCTCCATTAATGACTAAGTTTCAAGAAGCAGTAAAATTATTCCTTTTGTACCTTTAATCTCTCAGGCAGACATTCCTGATGCTCCTCCTCCAAAGTGCCTCAAAAGAACAGATTGATTATTATTAATACATTGTTCATGTAAAGCTTCTCTTCAATAAATTCCTAAAGTTAACTTCTACTTTGTATGGTACTTAAATTTTGCTCCTCTACTGCATTACGGTCAGAATCAATAATGCAATATAATGGACTCTTCTAACTGAAGAAAATTACATAATCTTTCTGGTTTATGAAATAAACTAACAACATAGGAACAGATTATTTCCTAATTGATCTATACTAACAGTTCCTAGATCTATACAAAAGTTAATAGCAAATCAAAATTATTTGACATGTTGCTTTCTCATGATTAAGTCATAAATTGTTAAATTGTGTCCAAACTAACTTGGGTTCCTTCAAGTCACCTGAAAATGAATCAGCAGAAAATCAGAAGTAATGGTTGCTTCTAAAATATTTTGATCTCTTTCCGGGGATGCTTCATGAAAACTTCCAGAAAGTTGTCTGTGCATGTTCCTACCCTCAAACCAGTATGTTTTAAAGGTGCTTTGAATCAACCTTGCAACATTAATTTCAGGGAGAAATCTATAAAGTTGAAACTAAAGGTCCATTGCCCAGTTCTGCCAATCTAAATGCACTATGCGTCAGTATATATGACTTTAACCACCCACCCTGCTAACGCACTGCTTGTCCTACTCCCATCAAGGAAGAGTGTAAGCCAGGATTACCAGACTCAAAAACAGGTCCTTCCTTCAAGCCATCAGGCTGATCAACACCTCCACCCTATTAACCTACCCACCATCACTACGTTATCATTTCCTGCCAATCACCTTATGTACAGATACTCCTGTACCTAGTGTCACTTTATGTACAATAAATCTATATATTATATATAAAATCTTATGTGTTCTTATTGTATTCTTTGGGCGTATTGTGGAGTAAAAATAATTTCACTCTCCTTTATACCTGTATATTTACAAATGGCAGAAAACAATCTAGAATCTTGAATAGTCTAATGCAGATTTCATCAGAATATTCACGGTTAGGTTCGGGTAATGTCTGTCAGCTCGCTGTTTCTCCCATGATGAATGCACTCAGGATACTGGTTCCTAAAGGACTGGGATCTGGTAGGTTGCAAAACAGGGCTGAGAATGAAGGAGTGAACAAATGGAAAAAAACAGTTGGCATTAAAAATGATATCCATGCTGTTGTCAACCTGAACTCTCAAGTTTGTCTGTTTGCCAATAGCAAACCCCTACTCAAATATTCTCTTTTCTCCCTCCCTGTGTAATACTTGAGAATAGGTAAGGAATGGAATATATTTAACTACATTCAAAACAATCTCAATTAACTTAATATTTCTGACCTGCATCATGGCAGACAGGAAGGTTCTGCAACAGGTAGTCAAGGACCCGCCATCGAGGACTGGCGCAGAAAGGTGCTGGAAAAGGGCCAGCAATGTCATGAAGGATCCCACCCACCCTGCTCATGGACTGTTTGCTCCTCCCGTCCGGATGTATCCCGTCACTCCCATCAGATCCCATGTAGCATCTATTACAGGACCATCAAACTCAAAAACTATCCCTAAGCTGTAAGGCTGATCCACCCAAGGGCCCACCACCACTACTTAATCATTTCCTGTCAGAGTCACCATATATACAGACACTCTCATGCCTAGTGTCAATTCAGAGGTTCATTTTATTGTCAAAGTATACAATTCTGATATTTGTCTCCTCCACATAGCCATGAAATACAAAAAGACCTTGGGTGTTGATGAAAAAAAAAAGACATTAACTACCCCCCCCCAACTGACATGAAAAAAATAAACAAAATTCATAGATCAGAAAATAAACCCCTTGTTGCAGCAAAAAAAAAAGCCATAAAAACAATCAATGATCCTCTTAATAATCCCCAAACCCCTCACTCACAGAAAAGGACAGTGGTAGTAGCACCAAATCCCCAACCATCCCCAACACACAAAAAATTAATTAAGTTTAATCAATTTATGGACATACAATCATACATACAAGCTATCTTATCTATTTAGATTTGTGTTCTTTATCTTATTGTGTTTTCTTTTGTGCTGTACTGAATCTGGTGTAACAATTATTTTGTTTTCTTCTACTCTTGTGTACTGGAAATGACATTAAACAATCTTGAATTTACTTTCCTCCTTCACAGCCATTATTTTCCCTTCAAATGAACTCACCAGGCTAATTTCCTAGCTGTCCCATTTCAGCAAATTTACCCACTGTGGGTGGGAACGATAAAATAAAAATCTATTGTTAGAGCCTGATAAAACGTCGTCAGTGCATTCCTGTCGGACTCCTAAAGTTGGTGGTAATTCACCATCTAATCCAATCCAAGGTAGTAAAATTAACCTACATCTTCATGTCCATTAACAATCTCCACTCCAAAGATCCATTCCACTCATATTTATATATAATTTCAACTGAAGCCTTTGAATTCTTATTTTCATGGCATTCTTACTAAAATGGGCTTCCTGGATTCAGTCCCAATAGCATTCTCCCGCCTAAGGATGCAGGTTTTCTATCTCTACTCCACACAATGGGACTCCGCGTTCTCCGCTGAGCAAAACACTTAAGTTTAAAAGTATCTCTTTTCTTACTTCTTGGTTACTGGTTTTAAACCTTCGAACTTCACAATCAAAAGCTGTGGGATTCACTTCGACTTCAGAGCCTCTACAAGGTGATGCAGTTGAAGAAACCAGAGCATCTTGGAAATGATTTTAAAAAGGTTTAAAAATAAAATTTTGATTCAACACTGAGTTTCATTCTAAATTCAATGGAACTTGTTTGAATCCCTTCATGCTTGCTTTGCTCCAAATTAATGTTAAAATGTCAATAGTTAACTGCCTTGAACGACAAATATTCATTGTTGTCTCTGGACAAAGTGCCGACCTATATTAAAAAAAAATCAACGCAAGCAAAATGTTTTAGGAACTAAGCAGGACAGGCAGCATCTATAGAAAATGAGTAGACGTTTCGGGCCGAGACAGTTCTTCAGGACTCCTGAAGACTTGTTTATTTTTTTAAAAAAAAACAAGTTTCAATAGTGCAAGAGTGAAGACGCGTGCAACCCCTTTCCATTCACACACTGAGCAGGTCGACATCGTTGTTCAGCGGAACGTGAGCGGGTGCTGCGCGCGTGAGCGACGGGCCCCGCGCGAGCAAGCAGCAGCGCCAGGTAATCGAAGCGGCGCCTGGACGACGCACTCCGAGCGCGCGTGAGCGACGGGCCCCGCGCGAGCAAGCAGCAGCGCCAGGTAATCGAAGCGGCGCCTGGCCGACCCGCTCCGAGCGCGCGCCTTAGCAGTAAGCGGGGACTAAGCACTGCAGGGCATTCCTGATTCAAGGAAGCACACAGCCGCACGTCAGGTGGAAGTGCAAACAAACCAACACAGTTAATTCAAGTCCCAGATGGCCCCTTCAGCCATTCGACTGGCCTTCTTGATAAGTTGGAATATTTTCCATCACTCCTGCCTGCAAACTTATCACTGCCCCAAGATCTGTCGCTGTTCCACTCAGTTTGTAAAATGCACCAAAGAAACAGCAGCCGGTGTTCCAGCTGCGGTTGTACGCAGCTGTTCTAGTCTGTAAGTAATTGCTTTCTTACTTCTTGTTTTCTTTAAACGGAATTGCTTATAAGGGCTAATTTTTCGTGGGTTTAATTGATAATTATGAATGAGAAGTATACTATCCAAAATTTAGATTTACTAAATGCCTAATTTCCTATTGTATAAGTGTAATACCAAATAAAGTCAGTTCACAACTGTTTATTTTTACTTTCGAAGGATTATTTAAGAGGCCAAAACTTATTTCGTAAACTAAAATCGTGGAATCATAACCACACAAA
This sequence comes from Hemitrygon akajei, assembly GCF_048418815.1. NCBI lineage: Eukaryota > Metazoa > Chordata > Chondrichthyes > Myliobatiformes > Dasyatidae > Hemitrygon > Hemitrygon akajei. Next base: position 34,755,135 of record NC_133130.1, read on the forward strand.
GTGTGTTCTGAACAATGGTGCATTATTGCCTGCTTACAATATTGGTCCAGGCTGGGGCTTTTTGGAAGGAGTCTTTCTATTGTTAAATTCTGAATCAGTGCAGAGATGTGCTATTTGTAAATCTCGCAGCAGTCCTCCGTGTTGTCAGTCACTTAATCAAAAACGTCGAAACCTCCTGCTTTAGAAAATATCTTCTGCTTCTCATCCCCTTTTTTTCCCAAAAGCATCACCACATACTTGTCAGTCATGTACTACAAGAGCACTAAAAACTTCTGCGATTGTTATAGAGCTAGAAACCTTAATTTCATGTATCCTTTATTATTTTTTTCTTAATCTTCTAGTTAGACTGACTCCAAATTTCTAACCTTGTCTCAGCAGATCACGCTTCAATGTAGCCAACAAGGACACCATAATAATTTAATTATTATTTTGTGCTGCATTAACATAACTAATTTTCCACTTTCTGCCTTCCAGAAAAAAGCACAGCAGCAAATTTTCTTTTGCACATCTCAAGATTTGTGTATCTGACCCTAGATTAATCAGTTTCCTATTGCATACTGTGTATCCTTCTTCTGAAACTCTTTCTGATTTTTGGTTGATTCGTGGAGATTCATAGAGGTATACAGCACAGAAACAGCCCTTCAGCCCAATTCATCTATGCCAACTAGTTGCTTACCTTAGCAAGTCCCCTTTGTCTGCATTTGGCTCATATCCATCCTAAATCTTTATCTTTCTACAGTACAGCAACAGGCCCTGCGGTTCATCTAGTTTGTGCTGAACTCAAGAAACTAGGTACTGTTAGAGCTCTAGAAAATTACAAGGGAACCAGGAAGGAGCTCAAGAATGAAATTAGGAGAGCTAGAAGGGGCCATGAGAAGGATTTAGCAAGCAGGATTAAGGAAAACCCCAAGGCACTCTACAAGTATGTGAAGAGCAAGAGGATGAGCCGTGTGAGAATAGGATCAATCAGGAGTGATAGTGGAAATGTGTGCATGGAGCTGGAGGAGGTAGTGGAGGTACTTAATGAATATCTTGCTTCAGTATTCACCAGTGAAAAGGACCTTGGCAATTGTGGGGGTGACTTACAGTGGACTGAAATGCTTGAGTGTATAGACATTAAGAAAGAGTATGTGTTGGAGTTTTTGAAAGGTGTTAAGTTTGATAAGTTGCTGGGACCGGATGAGATATACCCAAGCCACTGTGGGAAGCAAGGGAGGAGATTGCTGAGCCTCTGGCAATGATCTTTGCATCATCAGTAGGGACGGGAGAAATACCAGAGGATTGGAAGATTGCAAATGTTGTTCCCTTATTCAAGAAAGGGAGTAGAGATAACCCAGGAAATTATAGACCAATGAGTCTTACATCAGTGGTGGGCAAGTTGTTAGGAAAGATCCTGAGAGGCAGGATTTATGAGCATTTGGAGAGACATAATCTGATTAGGAATAGTCAGCGTGGCTTTGTCAAGGGCGGGCATGCCTTAAGAACTGATTGAATTCTTTGAGGATATAACAAAACACGTTGATGAAGGCTGAGCAGTGGATTAGTGTTTATGGATTTCAGTAAGCACAGTGCAAGGCTTATTCAGAAAGTATTGAGACATGGGATCCAAGGAGACCTTGCTTCGTGGATCCAGAATTGGCTTGCCCACAGAAAGCAAAGGGTGGTTGATGGTATGTATTCTTCACAGAGGACGGTGACCAGTGGTGTTTTGCAGGCATCTGTTCTGGGACCCCACTACTTTGCGATTTTTATAAATGACCTGGATGAGGAAGTAGAAGGGAGGGTTAGTAAGTTTGCTGATGACACAAAAGTTGGGGGTGTTGAGGTTAGTCTGGAGGGTTGTCAGAGGTTATAGTTGGGACATTGATAGGATGCAGAACTAGGCTGAGAAATGTCAGGTGGAGTTCAGCCCAGATAAGTGTGAAGTGGTTCATTTCAGGAGGTCAAATTTGAAGACAGAATATAATATTAACGGTAAAACCCTTAGCAGTGGGAAGGATCAGTGAAATCTTGGGGTCTGTGTCCTTAGGACACTCAAAGCTGCTATTCAGGTTGACAGTATTGCTAAGAAGGCGTATGGTGTGGTGGCCTTCATCAGCTGTAGGATTGAGTTCAAGAACTATGAGATAATGTTACAGCTATATAAGACCTTAGTTAGATCGCACTTGGAGTACTGTGTTCAGCTCTGGTCACATTACAGGGAGGATGAAGATACTATAGATAGAGTGCAGAGGAGAATTACAAGGATGTTGATTGGATTGAAGAGCATGCCTTATGAGAATACATTGAGTGAACTTGGCCTTTTCTCCTTGGAGTGACGGAGGATGAGATGTGACCTGATAATGGTGTATAAGATGATAAGAGGCATCGAATGTGTGGATAGCCAGAGGCTTTTTCCCAGTCCTGAAATGGCTAACACGAGGGGGCATAGCTTTAAGGTGCTTGGAAGTAGGTACAACGGGGATGTCAGAGGTAATTTTTTCCACACAGCGAGTGGTGGGTGTGTGGAATGCACTGCCAGTGAAGATGATAGAGGCAGATACAACAGGGTCTTTTAAGAGACTCTTTGATAGGTACATGGAACTTAGAAAAATAGAGGACTATGCAGTAGGGAAATTCTAGGCAGTTTCTGGAGTAGGTTGCATGGTCGACACAACATTGTGGGTTGAAGGGCCTGTAAATTGCTGTAGATTTCTATGTTTCTAGCTATTATTCCGCCTTGTCCCATCAGCCTGCACCTGGGCCATAGTCCTCTCCATTCCTGCCATCAATGTACTTACCCAAACTTCTCTTAAATGTTGAAATTCTGCTGGCAGTTCATTCCACATGCTTGCCATTGTTGCCGTTCATTTTTACTCTCATCGTACCTGTCAAAATATTTTTTTAAACTACCACCTCTGGCAGCTCATTCCATATACCCACTGTCATTGTGTGGAAAACCTGTCCCTCACATATCCTTTAAATCTTTCCCTTCTCATATTAAACTTATGCCCTCTCACTTCAGACTTTACCACGGCGAAAAAGTCTGTGAATATCTATGTTTCTCATACTTTTATAAGCCGGTATATAAGTCACCCCTCAGTAAACAGATCCAGCCTATTCATCCTCTCCTTATAACTGGAACCTTCCATTCTGGGCAACACACTTCTCTCTAGCCTATGTAACATATATCTTTAATTCCATTGGCCGACTTCGTTCAATACACAAATACACCATTCACAGTTTTCTATAACTATAAGGTTCTAATTCTTGAACTTAATGCCATTACCTTGTCTACCCTACTTTTGGGGAATAGCGTACTTGTACCTCAAGATCTTTCTGTTCAATAACAATCTCCCATTCACTGTACATCTTGGCCTGGATTTAATTTCCCAAAATGCATTGTTTTGTAATTGTCAGAGTTAAATTCCATCTTATATTCCTTTCCTGGTGATCTAGCTCCCATTGCAATCTTAGATAACCTTCTTCCCTGTCCACTTTGCATTGCACCTCATCCAATAATAACTTGCTCTTCTGCTATTGTTTAGCCACCTAAACTGGGAAATAAAAATTAATCTGATAGTGTGCTGCTGGGAACAGACAAGTGATAAAAATAACAGGTTGCCAATCACACTTGATCCTGAAGCCAAACAGCCATACATTACCCATTCCATCCCCTTCAGCATTCCAAATCACCTTTTCCTAACACAATCTTCCATTTTCTCCTGCTACCATTCCATGCAATAGCAGGTGATGTAAATAACAGACATAAAATGCTGAAGGAACTCAGCAAGACAGGCAGCATCTATGGAAAGGAGTACAGTTGATCTTTCAGGCTGAGGCCCTTCAGCAGGACTGATGAAGAAAAAGATGAAGCATAGAGTTAAAAGTGGGGGAGAAACACAAGGTGACTGGTGAAACTGGGAGAGGAAGGGGTGAAGAAAGCAGCTGGGAGGTTGATTGGTGAAAGAGATACAGGGCTGGAGAAGGGAGAGTCAGATAGGAGAGGAGTGAAGGCCATGGAAGAAAGAAAAGTGGGAGGAGCACCAGAGGGAGGCAATGGGCAGGCAAGGAGATAAGGTGAGAGAGGGAGAAGGGGTGGGGAATGGTGAAGGGCGGTGGCATTACCAGAAGTTCGAGCAATTGATGTTCATGCCATCAGATTGGAGGCTACCCAGATGGAATATAAGGTGTTGTTCCTCCAACCTGAGTGTGGCCTCCTCATGACCATGGGTAGATGTATTGGAATGGGAATGGGAAGTGGAATTGGGTGACCACTGTGAGATTCTGCTTTTACTGGTGGACAGAGCTTAGGTGCTTGGTGAAGCGGTCTCCCAATTTACGTCAGGTCTCACCAATATACAGCGGCCACACTGAGAGTACTGGTTACAGTATATGACCCCAACAGACTCACAGGTGATGTAAATATGCTGTTTTATATTCCTTCCATTGGTCCCAGAGAAGCAGCAATTTGTATTTATTCCTGTTTATTATGTTTCTGTGTGGTGGAGAAGGCAAATGGTGGCCACTCTGAGAACATCTGTTTGAATGTCAGGATGATCCTGAACTTTTAGTTGTCTGTCAGTATAGTCATACAAACCATTCTCATGTTGACTTATCTCTTTCTCCTCCACACTGCTCAAAGACTGAGCAAAGAATTACAAGTCTGAGAACTTTTAACTTGGCATGCTATAGTCTTAAGGGCTAAACATGATTTTTTTCCAACTGTTTCAGAAATTCCAGTCTCACATCCAGCCTTCAATTTGTTTGCTTTCTTCCTGCTATCTCAAGATTTGATTTATCTCCTTCTATTTACATTTCCTCCAGACAAACCCTTTCAGCTCCTTGTCAACAATGCTACTACTCAGTTCACTGTGTCTTTCTGATACGTTTTTTCTGTCTCTCTGTCAGTTTATTTCATTTTGTATTTCTGTCCATTTTGAAAGAAAGTACCTTGTGATAGACTGGCGTCCTATCCGGTGGGGGGGGGGGGGGCGGGGTGGAGTCTTGTACTCTCAGTTGCTTCACGCCATGGAGACCGGAGATAAGCATAGACCTGATGAGCCTATAAGGCTCAGGACAGACTTTAACTTTAATTTGATAGAAAGTCTTTGACCTCAAATGTTAACTCTGTTTCTCTCCCCACAGATGCTACTTGATGTGCTGGGTGTTCCTAGCAGTTTCCCTTTTGTTACACTGATCTTGGGTTTTCTCTGATTATCCTGATTAAAACATATATGACAGATCTATATTCTTTTTATGTTTGTTCAATGTTATACATGGGCTGAGCAAGTAATAGACTTGATGAGACAGGTTCATCTTTACTTGGGCCGTGAATGACCATTCAATATATTGTACCTACTTAAGAAACGGATCTTTCACATATTGATGAGTGTCAGAAATGTATCATACCTTTTGCTTTTTCTCTAATCTTACATTGTCAGCATTATTTACAATATTTCATGTCTAACTCTCGCAGCAGTCAAGCCTTTAATTAGAAGGAATAAATTGAACCCCATTTTTATGATGCATCACCATTATACCATTCAATATATGCTTAATATATGTCCACATTTCTATCCTGTGCTTCCAGTGGATGGGTCTTTGGACCTGGTCTGTGCTTGCTTGAAATTACTTTTTGGGGTTATTGCTTTTAAACTAAGTCTGATTTTTTTTTTAAACACGGAAATTAACAGAATTATAAGCTCTAAGTTTATTAGCTTCATGTGGAATTTTTTTTCATTTGTCTACTGCTGTGATTTCTCTAACAGTGTGAAGAACTGTTTAGGAATTCAGGGAATGGTAACTGTTCCAGAAACGAGGATATCCTGCTTTTCTAACAGAACTGCAAAGACCTTGTAATTTCTGATACAGGGTCAGTGTAATGACTTTTGTTGTATGGTTGTGTGTGATTGATGAATGCAGATCACATTTGCAATTATTTCAGTTCCACCTAAAATAACAAACTTTGGAGGGAAGATTCTGTTACATAAATGACAAACTTGTCCCCAGAGTGGAAGTGGTCAGTTTAGATCTGATTACGAGTATATATTGTTGAGATTAGTAAGCCAGTACCAAATATAATTTTGTTTGTTCTACTTAGCAAGTTTTATGCTAATCAGAGAGAATTACATCTGGAAAATAAAGATTCTTCATTTTGGTTACTTCCAAACCTTGTATAGTCAGAGCTGTACATGGGGAGAAGTGATTTTGTTTTTGGAGAGGATTATGTTCCCCTAGCATTTCAGTGACTCTTTCATCTAGATTACCGTAAATTCCGGATTATAAGCTGCTACTTTTTTCCCACGCTTTGAACAGCTTTGAACACTGCGGCCTTTACTACGGTGCGGCTAATGCATGGTTTTTTTTCATGCCGCCAAAAACATTTTGCCTCGTAACAGTAGACCAATAAAATTGATGAGTAGTTCACAGAGGTCCAATGAAATTGTACGATAAATCAAGCGCACTTTCACAATTAAATTATTGTAAATCAGTCATTTGTACTCACCCTCATCAACATGGAAAAAACTCGAAGAAAAGCATTGTGCTGCCTTTATGGCAGTTATTTAGTTTATAATATTTTCACTTAGTAATTCATTTGTTAGTATTTTCTAGTTAAAGTTAGAAGTGTTTTAAGTATATTTGTTTTCTGTACTACATCCCGGGATGCTATGACGTCACATCCGGTTTCGCCGCGTCTTGTGGGGAAAATACCGGTTTGCGATAAACGGAAAGGTGGGGTCGAGCGCATTAGACCCGCGCGAGAACGCTGCTTTTAAGTTAAAGGCGATCAATAACTTTTCCTGGTAGGCTGCAGTATATATTTTTTTACCAGTCGTTAGGAGATATTGGAATGTTGTTCGTGCACTGTTCAGTAAAAAAGTATACGCAACGTAATTTGTGTGTTACCGATACGTATGTATATTTAAAAGTAGCCGTGTTACAGGCACGGTTCGAAAAAAAGCATTTGCAATATGTATTTGTTTATGTTACCATACGGATTTAATTAAAAGTTAAAAAATCCTCACGTGTAATATCTTTCTGTGTAAATATCTCATATTACAACGTGGGACACCTGCGGCTTAAAATCTGGTGCAGCTTGTACAAGTACAAAATTGATTTTCTTTCTAAAATTAGAGCCTGCGGCTTTTAATCAGGTGCGCTCTGTAGTACGGAATCTACGGTAATATCTGTGAGGAAAAAACTACATCTATATTTCCATACTTCTAAATAAATTGAAGCCATTTGGCCCATTGTGTCCATGTCAACTCACAGAGCAATCCCATCTGTCTCATTCTCCCATTTATTTTTTATACAGTCTATTTTTGCCACATTCCAGTCAATTCTCTTCCCTCCAACCCCTCCATTTGTGTAACCAGATGCCTACGTGTCAGGAACAATTAGAATGGTAAGTTACCTAAAAACATGGACGATTATGGGATATGTGAGGAAACCAGCACATCCAGGACACACAAACAATTCCAGGAAAAGTGTGCAAACCCCATACAGCCAGCACCAGAAGTCAGGAATGAATCCAGATCAGTGGAGCTTTTGCGTTTGTTGATTGTTATCCAGGCCTCACAATTTAACCCTATAGCACCATGCCAGATAAAAATTAAAGCTTGCCAAGAAAGATCAAAGGAACCTGAAAGTTGGAAATTTGATGTCCTTTTGTTTTACAGAATTATTCTGTTGTTCTGACCTTGTATTCATAACATTATTCCACAACCATCTCCATTGTATTAGACTGCCATTAGTCATAAATGAGTTACAATCCATTTCAATATAATTTCACTTTGCCACTATTAATTCCAATTCCTAAGTGGTCTGACCAGGCAAAAACTAGTATAACTTTCTCACATTGTTAATTTTAACTCCCAATTCTATCTTCGTATCCTCTTCTATTCTTATTTCCCTGCAGGGTAATGTAATTGGTAGAAACGTATATAATTGCTAACCACTGATATTGGATTGAGGTTCACTTTTACAGGTTGGTCTGACATGATGACGTACTTACGTGGAGCTTGGTTACCATGTGTTGTGTTCAGGGTTTGGAGTACAGTAAATGAGCTGTTATTGTTTTTCTTAAACATAAAATGGCTCATGCCAGTTTTTGCCATTTTATTTGCAAAAAACTGCCTTGGTGACCCCAATGCTGTAGGATAATTGCAGAGTTATTGGAGATGTCGGCCAACACAGACCCTTGGGAGCAAAATGCCATCGCTTTGTTTGTACAAGCCAAGGCCCAAATTGCACTGCAAGAAATCTTTGTCGACAACACCAAATTTTACTATGTGGTAGCATCACTCAGCAACTCCATGCTGCAAGAGTGCAGCGTCTACTAGAGTGTCTGACTGAACACGATAAATACCGTTCACTGAAAACTTGCTTTTTACAGACTTTTGGACTAGCGGACTCTGAGCACCCCATCAGTTACTCTCCTGGCCCGGCCTCGAGGATGTTAGGTCATCGGAGGTAATGGACCACATACTGTTTCTCCTGGGAAATCACCATCCTTGTTTTATTTTTAAAGAATTCTTCATGCAGCAAATGCATGATTAAGTTCACATTGCCCTTGCTAATGCACCCATGAAGGACAAGAGGGAGCTTGTTAAAATGTCTGATAGTCTACACTCAGCTAAGCAACCGTGCATCATTCCTCCTCCTTTTCTTGCTTCAGTAGGCCCAGTCAGCAAGGCCTCCAACATAAGCACATTCGTGGCAGCAAAACGGATAATCTCAAGTCTGTGCTTTTACTACGCTCACTTTGGTATGAACACTAGGAAATGCTGACTGCCTTACAGCTTTAACAGTGCCAGTGCATCAGGACATCAGAAGTCTGTGAACACTGTGGGTTTCAGCTGCCAGGGATGCCTACTTGGCTGCCGGGCAACTTCCAAAAACTCACCAAACCCAAATTTTCCATTAGTTATCTAACATAGGGTTGGGCACCACATTTCCACAACTGGCCCACCAGTCTATGCCCACACACATAGACCGGACCCAGAAAAGCTGGCAACTGTGAAGGATGAATTTGCAAACATGGAAAGACATGCCATTGTATGCCTGTTTAATTGCTGCTGGTCTTCAGCCCCCCATATGGTTCCTAAGTCTGATGGTGGTTGCTGCCCACCTGGTGATTACCGACATCTCAACGAGCTCATCATTTTCAATTATTATTACCCAGTCCCACACATCCAAGACATGTTTAGCTGGAAAGTTAATTTTTTCTAAAGTTGACTTAGTTAGGAACTACTATCAGATGCCTGTATGCTCGGAGGACATTCCCAAACAGTTCTGATATTCCATTTGGCCTCTTTGAGTTGTTGCACATGCCATTGGGGCTGAAAAATGCAGCACAGTCTTTCCAACATCTGACGGACTCTGTATTAAAAGACTTAGACTTCCTTTTTGTTTACCTGGATAACATATTTGTCACCAGTACAGCCAAATCTGAATACTTATCTCATCTCCGCACACTTTCAAGCACTCAAGCCAACACGGGTTTATTATTAACCATGCCAAATGCCTGTTTGTGTTGTCAACCTTTGACTTTCTCGGCCATCGCATCCCCACAGAAGGTGGGAAGCCCCTTGCATCAAAGGTAGCTGCTATTATGGACTATTCACCACCCTGCACTACTAAAAAAAACTACAGGAATTTTTAGGTATGGTGAATTTCTATCACCACTTCATTTACCGAGCTGGTGAACTTAAGCTCCCCCTGTATAGTGCGCTTAAAGGCAATACCCCTAATCACATGCTTGACTGGTCAGTAGCTATGACCAGGGCATTTGTTGATACCAAACAAGCTCTTTCCAATGTGATCATACTGGTGTATCCGATCCCAACACACCTATAGCCATTACTACTGATGCTTCAGACTATGCTGTTCAGACGAACAGTTGGTTGGAAACATGTAGCAGTCTCTTGCCTTCTTCAGCCAGCAGCTCCATCCCTCCAAGGGAAGTACAGCATGTTTGACTGTGATTTTCTCGGTCCACATCTGGCTGTCTGCCATTTTCATTTTCTTCTGGAGGGTCACCATTTCACAGCATGCAACCCACAACCCCCTCATGTAAGCAATGGCCAAAATATCAGACTCTTGGTCTGCATGGCAGCATCGCCTCCTGGCCTACATATCCGTGTTCTCACTGATATACAACATATCAAGGGAAAAATAATGCCGTGGCTGATTGTCTCTTGTGGCCAGCCGTTGAGGCCGTACACATAGGGATTGACTATGCCTGCATGGCAGCCGATCAAACTACGACCCAGCGGTCTCAACTGGTTACCCTCACCTCATAGTGCCCGTATACTGGAGACGGACTGTTTTTGACTCTATGCATCGTCTCTCGCATCTAGGCTGGAAGGCCTCACAGAAACAGGTTGCAGTAAAGTTTGTGTGGCCTGGCCTTTGAAAGTATATGATTGGACTGCAGTCTGTGTGGAGTGCCAGCAGACAAAAATTAACCATCATGTTCAGGGGCCACTGGCACCTTTTGAGGTCCCTGGGTGATGATTTGACCATGTCAATGTGGACTTTTTTTGTCCTCTTCTCCCTCCCCATGGTTTCACACACCTTCTTACCATGGTGGACCATAGCACCGGGTGGCCAGAGGTCATCCCTCTAGCCTCAATGATGGCTGCTGAAGCGGCTTGGGCGTTCATCAACACTTGGGTTGCTCAGTTTGGCACCCCATCTGATGTCTCCTCTGGCCACGGTCCCCAAATCATTTCAGACCTCTGAGATACAATGGCCTGGATCCTTGCTGTTAGGCTGCATTACACCACAGTGTATCACCCACAGTCCAGTGGCCTATGTGAGTGGCTTCACCGCTCCTTAAAGGCTGCTCTGACGGTTTCCCTGACAGATGTGTGTTGGCATGATCATATGCTGTAGGTCCTACTAGCAAAACAGCTGCAAAAGAGGACTTGCAGTCGTCCATGACTGAGTTGGTATATGGGCAGCTGTTACAAGTGCCGGGTGGTTTTATTCCTGATGCTATGACTGCCTGGTCAGCCTCTCAATAGTGTTCTACCCCCCCCCCAGTAAATTCAATTCCATTGCAACTATTCCTACTTCCCATCATGGCGTACAGCACTCTTGGGTTCCTGTTGGCCTACACTCTGTCTCGTTTGTTTTATCTGACATGATGCACACCAACACCCCCTTAGGTTCCTGACGATGGCCTGTTCTACATTTTGGAACAGAGAAAAGACTTTTATTACAGATAAGAGGGGTAAACTTGAATGTATTTTGGTAGATCACCTTAAGCCAGCTCATCAAGTTTCAGAGGATTCTGGCACCATGCCCCTGGTGTCACGACATGACCACGGTTGTGTCAGCCCAGCTCTGGCCGAACTGATCTTCCACCCATGGAACACAAGACCTGAACTGGGCAGCTTCTCTGAGCTCCAGATAGGCTCACAATGTCGGTTTTAGTGAATTCTGGTGGGGGGCGGCAGGAGGCAGCCTGTGTTGGGTAATGTAATTGGTGGATGTGTACATTATCCACAACCACCAGCATCAAGGAAAGAGCTGGTCTGGTATGATGACATAATTATGTGAAATTCAATTACAGCGCTCTGTGCTCAGTGTTTGCAGTATAATAAGTGAGTTGTTATGGGTTTTCCAAAACATGCCTAATGCCATTTTACTTGCAAAAACCTACACCACCAACACCCCTTTTGACACCAGACTTTTCTGCAGTTGACTTCTTTTTGTCCCACCATTGCTCACTATGCATCTGTTTACCTAGAGGCTTCCTCTCAATTCTAAAGAGTCACCTTTTAACCCAGTTTTATGGACACATTCTGTACTCTTCCCAAAGCTCTTTGATCAATTCCCCACTCCTTTGCATTACTGAAGCATCTTGAGGTGAACTTTATGTCATATTTTAGCTCAAAAATTGGGCATTCAGAATTTGACCAGGCATAGAAATCAATTTCGAGACCTGCACCAAGTACAGGGAAATGCAAAATCTGGATGACTTTGTAGAACGGAGGTTTTGTGGTGACCCACTTTCCAGCGCACTCGAACCGGCTCACAAAATGGCGCGCGCCGGCAGAGAGGCTGGCCCCAAAAGGGGCGCCAGGCCTTCTTCATCAGCAAGGGGGAAAGCCCGTGCATGGGAAGGGACTGTGAATATGCCCCCTCTACAGCATTCCCGCCCGGGGAGGGCGGAAACAGGAAGGCTTAAAAGCGAGGCCGCGAATTTTGAATAAATCTTTTATGCAACTGCAGCTCACCGACTACGTGTCATTATTCCAGCGCTGTGTGTAGCACACCGCTACAATTAGTGACCCCGACGGCTCAAACGATATTTGGACCAAAGATGAACGACGCCGCATCTGTTCATGCAGTTTCGTTAAAACTGCCAAGCTTCTGGACGCTGCAACCTCACCTATGGTTCCAACAAGCAGATGCCCAATTCCACATTCGGCAGATAACCTCAGATTCCACACGTTATTACTACGTGGTGAGCTCCCTCGACCAGGAAACAGCCGCCCAGGTTGAGGAGTTCATACAGTCGCCCCCGGAGGACAGCAAATACACAGTATGCAAAGCCCTGCTCATAAGGACTTTTGGACTCTCATGGCGCGAGCAAACTGCCCGCTTACTGCACCTGGATGGTTTGGGAGACAGGCCGCCGTCGGCATTAATGAACGAGGTGCTGGCCCTGGCTGAAGGACACAAGCCCTGCCTCATGTTTGAGCAGGCGTTCCTAGAGCAGCTGCCCGAGGACATACGCCTGCTGCTGTCCGACGCGGATTTCAGCGATCCCCGGAAGGTGGTGGCCCAGGCAGATGTGCTGTGGAAAGCCAAGAAAGAGAGTGGGGCATCCGTCGCACAGATCACCAAGCCACGCGCCCAACAGCAGACCAGACCAGGCCCGGCAGCAGAGCCCACAAAACCCAGAGGCAGGAGTGCAGAGGCTAACGAACAATGGTGCTTCTACCACCAGCGGTGGGGCACAGAAGCTCGGTGCTGTAGCTCGCCCTGCAACTTCCCGGGACACGCCAGGGCCAGCCGCCGCTGATGGTTATGGTGGCTGGCCATCAGGATAGCCTCCTGTATGTCTGGGACAAACAGTCGGGACACCGCTTTTTGGTCGACACCGGAGCCGAGATCAGCGTCTTACGTCCGACGAGTTACGACACCCGCAACAGAGAACCGGGACCCACCCTGAGGGCCGCAAATGGCAGCACAATACGGACCTACGGCACCCATCTTGGCTACAGTTCGGCTCCAGCCAGTTCACGTGGGACTTCACACTGGCCGCCGTGGCCCAACCACTCCTGGGGGCGGATTTTTTGTGAGCTCACAGCCTGCTGGTCGACCTGCAAGGGAAGAGACTAGTCCACGCCAAGACTTTTCAAACGTTCTCCCTGGGTGAAGCCCAGTTGCTGGCCCCACACCTGGACTCCATCACGCTGTCTGACAACGAATTCACCAGAGTCCTGGCGGACTTCCCATCAGTTCCTGCACCGCAGTTCACGGCAGCCATGCCCAGACACGGTGTACAGCACCACATCCCAACCCAGGGACCACCCCTCCACGCCCATGCTCGAAGCCTTCCCCTGGACAAGCTCCGACTGGCGAAGGAGGAGTTCAAGAGGATGGAGGAATTGGGGATCATACGGCAGTCCGACAGCCCATGGGACTTCCCCCTGCACATGGTGTCCAAAGCAACAGGGGACTGGAGACCATGCAGCAACTACCGCAGACTGAACGAGGCTACAACACCGGACTGCTACCCTGTGCTGCACATTAAGGACTTTGCAGCAAACCTGCACGGTGCAAGGATCTTTTCCAAGGTAGACCTTGTCCGGGGATACCATCAAATCCTGATGCATCTGGATGACATCCCCAAAACAGCACTCATCACTCCGTTCAACCTTTTTGAATTCCTCTGAATGCCGTTTGGCCTAAAGAATGCCGCACAGATGTTCCAGCGGCTCATGGACGTGGTGGGACGCAACCTGGACTTTGCATTCATCTATTTGGATGACATCCTCATAGCCAGCAGTAGTCGTCAGGAGCATCTGTCCCACCTCCGTCAACTCTATGCCCGACTGAGTGAATATGGCCTAACAATCAACCCAGCTAAATGCCAGTTCGGACTCGACACCATCGACTTCCTGGGCCACAGGATTACTAAAGACAGGGCAACCCCTCTGCCTGCCAAGGTAGACGCAGTCTGTCACTTCCCCCAACCCAACACAATCAAAGGCCTGCAGGAATTCATGGGTATGGTGAATTTCTACCACCATTTACTCCCCTCAGCAGCCCGGATCATGCGCCCCCTGTTCACCCTGATGTCGGGTAAGGGTAAGGACATTGCCTGGGACGAAGAGGCCGCAGCTGCTTTCGTTAAAACCAAAGAAGTCTTGGCAAATGCCGCGATGCTCGTGCACCCCAGAACAGGCGTCCCTACCGCCCTCACAGTGGACGCATCCAACACAGCAATCGGTGGAGTGTTGGAACAACTCATCGAGGGTCACTGGCAACCTCTGGCATTCTTCAGCAAACACCTATGACCACCCGAACTCAAATACAGTGCTTTCGACTGGGAGCTATTGGCACTATATCTGGCAATCCGGCATTTCAGGTACTTCTTAGAAGGTAAGCCCTTCACAGCGTTCACGGACCACAGACCGCTTACCTTTGGGTTCACGAAGGCATCCGATCCCTGGTCGTCCTGCCAGCAGCGACATCTGCCCTACATCTCCCAATACACGATGGACATCCGGCATGTCTCGGGAAAGGACAACGTCGTGGCGGACGCACTATCCAGACCTACCATCCAGGCCCTGTCCCGGGGGTAGACTTTGAGGCGCTGGTGGAGGCGCAGCAGGCAGACGATGAGATCCCTAGTTACAGAACTGCAGTCTCCAGTTTGCAGCTCCAAGACTTCCCCATAGGCCCAGGTGAGAGGACCCTACTGTGTGACATAGCTACCGGCCAACCTCGCCTCATCGTCCCAGCAACCTGGTGGCGGCGAGTTTTCAACTCCATTCACAACTTAGCGCACCCCTCCATCAGGACAACCGTCTGGATGGTCTCCCAACAGGTTCGTTTGGCACGGACTCCGCAAACAGGTCAGTGACTGGGCCAAAATGTGCATGCAGTGCCAAACAATCAAGGTGCAGCGGCACACCAAAGCCCTGCTGCAGCAGTTCCACCCCACCCGCCGGCGTTTCGACCACATTCATGTGGATATCGTGGGCCCCCTGCCTGTGTCGCGAGGAGCGCGGCACCTCCTAACTATAGTAGACCGGTTCACAAGATGGCCAGAGGCAGTCCTGCACACCGACACCACCTCCGAATCCTTCGCCAGGCCTTCTTCACCAGCAAGGGGGAAAGCCCGCGCGCGGGAAGGAACTGTGAATATGCGCCCCCTACAGCATTCCCGCCCGGGGAGTGTGGAAACGGGAAGGCTTAAAAGCAAGGCCGCGAAGTTTGAATAAATCTTTTACGCAACTGCAACTCACTGTCTGCGTGTCATTATTCCAGCGCTGTGTGTAGCACACCACTACAGTTTCAAATTTTTGTTTTCTTTGTTGCTGGTGGCTTGAAGCCCAGGAAGGAGAAAGAGGTTCAATAAACACTGCATCATTGAAAAGAGCATGTGCAGATGTAATGACCACTGTGATGTTTTGGCTACATCATTTTTCCTTTGTTTCAGACAGATCTTTGTTTTGTTTATGATGTTGGTGTTCCCTTGGAGTCCTGCCTGCTGCAGGAATTGTAATTTTTCAGTATTGTTTGAATCAGTATTGCTCTTATCTTCATTACATTGAGGATAATTCTCTCTCTCCTCTGTCACAGTCACAAACTACTCTGTATTCCACACCCTAACCACTCACTGAATTAAAAGAAAACATATCACTTCTGGTGCTTTGCCAGTCACCTTCATCCTACAACCTTTCTCTCTTGACCCCTTTTGCTGATGGAAACAGTTTCGCTGTAGATATTCCATGATTTTCATAATTATCTCTCAGATCATCTTATCAGCTAACCCCTTTCAATGAGAGTAATCTCAGCTTATTGGTCTACATGTATGATCGAAGTCCTTCAACTCCAGAGTCATTCAAGTAAGTCTCTTCTACATACTCTGTTAAGTTTTCATATCTTTCTTGAAGTTTGGTGCCCAGAATTGTTCACTCATCCTGTTGTGGATGGACCTCTATTTTATAACGGTTTTTCATGACATCCATGCTGTCGTATTTGTAAAACCCTGTATCCCAAATATGCAATTGACCACTTTCCCATATCATCCTGACACTTTCAATGGATTATGCCCCAGATTTTGTTGTTCTTTTACTGCTTTTAGTATTGTGCCTTATAGTTTATATTGCTTCTCCAATCTATTATTTCATTCACATTTCTCTGCTTTAACTTGCATCTACCATCTCTATTAGTCATTCTGTCTGTCTTTAATGCCCATTGCTATTTGCCTGCTAGTTTGCTACACCTCAAGTTCATGTCACCTGCAAATTGTTCCAAATCTAAGTCTAAGCATTAGTATTCTGGTCTCTGTGCACACCTCTGGGATACAAGATTTCATTAGTACTTTTGTTTCATGTTACTTAGCTAATTTTCATTCCATGCTACCAACTAGTAGAGAAACAAATATGGATCCCTCAGGAATACAATTAGATCCAGACTTCCAGATGACCAATGTGACAGCTCATCAACACCTGTTCAAAGCACATCAACAACTTTGGTACATTAGCCCTCTCTGTTAGATCATCAGGAACTCATGTCAAATTCATTAGAAGCAATTTGCCTTTACCAAATTCATGCTAGATTTTTCTAATCAAACCAACTTGTCTAAGTGACTATTTATAATTAAAGTTTCTAGAAATACCTCACTGCATACGTTAGACAATTTGTTCTGAAGTTACAGGGTTTATTCAGTTAACAAGGGTATAATATTTGCATTTTTTCTATTTCCAGGCACTACCTCTGAATCTAAAGATGTTTGGGAAGTCAAGGTTAGGGACCCTGCAATTTCCTCTCTAACTTCCCTCCATCATTTTAATGCAATCTAGCTGAGCCAGGAAATTGGAGTGTTATGTTTTATAACTCCAAAACACAAAACTAATTGAAAGCAAAAACACAGAGCCGGGAATGCACGTCTTAGGTTCGTTTTTAATTTAGTGAGATGTGCACATATGACTTGGTGGCGTAATGTATGCCACTCATACTTTTACATACAGCCTGTAATGAATGACTTAAAGAACAAAGAATGATTAATCAAACAATACAATATTACTCAAATAGTACTGAAATATTAAATACACAACAGTCAGCATGGACATCATGGGCCATAGGAACAGTTACTGTGTTATGTGACTGTCTTCATATTCTTAGTGCAAGTAGCACTTTTGGTACCTCTTTCTTGACTGGTCTAGTCGCTCAATTTATACTTTTTACTGAGATTTCAGCAACAGCTTCTTGCTTGGTGAAGACTAATTAAGAACATTAATGCCTTACCCATTCCTTCTGCCATCTGAGTAAATTTTCTGATTGACCCCGCAATTCCTCTTGCAATCTTTTTCAAGTTCTTGTGCCAGTAGAATTTTTTGGATTCACTTTTACATTTGTCAACTGCTGGTTGTCTTCCACTCCCCCTCTGCACAGGGGAAATGTCTCCTATATTAGTACACTGAATGAAATTCTCTCTGAATGCAGAGTAAGATGGCCTCAGGGGTCTCCTGAACTGCACATCATTCTCCATAACTTCTGCCATCTACAGTTGGATCCTACCACTAAACCTATCTTTCTCCCCACACCACTCTCCACAGGGACTGCTGTCTATGTGATCCTCTTGTCCACTTGTCTCTCCCTCCTGATCTCCCTCTTGGCACTTATCACTGCAGTGCTACATCTGCCCCTGTCCTGAAGAAGGGTCTTGGCCCAAAATGTTTACTCTTTTCAATAGATGCTGCCTGGCCTGCTGAGTTCCTCCAGTGTTTTGTGTGTGCTGTTTTGGATTTCCAGCACCTGCAGACTTCCTTGTGTTTGTGATTGCCCCTACACCTTCTCCCTAACCACCAGGGTTCCAACAGTCCTTCCAAGTAATGGTGCAGGCAATGTTGCAGCTATATAGGACCCTGGTCAGACCCCACTTGGAGTACTGTGCTCAGTTCTAGTCACCTCACTACAGGAAGGATGTGGAAGCCATAGAAAGGGTGCAGAGGAGATTTACAAGGATGTTGACTGGATTGGGGAGCATGCCTTCTGAGAATAGGTTGAGTGAAGTCGGCCTTTTCTCCTTGGAGTGACGGAGAAGGAGAGGTGACCTGATAGAGGTGTATAAGATGATGAGAGGCATTGATCATGTGGATAGTCAGAGGCTTTTTCCCAGGGCTGAAATGGTTGCCACAAGAGGACACAGGTTTAAGGTGCTGGGGAGTAGGTACAGAGGAGATGTCAGGGGTAAGTTTTTTTACTCAGAGAGTGGTGAGTGTGTGGAATGGGCTGCCGTCAACAGTGGTGGAGGCGGATACGATAGTGTCTTTTAAGAGACTTTTGGATAGGTACATGGAGCTCTGAAAAGTAGAGGGCTATAGGTAAGCCTAGTAATTTCTAAGGTGGGAACATGTTCGGCACAACTTTGTGGGACGAAGGGCTGTATTGTGCTGTAGGGTTTCTATGTTTCTAAGTGAGGTGACACTTCATCTGTGAATCTTTTGGCATCGTGTACTATATCCTGATCCAGATTCAGGCCTTCAACATCAGGTCTAGACAAGTGCAATTGTTGATAAATTTAAGTCTTGATTTTTGTCCCAGCACTTCAGAAAAGAGATCATTATAGAGTTGTGATACCTACAATTTCAGTCTACTTGCCTACTGCCATCTTTAAAAAAAAAGTAATAACGATTTCAAGATCCCATAATTCCTCTACAGTGGGTCATAATGTGTGAAGCACTCAGATGAAATGTACCACAACAGTGTATCAGTTAGTGCAATGTTATAGCTTGGGGCATCAGAGTTCAATTCTGTGTGAGAAATGTTCCTCTGGGAGCTTCAGTTTCCTCCCACATCCAAAGACGTACCAGTTAATAAGTTAATTGGTCACTGTAAATTGTCTTGTGATCAAACTAGCGTTAAATTGGTGGGTTGCTAGGTGGTATGGCTCAGTGAACCAGAAGGACCTGTTCCGAACTGGATTTCTAAATAAAAATAAATTTTAAAAGACTGTGACCACTTTTGGCTTTGCGTTTAGCATCTTAAGAACCAACCTTTAATGTGGCACTTTTTCCATTCATATGCTCCTTGCTTTTGCCCTTTGTACTCAGTGCCTCTCTGGATCTGAAGTGATTTATACTTCCTGACTGTGATTGACTCAGACATGCAATGTTATTATTTTCCTTTTCACGCAGGCTTCAGATATCTGAGATTGAGGGGATAAATTAAATAATTCAGTGTTAAAGTTGTAATTTATGATACATTTACAAACTCACATAGAAGTAGAATTCTGCAGCCATTCGTATGTAGTCCAATTCCAACGATACTTAATGATTCAAGGTTAGGTTTTCCCTTGGAGGAGAAATAAAATGTAAGTTATTTCAGACTGATATTGAATGGTTTGGAAAAATAATGTATTCTTCTTATAGGTAATGTATCTTACCTGTTTTAAAAAAATGTTGTGACTATACAGTTCCACATTCTGTACCCATTGTAGAATCTTAAACAAAGCTTAAGATCCAGATTTAAGTCTTCAGTCCTTCTTAAGCAACATTTTTCTTACAGTGAATATCACAATGTCAATGAATGAAAGTTTTGTGGAGTGCAAATTTTCTGATGTGTCCTGACTGGATAGTTTTATTAATTCACAGCTTTTCTGCTCAACCCCTATCTGTTTGAAATCTTTACATTTGCTGCAACAGCTTTAGCAGGACCTCTATATATATTCCTGATGTTTGTTGTATGTATTTTACGCAGGCTGTGAAGGTTATCACAGTGGGGTTTCCAATGTTTAGTGAGAGGTAATTTTGCTTATTTAGTTCTGCATATCAGATATTTGGGGGGGGGTGGGGACAGTAGAGTAATTAGGAGAGCTGTAGTTAAAGAGCTTGGCCAGTTTGTTAGGCACACCTGTTATTGGAAATGTCTAATCAGTCAATCATGTAGCAGCAATTCAATCCATAAAAGCACGTAGACATGGTCAGTAGGTTCAGTTGTCATTCAGTCCAAACGTCAGAATGAGGAAGAAATTACATCTCAGTGGTTTTGACCATTGTTGCTGCCAGACGGGGTCATTCTAATCTCTTAGAAACTGCTGATCTCCTGGGATTTTTATGCATAACATTCTCCAGAGTTTATAGAGAATGGTGTGAGAAATGAAAGAACATCAGTGATCAGCAGTTCTGTGGGTAAGAATGCTTTGCTAATGAGTAACGTTAGAGGAGAATGGTTTAAACTCACTGGAAGGCAACAGGTGGTGTGCAGGAGAGCATTTCTGGATGCACAGCATGTCAAACCTTGAAGAGGTTAGAGTATAGCAACAGTGGAATACAAATATACGTCAGTATACTTTGTTAGCTACAATTACCTCATAAAGTGGCCACTGATTGTATATAAGCATGTTTTCTACAAAAAAATTGGTATAGTATTTTAAATCTCAAATATAGTCCCCACCTCCACATGATTTTAAATGGCTAAAAATTACTTTTAAACAAACCCAGAGCTATTCAACTAGACGGTAGTATAGTAGAGTAGTCAGTTTCAAGGTATGTACCTTATAAACATTCAAAACCTTTGGAGGCCTACTCATTAGTGCTGTGCTTTTTGAAAATTCTAGCTTAATTTTCAGGACTCTCAAAAAGCAGAATTAGCTGAAATGATTCATGCTGTGATTTTGGTAATTCAGTCAACATAACCTGCTTTGAACACAGAGAATTGAAAATCAATGCAAAAGATTAGGTAACACAATTTGTGCTGACATTATTTGAGTTTAAAATTCTGCTGTCTTCTTCATGGACGCAACAATATTGAGCAAATTGCATTATCAACCAGACACTCTCAAGTAAATGACTGACTCACCCCATCTTTCTGAATTGAACCTGAAGAAAAGCTGAGGGTCTAAGTCGATACCATGAGCACGAAATGTACAACGGGATTCTAAATCACTTGGAACAAAGTTAATGAAGTTCAACAGAACAAAAAGGGAGAAATCCTTTGATAGACATGAGTTACACAGCTGAAGTCAACATAATAGAACATAAATTTTAAAAAAAGTGGCAGTCCACCCAAGACCTTTTGGCTTGGGTCTATTAATGAAGGTGTCATGGTGAAACCATTCCATACTAAGATGAGTGTCTCATTTAAGCTGTAACTAGTACAGGTGATGCATAAGACACTCAATGATCTTGTCACTTTTTTGAGATTTCCTAACCATATACCAGAGAATTAGTTTGCTCATGGTGACTTTTAAGAGAGCGATAAGCAGTGTATTTCAATAGAGCAACAATTAGTGATTTTTAAGCGAGTACTTGAAGAAGCAAATAAAAATATTAGCCATGTTGGTAACTTCATTATAGGCAGTCCCTTGGGGATTAATGTTAACTTCATTACAGACAGTCCCTTGGGGATTAATGTTGACTTGCTACCATTCCAGTTTTTGAAGTGATTGTTGAGGCCAGTGTGAGACTTGCAGAGTTTGCTACAGAGGGGCAGGAACTGCCTGATAGGACAGGCAGCTGGGTAGTTTCTGAGGTGGTGTACTCATTCTGCCTCTTGTGTAGGACTATTGATTTGTCGGCTGATGGTTCTCAACACTATCTCGAATATTAATGATATTTGGGTGCATGGTAGCACAGTGGTTAGCATAACACTATTAAAGGGCCAGCACTCCGGGTTCAATTCGGCCGCTGTCTGTAAGGAGTCTGTACGTTCTCCCCATGACTGCATGGGTTTCATACATGGGTCCTGCAGTTTCCTCCCACGTCCTAAGAACGTGTGTTAGTAAATTAATTGGTCATATGGATGTAATTGGGCAACGCAGGCTCATTCGGCTGGATGGATCTGTTGCAGTGCTATATCTCTAAATAAAAATCAATAAATTGGCAAAAACTTAACTGTAAATGTCATTAGTTTGGATGGTGACACTTTTGGCACTTCTCCTATCCAGAAAAGCTACAAAGAGATATTTTGCTTTTCAGGATCCTTTATGATCGTAGACGTTATTGTTAGCACTAGTGTGACTATTCTAGCCACCAAATGTAATACACTGGTCTTGATAACTAGTTGAATTTTGACTATGACTAGGTGCAGCATCAATAACCAGCATGTAGGGCCACACACAATCATACTGATCAATATTTTAGTCTAACTTTATCAGGGGACAGGAACATCCCTGCAATGGATTAACATTTTTAAGTAGGCATTCTTAGTTGATAAAGACTTAGTTTGAGGTGCATACTGGACAAGGGCACTGGAAAAATGTAGAAGCAGATTCACTTTAATGGTTGTCATATCTCCAATGGTAATAATACTTTCTTTGATGCTCACTACTCTTTATTCTACAGTACCTGTGAGCTCAGGCATTCTGGTGAGGGATGACATGGACCAAGTCTTCAATCAGCCAGTGACTGCTGTTCTTCTGACAGCAAACATTCTCCTATTTCACCTTCATTGTAGACTGTCTCATTTCTGGGGAATCTTGACCTTCTGCTGAATCTTGCTGTGGTTTAACTGTTGGGTCAGTGATAATTTGGAACAGATCAGTCTATGTCCAGGCAAGGAAGAAAGGAAGAGTGATATTAAACTGCTTGCATTAGCAATGTTCTCAGAATCCAAAATCAGATTCATTATCATTGAGACATGTCATGAATTGTTGTGCATTAGGAGTACAGTGTAAGACATAAAAATTACAAGTTACAAAAATAAATAAATTGTGCAAAAGAGAAACTCCAGGTAAAGTTCATGGGTTTGTCTGATGGTGGAAGGGAAGAATCTGTTCCTAAAACATTGAGTGTGGGTCTTCTAACATGTCCCAGCTAGTGATGGGCTTTAATTATGGATGCTGCCGCCTTGAGAATGTTCTCAATGGTAAGGAGCATTGTGACCATGATGAAACTGACTGAGTATAATTGAATTGAAATGACTTTATTATTTGCATCCTTCGAATACACGAGGAGTAAAAATCTGTGCATTTCGTCTCTGTCCAAATGTGCAATTATAGTACTTCATAATAAATATTATGTATAATAAGAGAGTCAATATAACATAGAAATACAATAGGGTCAGCATGAATTAGGCATTCTGATGACCTGGTGGAAGAAGCTGTCCCAGAGACTGTTGGTCGTGGCTTTTATGCTGTGGCATAGTTTCCCAGATGGTAGTAGCTGGAACAGTTTGTGGTTGGGCTAACTCGGGTCTCCAATGATCCTTCAGACCCTTTTTACGCACCTGTCTTTGTAAATGTCCTGAGTAGTGGGAAGTTCACTTCTACAGATGTGCTACGCTGTCCACACCTCTCCCTGCAGAGTCCTGTGACTGAGGGAAGTACAGTTCCCATACCAGGCAGTGATGCAGCCAGTCAGGATGCTCTCAATCACACCCCTATAGAAAGTTCTTAGAATTTGGGGGGCCATACCAAACTTCTTCAACTATCTGAGATTTTCACCACACAGCCAGCATGTACAGACCAAGTGAGATCCTTGGTGATGTTTATACCGAGGAACTTAAAGCTGTTCTCCCTCTCAACCCCAGATCCACTGATGTCTACAGGGGTTAGCCTGTCTCCATTCCTCCTGTCATCCACAACCAGCTCCTTTCTTTTGCAACTTTGAGGGAGAGATTGCTTTCAAAACACTATTGTGTTAGGGTGATGACTTCCTCTCTGTCAGTTGCCTCGTTATTATTTGAGATTAGGCCAATCAGTATAGTGTCATCAGCAAATTTAATTAACAGATTGGTGCTGTGGGTGGTGACATAGTCTTGGGTATATAGAGATTAAAGGAGGGGGCTTAGTACACAGCCCTGAAGGGTACCTGTGTTGAGGGTTGAAGGGGTAGAGGTGAGGGAGCCCACTCTTACCACCTACCGGTGATCTGACAGGAAGTCCAGGATCCAGCTGCATAGGCAGGGTCAAGGCCAAGGTCTCTGAGCTTCTTGTCAAGCCTGGAGGGAATTATGGTGTTGAATACTGAACTGCAGTCCAAGAACAGCATTCTCATATAAGCATCCTTCTTCTCCAGATGTGTAAGGATGGCGTGTAGAGCTAGACAACCCTCTGCAGCCTCTTGCAATCCTGTGAACTGGAGAATCGATACCAGGTTGAAATGTAACTGATCAGAGTGCTCTCCAGCATTTAAAAATTTATGGCTGGTGACCCTTCAATGAGTACTGGTTTGTTTTCTCCTAATTTTCCTTTCCTGAAGTCCATAATCAATTCCTTGGTTGTGCTAATGCTGCACGTGAGTGTTGTTGTAACACCATTCAATCAGCTGATCTATCTCTATCTGAGATTCTACCAATAACAGCAGTGACATGGGTGAATCATGGACAGCCTTTGAGCTATGCATAGCAAAACAACCCTGAGTGTAGGGAGAATCAAGCCCATGTTGATTATCATTGAGGAGGAGATGTTATCAACAATTCATACTGACTGTACTCTTCTAATAAGGAAGTCGAGGAGCCCTTAGCAGAGGAAAGTACAGAAGCACAGGTTTTCGAGCTTGTTGGTTAGCATTGAGGGTTGATGGTGTAGAATGCTAAACTATAATTGATAAACAGCAGCTTGATCTATGATTTGTTGTTCTCTGAGTGTTTCAAAGCTGAGTGGAAAGTCAGTGACATTGCAAACACAAGAAAATCTGCCAATGCTGGAAATCCAAAGCAACACACATAGACAATGCTGGAGTAACTTGGCAGGCCAGGCAGCATCAGTGGAAAAGACCAAACAGTTGACATTTCAGGCAGAGACTTTAATTAGGACACTCTTTTCCATATATGCTGCCTGGCCTGCTGAGTTTCTCCAGCATTTTGTGTGTGTTATTCAGTGAGATTGCACCTGCTGTAGACCTATTGTGGTGGTAAGCAAATTTCAGTGGGTCCAGGTTCTTGCTCAAGTAGGAGTTAATGCTAGCCATGACCAACCTCTCAAAGCACTTCATCACAGTAGAGGTAAATGCTGCTAGACGATAGTCCTTGAAGCAGCTCACCCTCTTCTTCTTGGTATGATTGATGCCCTTTTGAAGCGGGGGTAATGGCAACAGTGAAAGTTGATGATGTTCTTGAACTCTTCAGCTTGTTGGTCAGTACAGATTTTCAGTACCCTACAAGCTACACCATTGGGGCCTGATGCCTTGTGAGGGTTCATCGTCTTGAAGGATGTTTAATACGGAGTTGCACACGCCATGGGGATTTGCAAAAGCATTATGTTAATCTCCTTTTCTAAGTGTGAATAGAAGGTGTTGAGCTCATTGGGAAATGAAGCATTATTTCTATTTTTCTGTTAGGTTTCACCTTATAGGAAGTAATGGCATGCAGACCTTGCCACAGTTGTTGTACATCCAATTGTATCAGTAACTTCACATGGAATTGTTCATTTGCTCTTTGCTGGCCATCCACAAGTCATATTTGGGATTCTTGTAATAGCCCACATTCCTCAGCTCCTCTAGTGCCAGCTTGACATAGGCCTGGTGTGGATTGTACACCACTATCAGGATGATGGCAGGAATCTCCCTTGGCAAATAGAATAGATGACACTTGACCACCAGATGTTCCAGGACAGGGAAACAGAACTGAGATAGAACTGCCTTATTTTTGCATCATGATGGAATTAATAGTGAAGCAAATATCACTACTTCTGCCTTGATTTGATGTTGCTGTTTTGCCCATAGGGTGGAAGGTGAAACTCTTGGCTGGAGTGCTGTGTCTTGAGCGCTGGGGGGCGGGGGGGGTGGGGGAACCGTGTCTCTCTGGTCTCTGTGGTGGAAGGTGAAGCCCTTGGGTAGAGTGCTGTATCATGAGTGCAGGGGATGAGCCATGTCTCTGTGATCCAATGTACACAACAGTCCTTGATATCCTTCTGGTACTGTAGTCTTGCTCTTGCGGTGTTTTCCTAAGACTGCACAATGGCCAGGAAGATTTACTTCTTCCATTAGAATTCCATTGTACTGAGCATTCTGATGGCCCTTCCCAAAATCTGAAAAGGGATGGTCAGCATGGCTTTGTCAAGGGCAGGTCATGTCTTACGAACCTGATTGAATTCTTTAAGGATGTAACAAAACACATTGATGAAGGTAGAGCAGTGGATGTAGTGTATATGGATTTCAGTAAGACATTTGATAAGGTTCCCCATGCGTGGCTCAGAAAGAAAGTATTGAGGCATGGAGACCGTGCTCTGTAGATCCAGAATTGGCTTGCCCACAGAAGGCAAAGGGTGGTTGTAGATGGTTCATATTCTGCATGGAGGATGGTGGCCAGTGGAGTTCTACAGGGATCTGTTCTGGGACCCCTCCTCTTTGTGATATTTATAAATAACCTGGATGAGGAAGTAGAAGGGTGGGTTAGTAAGTTTGCTGATGACACAAAGGTTGGGAGTGTTGTGGATAGTGTGGAGGGTTGTCTGATGTTACAGCAGGACATTAATAGGTTGCAGAACTGGACCGAGAAGTGGCAGATGGAGTTCAGCCTAGTTAAGTGGGAAGAGGTTCATTTCAGTATGTCAAATTTGAAGACAGAATATAATATTAATAGTAAGACCCTTGGCAGTGGGGAGCATCAGTGAGCTCTTGGGGTCCGTGTCCATAGGACACTAAAAGCTGCTGCATAGGTTGACATTGTTGTTAAGAAGGCGTATGGTGTGGTGGCCTTCATCAACCGTGGGATTGTATTCAAGACCTGTGAGGTAATGTTACAGCTCATTAAGATCTTAGTTAGATCCCACTTGGCGTACTGTGTTCAGTTCTGGCCACCTCACTACAGGAAGGATATGGATAGATAGAGTGCAGAGGAGAATTACAAGGATATTGTCTGGATTGGTGAGCACACCTTATGAGAATACGTTGAGTGAATTTGGCCTTTTCTCCCTGGAGCGATGGAGGATATGAGGTGACCTGATAGAGGTGTATAAGATGATGAGAGGCATTGTTTGTGTGGATAGTCAGAGGCTTTTTCCCAGGGCTGAATTGACTAACACAAGGGGTATAGTTTTAAGGTGTTTGGAAGTAGGTACGAGGGGGATGTCAGAGGTAAGTTTTTCCACACAGAGTGGTGGATGGATTGCCAGTGATGGTGGTAGAGGTGGATACAATAGGGTCTTTTAAGAGACTGTTAAATAGGTACATGGAGCTTACTGTGCTGTAGATTTCTGTGTTTCTGTGTTTTACCTAATTTATGACGGAGTGGGTACATGTGAAATAGACAATGAGTAGAGACAAATAGCCAGAAAGAATGATAATAGCTTTTAGTTTTGCAGAGATGTCTGGCTTCACTCTATATTCTTTTGCACCTAGAGATCTATTGTGGTCTTTTCCAAGAAGATTATTTCTGAATTTTAACTTACCTTTCTGTTCATTATGCCACTGGCATTTAGAGCAGCAGTGAAGGTCCTCCATCTCTATCTGTCCTTGACCATCAAAATCAATTTTGGTCTCGGTCTTGGTTGTGCTCAGGGCTTCCTTCATTGTGCCAGTGGCTTCCTTCATTGTGCCAGTAGCTTCCTCTCTGTTTTCGCTACCATCAGTCATGTTAGTCCCAGGTGGAGACTCAGGAATACCGTCGCGCACAGATGTAGAAGGATTTTTCATTGCTGTATCTGAAACAATTTTGTTTAACTAGTCAGGGTTGTTAGCCCTGAGTGAACCCCCAAATCTGGAGGACTGGTAGACCACTCTTAGTTGGCCTCTACCCTTTGACCTTTTTGGCATGGATGACCCGACCAAGAGTCAAAGCATAAGGCCCTGACTCCAGCCAACATAGCTCTCTGGGTCATTGAGATACACAAGCCTCCAAACCCTACAACAAGGTCTTCTTGGACGTCTCAATTATAAGACAGTATCTTATTCTGCAAGCAGAGATATTGCTGAAGGTGGAGAGGACAGCCTTTGACTTAAGATCACTAAATTTATGGAAGCCTCTACATATGAGTGGGCTCTAATAATGTTATTATATTCAAAAATCTGGCATTTGTTACTACAAACAGCAGAACTTATTCCGTGCTATTTCCACACTTAGCAATTGTTTCTTTTTTATCAGTCTTATGTGTTTTGTTTGTCATTTTTACAGTAAGGTATGGTTACCAAACTGAGTTTTGTGTATTTTTAAATTTGCGTGCAAAGTTGACTTACAGACGTCTGAAAAATGGGGAAAACTGGGAATGGCTTGTAATTAGGCCTAAATAATTTCTGTCATTTGTAATTAATTTGGAGTCTTCTTCCCCTCTGCCATCAGATTTCTGAATGGGCATTGAACCCATGAACACTACTTCACTCTGTTTTTTTCCCCTCTTTTGTACTTATTTAGTTTAACTTTTAAAAGTGTTGGCCTGGTGGGTAAGGCATCGGTCTAGTGATCTGAAAGTCACTGGTTCGAGCCTCAGCTGAGCAGCATGTTGTATCCTTGAGCAAGGCACTTAACAACACATTGCTCTGTGACGACACTAGTGCCAAGCTGCTTGGGTCCTAGTGCCCTTCCCTTGGACAACATCGGTGGCGTGGAGAGGGGAAGGCTTGCAGCTTGGGCAACTGCCAGTCTCTCATACAACCCTGCCCAGGCCTGCGCCCTGGAAACCTTCCAAAGCGCAAATCCATGGTCTGACAAGACTAATGGATGCCTATTATTATTATTATTATTATTATAACTTTTAAAGTATATATATTTTAATTTATGGTTTTTATTATTATGTATTGCAATGTACTGCAATTTATAGCAATAAATTTCCTGACATATGTTAAATCTGATTCTATATGCAATAATATTGTGGTGTAGTCTTGTGTTGTGAGCAATCTGCCTTGATAGTTATTGACTTCATAATAACTTTTGAGCGAGAATGTGTATGTCCTGCCACATGCATGTAGAAGTATTTCAGAGGGAATTAGCATTGTCCAAGGGCAATTACCAGTTAGAGTGTTGAGAAGTGATTAGGAGTGTGTGTACTTTCATCGTGAGCTCCTGGAGGCAGGTTTCAGTCAAAATGATAAAACAACATTCATATTTAAATTTGCTGATCCAAGGGACCTGCAAAGTTAAACATCTGGGAATTGAACCAGTTCAAAGTTTGCTTAGATCAGATCCCTGTAGATTTAGTTCAGTGATTAAAAAATTGACCCCTAATGTGAAATCAGTGCAATAAAGTACTAATAATGGGAAATAGATTTGTGGTGTTAATGTAATAGTTGATATTGGGAAAGAGATTATCTTGAATTCTACATAACAATTTTAGCGTGGTTCTGGAGCACAAAATGTGCTAATTCAGCACAACCTTGCAGTCCAACTCATCACAGGATAGCTTTGTGGTTGAATGGGGAAGAAGTGATAGAATGATGTATGAAAACTGCCCATCTAATTTTGGGATTCAGCCATGCTGCTGAGCAGAGCAGGGGTTTTCTTCACTTTTTATCTACCCGTGTTAAACATGTGTCAGTGTTTCATGTTGGTTCTGGTACGTTGAGTAGAGAAAGATCACATTGCAGCACCCACACCCCACAACTTTATTCAACAGGCCTGAAGGTAAATTTGTGCCACTATGGAAAAATTGTTTTATTCCATGAATGGAGCAATGGAAATATGTTAGAACATTAAGTTTACCTTTTCCATCTATCCACTCCCAGCTTCTGCTTTATTCCTCCTCTCCCATCCACCTATCTTCCCCTTCGTCTGGCTTCACCTATCACTTCCTCTTTTCCCACATTCTTGTTCTGGCATCTTTCCCTTCCTTTCCAGTCCTGATGAAATATCAACTGTTTATTCCTTTCTATAGCTACTGCCTGACCTGCTGAGTTACTCCAATGTTTTGTTCAAAGTACATTTATTATCAAAGTATGTATACTATATACAACCTTGAGATTTGTCTCCTTACAGACAGCCACAAAACAAAGAAACCCAATTGAACTCATTTAAAATAAAGAAGACTTCATACATACAATGTGCAGAAAAAAATCAAATTGTGCAAACAATAAAAGCAAGCAAATAACATTCAGGACTGAAGTTCACAAAAGTGAGTCCACAGCCGTGAAACCAGTCTAGGAGCCCATTAGTTGCAGGCCTCAGCCTCAGTTCAGCACAGAGAGAAGAAGACCTTATTGAGCAGCAAGCAGAACACCGGCCTGACCCTCGCCTCTGGCCCTGACACCCTGATCTTTTCGGTCTTGCCCAGCATTTAAATTAACCAACTATAGGGTCATTCCTCGCTCTTGGACCCAAGCCCTGCTGATTTGATACGCACTTGGGCCCAGGACCCACCGACTCGATTCAGCCCATCCCCAAACTTTCCAATCTGGCCCAGTGCTTAAATCACTCAAACATCAGCTTGTTCCTCTCTCTTGGGCCCGGGCCCTGCCATCTCGATCTGCCTCACCCCAGTCCTGCCGCTTTGAATCGCTTCCATGTCTGCACCAGCAGCCAGAACATTGGCTCACTCCCCGCTCTCAGGCCCAGGCCCTGCCACCTCGATTCAGCCTGTACACGCCATGCCGCAACTGTCTTGCGTCCTCTAGACTTCAATTCACACCGCAAAAATGCCAGGTTGTGCAGGCAGTTGAAAAGCTCAACTCAGAAAGGGAAGTTGTGGGCTATTGATTATAGCGATCGTTTTTGAGGAAATGTGTGATTAATAAAGTCATCAGTAGTTTTGATCGCTGACAACAAGTCAACACTGTGCTTTATGAGTGCCATCTTAAATCACAAAGACTTGTAAGTGTCACTCTGGATTTTCAGCATCTGCGGGATCTCTTGATTTTGTGGATGATTGAATCCTCATGGGTTGTCCAGTCTTTGGAAAAGTACCGTGCATAATACAAAGTACTCTGTTCCCATTCCTCCATAGAATTACCTTCAGTTGAAAATAATAGTAGTTAGAAGTTTTGTTTCGTAATTCAGCATAAAAATCCAGTAACTGGCAGTGGGATGGGATTCTGAGCAGGAGCAAGTCATAGGACAAAGCAGTCAACAGCAAGAGCAAATTTAGTAATCAGAATAGCCAGGGGCACAGTAAAGGAAGGGAAAGGAATGCCAGATAAATTGCATTTATTTCAATGCATGAGGTTTGACAGGCAAAGACAGACAAACTTGCAGAGTGTGGGTTGGTTCTGCAAACTGGAATAACAGAAACATGGCTAAGAACAGGGCAGGATTGGTAGCTCAATATCCAGGATACAGATACTACAGGCATGACAGAAGTTCAGGTAGGCAAGGAGGGGGTGCTTGTTGCCTTTTTGATAAGGGAGGACATAACAGCAGTACTTAGCGATGACATTCTTGAGGGATCATCCAGTGAGGCCATATGAGTAGAAGTAGGGAGGGTCACTCCAGTGGAGCTGCATTGTAGAATTTCCAGTAAGTGGGAACTTGAGCAGATGTAAAGAAATTGTTCATAGTTGTAAGAATAATAGTGTTGTATTTAGTGGGAGAGTTTAATTTCTCCATTATTGACTGGATTACTCAGGGTGTTGGTTCCTTTAGGTTGTAAAGGAGTAGTAAAGGGGACAATTAAATGCTTGCAATGGCATGCACCTCAAACAGACTCTGACAACCAAGTCCAGCACCTGGCCTTTACATGTGGCTTAGCTACTAAGCCCAGCAGAACAGTATCTACTGACAGGAATCAAAGCCAGGTTACTGTCACCTTAAAACCAATCACTTCAGGCAGGTAGGGCTAATCAGCCATGGTTGGCAGCTCTTGTAGGAGAAGAAAAACTGTGATCTCAAACTTACGCTGCCTTGCGGCTATACCCACTCATGGGGAAGGCTTTGGGAGTAAACCCCGCGGGGAAATATCAGGAGTTGGAATCCCAAGGCAGTCCTACATTGAGTTCAATATTGACTGACAACTCCTGCGATGCTGTTGGTGCCAAACTATATTGGTCTCTGCTGTTCCTTTGGTTTCATCAGATGCATGGAGAGGCTGAGCTTGCTACGTAGGCAACTGCTTGCTCTCCATATTGTATTGCCTTGACTTGCATATCTAGACAGCTAGGGTGCAACATCCATGGTTGACCCAGACCAAGGGAGGCCTCGCTGAGGGTGTTAAGAGCATGGATTGAAGTGGAATTATGTGATTATATATCCAGGAAGCTTTGCTGAGCCCAATATATAGAGGGCCCATGCAGCAAGGTGCAATTCTTGACCTTCTGTTAAGGAAAAGTGCAGGAGGTAACTGAAGTGGTAGTCAGGGAGCATTTTGGCTCTAGTGATCATAATTCTATTGATTTAAGATAGCGATGGAAAAGGATACACATGATGGGGTCCCAAACAGGAGCAGGGCTAATTTGGAGGGAGTTAAGCAGGATCTAGCAAAGTTTAGTTGGTTGAGCCAGTTTGAAGGGAAAGGAGTGAATGGCAAGTGATAAACTTTTAAGAGTGTGATAGCAAGAGTCCAAGAGCAGCATGTTCCTGTTAGAGTGAAAATTAAACCTGGAAAGTTTAGGGGAACTTGGCTAACGAGAGATAGTGCGACCTGATAGAGGGTTTTTAAAATTGGAAAAGGCATGGATAGGGTTGACATTCAGAATCTTTTCCCCAGGGTAGGAATTTCAAGGACTAGAGAATGTGTGAAGTTTAAGAGACTACTAGACAGGTATATGGAGGAATTTAAGGTGGGGGGGTGTTATATGTGAGGCAGGGATTAAGGGTCGGCACAACATTGTGGGCCGAAGGGCCTGTAATGTGCTGTACTGTTCTATGTTCTATAATGTGCTTTTAAGGTCAGAGGGGAGATTTTAAAGATGATGAGATACTTTTTAATGTAGAATGATAGGTGCCTAGAATAGGATATTGGGGGTAGTAGTGGGAGCTGGCAGCTTGGTGGAGTTTAAGAGACTTTTAGATAGACACATGAAGGTGAAGGGAATGGAGCGATAATGATGACAACAGGAAGTTTGGTAAAAACTGGCATCAAGATTGCCACAATGTTATGAGCCATATGACCTGTTCAGTGCTGTTCTAGATACTATAGTTTTATTAAGAGTAAAATGCTGGTTAGGAAAAGAGTAGGCCTCCTTAGCAGTACCACTTGTGTCTTGAGCTGCAGATGATGGGTGGGATTTTTAATGAATATTCATTAATATTCATTAAAAATTCCACCCATCACCTGCAGCTCCTTGGTGTTTATGGGGGAGAAAATCATTGTTGCTGAAGCGATAAAGGAAGCAAATAGAGACACATATTTTGGAGAGCATTGATATTATTAGGGAGGAGTGATCTGCAGGATTACAGCACATGAAGGTGAATAAATTTGTAGGCCCTGATTGAGTACATCCTTGGACTTTGTATGAGGCTTGAGGAGAAATTTCCGAGGTCCTTGCGGAGATATTTCCTTCATCGTTAGCCTTCAATGAAGTACCCAAAGACTGGAAATGGTTGAATGTTGTTCCATTGTTTAAGAAGTGTAGCAAGGACGAGGCAGGGAACTACAGGCCTGTCAGTCTGACATCAGTACAGGGGAAGTTACTGGAAAGAATTCCAAAGGACTTGGTCTACCAGCATTTGGACAGATAGAGTTGAATTAGGAGGAGTCAGCATAGCTTCTTGCATGGGAAGATGGGCTTGATGAATCTTAGTTTTTGAAGATGTTTTCAAAAATGTAGGTGAGAGTAGGGTAATGGATGTTGTCTATTTGGACTCTAGCAAGACCTTCATTTTTGGCTGGTCTGGGACATTACATCCCATGGAATACAGGGTGAGTTAGTTGGATTCAAAAGTGGCTTACAGATAGGAAGTGGAGGGTGTTGCTTGAAGGTTATTTATCAGAACCTAGGCCAATGACATGGTGCTCCACAGGGGTCAGTGTTGGGATCCTTGTTATTCATTATTTATATTAAATGATTGGGATATGAATGCATAAGGCTCGATCAGTAATTTTGTGGATGATACGAAACAAGGAGGTTCTGTTGATTGTAAAGAAAGTATCATAGATTTCAGGAGGATCTTGATCAGTTAGGGAAATGGGCTGAGATTTGACAAATGGATTTCAATACAGATAAGTGTGAGGTAATGCATTTTGGAAAGTAGAACCAGAGTGGGACTAGTATTGTGAATGGTTGAGCATTGGTGACTGTAATAGAACAAAGGGATATAGGGGTTCAAGTGTATAGTTCACAAAGGCAGCATCACAGGTAGACAGGGTGGTGAACAATGCATTTAGTAAGCTGGCTTTCATTGGCCAGGGCACTGAGTACAGACGTTGAGACATTCTGTTGCAGTTGTACAAGTTGTTGGTGAGGCCATTTTGGAGTACTGTGTACAGCTTAGGTCACTCTGTTATAGGAAATATGTGGTTAAACTAGATTCTAGAAAGAGTGTTGCTAGCAGGAGGGCCTGAGTTAGAGGAAAGGTTGGCCAAACTAATTCTTTATTCCCTAAAGCATAGGAGAATGAGGGGTGATTTTACGTTTATAAATTGATGAGTGTCCTACTTCTGGTGGATGATAACAGTCTGTACCTTAGTGTAGAGGAGTCCAAAATGAGGTGGTGTAGATTTAGGGTGAAACAGAACGATTTAAAAGGTACTGGGCAGCGACTTTTTCATGCAGGAGGTGGTGAATACATGGAATAATATAATTTAAGAAGCATTTGGACAGGTAATTGGGGCAAGGCTTAGAGGGATATGGGCCAAACAGTGGAAGTTGGGACTGGATGAGTAGGCACCATGATAGGCATAGAGTCATTGGACTGAATGGCCTGCGTCTATTCTGTTGCTCTATGGCTCTATGATTTCTCTCGTTTGTTGTAACAGCATCAATTCTGGTAACTGAGAGACATTGCAGAATAAAATCTTGGTGCTCCATTCCATACATCTGAAGTCTATCATTTACCAAATCATTTTTAATCCATTATTTTTCTATGTTCCATTTATTAGTAACATAGAAATAGATTTATAAAGCATCTTGGTTTTTTTTAACAAGCACATTTCCAACTACCAAAATTCTTGACCATGACTTCAAGTCATGGTTGTTTCTTTCATACTTTGTGGCAATTGTATTTTTGTGTTGAAACATAATGTTACAGAGGTACAGTATATGCCATTTTTGTTGTGAAATGAAGGAGGATGGTTGTTAAGGGTGGCACATCCTGTTCCTTTCTCCTGAGCGATGACCTAAAAAGATGTTTAAGTTGTAAATCAATTGAAACATGATGCACCAGATTTTGTTTGTGTGACCATGGGATATCCCAGGATATGCTTTCCATAAAGGAAGTGCAGTGGAGATTCGAAGGGTATGCTGTAGGGGTAAAGATTGAATAGATTAGTTTGTATTCTCTAGGGGTTAGGAGAATATGTGGGAGATCTTATTGAAACGTATAAAGCACTTAAATGGCTTGATGCAGGGAGGATGGTTCTCTCTATTGAAGAATATGAACCTAGGGTCACGTCCTGAGAATAAGTGGTAGTCTATATAGTACTGAGATAAAGATGAACTTGACACAGAGGGTGATAAATTTAGGAATGCTCTATTCTGGAAGTCAGTGTTTGTTGAGTTCATTCAGAACCAATACTGATAGATTTCTAGATATTAAGGGAATCACTGAATTTGGGATAGTGAGGATGGAAAATAATTTTAAGGTGATAACTATGATCCATATGAATGTTGAAATGGCCAATTTCTGCTCCGAGCACGTTCTCATGCTGAAAAAAACTGAATGGAAATAGTCTAACAGAATGGCATTGAGACTTCTTTGAAAGGCAGCCATGTGTTTGGAAAAGAAATGGAGAGCATGGACTATTTTAACAACTGCTGAAGCTGTCATTTATGTTATGACATTTTGTATTGTCTAAATATGCCATGTGGTATACAAAACACTGTCAGACAGAACAAAACACAACTGCGGGATCAGATTTTGATCAGCATATATTCCTCTGAGTTCTTTTTCAGAAGTTAGATTGAGAAGTTGTAGCTCAATAACTCAACTTTGAAGCTCACAAAACAAATTCTGTTCTTGGCTTGTTAAAGGTTGAGAATCTGCCTCAGGCACCTGAGACACGAGATGGGAATTGAATAATCAGCTTTGCAGATATAATGATCCTCAAAATTGTTGTTATACCAGCAGCCAAACCTAAAAGTTGTTTGCTGAGTTCAGATTTCCTGTATGGTTTCTGTAAATGCACAAGGCAGCATTAAGACATCCATTTCTGTATGAACTTTGTTCACTTTATTATGAATATCATGGATTCACTGCTTTTGGGGAAACCAGCAAACCACAAGTGACTTGTGATCATTTGAGAAAATCAAGCATTATGGCTGATTTTTCTTCCTTCATGCTTCCTTCTGCTTGAGATCCTGGAAACGATTAGTTTTCAATTTTATCACCAACAAGAGAAAGTCTGCAGATGCTGGAAATACGAGCAACACGCACAAAATGCTGGAGGAGCTCAGCAAGCCAGGCAGCATCTATGGAAAAGATTGAACAGTCGATGTATCAGGCCGAGACCCTTCTATGAGACTGGAGGAAAAGGATGAGAGTAAGAAGGTGGGGGGAGTGGAGGAAGACGTGCAAGGTAGTAGATGATAGGTGAAACCAGGAGAGGGGGAGGGGTGAAGTAAGGAGCTGGGAAGTTGATTGGTGAAGGAGATAAAGAGTTGGTGAAGGGGAAATCTGATTGAAGAGGACAGAAGGCCATGGAAGAAAGGGAAGAGGTGGAGCACCAGAGGGAGGTGATGGGTAGGTAAAGAGATAAGGTGAGAGAGGGATATGGGAATGGTGAAGGAAAGTGGGGGTGGGCCATTACCAGAAATCGATGTTCATACAATCAGGTTGGAGGCTACCCAGATGGAATAAAAGGTGCTGCTCCTCAAACCTGAGTATTGCCACATTGTGGTAGTAGATGAGGCTGTGGATTGACATGTCAGAATGTGAATGGAAAGTAGAATTAAAATAGGTGGCCACTGGGAGATCCTGCTTTTTCTAGCAGATGGAGTGTAGGTACTCGGTGAAGCAGTCTCCCAATCTACATCAGGTCTGACTGATTTACAGGAGGCCACACCAGGAGCACTGGATACAGTAGGTGACCCCAGCAGACTTGCAGGTGAAGTGTCACCTCTCCTGGAAGAACTGTTTGCGGCCCTGAATGGTAGTGAGGTAGTAAGTGTAGGGGCACATGTAGCACTTGTTCCACGTGCAAAGATAAGTGCCAGGAGGGACATCAGTGGGGAGAGACAGATAGACAGGGGAGTCACATAGGGAGCGATCCCTGGGGAAAGCAGAAAGTGGGCGGGAGGGAAAGATGTGCTTGGTGGTGGGATCCAATGGAGATGGCAGAAGTTATGGAGAATTATGTGCTGGGTGCAGAGGCTGGTGGGGTGGTAGGTGAGTACAAGAGGAACCCCATCCCTGGTGGGGTGGCAGGATGATGGGGTGAAGGCAGATTGTGAGAAATGGAAGAGATGCGGGTGAGGGCATCATTGATGGTGGAGGAAGGGAAGCCCCTTTCTTTGAAGAAGGAGGAAATCTCCTTTGTTCTGGAATTAAATGCCTCATCCTGAGAGCATATGCAGTGGGGATGAAGAAATTGAGAGAAAGGGATGGCCTTTTTACAAGTAACAGGGTGGGAAGAGGTATAGTCTGGGTAGCTGTGAGAATCAGTGGGTTTATAAAAGATATCAGTAGATAAAGCTGTTACAAAAGGTATCAGGAGATAAGCTGTTATAAAAGATATCAGCAGATACGCTGTATATTAATTTTATTCCTGCTTAAACTAAGTTCATTGCAGTTAGAGTGTTGTCACATGAAACCTAGCAGCCAACTTTGCACTTCCCGATGTTAGTTGTGAGTGGTCATCAAGTTCCTCAAATCCCTGAAGTTCCTGTTTCTCCCATTCTAGAGTATGGAACAGCATCAGCATCAGCCTAGTTATCCATAAAATAGCAGTCAACATCTCTGATGCTTTTATTCAGGAAAAACCCTGTACCTTTTTATCTTTATCAGATGTTTTCCACCAAATTTTATCAAGCTACAAATGTGCTTGCTTCCCTGAGGGACACACGAGCAATTGATAATGACTGAGGTTTGGAAACAATGCAAAAAGAGCTGGCACTCCCATTAGTGCGGAACTTTACTTGGTAATAATCTGAGTAAAACGATTACATAAGGAGTGTTAGACGGCTCTGGGCCTGCACTTGCTAGAGTTTAGAAGGGGGGTGTTCTCATTGAAAATTATTGAATATTAAAAGACCGAGATAGAAGATGTTTTATATGGTGGGGGAGTCTAGGACCAGAGGCACAGCCTCAAAATAGAGGGACGTCCATTTAGAAGAGAGAACAGGAGTAATTGATTAAGTAAAGGGTGGTGAATCTGTGGTTGATGCAACTAGACAGAATAATAGTTTGGCATGGACTAGAAGGGCCTGTTTCTGTGTTGTATTTCGGGCAGTGAATTCTGGACTATGCCCTCTTGCTGTTTGTAACAGTCTGTCATTAATTCTGGCTCTTTATTAATCATTTCTTATTAGTGGTATGCTGTCAATGGAAAATGATTTTATTCACTTTGTCTACCTCTTTCCATTACTGAACACTGCTTACAAATCATCTCCAATCTTTTCTGCTCTGACCTCACCTCCAGAAACATTCTATTATTTTATTTTACATTCTATTTTTGCACCTTTCTCCGTCCAGTCACAAGAATTAAATGATAATGCTTAAGTTGCAGTCAAACTATTGTTTTATTCAGATTTGGTATAATAATACCTCTATTTACAAAGCCCACAATCCCAGATACTTTATTCTCAATCTGTCCTGTTGAGGTCTATATACTGTATGTATGTACAGTATGTACCGAGAATTGAGTATACCATGTAGTTTGTTATGTTGTAATAGTCACTGCAGTTAGTTGGAAGTTAACAATCTTCAATCAAGAATAGAACATAGAATAGTACAGCACATTACAGGCCCTTCGGCCCACAATGTTGTGCCGACCCTCAAACCCTGCCTCCCATATAACCCCCCACCTTAAATTCCTCCATATACTTGTCTAGTAGTCTCTTAAACTTCACTAGTGTGTCTGCCTCCACCACTGACTCAGGCAGTGCATTCCACACACCAACCACTCTCTGAGTGAAAAACCTTCCTCTAATATCCCCCTTGAACTTCCCTCCCTTTAACTTAAAGCCATGTCCTCTTGTACTGAGCAGTGGTGGCCTGGGGAAGAGGTGCTGGCTGTCCACTCTGTCTATTCCTCTTAATATCTTGTACACCTCTATCATGTCTCCTCTCATCCTCCTTCTCTCCAAAGAGTAAAGCCCTAGCTCCCTTAAACTCTGATCATAATCTATACTCTCAAAACCAGGCAGCATCCTGGTAAATCTCCTCTGTACCCTTTCCAATGCTTCCACATCCTTCCTATAGTGAGGTGACCAGAACTGGACACAGTACTCCAAGTGTGGCCTATCTAGAGTTTTATAGAGCTGCATCATCACATCGCATCTCTTAAACTCTATCCCTCGACTTATGAAAGCTAACACCCCATACGCTTTCTTAACTACCCTATCTACCTGTGGGGTAACTTTCAGGGATCCGTGGACATGTACCCCCAGATCCCTATGCTCCTCTACACTACCAAGTATCCTGCCATTTACTTTGTACTCTGCCTTGGAGTTTGTCCTTCCAAAGTGTACCACCTCACACTTCTCCAGGTTGAACTCCATCTGCCGCTTCTCAGCCCACTTCTGCATCCTATCAATGTCTCTCTGCAATCTTTGACAATCCTCTACACTACCTACAACACCACCAATCTTTGTGTTGTCTGCAAACTTGCCAAACCACCCTTCTACCCCCACATCCAGGTCATTAATAAAAATCACGAAAAGTAGAGGTCCCAGAACTGATCCTTGTGGGACACCACTAGTCACAACCCTCCAATCTGAATGTACTCGCTCCACCACAACCCTCTGCCTTCTGCAGGCAAGCCAATTCTGAATCCACCTGGCCAAACTTCCCTGGATCCCATGCCTTCTGACTTTCTGAATAAGCCTACCGTGTGGAACCTTGTCAAATGCCTTACTAAAATCTATGTAGATCACATCCACTGCACTACCCTCATCTATATGCTTGGTCACCTCCTCAAAGAACTCTATTAGGCTTGTTAGGCATGATCTGCCCTTCACAAAGCCATGCTGACTGTCCCTGATCAGACCATGATTCTCTAAATGCCCATAGATCCTATCTCTAAGAATCTTTTCCAGCAGCTTTCCCACCACAGACGTAAGGCTCACTGGTCTATAATTACCCGGACTATCCCTACTACCTTTTTTGAACAAGGGGACAACATTCGCCTCCCTCCAATCCTCTGGTACCATTCCTGTGGATTACGAGGACATAAAGATCCTAGCCAGAGGCTCAGCAATCTCTTCCCTCGCCTTGTGGAGCAGCCTGGGGAATATTCCATCAGGCCCCGGGGACTTAAACGTTCTAATGTATTTTAACAACTCCTCAACACCTCCTCTCCCTTAATATCAACATGCTCCAGAACATCAACCTCACTCATATTGTCCTCACCATCATCAAGTTCCCTCTCATTGCTGAATACTGAAGAGAAGTATTCATTGAGGACCTCACTCACTTCCACAGCCTCCAGGCACATCTTCCCACTTTTATCACTAATCAATCCTACCTTTACTCCTGTCATCCTTTTGTTCTTCACATAATTGAAGAATGCCTTGGGGTTTTCCTTTACCCTACTCACCAAAGCCTTCTCATGACCCCTTCTTGCTCTTCTCAGCCCCTTCTTAAGCTCCTTTCTTGCTACCCTATATTCCTCAATAGACCCATCTGATCCTTGCTTCCTAAACCTCATGTATGCTGCCTTCTTCCACCTGACTAGATTTTCCACTTCACTTGTCACCCATGGTTCCTTCACCCTACCATTCTTTATCTTCCTCACCGGGACAAATTTATCCTTAACATCTTGCAAGATATCCCTAAACATCGACCACATGTCCATAGTACATTTCCCTGCAAAAACATCATCCCATTTCACACCCGCAAGTTCTAGCCTTATAGCCTCATAATTTGCCCTTCCCCAATTAAAAATTTGCCTGTCCTCTCTGATTCTATCCTTTTCCATGATAATGCTAAAGGTCAGGGAGCGGTGATCACTGTCCCCCAGATGCTCACCCACTGACACATCTGTGACCTGACCTGGTTCATTACCTAATACTAGATCTAGTATGGCATTCCCCCTAGTCGGCCTGTCAACATA
This sequence comes from Hemitrygon akajei, assembly GCF_048418815.1. Lineage (NCBI taxonomy): Eukaryota > Metazoa > Chordata > Chondrichthyes > Myliobatiformes > Dasyatidae > Hemitrygon > Hemitrygon akajei. The sequence continues at coordinate 34,796,485 of NC_133130.1, forward strand.
CTGTGACAGGAATCCATCCTGGACACACTTAACAAATTCTGCCCCATCTAAACCCTTGGAACTAATCAAGTGCCAATCAATATTAGAGAAGTTAAAGCCACCCATGATAACAACCCTGTTATTTTTGCACCTTTCCAAAATCTGCCTCCCAATCTGCTCCTCGGTATTTCTGCTGCTACCAGGGGGCCTATAGAATACCCCCAGTAGAGTAACTGCTCCCTTCCTGTTCCTGACTTCCACCCATACTGACTCAAAAGAATATTTTGTTAAAAGGTCTACTTCTGTTTGTTACCTTAATTAGGCTGTGGAAATACACATCCCAATTCAAGGAGTCGTGCATGTACGTATCTGTTTTTCTTTGTGTCCACACTCACTTTAGATTTGTATTACCTGGCTGTTCTCATTCCTTCCACTACTTTTTGTGTCAAGTTGTTCTCATATTGTTACTTTTGGTTTGTAAAATTTACAAGACCCTTTAGAGTGTTGTCAAAGCAAAGTTTTACTCCAAACCAGTTTGTTGGAATCAATGACTGAAAGCTCTGAAACAGGTAGCGGTAGAGATTGTGGAGGCATTAGTAGTGATCTTTCAAAAATCATTGGACTCTGGCATGATTCCAGAAGACTAGAAAATTGCAAATGTCACTCCACTCTTTAAGGAAGGAGGGAGGCAGCAGAAAGGAAATTATAGACCAGTTAGCCTGACCTCAGTGGTTGGGAAGATGTTAGAGTAAATTGTTAAGGATGAGGTGATGGAGTACTTGATGACACAGGACAAGATAGTACAAAGTCAGCATGGTTTCCTTCAGGGAAAATCCTGCCTGATGAACCTGTTGGAATTCTTTGAGGAAATTACAAGTAGGATAGATAAAGGGGATGTAGTGGATGTTATATGTATGGACTTTCAGAAGGCCTTTGACAGGGTACCACACATAAGGCTGCTTACCAAGTTAAGAGCCCATGGTATTACAGGATAGTTACTGGCATGGTTAGAGTATTGGCTGATTGGTAGGAGGCGACGAGTGGGAAGAAAATGGAATAAAAGTAGTGGTGTTTCACAGGGGTTGGTGTTGGGACTGCTCTTTTTATATCGTATATAAATAATTTAGATGATGGAATAGATTACTTTGTTGCCAAGTTTGTAGATAATATGAAGATTAGTGGAGGGGCAGGTAGTGTTGAGGGAACAGGAAGGCTGCAGAAGAACTTAGGCAGATTAGGAGAATGGGTAAGAAAGTGGCAAATGAAATACAATGTTGGAAAATGCATGATCATGCACTTTGGTAAAAGAAATACATATGCAAACTGCTTTCTAAACGGGAAGAAAATCCAAAAATCTGAGATGCAAAGGGATTTGGAAGTCCTTGTGCAGAACACCCTGAAGGTTAACTTGCAGGTTGAGTCAGTGGTGAGGAAGGCAAATGCAATGTTAGCGTTAATTTTAAGAGATCTAGAATACAAGAGCAGGGATGTGATGCTGAGGCTTTATAAGGCACTGGTGAGGCCCCACCTTGAGTATTGTGAAAAGTTTTGGGCTCCTTATGTAAGAAAAGATGTTTTGGCATTTGAGAGGATTCAGAGGAGGTTCACAATGATGATTCTAAGAATGAAAGGTTTATCATATGAGGAACGTTTGATGGTCTGGGCCTGTACTCACTGGAATTTAGAATGATGGGAGGATATCATTGAAACCTTTCGAATATTGAAAGGCCAAGACAGAGTAGATGTGGAAAGGATGTTTCCTACGGTCAGGAGTCTAGGACAAGAGGGCACAGCCTCAGGATAGAGGGATATCCATTCAAAACAGAGATGTTGAGAAATTTCTTTAGCCAGAGGGTGGTGGATTTGTGGAATTTGCATCGTTGGGTGTAGTTAAGGCAGAGATTGATAGGTTTTTGATTGGCCACAACATCAAGGTTATGGATAGAAGGCCAGGAACTGGAGTTGAGGAGGGCAAAAAATGGTAAAAAGGGATCAGCCGTGATTGGTGGAGCCTAATTCTGTTACTATGTCTTATGGTCTATGGTCTTAATAGAGCAGGGAGTTTTTAAGAAGATTCAATAAAGCTGCAGATGCTGGAAATCTGAAACTAAAATAGAAAATGCTTGTAACACTCACCAGATCAGATAGCATTTTACATTTCCAATATTCAGTTTATATACTTTCTCTCTTCTTTTCAGCTATTTTACATTTCAGCTATACATGTGTGCCTCCTGCAAATGTACTCCAACCATTGACTCAGTAGGTAGCACCACCTTGCATGTTATTCAGACTCCTCATCCCCACCAGGTTGCAGGTATTCTGTTTTATTTCCTCTGCCCCTCCCCTATCTTTCTGCAAATTAAAATTTTTCATTTCAAACCCTTCTCCTGTTTTTTTCCAGTTCACAAAGTTATCCACCGGGAATGTTTCTTTCATGACTCCCTCCAGTGGTCTTGTCTGACCTGCTGAGTAATTCCTGCACTTCCAGCTTTCACATTTCCAGTATCTGTAGTACTTTTCTTTTGAAGTGAATTGGAATTGCTATTGTTGAAATAACAGACACAGTTAATTGGTCACCACAGCTGAAACCAAGACATAGACGGACATGCCTGGTTGCATGTCATTTCATCTTCCCTTTCCATTCCCACTCTCCTTTCCATTCCTACATCAACCTACTTGACCTTGGCCTTCTCTATTGCCACTTGAAGAAACTTGAAGAACAGGACCTGATATTCCACCTATAGCCCAATGGCAGAACTTTGACTTTTCCGGATTCAGGTAACCCACTTCCCCATGTTTCTATCCCTCTCCTACCAGTTCAGCCTGGTTCTCTCTCTCTTTGTTCACCTTTTCTGTCCCTTCCCTCACCCTCTCATTACCAAAACTCATCACCCTCTCCCACCTCGTTCCATCTGCTTTCTTCCAGCAGTTTATTCATGTTCAATCTGTGTTTTCAATTGATGCCACCAAGCATGGTATGTCCATTAAAAATAGTGGTGGGGGGAAGGGTTGTACACAAATAATTGGCTTTACAGGAAAGGGAAAAGATGTCATTGCAGGTGATCCTCTGGGATAACAGGATGAAGGGAAATGAATCCAGGGAGTTGTCCCAGTTAGATGGGTGATGGAGGAAAGGAACTGGAGGAACATGGCATGCTAGGCAAGTGTTGAATGATATGAATAGGCAGGGCATAAACTGTGACAGGGCATAAACATGAATGAACAGGTTCAGTTATAGATCTGGAGAAATTATTGCTGCATATTTGGGAATTAAATATCTTGCCCAGAGTTTTGAAAAATAAGTACTGGCAGCTGTTTAGTCTTGGACTAGAGACATGGCAACCTGTCTTTCAGCCCATCAGATCAGCAGCAACTATCAACTACACTGATCTCACTTCTTCCTCTTGCATTGCCCTTTCTCCCAGAATGCAGATACTCATCTGCGTTTGGAGCAACTTGCAGCAGCTGAATTGATATACCAACCATTACATCTTTAGAACTGGAGGTTTACCAGAATGCCTAGGGGAAACACAGATAGCCATGGGAAGAACATGCGAGCTTCACACGATTAGTACTTAAGGTCTGGATTAAGCCTAATTTGCCAGCTCTTTGAGATGGTGGTTCTGCGGCCTGCAGTTGGCTAGTGATGCAACACTGAATTGAGATGAACTAAACTGATCAACAAGAGGACCACAACCTTGTTGTGGGGTTTGAAGGCTTGCATGCTTCAAATGACCTGGAGAGCTATGCTGGCTGAATTCAATACTTTGTGCTTTGGCTCTTGGTAGAGTCACCCATGACAAACAGGCCAAAGGGTAGAGGCCATGCTAAGAGTGGCCCACCAGTCCTCCAGATTTGAGGGTTCAGCTCAGGGCTAACAAACCTGACTGGTCAAAAAACAATTGTTTCAGAAACAGCAATGAAGAAGAACTTCTATATGGACCTTCATTACTGCCCTAAATGCCAGTGGCGTAATGGACAGTAAGGACGAAACTAAATGCCCCTGGACTCCTGGTTTGATATTCTGTGTGTTATTCGCCCACTTTCCATCGTTTGCACAATTTGTTCTTTCTTTCACGCATTGTGTGTTTAATATTTTCTTTGAACGGACTCCACGTTTCTTTGTTTCGTGGCTACCTGTAGGAGGATGGATCTCAGAGACATTTCTTATAGACATACTTTGATAATAAATGTACTCTGAATCTTTTGAACTTTGGTTGTGGTAAAATTGTGCTATCAATAGCATTAACATTTCAAATGATTTGGTAGCATTTTGTAACAACCAATAAGGCAGCTAAAATCCATTAATCAGATGGGGATTTTAATCTCTTGTTTATCTGATGCATTCTTTCTCTTCCTATAGAATTTGTTTTCAAATATTAAAAATAAAATGCCAATTGCAATAAAATTGAATTATTTTGTGCCATTGAAACTTCAGTTCAACAAAAGAAGAGGACAGCATTCTTTTATTTAACTTGAATCGCTTGATTCTAAGTTTGTTCTATTTCTAAAGTCAAATCAATCTTTCACTTAGGAAAACTGTTTTTGCAGATTTTACTGGGACTAATATTGTCATGTTATACTGTATAAATACAATATTCTTACTATTGCAATCAGTTGAGTTGTTTACAGACCTGGCCCTAGCTAGTCAGTTTTTCTAAGTTGCTTCCTTCATATCTCTTTCTCCTCTCTTTTCCTCATTACCCTTGCCCTGCTCCTATCTTCTTCCATGTACTCATCGTATTCAGCTTATGGATAAATTTGTGCAACATGCAAGTAACTACTGCAAATTATGATATTTATGATTGCTTCAGAATGATCCTGACATCACAAGTTTATTTCAGCATAACCGATGACCTGATTTATCTTGATTCCGCTTGTATTAGTTGCTTTTATCATCTGCTAAAATGTTTTAAAAATCAGCTTTATTTATCATGTGTACATACAATAAAATGCATTGTTTTGTGTTGGGGGCAGCTGCAAGTGTTTGGTATCAACGTGGCATGCCTGGCTAACCCTAACCATACGTACTTGGAATGTAGGAGCACCCGGCGATACTCACGCAGTCATAGGGAGAGCACACAAACTTCTCACTAATAGTGGCGGCAATTGAACCCTGATCGATGATCTGTGGCACTGTAAAGCAATTGCGCTAACCGCTGTGCCACCTTGTGCTTGGGTTAACTAATGGTGTGAATAATTAAAGTGGATTGTGCATGACACAAAGTTACACCTGTGGTTTTCCAGGCTACCTTAAATGATGTTGGAACAAAGAGTGAGGGCATTATGCCAGGTGCCAAATATCTTCACACGTTTGTTTTCTTCAGTCTGCTCAGTTACATAACTAACATTGATGTTTTCTCTTTTTTTTTCCAGGAAGTTTACCCACCTGCCCTTGAAAAAGATCCAAAGACATTCTTTTGAAGGACTTAGAGATATCATAAGAATGTAAGTTTAAAAGTTTAATTCTGGGTCTGAAATTGTGATAAGTTATTGATGCAAACAGAGAAGGGGCGAACGAAAGTGAGGCGAGTTCAGGGGATGAGCCGAGATAGTGTGTTGCGGTATCCCAGGCAGAGAAGTTACAATGCCCACTGAACTGGCCCAGGAATGAGGTTGGGTCACTCTGGGCATCACTGAATTTGGGGCCTGGGCAGAGAAATTACAATGCATGTTGAACTGGCCCGGATGCGAGGTTGAATCGCTTTGGGCATGTGGTGAACTACATATACCTGTCTGGACACGGCCCCCCTGCTGACTGCTCCTGTGGCTCCTCCCACAGACCCCTGTATAAAGGCGATTGGAGGCACTGCTCCTCCCTCAGTCTCCAGGATGTTGTGTGATGGTCTCTTGCTGCTGACGGTGCTTTCTTCCAGCTAATAAAAGCCTATCTCGACTCACGTCTCCGAGAGTTATTGATGGGGCATCAGGGCACCGAGCTAATTTGAAGAGCTTGGGAGTGGCTTTGGGCTAGGTGGCAAAATCTGGGCTTGGAGTGCGTTGCTGGACAGTGTGGTTTAGGCCCAGAGCTTTTCATAGCAGTAGTGCCTGGATCCTGGTATGAGGTACAATGTGCTGTTTAGACAATTTACAAACTTTGTAAATGCTGGCCCAGAATTCGGAGGCAAGAGCTGATTTCACTCGGTTGCCACAAACTTCACTCCTCTCTCCAAGGCGTGGAGCCTTTTGCTGTTCCATTTTTGGGACAATTTAAGTGCTGGCCCAGACAGACTGAAAAGACAGGGTGTCAGGATCAGAGGTGAAAACAGATTTTGCTCATTCTCCATGGTGGTCATTGCCATAGCCCTGAGACTGTGAAGATTGACCTGGCTGCTGTGCTCTGTGCCTGCTAATATGGTAAACTGATCAGAGAGGCTTTGGGCCTACTCCAGGCTGCTCTGGGATCTAGATCTGAGGACTCAATTTTGGTTCAGAATGCTGTTGTTTCCTTCAATTGTTTGCATAATTGTTATTTTTTTTCTCTTGTACCTCGAGGGTTGGTCTTTTATTTTTATTTTTGTTCTTTTTTTCTTTAGTTGGGTTCTTTTCAGTTTTTAAATTTGTGGCTACCTGTGAGTAAGCAAATCTCAAGGTTGTATAATTTATACATTCTTTGATAATAAATAAATGAATCTTGAATCATTTTGTGTTTAGATATCAAATGTACATGCATTTCAAGAAATACCTAAACTTCGTGTGGGATTTCATGAATTAAATTCTCCTGGTTGCATTTTTACATCTCTAGTGATTTCTTTTACCACACTGTCCTTCTACTCCTGTAATCCATTCATGCCCTGTATTCTTCATTTATGTTCTGCATGTCAGTTATTTTAGTTACCTATCTAAAAGCCTCCTAATGGCGGTGCACATAGTGCACGCGGCCTCTCTGGAGAATGGATATCTATTTCGTGTTAAGTAGGGATCCATGCACAATCCTGATTTGATGGAGGCAAACGTGAGAGCGTGGAGGAACATCTGGAGAAACTTCTGAAATGCCCACTTTGCTGCTGCTGTTACTGTGCGGTCCCGAATCTCCGGAGGAGAAGGCCTCCGAGACCTCAGCTTTGCTTGTTTTGGTGGCCGGGATGAGATCGAAGGCGCTCGGCAGAGGATGGCGCTCGGGAGGCTGTATCGGAGGGGCTGGTCGGAGGCTCGAAGTTTTCGGACGGACTCAGAGTCTGCTGTCGTTGGGTGCTTCCGAGACATTAATTGTCAGTGCCTGGAAGTTTATGGCAGGGAGAGTTTCTCCCTTTTGCTGCCTGATATCGATGGAATTATTGGAGTCGATTGGGACTTTGAGACTTTTTTTTAAACCACGTCCATGGTCTGCGTTTATCAAATTACAGTATTGCTTTGCACTGCTGTAACTATATGCTATAATTATGTGGTTTTGTCAGTGTGAGTCTTGGTTTGTCCTTTTTTTATTTTGTGATATCACTCTGGAGGAACATTGTATCATTTCTTAATGCATGCATGCATTTCTAAATGACAATAAATGAGGACTGAGTGTCCTCATAATCTAATAATCTAATTTGTACCTGCTTCGACCATTTGTTTTGGCACCTCGTTCCAGGTACTCACTACTCTCTGCATAAAGAAGTTACCTCTCCGGTCTCTTTAATCTCTCCCCTCTTATCTTGTATCTGTGTTCTCTAGTTTTGGACTGTCCAACCTTGGTGAAAAGACTAAGGTCATCCACCTTATCTGTACTCCTCATGATTTTATAAAAGGCACTTTAGTCCAAGCAACATCTTCTTAAGTCTCTTCTGCACCCCCCTTCAGCCTGACAATGTCTTTTCTATAACAGGGTGACCAAAATTGTACACAATACTCCAAGTGTAGCCTCACCAATGACACATAGAACTGCAACACAATGTTCTTAGTCCTGACTGATGAAAATCAGTATACAAAAAGCCACCTTCACCACTCTGTCTAATTGGACAGCAATTTTCAGTGAACTGTGCACTTGTACTCCCAGGTTCCTGTACTTCACAACAGTTGTCACTGGTCTTACCCCTGGTTTGACAATCCAAAATACATCCCCTCACATTAAGTTGAAATCCATTTGCCATTCCTCAGCCCTCTCCCTAACTGATCAAATTCTCTTTCTAAGCTTTCATTGTAACCTGCTTCACAATTAACACACTCATTTAGTATAATCAGCAAACTTGCTAATCTTACCATGTGCATTTGTATTCAAATTATTTAGATAAATATTGAATAACAGAGCTCCTAACACTGACCCCTGGAGTCCCCTCTTGTCACAGGCCTCCAGTCAGACAATTGACTTAATGATTCTACATACTAATCACATCTCTTAATTGGCATTTGTCAATTTAGATTTGTCAAAAATCAAATTCCAGATGGTTTGTACTTGGCTACAGATGAACACTGGGAGGACTAAAATCATTGATTTTAATGACACGCATTGTTCCCTATGATTATACTGCCTACCCTGTTACTGTGTATCTGATCATTCACTAATTACTGTTGTTGTGATGTGAGTATTATTAAAAGCAAGTTAATACTAATTGGGAAGCTGTGGTAGCAAGAAGAGGGATCCGGGGTTGGCGGGGTCTTTACTTCTGCTCTTTTTACTCCCAGTATGCATTGTATATAGTTCCTCCACCCATGCCGCACGAGGTACCTGGAAGCCTCTGTATTGTAAATATCGTTTGCCGTCCCAGATAAAGATGCTCTTTTGGCCATCAAGTTGTCGAGTGGTCTTTTTGTAAAGTAGAAGTTACCACAGCTGCATACATCAATATCCTGCTTCCTCCCAGAGCTGAGCTTCTAAGTCTATATTCTGTCCATCACTAAAACACTACAAGTTTAGTTTCTTAACATTCTTGTCTTTACTTGATATAGCTCTTTGTCCAATTTTTAGAATGCTTTCTACATTGAAGCTTTTAATTGTGCCATTATTCAGGCATTAAATTTAGATGGTTGTTATTCTATGCATAGATGACTTTGCTGATCTTTAAGAGGATAAATTTTGTCTATGAGCCAGTCCTCATCAGGGGATCAGAGGTGGAGAGAGTCAGCAACTTTAAATTCCTCAGTGTTATCATTTCAGAGCTTCTAATTCCATATTTTGGGATGTTTTCTGCATTGGAGCTATTAAATGTGCTATTATTAAGGCATTAAAATAAACTCACTTAATAATTTAGGTTCATTTAGGTGGTTGTTATTCTCTGTATCAGTAATTAATATACAGTGGCATGCAAAAGTTTGGGCAACCCTAGATCAAAATTTCTGTTACGGAATTTCTCACAGAACTAGATAGATAGATAGATAGATAGATAGATACTTTATTCATCCCCATGGGGAAATTCAACTTTTTTTTTTCCAATGTCCCATACACTTGTTGTAGCAAAACTAATAACATACAATACTTAACTCAGTAAAAAAATATGATATGCATCTAAATCACTATCTCAAAAAGCATTAATAATAGCTTTTAAAAAGTTCTTAAGTCCTGGCGGTTGAATTGTAAAGCCTAATGGCATTGGGGAGTATTGACCTCTTCATCCTGTCTGAGGAGCATTGAAGCCTAGAAGCCTTTTGCAAGGAAGAATGGGCGAAAATCCCCCCAAACAAGAATTGAAAGACTCTTAGCTGGCTACAGAAAGCATTTACAAGTAGTGATACTTGCCAAAGGGGGTGTTACTAAGTACAGGTAGTCCCCGAGTTACGAACGTACAACTTACGGACAACTCGTACTTGTGAACCGAGGAAGGAGAATGCCATCTGCCATTTTAAGTTAGATCGTGACGCCGTCTGCCATTTTAAGTCATTGCCATTGACATTGTGTTGAGTGTTTAACTTTGTACTTGGCTTAAATTTTTCTTAGTAAGATTCACCCTGATCTCCCCACCCCCCCCCCCCCCCCGCCACCGTTCCGGTCGGCTGGTGGTGCAGTGAGATCAGTACCAGGCTCAAGAACGGAGGTTCCCCAGTTCGATCCAGTGACAGACTGTGCCCGTGCTGGGTTGATGTCGATCCAGTGACTCCCATACCATCCGTGCCGGGTTGATGTCGAGCTCAGAACTCAACCTCGTAAAAACAAAACACTGCCACCTCCAGTTTGAATTCCCACGCGGAATATTGTGGATGATCAAATACCCAAACCCAGCACAGCCCCCACTTGTCCCATTTAGCCTGTCTCAGTGCGGTGGACTTTAGGAACTGGGGATTTCAGTGCCGGTGGTCCTTAGGACCCAGCGGACCTCGGGAGCCGGCGGAGCTTGGGACCCACTGCACGCAGTGTTTCTGTTCCATTGATGGGAAGCGATTGCGATTGAAAATAAAGTGGAAATAATAAAGCGTTTGGAAAGAGGTGAAACGCCATCAGTCATTGGAAAAGCGTTAGGCTACAGTCGGTCAACGATCGGAACAATTTTAAAGGATAACGGATAAAATGAGAATAATGGAGCATGTGAAAGGCCCTGCCCCAATGAAAGCTACAATTATTACTAAGCAACGCAGTGGTTTAATAATTGGAATACATATGTTTCTTAAGTGTTTTATATGCATAGAAAAGTAAAATATATACTATATACTAAGACAAACGTTTGACTAACTGACGCTAAATAATACCGGATGTATCTGTTCTGACTTACATACAAATCCGACTTAAAGACGGACTCAGGATCGGAACTCGTACGTAACCCGGGGACTGCCTGTACCGACCATGCAGGGTGCCCTAACTTTTGCTTCGGGCCCTTTTCCTTTTTTGTTATTTTAAAACTGTAAAAGATGGAAATAAAAAAAAGTAATCTTGCTTAAGTTATTAAAGAAATGTGTCATCTTTAACTTTATGCCTTTTGGAAATCAGGTCATCTTTTACTTGCTTAGCTATTCACAGTAACAGAAATTTTGACCAAGGGTGCCCAAACTTTTGCATGCCACTGTATGTATTGAATGTATAATTAATTATCACTTGATGCTTTTTCATGGATGGTTCATAAATATCATTTACTCAGACAATTCAATTTTAAGAGAAAATTTCTGCATGTGTGTGTGTGTGTGTGTGTGTGTATGTATATGAACTTAAAAAATACAAATATGCAGACATCTCAGCAAAAATCTTTCCCTCTCCGTTACAGGCAGTTCATCCTGTCAAAATTCCAAATTACCTTAAACATAGAGCAATTGTCAATATTAAAATAACTTTGGACATAGGAATAGTAAAAAAAATGTGGTAGGCTGTTTAACGTGAGAGTTTTTCCTCTCTAAGGATCATGATTCTTCCTAAAAGGGCAATAGAAGCAGAATTGTGAAGTGTTTTAAAGGCAGTGTAGCCACGTTATCAATTTATCGGGAATAGAATTTTACCGTGGAGACTGGGAAGTGGAATTGAGCTTAAATTCAAATCATCTATGATATGGTAGAAAAGGCTTGAAGGGCTGAGAGGCAACTCCTGTGTGATAGGTTTGTTCATTCGCCCATAACTGGCAACTCTCAGTCAGGGCACTACCCACTTGTACTGTGCTGGTGGACTCTTTATAGAGCCCATTGAATTCATCCACTGGCCAATTGAAATGTGCAGGTGAAATCAGCTGCCAAGAAGAGTTAAGTAAAGCTTTTGACTACGTTTAATTAAATCAATTGAAATGTTTTTCAAAGTAAACATTTTAGTCAGTATTTGTGTATTCTGATTGCATTCATCTGATAGACAGATTTACTTTAATTAAACTTCCCTCATTAATATTTCAATAGGAGTGGTGTGGTCGCTTAGTGGATGGCGTCCCGCTATTACAGCGCCAGCATCCTAGGGTCAAGTCCTGCCACTGTCTGTGAGGAGTTTGTATGTTCTCCCTGTGACTGCATGGGTTTCCTCCCATATCCCGAAGACGTACACATCAGTAGGTTAATCGTTCACATGGGTATAATTTGGTGTACAGGCTCATTGGGCCAGAAGGGCCTGTTACTGTGCTTTATCTCTAAAAGAAAAATTTGTTTATTATCTGTACCATTCTACTGAATTGAAATAAAATTACAAACACTTAACTAGTCAGAAACACCTGTGAGGGAGAAAGAGCTAATACTGAGCCAACCTAGCACTCAGCATCAGTAAGACAAAAGAGCTGATTGTGGAATTCAGAAAGGGTAAGACGAAGGAACACGTAACAATCCTCATAGGGATCGGAAGTGGAGAGAGTGAGCAGTTTCAAGTTCCTGGGTGTCAAGATCTCTGAGGATCTAACCTGGTCCCAACATATTGATGTAGTTATAAAGAAGGCAAGACAGCAGCTACACTTTATTAGGAGTTTGAAGAGAATTGGCATGTCAACAAATACACTCAAAAACTTCTATAATTGTACTGTGGAGAGCATTCTGACAGACTGCATCACTGTCTGGTATGGAGGGGCTACTGCACAGGACCAAAAGAAGGTTGTAAATTTAGTCAGCTCCATCTTGGGCACTAGCCTACAAAGTACCCAGGACATCTTCAGGGAGTGGTGTCTTAGAAAGGCAGCGTCCATTATTAAGGACCTCCAGCACCCAGAGCATGCCTTTTTCTCACTGTTACCATCAGGTAGGAAGTACAGAAGCCTGAAGGCACACATTCAGTGATTCAAGAACAGCTTCTTCTCCTCTGCCATCTGATTCCTAAATGGACATTAAACCCTTGAACACTACCTCACTTTTTTTAATATACAGTATTTCTGTTTTTGCACAGTTTTAAAATCTGTTCAATATACATAATTGATTTACTTGTTTATTTATTATTATTATGTTTTATTTTATTATTTTTTCTCTCTGCTAGATTATGTATTGCATTGAACTGCTGCTGTTAAATTAACAAATTTCACGTCACATGCCAGTGATAATAAACCTGATTCTGATTTTAGTTTGATGGTAAATGTTCTTAATTGTCTTTGACAATTCAAATGTACTTTCAATTTTTAAAAAATAATATTTTACTTTTTTGATATTTTCATTTTTAATGGGGCTTGAGTGACTTGGAACATTTGTGAATATTAAAAACACTCATTTTAATTCTCAGCTTTGGAAATCGTTAAGTTGGGCCTTATCGGTTGTCAAAGTTATTCGGATGCTGCAGCCATCCAGTTGCAATGGAAGAAGCCCTAAACAATATGCAGCATTGATGAGTGGCAGTTGGCCTTCCAAAGGAGAACTGCTCTCTGACAATTACTGTGGAATGAAAAGTAATATCCAGTATAGAAGCAACCAGGAAAGCTTAAATGCTTTCTTCATAACTGCACTCACATGCTGGGCCCAGGATAGGTCCTCCAACACAATAACACATAGTTTCTAACCCTCTCCACCCCTGATACTCCGATGAAGTCTGTCTCATTGATGCACCATCAATAACTCTCGGAGACAGGAGATTAGGCTTTTATTAGCTGCAAACGTGACCACGACATCTTGGAGACTGAGGAAGGAGCAGTGCCTCCAATCGCCTTTATACAGGGGTCTGTGGGAGGAGCCACAGGAGCAGTCAGCAGAGGGGCGTGTCCAGACAGGTATACACATAGTTTACCACATTCACCCCCCCCCTTTTGTTTTAAAAGAGAGTCCCCACAGGCAAAGTTTCTCACAAGTATATTTACAGGTTAAGTCTATCAGGTGGTTGAGTCTGTCGCTGTGATCTACGTAGCACCGGTGGTGATTGCACCGGTGACGGTGGTTGTGCTGGCTCCGGCCTGACTTGAGGTGCCAGCCCTTTAGGCATCAGTAATCCCTCATGCGTGTGCCTGGCACCCGGTATGGGAGTGTGAGGAGTCTGCGTAGGGCTTGGTGTGCGTGTGGGCCTCGGCTGAGAGGGGAGTGTGCGCGGGGTCTTGTGGGTATATGTATAGATCGGTGGGTACGGGGTTCATAGTCACCGTGGAGCGTTCAGAGTAGGGGTCTGGTGCTCCTGCGGGTGTCAGGTCGTGGATGGAGACCATGTCCTACTGCCCATCAGGTAAGACCATGTAGGCATACTGGGGGTTCACATGAAGTAGGTGAACCCTCTCGACCATCGGGGAGTATTTATTGCTCCTCGCATGTTTCCGGAGCAGCACTGGCCCTGGGGACATCAGCCAAGCCGGTAGGGTGGTCCCAGTGGCAGATTTCCTGGGAAAAGAAGAGTCGCTCATGAGGGGTGGCATTGGTGGACGTGCGTAACAGGGAGCGGATGGAGTGGAGTGCCTCTGGGAGGACCTCCTGCCAGCGAGAGACCGGCAGTCCCTTTGACCTAAGGGCTAAGAGTGTGGCCTTCCACACAGTGGCATTCTCCCTCTCCACCTGTCCATTCCCCCGGGGATTATAGCTCGTGGTCCTACTAGTAGCAATACCCCTAGCCAGCAGGTACTGGCGCAGCTCGTTACTCATAAACGAGGACCCTCTATCACTGTGGATATAGCAGGGATATCCGAACAGAGTGAAGAGCTGGCACAGGGCTTTTATGACAGACGTGGCAGTGGTATTGGGGCAGGGGATGGCAAAGGGGAACCGCGAGTACTCGTCGATGACGTTGAGAAAGTAGACATTGCGGTCAGTGGAGGGAAGGGGGCCCTTAAAGTCGACACTCAGTCGCTCAAAGGGGCGGGTGGCCTTGATAAGGTGTGCCTTTTCAGGACGCTAGAAGTGCGGTTTGCACTCAGCGCAGACTTGACAGTCCCTGGTCATTGCCCTGATTTCCTCAAGGGAGTAAGGCAGGTTCCGGGCTTTCACGAAATGGTAGAGTCGGGTGACCCCCGGGTGACAAAGATCTGCATGGAGGGCGTATAGCCGGTCGAGCTGCGCACTGGCACACGCTCCCCGTGATAGGGCATCAGGGGCTCATTGAGCCTTCCAGGCCAGTATATTAGCTGCAAACGTGACCACAACATCTTGGAGACTGAGGGAGGGGCAGTGCCTCCAATCGCCTTTATACAGGGGTCTGTGGGAGGAGCCACAGGAGCAGTCAGCAGAGGGGCGTGTCCAGACAGGTATACACATAGTTTACCACACTCATGGACCTATGGTTTCCTTCTCCTGAAGTCAATAATCAGCTCCTTGGTTTTTCTGACATTGAGTGAGAGGTTGCTGTTTTGGCACCACTCAGCCATATCTTCAATTTCCTTCCTATATGCTGATTGATCACCACCTTTTGATTGATGTGAAAAACTGGGATATTATTGATATATTGAAGGAAAAATAACAAGGTTCGTAGTACATTTTAATTCAGTATACTGAAATAGAATGGAAAATACAATCAATTGGAATTTTATGTTCAGGGCTTAAATAAGAATTAGTTCTGTCTATTCATTCAGAAGGATTAGAATGTACTTAGTATAATCAGAATTCTATGCTTGGGATTACTGAATATTCAAAGTTCAAAATAAATTTATTATCAAAGGATGAATTTGATACCATATGTTACCTTGAGATTAATTTTCTTGCTGGCATTTGCAGGATAAAAAAGGAAATGCAATAGAATTTCATGAAAAAGCTACACATAAAGGGACAAAGACTGATAACCAATGCTACAAAAGAAAACACACAATGTAAATTAAAATAATACTGAGAACATGAGTTGTAAAGGTCATAGAATCGGTAGCTTCAGAGTAGTGCAGAATAATGTTATCTGCACTGGTTCAGGAGTCTGATCGTTATAGGGTTCCTAAACCTGATGCTGTGGGACCTGATGCCTCTGTACCTCCTTCCCGATAGAAGCAGGACGAGGACATGGCCTAGATGGTGGTGGTCTTTGTTGCTCTCTTGTGGCAGTGCTCCATGTAAATAGTGGGGAGGGCTTTGCCTGTGATGGACTGGGTTGTATCCACCACTTTCTGTGGCTTTCCCCATTCCCAGGCATTGGTGGTTCTATACCAGACTATAATGCAACCAGTATCCTAACTCCATAGTGGAGGATTGCGCTGGTGAAGTGCAGTGCTGACTTATACTGGCAGCAAACAAGCTAGAAATTACTGTATTAAACACAATTTTTCTCAGATACGATCATTACAATCAATAGCCAGTAACTTTCCTAATGGAGTTGAGCTTTTGAACCATCTATATGGCATTTTTACAGTGTGAACTGAAATCTCAAAGGTGCAGGATGGTTGTAGTAGGGTGGGTACAAACCAAATCGAGGCAGCGGGGCCCAGGTCTGAGAGCAAGCAATGAGCCAGTGTTTGGCCATTGCTGGAGTAGACTTGGAGGCAATTTGATGCGACAGAGTCAAGGCAGCAGGGCCCAGGCTCAAGAATCAGGAATGAGCCAGTGTTTGGACATTGCTGGAGC
This sequence comes from Hemitrygon akajei, assembly GCF_048418815.1. Classification (NCBI taxonomy): domain Eukaryota; kingdom Metazoa; phylum Chordata; class Chondrichthyes; order Myliobatiformes; family Dasyatidae; genus Hemitrygon; species Hemitrygon akajei. The sequence continues at coordinate 34,812,706 of NC_133130.1, forward strand.
AGACATGCAGCAGAAACGAGGTAAGGCAGAGTTGAGGCAGTGGGGCCCGAGCCCGGGTCTGAGCATGAGGCTCGACCTGTTTTAATTTGATGATTTAAGTGCCAGGCCAGAGTGGAAAGGTTGTGTTTAGGCCGAATCAAGGTGGCAGGACTCGGGCCTGAGAGTGTATCAAAACAGCAGGGCCCGAGTCCAAGAGTGAGAAACCACCTGAGGTTTGGCCAAAAGGTCAGGGTATCAGGGCCAGAGGAGAGGGGCAGTCCAGTGTTCCGAGAGGTTTACACATCTCTGCACTGAACTGAGGCTGTGACCTGCATCTATCCTGGATCAGTTACAATGATGACTGGTTTTGGGGCTGTGGGCTCACTTTCATGAACTTCAGTTCTGAATGTTGTTTCCTTACTTTTATTGTTTGTACGATTTTGTTTCTTTCCTGCACATTAGGTGTTTGACAGTCTTTTTTTTAATGGGTCTATTTGGTTTCTTTGGTTTGTAAGGAGATGATTCTCAAAGTATGCATACTTTGATAATAAATGTACTTTCAACTTTGATACTCTGCACCTGTGCATCTTTTGGTGACATACTGAATCTAAGCAAACTTATGAGAAAGGGGAAGTTGTGCCTTCTTTATGATGACACTTATGTGCTGGTCCCAGGACTGATCTTCTGATTTGTTAATGCCAAAGAATTTTAAATTCCTGACCCTCTCCAATCCTGTTTCACTGTGTGGTTTTGAGTGACTGGAATTCTGTGGTTAGATCTGAACTATCTTCAAACCAGCTGTGTCCATGACTGGAGAAGGCTTAATATAGTAAAAGATTTATCTTACTTTCATGTAGATTATTATATTCAAATAGATATGTCACCACTCGTTTTGAACACCACGTACTGCTGCAAATGAGACCAGAACACATTGAGTCAGATAAGCAAGCACGATACTGTCTATCAAAAATATAAAATTAAATGTTTTGGAGCAGCCTGAAAATTCTTCAGCAGAAAAGATTGAAATTGCAATGTAGTGTTAAATTCAGCTTAGAAGATCAGTTGATTTTCATGTAAGTAATGATTTAAGCAAGTATACCAAAGTTTAATTGATCTTTTGTGCTAGTTGTTTATTAGCAGAACTTCTGCTGAGATCGTTACCTGTCATTAACATGACAAGGTGCTCCAAAGGAAGAGTTTACAAATTTCCTCAAATTTACCACATTTCAAAAGCTATAAATTTTCTCCTAAAATTTCAGATGGACATAATGGGCATACTATGTCTAATGGCCATTTGAAAACATAAGCACGAGATTCTGCAGATGCTTCAAATCCAGAGTAAAACACATAAAATGCTGGAGGAACTCAGCAGGCCAGGCAGCATCTGTAGATTGAAGCTTTTTATTTATTACTGCTCCTCCTTCTCACCAGTACTTTCTCTTTATTGAAATACTCCCTGTGGCAGCAGTTTCAGTGAAATCAAATACTGAAAATTTTGCTTAAGCTTATAGAGCCTATTTACATCAGATGAGATTCAGTTTATTGTCATTTAAAAACCACAAATGCAATGCAGTTAAAAAATGAGACAACATTCCTCCAGTATGATATCAACAAAGCACATGACAAAATAGATTACGCCAGAAAATCCACATAACGTTTGGCAATCCCCAGTCCAGAGTCCGGAGAGGCTGCTGCATATTAATATCGCGCTACCATCTTAGCGCGTTCCCCGGAAGGGAGCTCCAAATCCACCAGACAAAACAAGACCAAAAACTAAAGCTACAAGACTTGCACAAAACCACATAGTTACAACATATAGTTACAACAGTGCAAACAATACCATAATTTGATTAAAAACCAGACCATGGGCACAGTAAAAATAGTCCAAAGGTGTTAAAAGACTATAAGTTTTGAAAGAAACCACCACACAGTTTCCACAAGTCCTCAGGGTCCTGATAGACTCATCATCCCACGCCGGCGGCAGAAGGGAATTACCCCGCTATGGACTTCCACGGCGCCACCCGACTCAGCCTCGCAGATGCAGCAGACAATGAAAGCTCCGTCGAACCCAGCCTCGCAGACACAGCACACAGTGAAAGTGACCTGACTGCAGCAGACTCAAAGTCCGTTGAACCTCCGAGCCTCCAGCCATCTCCTCCGGCACAGCTTCTCCGAGCACCATCCTCTGCTGAGCGTATTAAGACAGCCCCGCCAATGGCCATCGGCAACGTGACCCCGAGGACTGGGGGCCTGTTCTTCTCAGCAGAGACCCGGACCTCACAGCAGCAGCAGCAGCAACGAAGAGGGCCTTCCTGGAGATTTCCAGATGTTCCTCCGTGCTCCCACGTCCGTTTTTCATTAGATTAGGATTTGATGTTAATTTCACATTTTTGTTACAAATTTTTGTTCCTTCAGTGCCAAAGTATATCTTTTCAGTATTTTACATAAATAAAATAATTATTATAATAAAACATTTATTTCAGGCATTTTTATTCAACATTCATCTGTATATAATGTTAAATGCCTTCCGAAGAATAGTGGCCGAGGCAAATAATTCACAAAACTTAATAAAGCTCCATTTACTCAATAGAATGCCTCAAGTGTTTCAAGGAAAATTATCAAACAAAAGTTAACATCTAACCAAAAAAGGGTGTAATTTGGGATGTTTATGCTTGACTAAGCCTATGCCTAGTATTTGCCTTTTGGAATGTCCACAGCAAAACAATTTTCAGTGGCCACAGCTTATAATGCCTTGCATGTGCCTCTGCAGTGGTCACTACGAGAAGAGTAGGTAATAGATGCTGAGGCTTGTGATAGTCTTGACTTGAGGCAGTTTGTGCTAAGAAACTTAGAATGCTTCCAAGCCTCTTAGAGGTGCATAGAAACAATCAAAGAAAATAAATAGTTTAATGTTTTAAATGATTAAGAACTGTATTCAACTTAATATTATGTATTAAATAAATAATTTCACATGCAGTTTAATTAGGGTCATTTTCTCTGTGCAGATATGTGACTCTGCAGTAGATGCATAAGCCTTGTCAAGGTTTACAACTAAGAGCAGAGGCACGAGGTAAAAAATACTGCCATTTGTCTCCAGCACATTTGGTACTCCTCTGCAATAGTGGATAGGCATGGGGATCCAGAATATTCTGATACATGCACTACAGCTGGCGATCTGAGAGGCCACACACAATAGATCAAATGAACTAAAGATTGGTCCAATAGAGGCATTTATATGTAAGAAGAGACAAAAGGTGTAGAGGTTTAAGGAGGAATGATGAGGCATACAAAAGTGAGATAGGTCAGCTGATTCAGTGTTGTCACAACAACAACTTCACACTCAATATCAACAAGACCAAGGAACTTGTGAACTTCACACCAGTCCTCATTGAAGGGTCACTAGTGGAAAGGGTGACCAGTTTCAAGTTCCTGGACATCAACATCTCAAGAGGTTCTGTCCTAGGGCAAATATATTGATGCAGCCATGAAGAAGACATGCCAGTGCCTCAGCTTTGCTAGCGAATGCTGGATTTGGCAAGGCAAGGAAGAATACAATCCTAATGATATCAAAGGAGATTAGTGTAGATCGAATATTTTTTTAAAAAAAAGGTCACCATGCATATGGTTGGCTGGAAAGCCCACAAAAAGGATTTAAAATTGCCTGAGTTGCTTGAATTAAGATCACAGAAACATAGAAAACCTACAGCACAATACAGGCCCTTCAGCCCACAAAGCTGTACTGAACATGTCCTTACCTTGGAACTTACCTAGGGCTATCCATAGCCCTCTGTTTTTCTGAGCTCCGTGTACCTGTCAAGGAATCTCTTAAAAGACCCTATCGTATCCGCCTCCACCACCGTCGCAGGCAGCCCATTCCACATACTCACTACTCCGTGTTTTTTTAAAAAAACTTAACCCTGACCCCACCTCTGTACCTACTTCCAAGCACCTTAAAACTGTGCCCTCTCATGCTAGATATTTCAGCCCTGGGAAAAAGCCTTTGACTATCCACACGATCAATGCCTCTCATTATCTTATCTACCTCTACCAGATCATTGTCACTTCCAGTTGATTGTGTGTCCAGATGATGAAAGTCCACAAGGTAGAACTGTGAGAAGAACCTGAAAACATTTGTAAGTGTTATTTTTAGGCTACCAAATTGGAGTTGTGATATTGACTACCTACAGGCTGAATTTTGATTTAGAGGCATCATCCTACAAATTGTAGCTTCTCACCACTGGCTTCTCAGTTGACTGGAGGTGAATATAATTGGGTAGTCAAAAAAACAAGTTTATTTGTTTAGCACTTTTCAAATATGACGCAGTTCAACATAGAACAAGATATAAAAATCAAACATCTAATTTCAGACAATGTATAAGGGAAAAAAATCACACAAATAGATATAATAAATACAGCGTAGGAGATTCTAATTAAAAGCTACAGTGAAAAGAAAAGCTTTAAAAGAGCTTAAATTTGGGACTGACTTCAGATCCTCTGGAAGCTTATTCCAGAAATGTGGAGCATAGTAACTAAAAGCTGCTTCGCCATATTTAGTTTTGACCCTGGGGACAGTAAGCAGACCTCACCCCGATAACCTGAGAGCTCGGGAAGGTTCATAATGCAGCAAGAGATTGGAGGTGTATTTTGGCTGTAGACCATTCAGTGCCTTATAAACCAGCAGTAATATTTTAAAGTCATTTCTCTGATGGACAGGAAGTCAGTTTAGTGATCTGAGAACTGGAGTGATATGTTCTGCTTTCATGGTCCTAGTGAAGACTCTAGCAGCAGCGTTCTGAATGAGCTGCAGCTGTCTGAGGGATCTTTAACAGAGACTTGTGAAAACGGCATTACAGTTGTCAAGACAACTAAAAAAAATCCATGAATGTTTTTTACTAGATCGTGCTGAGACATAAGTTCTTTAAGTCTCACTATATTTTAAGATGTTAGCAGGCTGTCTTTGAAATTGTCTTAATGTGACAGTGAAAATTTATGTTGGAGTCTATCACAACACCAAGGATTCAGGCTTTGTTTGTGGTCAGTAATGACATGGATTCTAAGTGAGCACTGACTTTTAATCATTCTTCTTTGGCACCAAAAACAATTATTTCAGTTTTCTCATTGTTTAACTGGAGGAAATTTTGGCTCATCCAATCACTAATCTTTCAGTACCTCTTTTTTAGTGATTCTATAGTCACTTGATGACACTGTTACATAAATCTGAATGTCATCTGCATTATTAAGGTAAAATATTTTGTTGCTTACCCCATGATTTGAGCTAGAGTGAGTATGTATATGTTAAACAGAGGAGGCCCTAGTATCAACCCTTTAGGCACTCTGCATTTCATTTTTGTTTGGTCAGTTATGCAGCTACCAACTGATACAAACTAGTACAACCTGAAAATATGATTTAATTCACTTTAGGACTGTACCGATAGTCATGGGGAACTTTACATACGTCCAATTAGCAGAGGAGTCAAATTCATGGAATGCATATAAGCTGATTATCTACACTGAAAGAGAAAAGAAGTTCTCTTATTATGTTATGGTGGTGAAGAATTCCAAGGTATTTATGGAACAGTATCACTTACTTCTGATGACTGTGGCAAACTCTGCACAGACTGCACATTTCACTCCGCAGCAGAATACGTGCATGTGACAGATGCATTCTGTGCTTTGAGAAAGAAACAACTGGTAAGATATTTTGGAAATCTTACTGAGCAACAAAATAGGATTAAATTGATATTCATGGTGTAAATGGGTCTTCAGCATGAAGTGACCAACATTTTACAGTGACTGAGAAGATACATTGAAGGGCAAAGAAATGACTAGCAGCTATGGAAACAATGCATAATTCACAAAGAAATTATATTCCTTTAAGGAAAATGGTGCATAACTGGCTGACAGCAGAAATGATAGATGATAGTATATGCAATGAGGAGGCTTAAAAGTTGACAATAGGCCTGAGGGTCATGAGCATTTTAGAGTTTAGAGGACCAAGGAATTGAAAACACAAGGAAGGCAGAATGTAACAGTAAGCTAGGAAGAAACATAAAAACAGACTGCAAAAGCTTTAATAGGTATGTAAAAAGAAAACAAGGTTCTTCATAGGGAATTGGGTGCTATGTAAATCGGCAGGACCCCAGGGTTGTGATCTCAGGTTTGCTACCTATGCCATGTGCTACTGAGGCCAGAACTAGGAAATTATAGTTTTACATGTGGCTAAGGAGTTGTTGTAGAAGGGAGGGTATAAGATTTTTAGTCATTGGGCTCTCTTCCAAGGAAGGTGAGACCTGTATAGAAGGGACGGTTTGCACCTGAACTGGAGGGGACTAATATCTTAGTGGGAAGGTTTGTTAATGCTGCACGGTGGGGTTTAAACTAGAGCTGCAGGGAGATGGGAACCAGAGTGCCAGAACAGTTCATGGAGAAGTTTTGGAGACTGATGTTCATAAGACCTTAGACAAAGTCAGGAATCAAGAGGTTGAGCATGGTACGACTAATGTCCTGGGATACATATGTTTCAAAGCAAGAAATATCATAGGAAAGGCAGCTGAGCCTGGATGAGTCAGGGCATGGATCAACACCTGGAATAATGATATTATAACCATTAGTGAGACTCGGCTGCAGGAGTGATAGGACTGGGAGCTCAGTATTCTGGGGTTCTGTTGTTTTAGATGTGACAGGTTGGGAGGGATTAAATGAGAAGGGGTGGCCTTACTAGTCAGGGAAAATGTCGTGGTAGTGCTCCATCAGGATTGACTGGAGAATTGTCTGGTGAGGCGTTATGGGTGGAACTCAGAAATAAGATGCAGAGCAAATGAATAAGTATTGCTTAGGAAAAATGTATCAGATAATTGGTGAGATAAAAACTGATCAATCCTAAGGGATGTAGGGTGGCTTCTGAAATGATGGATGTGCTGCCTATCATCTTCTAAAATCTCACAGTTTCTGGAATTGACCCCATGCTTTGGAAGTTTTTTCTTTTATTGAGATGCAGTGCAGTATAGGTCCTTTCTGACCTTCGAACCATGCCACCCAACAATCCCCCAATTTAATTCAAGCCTAATCATGGGACAATTTACAATGACCAATTAACCTGCCAACCAGTGCATCTTTGGACTGTGGGAGGAAATTGGAACACCCGGAGGAAACCCACACGGTCACAGGAAGAATGTACGAACTCCTTATTGGCAGTGAGAATTGTACTGGAACACCAATATTGTAAAGCATTGTGCTAACCACTATGCTACCATTGTAACATTAAAAATTAAGATTTTTATTTTTTAACAAGCCATAATTAATCTGCTTGGTCACATCATGTAATTATTACTTAGACCCCCAAGAGCATGATCTCAATTTAAGAAGTTTTATCCCTTTTTGCCATCCCTTGCCTACACATGAACCTATCTGTCATGAAGAAATGGTTGTGAAATTGGATGTATATTGTGTAAGCCTGAAATGGTGCTCAAAACTATGACATTAAGCAAAATCAAAGCTGCAGTAAAGTAAGATATGGTTCTTTCATTGTGCATGTCAGTTCAGTTACAAAGATGGGAATGACATTTTCTCATGAGATTGCACATAAATTGTCGGACTTGCATGAATCTTGTAATTGCATCCTTAGGTTTTATGTTATATGGGAATTATGAATATTGCTCATGAAGGGGTCATCATGAAATCTTAAAAACTAATTATCACAGGAAAAGGACATGTTCCAGGAATAGATTGTTTAATTGTATGTATGAGTCAATAACACCTATCTTTTCAAACAATTATGACATTAAACCTGTAATGACCAATACAAGTTATTACTCTACAACCATCTAGCTGCTGAAATAGTGTGGATAACTTTGCTCGCCACTACTCTGAACTAATTCTACAACTTACAGACTCACTGTCAAGGACTCTTTACAGCTCATGTTCCCTGTATTTTTTTATTTGTTCTATTTGTCTTCTGCACATTGGTTGTTTTTCTATCTTTGTTTCTGTATATTTTTTCATAAATTGTATAGTATTTCTTTATTTACCAGGAAATGCCTGCAAGAAATAAAATTCAAGGTAGTATATGGTAACATATGCATATTTTGATAATACATTTTACTTTGACTTTGAAATATCTGAATTACCAAAAGGGTATGGTTCAATATTGGTTTTGAGTTTGCAACTCTATGGTCTGTAATTAATGACAATTATAGTAGTTCCTCCAAAGTAAAAATTGTCAATTATCTGTCCATGGAAGTTCTAAAACTTGATCTTAACTTTCCACTGCTTGGTGTTACACAGAGGGATGATAAGCAAACAAAAAATTAAAACTGCAGATTATGGAAATCTAAAATAACATTCAATAATACAGCAGATCAGGCATTATCAGTGGAAAGAGAAACCTTTGTGATAAAGGGCCTTTGACTAGAAACACTAACTCCATTTCACTTCCCACAAATGCAGCATGATCAACTGAGGTTCAAAGAAGAGACCAGCTTTCAATAGTGATGGCTTCACAATTGCTATTGTGAATCTACTAAAGTTTCATGTATTACAAAATCACAAGTTGCCTGCCATGTGGCTGTGGTGAAGTGGATAAACCTGATTAAATGATAAATGAAAGCATTAAACTGTCTAGTTTACAGGTGAGAATTTTTAAATTGGTTTGCTAATTAATCAGATACCAATTTAGGTTTGAAGTCACTAAGGTGGTTAAAGGTGAATGTAACTTCATCAAAAGTCAGGATTTTGGCAGCAGAATTTTGGATAGCTTCAAGGTTACAGAGCATGAGCAGCAGATCACGCAAATCAGGAATAGGATTAGGCATTGTTATGGAGGTTATTTGGCAGACTTACAAATGCCAATTTTGGAAGATTACTTTGTGGGTAATGTTAAACCCAGCAATGCAATCTTAAACAGGATCAGGTTTAGATATTGTTGACAGGGATATGGCAAGTGGCTGTGGTACAGAATTTGTGATGATTACAAAGACTACAGTTTTGGTCTTCCCAATATTCAGTTAAGGAAATTCCCACACAGTTCTGGATGTGATAGATGTACTGGAAGGTAGCAATAAGGAAGTAAAAAGGAAAGGATGAGATTGAAATGTGACCCCTATGTTGATGTCAATGTTAACCTCATATAAAAGGGTACTGGTACAAATCTCAATTCATAGACCTAGTTTCACTCTGCTGGAAGTATAACAAGAAAGTTATTGTTTTAAAACTCCCTAATCCATGGAATGATTGATTTCACTTATTTTTTCTTGTATTTCAGTGATATTTCGCAGAGTGATTCCTTGGAGAGAATTGAAACTCAAGCGTTTGTCAATCTTCAGGACTTAGTAGAACTGTAAGTGGTGTAAATATTATCACTTTGCAAATGCCAGTCTAATAGAACCTTGAAACTAATGTGATTAAAGGAGTCAAGATGTAAGAATTAAATTTTAACTCCTTGGGCACGTGAGTTAAAAAATATTTGAAATGAAGGGGCGCACATCTAACTAATGTGCAAGGACACCTCTCCCTCTCGAGAGAAGGACTTATAATTTTATTATGGTAATTGAATTGAATTGACTTTATTACTTACATTCTTCAAATACATGGGGGGTAAAAATCTTTGTTACGTCTCCGTTCAAATGTACATAATAAATATTATGTACAACAGGATAGTCAATATAACATAAAAATACAAATGCATCAGCTTGAATTAAGCAGTTTTATGGCCTGGTGGAAGAAGCTGTTGGTCCTGGCTTTTATGCTGCAGTACTGTTTCCCGGATGGTAGCAACTGAAATAGTTTGTGGTTGGGGTGACTTGGGTCTCCAATGATCCTTCGGACCCTTTTTACGCACCTGTCTTTGTAAATGTCCTGAGTAGTGGGAAGTTCACATCTACAGATATGCTGCGCTCTCTGCAGAGTCCTGCGATTGAAGGAAGGTACAGTTCCCATACCAGGCAGTGATGCAGCCAGTCAGGATGCTCTCAATCATGCCCCTGTAGAAAGTTCTTAGAATTTGGGGGGCCAGACTTCTTCAACCATCTGAGGTGAAAGAGGCGCTGCTCTGCCTTTTTCACCACACAGATGGTATGTACAGACAACGTGAGGTCCTCGGTGATGTTTATGCCAAGGAACTTAAAGCTGTTCACCCTCTCAACCCCAGATCCATTGATGTCAATAGGGGTTAGCCCATCTCCATTCCTCCTGTAGTCCACAACCAGCTCCTTTGTTCTGCGGTGTTGAGGGAGAGGTTGTTTTCTTGACACCACTGTGTCAGGGTGATGACTTCCTCCCTGTAGGCTCTCATTATTATTTGAGATTAGGCCAATCAGTGTAGTGTCAGCAAATTTAATTAGCAGATTGGAGCTGTGGGTGGCGACACAGTCATGGGTATACAGAGAGTAAAGGAGTGGGCTTAGAACACAGCCCTGAGGGCAATGTTCCCTCTAATTTTTAGTAGTCAGTGTGCACAAAAATCTTATGTTGTGCAAATTTTTTTCCTGTGACAAAAGGATGTGCACACTGAATGCACACATGGCACAGTTTATGTAGGTTTACAAAATATTTGACATAAAACTGCATAGAATATTATCAAAATAACATACATATATATAAGTCACAGTTAGTTTTTCTCTCTCCTGTCTTTGGCATTTACCCATTCTTTGTAAACTCTATCTAGGCTAATAGAACTTCCATCCAATTGATAGCTTTTGATTCTCATTAACATATCCAAATGACATTCACCTAAACAGTTTCTCAGCTTGTTTTTGAGTTGATTCATTAGGCTAAAACCTCGCTCACAGTCTGCACTAGATGCAAGAAAGGTTCTCCCAATGTCCATCAACTGTGCAAGATCACAAAACTCTTCATTTTGAAGTATAAATGCCACCATTTGAGCAAAGTTTGAAATCAGTTTGGATTTATTTTTTCTTGCACAGAAAATTTGAAATCATTAAACTGTATTACTATTACAGTATTTTCAGCTAGAAAATCATGATATTTTAGACATAAGGCATTAACTTGTTCATCAACAAATGTGAAGTCACAATCTGCAATTGTGGAGAAATCAAAAGCTGACCATTCTTGTCCCTCATCTTCAGAAAACCTTCCTTCTAAATGAACACAAAGACTATTTATAAAAGTCAACAGCGAACTTGTATCTACTGTGACGTTTTCTTCACGTTGTTGGCTTAGAAAACTTTAAATTTGTCATGCCACGAAATATTGTCTCCCAGATACTGCTTTCTTGTTAACTTAGCCTCTCGCAAAATGAAGTGAATCAATCGGTGTCAGGCCACTCTTTTGCAGAATCTTGCACAGTGCAGCTAGTTCACCAAAGACATCACTTAAAATCTGTAAAGCTACTTTGTATGTGATGTTTATCAATTTCTTGTGACAGTATTTAGCCACAGGGTCATTTGACTGATCTTCTTCAAAGTATGTCATCAGTGCCTCATAATTTTTTTTTATTGCCTGCAATGCAAAGTGTCTAGATAACCATCTGACTTCATTAAGTGGTCTGAAAGTAACAGCTTCATTTTCAGAGGCCTCTGCAATTTCTTTAAATTCGCCTACATTAACTGAAGATGGAGAAAACTTTGTATAGATTGTTTTCATCAAAGTTTCAATGTCTCTGATAACTTGAATTCTTTCCATGCAACACAAATCCCCAGATCTTCACGGTGGACTACACAATGTTGCTGAACTTAAGTGTGGAATGTCCTGTTCAAGTCTTGCTGCAACACCATTAACTCTGCCCAACATTACTGACACTCCATCAGATGTAAACATCAACATTTTATGGAGGTCAAGTTTCTTCTCTTCATAAAACTGCTTGATTGCTGAAACAATAGAAGCAGCATCACAGGCCTGCAGCTGAACTATTCCGCCAAAAAACATTTTATAAATGGTACAATCTTTAAATCTGAATTTGAAGTACAGAATGAGACATTTGTTGACAGATATGTTTGTGGTTTCATCAACTGCTAACGTGTGAAAATTTCCTGATGCTATTTCTTCAGACAGGTTTTTCTGAACAATATAGTTGATAGTCTCCGGAAATTCGAACGCATAATTTTTGCTTCGCCAGCTGCCTGGGAGTTGAACATACTTTTCCATATGTTCATTAATGTGTTGAACTGAATGTAAAGAGTTATTCATTTTAACACCTAACAACCAGAGGCGGCACTGAGGTGGTGCTTGCTGATGCTATACCACCAGCAGAAATTACAATAGCACCACCAAGAAATTAACTGAAATTTGACATACAAATTGCAGCTGCTTTCTCTGTACAGTTTTGAATACAGCTTGTTTCTCCAGTTGATCTAGTGAAACAGTTCCCCCCCCCCCAATTACCATAGCACTCATGCAGCAATAAAGTTATAAACTCTGTGCTGGTCTAAGGTCAGATCCACTCTACACTTTTGCTTATTCGTTCATTGTCAATGTCTTGCTGTCGCTGTCCTCACTTATATCAGTTAAGCTGATCTAAGATCACTTAAGGTGATGATGTCACTCACTCTCACTCACGCGAGAGATTGATAGTACACATACATTGTGCAGGATCCAGGCGCAGATCGATTGTCTCACGAGACTAACAGATGCCACACACACACATTGTGCTTTTACAAGCTAGCGTGGGCCTGGTACGTGCATTATTTTGGCCGGCGTGAAAAATGGATCGATTTTTAGCAAGAAAACGACCTCATCCAGAGGAATCAGTGCTGTCGCAGCCTGAACCTGTCTTAATTGAAAGTGACATGCAGAAAGAAGTAAGTGGGGATGAGGACAACAGCAGTTCATCGAAGGAATGTGAGGGCGAAGTAGAGAAACAAGAAATGGAGTGGGATTTGGAAGAGAATGTGGATGAAGCTGCTCTTAGTGCTAGTGGGAATACTGTTAGTGATGTTAGCCAGCAGCCTGAGGAGGGACCCCGTCGGCCAGCACTGAGAAAGTACCCTTCGCAACCATTTGACACTCAGCAAAGGAGTTTTATTCATGGCTGGTTTGACCTGTACTCCTGCCTGGAATATTCAATCAGAAAAGATACTACGTTCTGCTTTGCATGCAGGCATTTCCTGTGAGGAGGACATGGGTTCCATTCTGAGTCTACCTTCACTGTCACCGGTTACCGGTTACCGCAACTGGCGGAAAGCTACAACAGCTTTCAAAACCCACCATGTAAATGCAGCTCACAAGTTTGCTATGGAGGCATGGGCCGAATTCAGGTTGAGAAAACAAGACGGTTCAAGATTGGGAAATATGTTTGATAAAGGACATGCAAAGATTGTCCAAGAAAATCATGAGTATATGAGAGCGGTGGTTGAGACTCTACACTCTACTGCGTGCCAAGGCTTTGCCCAGCGAGGACCCCAGGAGGATGATGGATCTGGCAATAATGGAAACTTTGTTGAGTTGCTTAGTGTAATTGGACAGTTTGATAAGTCTGTAGCTAAAAAAAAAAAGAGGACATTTCTGGAAAGGCAAACAACACCCATCACGATATCCAAAATGAAATTATGGGTATTATGCCAGATATGATCAGATGTCAAATAAGTGCAGAAATCAAGGAGGCTGGACATTTTGACATCATGTGGATGAAAATAAAGACGAGCAAAAAGGAGCAAATATCAGTGGTGGTGTGGTATTTGAATAATGAAACAGTGCTTGAAGAATTCTTGCACTTCACTCCAGCAGAAGGGTTGGATGCAGAGTTGCTTCTTAAAAGCATTGAACAGAAACTCACCCAGTGTGTTATTGATAAGAATGCGTGTATAGGTCAGTGTTCTGATGGGGCAGCAGTGATGTCCAGGTGCAATAACAGGGTACAAGAGGTCCCGCAGGCATTATATATACACTGCTATGCTCACAGACTTAACCCTGTTTTAGTGGATGTTGTGAGCAATGTACAACAAGCAGGTGAGTGTTTTGAAACTGTGCAGCTGCTTTACAACTTCTTTTCAAATTCTTTTGCCCACGATCTTTTCATGAAGAAACATGGAATCAACTGCACAGCCCGTGGAGTTGAAGAAATTGTCAGATACACATTAGGCATGGCAGTATACAGCGTTGTGGGCTATAAGGAAATCACTCCCTGCCCTTCTAGCTATACTACAGGATATTATGGGTCAACCAAATGCACAGAGGAAAACAGAGCTGTAATTGGACTGATTGACAAGCAGTTTGCTTTACTTATCACTCTGTTTGAGGATTTATTCTGAGTCACCAATTTCATGTCAGACCAGCTACGATCTCCCAGTCAGGAGCTTGCATCTGCTGTGGACTTGGCTCAGTCTGTTATCGATGCACTCTCAGCAAAACGGGGAGAGGAATCACGGAGTGAAATTCAGGCAAGAGCTAGGGATCTGCATTAAGGCTGGTATACAGAGCAGAGCACATGAAAGGAGACAGGCCCAGCCACCCCGCCGCCTACGTGATTTTGTTGTTGAGGCCCAAACGAAATGCACACCTGTCACATTCTCTGATGACCTTCGCAAGCACTGTTTCTATCTGGTTATAGACAGACTTCTGACTGAAATGAAAAGACGGTTCTCAATTGTGACTGGGGGTGTTCTGACTGGAATCTCAGCATTGAGTCCTGAACACAAGCTCTTCCTAGACAAGAACTGTCTTTGGCCAATGGCCCAATACTATGGAGTGACTGAAGTGAACCTGACTGCAGAGCTACATCAGGTTCGGCGTCTGCTGGAAACAAAGCAAAATCAAGGACAGACAGTGAATGACACAGTGGAATTTCTAACTCTAATGAGACCCTACTGCGATGCATTTATAGATTTATACAAACTAATCTGCATATCACTGCCTCATGCAAATGGAGTTTCTCTTGCCTCAGACTCCTCAAAAACTACCTAAGGAATAGCAGTGGGGATGCTTGGAACAGCAACTTGGCCCTATTGGTCATGAACAGCCGGAGGACCAAGGCACTTGACATCCAGAAAATCATTGATGCTTTCGCCACCAGTCACAACAACAGATGGTTTGTGCTTCTCTGAAAGCATCAATGGTGAGTACTGATGAAGGGTTTCGGCCCAAAGCGTCATTATTACCTCCTCCCATAGATGCTGTCTGGCCTGCTGAGTTCTGCCAGCATTTTGATTTTTTTTAATTTATTTCCAGCATTTGCAGATTCACTCATGTTGCCTAATGGTGAGTGCAGTTGATTTTTTTTTAATTTGGGCCTAGACAAATGCTAATTATAATTATTATTTTGTGGTGGATACCCCATAGTCCTTATGTTTCCTGCAAATCCTAAAGTATTACATTTATTGCTATTAAGCGTACTGGTTTTGTTTCTGTTGCGGTGATTGTTGATTTTTGTTTTAAGTTCAGTAGCCAAATTAATTGAGGTATTGCATGGTCAGAGTACGATTTGTACAACCCCTGGTAAAGCCTTGCATCCATTGTTTGCCTTATTTGAATTTAATAACGGTATATCTTTTAGATAGATAGATAGATAGATAGATACTTTATTCATCCCCATGGGGAAATTCAACTTTTTTTCCAATGTCCCATACACTTGTTGTAGCAAAACTAATTATATACAATACTTAACTCAGTAAAAAACATGATATGCATCTAAATCACTATCTCAAAAAGCATTAATAATAGCTTTTAAAAAGTTCTTAAGTCCTGGCGGTAGAATTGTAAAGCCTAATGGCATTGGGGAGTATTGACCTCTTCATCCTGTCTGAGGAGCATTGCATCGATAGTAACCTGTCGCTGAAACTGCTTCTCTGTCTCTGGATGGTGCTATGTAGAGGATGTTCAGAGTTATCCATAATTGACCGTAGCCTACTCAGCGCCCTTCGCTCAGCTACCGATGTTAAACTCTCCAGTACTTTGCCCACAACAGAGCCCGCTTTTGGCATTGTCTGTCCATGTAATGCGAATAGCAGTGGACATTGTGGGTTAGTGTTGTGTTTTTCAGTTGAAAAGCACGCATTTGATGCTGATTGTGGGATTCATGTTGTGCGCTGTGCATCGGATGCTCTGTTGGTTTGTTTGTTTATGCTCTGTGTAGCCCGGGTTGTCTCCGATGCTATTGACACTGTCACAGTCATATTAGATCTATCAATTGCAGTTGCTTGTGAATCAACAGAGGCATTTATAGTAGGCACATAATGCTTGAAACTGACTTTTGAATGCCATGCATCTGGCCTTGTGAACACATATTACCATACAGTAAATATCTCAGCACCATCAGTGAGTAATTCAACCCCACTGTAGCACCAGCAAGAAAAAAATCTCTTGGCGCCGTGCTAACAACACACTGTCGATAAGAACTTTCATCTCCTCTGGGTTTGATCGTGTTCGCTCTCGCTCATCTGGACTCAACTGTAACACGTGTAGCACTCCTGTAATGGGTAATGAAGGGTTCTGTTGCCTGAGCTTTTGTACACCATCCAAATGCGATTTACTTGCCAAATGATGCTTCAAAAAGTCAAGTTTCCAAAGATCATTCCACTTCTTTCCACTAGCAAATTCTCCAGCAACTTTTGCATCATGACAATACAAACAGATAATTCCAATTTCTGAATCACACAAATATTTATCGTAGCTGAATGTTCATGACCTCATGAGCTTTTGGTGCAGCAGTTTCTTTTATTTTGTTAAGCCATTCAACTTTAAACAAATTTGTGCTTTTGCACTTCATGCCCTTCGCTTCTTTTGAATTCATAGAAAACCTACAGCACAACACAGGCCCTTCAGTCCACAAAGTTGTGCCGAACATGTCCCTACCTTAGAAATTACTAGGCTTACCTATAGCCCTCCATTTTACTAAGCCCTATGTACTTATCTAAAAGTCTCTTAAAAGACCCTATCATATCCGCCTCCACCACCATTGCCGGCAGCCCATTCCACGCACTCACCACTCTCTGAGTAAAAGACTTACACTTGACATCTCCTCTGTACCTACTCCCCAGCACCCTAAACCTGTGTCCTCTTGTGGCAACCATTTCAGCCCTGGGAAAAAGCCTTTGACTGTCCACATGATCAGTGTCTCTCATCATCTTATACACCTCTATCCGTTCACCTCTCATGCTCTGTTGCTCCAAAAAGAAAAGGCCAATTTCACTCAACCTATTCTCATAAGACATGCTCCCCAATCCAGGCAATATCCTTGTAAATCTCCTCTGCACCCTTTCTATGGCTTCCACATTCTTCCTGCAGTGAGGCGACCAGAACTGAGCACAGTACTCCAATTGGGGTCTGACCAGGGTCCTATATAGCTGCAACATTACCTCTCAGCTCCTAAATTCATTTCCACGATTGACGAAGGCCAAGACACCATACACCTTCTTAACCACAGAGTTAACCTGCGCAGCTGCTTTGGGTATCCTCTGGACTCAGACCCCAAGATCCCTCTGATTGCCCACACTGCCAAGAGTCTTACCATTAATACTATATTCTGCTATCATATTTGACCTACCAAAATGAACCACCTCTTATCTGGCTTGAGCTCCATCTGCCACTTCTCAGCCCAGTTTTGCATCTTATCGATGTCCCGCTGTAACCTCTGACAGCCCTTCACACTATCCACAACACCTCCAACCTTTGTGTCATCAGCAAACTTACTAACCTATCCCTCCACTTCCTCATCCAGGTCATTTATAAAAATCATGAAGAGTAAGGGTCCCAGACAGATCCTTGAGACACCCACTGGTGACCAACCTCCATGTAGAATATGACCCGTCTACAACCACTCTTTGCCTTCTGTAGGCAAGCCAGTTCTGGATCCACAAAGCAATGACCCCTTGGATCTCATGCCTCTTTACTTTCTCAATAAGCCTTGCATAGGGTACCTTATCAGATGCCTTGCTGAAATCCATATACACTACATCTACTGCTCTTCTTTCATCAATGTGTTTAGTCACATCCTCAAAAAAATTCAAATCAGGCTTGTAAGGCACGAACTGCCCTTGACAAAGCCACGCTGACTACTTCTAATCATATTACACCTCTCCAAATATTCATAAATCCTGCCTCTCAGGATCTTCTCCATCAACTTACTAACCGCTGAGATAAGACTCTCTGATCTATAATTTCCTGGGTTATCTCTACTCCCTTTCTTAAATAAAGGAACAACATTCGCAACCCTCCAATTTTCCAGAACCTCTCGCCATTGATGATGCAAAGATCATCACCAGAGGCTCAGCAATCTCCTCCCTCACCTCCCACAGTAGCCTGGTCCTGACGACTTGATGCTCTCCAAAAGCTCCAGCACATCCTCTTTCTTAATATCTGTATGCTCAAGCTTTTCAGTCTGCTGCAAGTCATCACTACAATCACCAAGATCCTTTTCCATAGGGAATACTGAAGTATTCATTCAGTACCTCTGCTCTTTCCTCTGGTTCCATACACACTTTCCCAATGTCACACTTGATAGGTCCTATTCTTTCACGTCTTATCCTCCTGCTCTTCACATACTTGTAGAATGCCTTGGGGTTTTCCTTAATCCTGTCCACCAAGGCCTTCTCAAGGTCCCTTCTAGCTCTCGTAATTTCCTTCTTAAGCTCCTTTCTATTAACCTTATAATCTTCTAGATCTCTAACATTACCTAGCTTTTCTTTTCTTCTTGACTAGATTTATTACAGCCTGTACTCTATCATAACTTTCCTGTCTCGTTGGAATGTACCTATACAGAACTCCACACAAATATCCCCTGAATATTTGCCACATTTCTTCTGTACTTTTCCCTGAGAACTTTGGTTTCCAATTTAAGCCTCCAATTTCCTGCCTGATAACCTCATAATTCCCCTTACTCCAATTAAGCACTTTTCTAACTTGTCTGTTCCTATCTCTCTCCAAGGCTATTGTAAAGGAGACAGAATTATGATCACTATCTCTAAAATGCTCTCCCACAGAGATCTGACACCTTACCAGGTTCATTTCCCAATACTAAATCAAGTACAGCCTCTCCTCTTGTAGGCTTATCTACATATTGTGTCAAGAAACCTTCCTGAACACACCTAACAAACTCCATCCCATCTAAACCCCTTGCTCTAGGGAGATGCCAATTGATACTTGGGAAATTAAAATCTCCCATCACGACAACTCTCTTATTATTGCACCTTTCCAGGATTTGTTTCCCTATCTGCTCCTCGATATTCATGTTACTATTGGGCAGCCTATAAAAAACACCCAGTAAAGTTATTGTCCTCTTCTTGTTCCTAACCTCCACCCACAGAGACTCTGTAGACAATCCCTCCGTGGTGTCCACTTTTTCTGCAGCCATGATACTATCTCTGATCAATAGTGCCATGCCCCCACCTCTTTTGCCTCCCTCCTGTCCTTTCTGAAACATCTAAAACCCTGCACTTGAAGTAACCATTCCTGTCCCTGAGCCATCCAAGTCTCTGTAATGGCCACCACATCATATCTCCAAGTACTGATCCATGCTCTAAGCTCATCCGTTTTGTTCACAACACTCCTTGCATTAAAATAGACACATCTTGAACTTTCGGTCTGAGTGCGCCCCTTCTCTATCACCTGCCTATCCTCCCTCTTGCACTGTCTACAAGCTTTCTCTATTTGTGAGCCAACCTCCTCTTCCCCAGTCTCTTCAGTTTGGTTCCCACCCTCCAACAATTCTAGTTTAAACTTTCCCCAGTAGCATTAGCAAACCTCCCCGCCAGGATATTGGTCCCCCAGGATTCAAGTGCAACCCGTCTTTTTTGTACAGGTCACACCTGCCCCAAAAGATGAGCCAATGAAACAGAAATCTGAATCCCTGCCCCCTGCTCCAATCCCTCAGCCACGCATTTATCCTCCACCTCATCCTATTCCTATTCTCACAGTCGCGTGGCACAGGCAGTAATCCCGAGATTACTAACTTTGCGGTCCTGTTTCTCAACTTCCTTCCTAACTCCCTGTAGTCTTTTTTCAGGACCTCTTCCCTTTTCCTACCCATGTCATTGGTACCAATATGTACCACAACCTCTGGCTGTTCTCCCTCCCACCGCAGGATATCTTGGACACGATCTGAAACATCCCAAACCCTGGCACCTGGGAGGCAAACTACCATCTGAGTTTCTTTCCTGCGTCCACAGAATTGCCTGTCTGACCCCCTAACTATAGAGTCCCCTATCACTACTGCCTTCCCTTCCCTACCTTTCTGAGCTACAGGGCCAGACTCTGTGCTAGAGGCACGGCTACTGCTACTTCCCCCATGTGGGCTGTCTCCTCCAACAGTACTCATACAAGAGTACTTATTGTCAAGAGGTACCTGACTCTTTCCCCTTTCCCCTCTTGACCACATGTCACCCACCTGTCTGTCTCCCATGGCCCCGGTGTGACCACATGCCTATAACTCCTTTCTGTCACCTCGCTCTCCCTGACCAAGCGAAGGTCATCGAGCTGCATCTCCAGTTCCCTAACTTGGTCCCTCAGGAGCTGCAGCTCGACACACCTGGTGCAGATATGGCCATCTGGGACCCCCCACATCTGACACTGAGCACAGAAAACTGGCCTCACACGCATAGTACCTCCTTCCGCAATTAAAACAGTTAAACCTACCTCTCCTCGTCCCGTTACTGCTTAAGCTCGTTGAGCCAAAGTCCTGTCACTCTGCTGCCCGCTGGATATGGTGGTCTATTTTTTAAGCCTTTTGACCGCTACTGGCTGACATCATGCGCCTGCACAGTCTCGCCTCTTTTACCCCGAGTAGTAAAAATCCCCCTTTGCTCCGAAAAATCAGCTGTTCACTCGCAGCCTTCTTGCTCCAATTCAACATAGTGAGTCAATATTTTTTTCAATAAAAACTTGTAAGCTGTCTGCAGGATTTGAAACAGATCTTTGTAAACTTTACAATATGAACACTGTCCGCCAAAGATGGCTGCCGCCCTGATGCGGCTGTACAAACCGGAACAGGAAAGGTGAGGTGACGTAAATTAGTGATGTGCATTGTGGTGTTTGAAAAACTGACTAACTAGTTAACAGAAACATTTAGCTAAAAGATTATTTTCAATAAGTATAATTATTAATTACTACATTATTTTAGGTAACTAACCTTTCGTGCGCACGTTAATTTCCTTTGTGCACTGGTTGAAAAACGTGTGCGCGCACAAGCGCGCAGCGTAGAGGGAACATAGCCTGAGGGGTACCTGTACTACAAACACGAATAAATCTACATATACTGAAAATCCAATGCCACACATAAAATTCTGGAGAAGCTCTGCAGGTCAGGCAGCATCTATGGAAAAGAGTAAACAGTTAACATTTTGGACCAAGACCCTTTGGGACTGAAGAAGGGTCTTGGTCTAAAATGTCAGCTGTTTACTGTTTTCCATAAATGCTGCCTGACATGCTGAGTTCTTCCTCAATATGATACCAGTTTGTTTCCTTAGCTTAGCAGTGAAAGCAAAGGTAGTAAAGAGGGCTGAAGATGTGACAAGCAAAACCATTAATGTTTACTGCAACTTTGCAGTTGCTTTCTCACATAAATCTTTGTTCAAAAAATTTTCAGAGAAGATCTAACTTTTTAAGTATTGGAGCTAGGTTTGTGAACTTGCAGTTCAATTTCTAAACTTTGTAGATTGGTCTGTCACCTCATCAGCAAAGGTGCTGCTAAAGAGAACCATAACATCATAGAGTTTTACAGTAGGGAAACAGGTCCTTCAACCCAACTGGTCCATGCTATCCAAGATGCCCCATCCAAGTTACTTTGTTAGTATTTGGCCCATAACCTTCTAAACTTTCTATCTTTTGTTCGACTGTCTTTTGAAGATTGTTACTGTCCCTACCTCAACCACTTCCTCTGGTAGCTGATTCCACAGAGGTGCTACCCTTTGTGTAAAACAAATTGCTCTTCATGTTTCTCTTAAACCTTTCCCCTCTTATTTTAAACCTACGCCCTCTAGTTCTAGACTTCATAATTCAGGGAAATAGACAAAGTGCATTCATCTGATCTGTGGTTAATGGATATGGCAAGGGGATGGGAGGCAGGATGATAGAGCTGAGATTGAGCCAGCAGGTTTACAAGTAGATGATGGGTGTAACATGAATGTAAGGAAGGATATGCCAGTGACTGGGTACAAATGCAAAAAGCACAAAGATTTAAATTGTATCACATAGGCAAAATTCAAAAGGGTGAGGATGCAGGACTGAAGGTGCTGCATTTAAATGTGCGTAACATTTGAATATATCAGACGAACTTGTGGCACAATTCAAGATTGGTTGGCATGACATTGTGGGCATCACTGAGTCATGGCTGAAAGAAGGCCATAGTTGGGAGCTTAACATCAAAGGATACACTTCGTATCAAAAGGACAGGCAGAAAGGCATAGGCAGTGGCGTGGCTTTGTTGGTAAGAGATGGAATTACACCTTTAGAAAGAGGTGAATTCGGTCAGAGTGTGATGAATCTTTGTGGGTGGAGTTAAGAAATTGCAAGGGTAAAAAAAAGTGTGAATCATATATAGTTCCTCAAGTAGTAGCCAAGATGTGGGGTTGAGATGGCAAAGGGAGCTGGAAAAGCATGTAAATGAGGGTAATGACACAATTGTAATGGGGGACTTAATCAGGTTGGTGTTGGATCACAAGGGAGGGAATTTGTAGAATGCCTACAACATGGCTTTTTGGACCAGCTTGTGCTTGAGCCAACTTGGGGAAACACTATCTTAGATTTGGTGTTGTGTAAGAATCCAGATCTTATTAGGGAGCTTATCGTGAAGGAACCCTTAGGAGGCAGTGATCATAATATGATTGAATTCATATTGCAAATTGAGAGGGAGAAGCATAACTCACAAATGTCAGTATTGCAATAGAATAAAGGGAATTACAGAGGCATGAGAGAGGAGCTGCCCAGGTGGATTGGAGAAGGATACTGGCAGGGATGACAGCAGATCAGGGGGGGCTGAGGTTTCTGGGAATAGTTCACAAGGCACAGGATAGATATGTCCCACAGAGGGAGAAGTTCTCAAATGGCAGGGGAAGGCAATCGTGGCTGACAAAGGAAGTTAAGGAGTGCATAAAAGCTAAGGAAAGAGCATATAAGGTAGCAAAAGTGAGTGGAAGTTGGATAATTGTGAATATTTCAAAATCCAACAAAGGGCAACTAAAAATGCTATAAGAAGAGAAAAGATGAAATATGATGGCAGTCTAGCCGATAATATAAACCAGGATACTACAAGCTTTTTCAGTTATATAAGGAGTAAAAGGGAGTTGAATTTGGACCACTGGAAAATGATACTGGTGAAGTAGTAGTAATGGGGACAAAGAAATGGCAGATGAACTTAATGGGTACTTGGCATCTGTCTTCACTGTGAAAGACACTAGCAGTGTGTCAGTGGTCCATGAAGGACGGTGAGTATGAGTGAATGCCATTGTTATTACAAAGAAAGAAGTGCTAGGCAAACTCAAATGTCTTAAGGTAGATAAGTCACTTGGGATAGATGGACTACATCCCAGGGTCCTGAGAGAATTTGCTGAAGAGATAACAGATCGGTCATGATCTTTCAAGAATCACCTGATTTTGGCGTGGTCTCAGAGGATTAGAAGTTTGTAAATATCACTCCATTCTTTAAGAAGGGAGGAAAGCAAAAGAAAGGAAACTATAGGCCAGTTACCCTCAGTGTTTGGGGAAGTCTTGGAGTTTATTGTTAATGATGAGGTTTCAAGGTACTTGGAGACTAATGATAAAATATCAAAGTTAGCTTGGTTTCTATAAAAGGAAATCTTGCCTGACAAATGTGCTAGAATTCTTCGAGGAAGTACCAAACAGGGTGGACAAAAGAGAGGCAGTGGATGTCATTTACATGGATTTTCAGAAGGCGTTTGGTAAGCTTCCACACATGAGGCTGCTTAACAAGATAAAATCCTTTGGTGTTACAGGAAAGATACTGAGATGGATAGCAGAATGGCTGACAGGCAGGAGGCAGTAAGTGGGAATAAAAGAGGACTTTTCTGGTTGACTGCTGGTGACTAGTGGTGTTCTTCAGAAGTCAGTATTGGGACCGCTGCTTTTCACATTGTCAAAGATTTAGATAATGGAATTGATGGCTTTGTGGCAAATTTGTGGATGATACAAAGATAGCTGGAGAGGTAGGTAGTGCTGAGGAAGCAATATGATTGCAGCAGGACTTAAACAAATTGGAAGAATAGGCAAAAAAGTGCAGATGGAATATAGCATTATGATAATGCATTTTGGTAATAGGAACAAAAGTGCTGACTGTACAAACATCAGAGGTGCAGAGTCCTTGTTCAAGACTCCCAGAAGGTTAAGTTACAGGTTGAGTTTGTGGTAAAGAAACCAAATGCAATACTGGCATTTATTTCAGGAGGGAATATAATATAAAAGCAAGGAGATAATGCTGAGCCTTTATAAGGCATTAGTCAGGCCACACTTGGAGAATTGTCAACAGTTTTGGGCTCCATATCTCAGAAAGGATGTGTTATCATTGGAGAGAGTCCAGAGGAGGTTCACGAGTATGATTTCAGGTATGAAGGGGTTAATATATGAGAAGCATTTGGCAGTTTTGGGCCTGTATTCACAGGAATTTAGAAGAATGTGGGGAGGGGGAATCTCATTGAAACCTACTGAATGTTGAAAGGACTAGATAGGGCAGATGTGGAGAGGATGTTTACTATGGTGGGGGTATCAAAGGGCACAGCCTCAGGCTTGAGGGGTGACCTGTTAGAACAGAGGTAAGGAGGAATATTTTTAGCCAGAGGGTGGTGAATCTGTGGAATGCTCTGTCACAGACTGCGGTGGAGGCCAAGTCCGTGCGTATATTTGATGTGGAAGTTGATAGTTCCCTGATCAGTCAGGGCATCAAAGGATATAGTGAGAAGGTGGGTACATGGGGTTGAGTGGGATCCAGGATCAGCCATGATGGAATGGTGAAGCAGACTTGATGGGCAGAATGGCCTAATTCTACTCCTATGTTTTATGTCCCTCATAATTTTATTCACATCTTTGAAATCATGTCTCAGTCTCCTATATTCTAAGGAATAAAGTCCTAACCTGTTCAACCTCTCCTCCCTCTGGCTGATCAACATCTGTTAATATCTCAAACTCCATAGGGTAGGTGTCTGCAGCTGTACAGCTGCACAGGAGAGAGAGAACCAACAGATAGGCAAGGCCTGCATAAGGTTGTACCTGCTACCATGAGTGCTCTATGCAGATGGCCTATATCTCTGTGTTCAAAGATACTGTCATAGTTTGTACAACAGCATGCCACCTTGCTCAATACAGGTAACTCCCATCACTCCACAGGCATGCATGCTGCTTCAGAAGTATCTTCTTCAGTACCTCTTGAAGTGCAACCTCTGCGTGCAAAGTTTCCGTTACAGATCCTTATTTTGCTCTTCTGCAAAGTGAAAGGTAAACAATTACTTTCACGCAAGAATCCCATCTGACCCTGTAATTATGACAGGTGCGAATCCTGTTCAATAGTTCTATTTAATATCAGAATGTATACAATATTGAACCCTAAATTCTCATTCTCTGCAGACATCCTTGAAACAGAAGAAACACCGCAAAGGATGAGTGACAGAAAAACTGTAAGAACCCCTATCTGTAGAAAAACAAGTAACCCCAGAACCCGCAAAACCCCAGAAAAACTGTAAGCCCCCATCCCCCTCGCACACACAACAGCAATGAGCTATATCTATCCTCCACACTCCCCCTCCCCTACTTATTCAAAGATTCAAAGTGCATTTATTATCAAAGAATGTATAACTTATACAACCTTGAGATTTGTTTGCTTAAAGGCAGTCGCAAAGCAAGGAACCTGAAAGAACCCAGTTTAACAATATATAACCAACCCCCAATGTGCAAAGAAAGAGGAAAAAAAACTAAACTAATGATCCAAATAACGGAAGCAACAGCGTTCCAAACCAAATTGAGTCCTTTGATGCAAACTCCCTGAAGCAGCCCAGAGTAGGCCTAAATCCTTGGTATTCAGTTCATCATATTAGTGGAGCAAATCAGCGCAAAGCAGCTGGGGGTGGTCTCGTGGCCTTAGCGTCGCAGAGAGAAGAGCTCCCAGTTCATCTGGATTGGCACTTAAATTGTCCGAAACTTTCCACGACAATTCACTCTGGGCCTACATTTCACTGCTGGAGAAGCAGTTCTTGACCCAGAGTGATCCAACCTTGTCCAACTCTTGACACCCTGCCTTCCAGTATTTCTGGGCCAGTGTCTAGCATAAAGCATCAACATTCCTGCCACCCACTGTGCAAGCAACAGCTAAGTCCCCAAAGAGAGACTGTGGTCCACAGTACATCAAAAACTAGCTATTCATTCCAACATCCTTGACATCCCACAGGCACTCTCTCTCACATACAAGGGGAGACAGATATCGCTCCTTTCACAGCGACAGGGGAGACAATAGTCGCTATTTCGATGTTGCAGTCTGAAACATTGCTTTTTATTTTGAGTTCCCCGACTTGAGAATCAGCAGCAAACTCTCCCTCACCATTGAGAGATCGATCAATCAATTATCAAGTGCAGAGCCCTCTGACAGCCACTCTCACTGTCAACGATCTTCCAACTCCCACTACACTTCAGTTCGCAACACCAGCAAGAATTCGTGTCTACAAGGCCAGCCAGGCCCCAAAGTCACCTGACCAGGCCGAACCTGGACATATCGAAAGAAGGCCGATTGGCGAGCTCCTAGAATGAGCTGGGGGAAGGCGTCTACTGGCACCATCTTTAGTACCACCCACCTCTTGTGAAGTACATGGACTACATTTATGTTGTATGACCTCTGAGGGTCACTTCAATTCCTTTTTCAAAATATTCATAGGTAGCTCCCTTCTCAACCTATTTATTTCAGCCATGAGGATGCAGTGAGGCTTGTAGACCTTTTTGCATGGAGACCTACGAGCCCGAATTTAATTGCTCTGATGGTATAACTGTATTCTTCTGTTAGAAATTTATGGTCCTTGTGAACTAACCACATAAGTTAGTGTTGAATTCCAGGTTATTTGCACAGTGATAAAAATATAATTTCAATGGGTCTTGAGCATTTTCCATGAAAGGCAAATTGGGACTATATATACCATGGCAGTAATCGAGGTGAATGGTGGAATATATTAATCTAGTGCAAATGGTGGGATTAGGTTAGATTAGCATTATTTGTCACATGCACATCAAAATATACAGTGAAATCTGCCATTTATGTCAAATCAAATCAGGACTAGGCTTTAGGCAGCAACATATCATGCCCACAGCTCATTAACCTAAACTGTACATCTTTGGAATGTGGGAAGAAACTGGAGCACCCAGAAGAAACCACACAGTCACAGGAGGACATATAAATTCCTTACAGGGAGCAGCAGGAATTGAACTCCAGTTGGTGATTGTGGGCGCTTATAATGGCTTCATGCTAAAGGCTGACTTATACTTGTGTGTATGGGCTTTGCTGTAGCCTACGCCGTTTTCACTTCTGCATAGGCTCTATGCCGTAGTGAGCATGCGTTGGTGTGCGCCAAAACGCTAGGCGGTCGGGTTTCTATGCCACTGTGCTGAGTTTCTTCGTGAGAGACATGGACGAGGAAATGCATTTCAATCATTTTCGCATGTCCGCAGGTAGATTTGACAATTTGGTTCATCTGTTTCGCATCGGTGTACAGACATGGCGGAGCAGCAGCAACCGGAAGTGCGTAGGAGGAAATGTGATGCTACCAAGCGGACCAATCACAGTTGTTGCGGACTGCGTTGCCGCAACGTGCGAGTTACTTTTTTGGGGAGGTGCACATCATCCTACGGTGTAGGGTACATGGTGCCTATGGCATAGATGCGATGCAGAAGTATAAATCAGGGCTAACTGCTATGCTACTGTACAACACTTATACAGGCAAGGGTACATCGTCTGGTAATTAAACTACTATCTCCACTGGACTGAACTGAATTGAAAGAGCATTTTTCATTAGCATGCTGTTGGTGTCTAAATTCTTGGCCATTCCATATTATATTGCATGTTCTACCGAATCTTGCAGCATGCAAGGGAGATTTTGCTTCCATAACTCTGTAATGAGGAACACAAAAAGGGCTAGAAGGCAAAGTAAAAGCAATTTTGTTTTTCGGAACAATTAGCCCAATTTCCAGTGTTGATCCTCGGCTAATCCCAAATGTTTACCTGGTGCCTGCCTGAGGTGATCAGCCAATTAATAGGATTAGTGGCAATGCATTTCTCCAGCAAGAAGAAAGTCGACAAACTAGTTTGTATCCTTAAGCCTGCTGCAAAATGTGTAACTTCTTCCATCTGCTCACCTGAGTTTGAATTTTGTGTTTAAATAAAATAATGTTTTTGAGGATTCAGATAATTGCCCATGAGGTTTACTCTATGTACTAGGTTTCCCACCACTGTTGATAGACATGGCTCCAATTTAGCCAATAGAGTAGGAACTCTGGGCATGAATGCCCATCCAGGCTGATTTGCTCTTTGGCAAAAGGCAAAGAGAGGGAATAATGGGGGCCTTTTCTGCTTGGCTGCCAGTGACTAATGGTGTTCCACAGGGGCCGGTATTGGAACTGCTTCTTTTTATGTTATATGCCATATACAAGAAAAGATAGTAAAAGATTTGAAAGTAGTGGGGGGAGGGGGAAATGCAAAATGATAGGAGAAGACTGGAGGGGGTGGGATGAAGCTAAGAGCTGGAAAGGTGATTGGCAAAAGTGATACAGAGCTGGAGAATGGGAAAGGATCATGGGATGGGAGGCCTCGGGAGAAAGAAAGGAAGGGGGGAGCTCCAGAGGGAGATGGAGAACAGGCAGGGTGATGGGCAGAGAGAGAAAAAACAAACAACTAAATATGTCAGGGATGGGGTAAGAAGGGGAGGAGGGGCATTAACGGAAGTTAGAGAAGTCAATGTTCATGCCGTCAGGTTGGAGGCTACCCAGCCGATACATAAGGTGTTGTTCCTCCAACCTGAGTGTGGATTCATTTTGACAGTAGAGGCGGCCATGGATAGACATATCAGAATGGGAATGGGACCATATATTTTGGATATATACCTCAAGAATGGTTGAAAAGAGTTAAATATTTACTGAATATACTGTTGGTGGCTGGTAAAAAGACTCTTACTAGGAAATGGTAATCACAGGAGAGCCCAACTTTAAATACATGGATGGAAACTACAATGGACATTTACAAAATGGAGAAGATAACAGCATCTGTTCATCATAAGCTGGAACAATTTGATTCATACTGGGAAAAATGGTTTAACTACATAATACCTCATAGGCCTGATCTTATTCTCACAAATCAATGAATCTGTTGTAAAAAAAGATCACTCCCTACTTGTACATAGTTCTTTCCTTTTGCTTGCTTTTTCTTTCCACTCTTTTCTATAAGTGTATACCCCAGATAAATAATTTGTGGAGATTTTGTGATATATATGATTATATCCGAGACCGAGCGTAGGTATTCAGTGAAACGGTCTCCCAGTCTGCGTCGGGTCTCACCAATATATAAAAGGCAACACCGGGAGCACCGGACACAGTATACCACACCAGCCGACTCACAGGTGAAGTGTCGCCTCACCTGGAAGGACTGTCTGGGGCCCTAGATGGTGGTGAGGGAGGAAGTGTAAGGGAAGGTGTAGCAAAAGGCCTAGAATTTCCAGTAGTGATAGAGTCTAGGACCAGAGTGCACAGCCTTAGAATAGAGGGATGTCCATTTTGAACAGAGGTGAGGAAGAGTTTCTTTAGCAGAAGGTAGTGAATCTGTGGAATTTATTGCCACAGAGACTGTGGAGGCCAAATTGTTGGGAATATTTAAAGTGGAGGTTGATAGCTTCTTCATTAGTCAGGGTGTTAAAGGTTACAGAGAAAAGTCAGGAGAATGGGGTTGAGAAGGATAATAAATCAGCCACGATTGAATGGTGGAGCAGACTCGATGGGCCGTATGGCCTAATTCTGCTACTATGTCTCATGGTTGTTTGGTGTTATTTACCTAAAAGAAAATTGGTATAGACGTGGTTTACAGAAATGGCTGAAATCTATCTCAACTGGGTCTCTGCCATTTTCTGGTGTATTTTGATGATCTCTCAAAGGAATACTGCAGAAGATCAACAAAACCCTTAATCTTTCAATTTTTGTATAAATTAGATTTGCTTGCTTGAATCATTGCAACATCTTTTGGAATCAACAGAAGATGTCTGGCACACGCACAAGGCTTGACAAACAAATACCCTGAAGGCTTTGAAGTTTGAAGTGATCAAGAAGAAAGTAATGGCCTTGAGACAAGTAAATCACAATTAACTAATCAGAAGTAGTTATCTGAGTTACTTAGTTCCCTAAAGCTTTGAGTAGTGTCCTCATGTGGTTCAGGTTTGATTCCAGACCTGCAGTGAATCATTGGACCAACTTGTAGGGATTCTATAATTGACTTAGTTCCTTAATTAAACAAGGTTAAAAATTCATATCAGCCCATATTTCTGCTCTTGACAGCAACTCACCATCTTGAGATGAAAAGTATACATATGTGGAATTTTTTGTGGTGGAATGAAGCTTGACTCATGCCCAGAGATTAGCCTCACATCTAAAGCATGGACAGTTGGACGTGTCTGCAAATCAAACAAAATGTCAATACTTGTAGCTGAGGATAGGGCTACAGTTGGTTAATGTGAAAAGTGGGAGAAGTATTCAGTAAGTTCTTATTTTGTCCAAATTGACTGCATTTTCAAACCAAAGATCACTTATGAATAATTAAGCTATTAATTAATCAGATTCTTGTATGCTTCTTTGAATAATATCCATTCTATCACTTATTGCTCTATTAATTCAAATTTATTCCATCTTTCTCTTTCCAGTTCAATTCAGAATACAAAACATCTGGTGAAAATTGACCAAGAAGCTTTCAGGAACCTACCACAGCTGAGATACTTGTGAGGGGACCTTAATTTGCAATAGAGTTTGAAATGAAGGATTTATACAGCCCTGTTTATATTTAATGTTTTGAGTGTGGTTTCTGCAGCATTAATTATCTTTTATTCAATCTTTATTACAATTTATGTATTGGTTCCTAAAGATTGTAAAAGTAAATGTAGATAAGAAATATAATCTAATCCAGCTGTTTCATCTTTTCACAGAAATAGAGCCCCTGTACTCCAGCAGATGGTTATAAGGCTTCCTTTCATCTATAAATTAGGAGTATGTTCAGAATTCCCAGGGAAATGGTTCTCCCATTCTCCTACTGCAGGATCTCTGCAGATATTTCACAATTCTCCCTCTAATAATATACCTGGAAGATTAATTTTCTTCAAAACCATTTTTCTGAAAATCATTGCCAAATTTAAAGAAAGATGCTCTTTCTTTATTCTTTTTATGGGTTCCAAATCTTGTATTCGGAGGCTGTACCCCTCTGGTCCTAGACTCTCCCACTATTGGAAACATTCTCTCCATGTCGACTCTATCTTGGCTTTTCAAATGGTTTCCAATCTACCTTTGCAGTTAAATAGTATAAGCTGTAAGATTTGGAACTAACTATTTTATGCTGCTTGATCTTTCATAAAAAGGAAGTTGGAACAAAGTAAGCAATTGGAACAAAATAAGCATTGGGTTCTTATTTGAATACTGTATTAGTACAGAAATTTATCCAAAGCTGCCTTGTAATGAGGTAGAGAGAATTCCATGCAGAACACAGATCCTTATAAGATGTTAATAGTAGTAGCAGTAAAAAGACAAGAAAAACATAAATAAAAACACAAAATGCTGGCAGAACTCAGCAGGCCGGACAGCATCTGTGGGAGGAGGTAGTGACGACGTTTCGGGCTGAAACCCTTCATCAGGAGCGAAGTAACATGGGATGGTCAAGGGGGGGATAAGAAGTGGGGGGAGGGATAAAGTAGAGAGCTAGGAAGTGATAGGTTGGAGGAAAATGGGCTGGGGGAAGGTGGAGAATTATGGGAAATAAAAGAGAAAGAAAGGCAGGGCTGGGGAGAGATTATAGTGAGGGGGAAAAAAGAGAGAAAGAGAACCAGACTGAAATAATAGATAGGGATGGGGGTAAGGGGGGGCAGGGGTATCAACGGAGGTCTGTGAGTTGGATGTTCATGCCGGCAGGTAGGAGGCTACCCAGGCGGGAGATAAGGTATTGCTCCATCGACCTGCGCGCGGCCTCATCTTGATGGTAGAGGAGGCCATGGACAGACATGTCGGAGTGGGAGTGGTCTGTGGAATTGAAATGTGTGGCCACAGGGAGATCCCGCCACTGCTGGAGGACTGAGCGCCGGTGTTCGGCGAAACGATCTCCCAGTCTGCGGCGGGTCTCCCCAATGTATAAATGGCCACATCGGGAGCACCGGATACAGTATATCACCCCAGTTGACTCGCAGGTGAAGTGGTGCCTCACCTGAAAGGACTGTTGGGGGCCTGGGATGGTGGTGAGGGAAGAAGTGTGGGGGCAGGTGTAGCACTTCTTCCGTTTGCAGGGATGAGTGCCTGGAGGGAGGTCGGTGTGGAGGGATGGGGGGGTTGAATGGACAAGGGAGTCGCGTAGGGAGCGATCCCTGCGGAAAGCATAAAACCTTCTTTGTAGCATGATCCAGTAATGTTTCCCAAGATCTCAAAATTATAGCATGGCTGGCCCCCAAACAGTTATAGGCTTTTAAAACTTGGGCCTTGTCATCTCTTAAATGCTAATGTCTCAGATTATCTGCCATCACCTTGATGGTGTTCCTGCACTTGGGTCTTCACTTTGATTTCTTATCGACTGAAATAACTAGTGTCAAAAGTATCTAATTCATGGCCTAAAAATCTGCTTTTTGTTTCTGCCTTTAAGATACAAAAAGTTAAAATTCTGCATCAGAGAGTGTGATTATTTTACCAAGTGTTCCTTCACACCCTCTCAAAGAATTAGCGATTTGGCAGATTTCATAAACTAACATATTTAACCACAAATGAAAATTGTGCATTCTTCTTGCACAAATTTTTCTAGCAAAGCTCTCCACATCCAAGGTGATCTAAACAGCAATTTAAATATGATCTCAACCTCTTTCTCTTAAGTGATGTCCTTGGTTTCCAGTATCCCAACTTGCACCATGCAATTAACCCATTCTCTATATTTGCTCATCTGTATAGACCCTGAGATTTTAAATTGCTTTTAAAGTCCTTATGTTTCAGATCTGACATGACCTAAGTCCCTCTCTTTGTAACTTTCTATAATTTTACAGTCACTTTTTAAAATTTCCCTACAATCTTCCAATTATGCTCTCTTCTGCATTATTGAATTTAAACCCTTGCAATAAGCAATTTTTCCATCAGCTACTTAATCCCAAATTCTGAATTCTTTTAGAAATTTACAGACACAGAGGAGTCACTTTAAAAAATGCATCCAATTGATGCCTTTTGAAATCTATCCAATTTCCTTTGAGTATCTGAATTACAACTCTTTTTAAAGTTGCACCATTTAGATATTTCATCAGATCTTGCCATTATACCTCCTATACCCAAGTCTGATTCATGTGTGATTGTTATGGGAAAACAACCAGTCTAGAAAGAAGTACATTCAGTTTTCTTCCTATAACTAACTTGCTCCAAGCTCTTGGTAATTTTAGGCATGTTAATATTAGCAACAAGTTTTCAATATACCATGTAATAAATTGCTTTTTGAAAATAATGTACCTGCACACAGAATCTACTGCATATATTTAGTAATTTTGTTAAAATCATCTCCATCCTTACCTTACCAACTAGAAGGTAGATAGAGTTGTAAAGAAAGCTTTTGTTATTGAGTGAGGGAGCTGGGGATTGTTCTCGTCACTTTTTTTCTGCAGGTGATGGGGTCAGGGATTGTTGCTGTTTTTTTCTGTGAGTGAGGGAGTTGGGGATTGTATTGTTGCTGTTTTGTTTCTGAGGTTGTGGGGTAGGTTGGGGTCTGCGAGTTTTGTTTCTTTGCTTTTTGTACCGGGGTGGGGGGAGTTGATGTCCTTTCTTTCATCAGCTCCAATGGTCTCTCTGTATTTTGTGGCTATCTGGAGAAGACAAGTATCCGAGTTGTACTGACAAAATGAACCTTTGAAACCTTCTGGCATATTGGCTTTCATAAACCAAAGTGCTGAGTGCAGGATGCGGGATATTATGTTGAAGTTGTTTAAGAGATTGGTAAGCCCAATTTGGTAAATTGTGTGCAGTTTTGGTTACCTACTGTACCTACAGGAAAGATGTAAATAAGGTTGAAAGAGTGCAGAGAAAATTGGCAAGGATGTTGTCAGGTTTGGAGGACCCAAGTTGTAAAGCAATGATTGAATAGGTTAGGACTTCATGCCTTGGAATGTGGAAGATTGAGAGGAAATTTGATGGAGGGTTACAAAATTATACTTCTATAGATAGGCTAAATGTAATCATGCTTTTCCACTAGATTGTGTGGGACTACAACCAGTGATCATGGGCTAAGGGTAAAAGGTGAAAAGTTCAAGGGGAACATGAGGGGAAACTTCTTCATTCAGTGGGTCATGAGCGTGTGGAAGGAGTTGACAGCACAAGTAAAGCATGGGAGCTCGATTTCAATGTTTAAGAAAAATTTGGATTGATGGATGGTAGGGGTATGGAGGGCTATGGCCTGGTGCAGGTCAATGGGACTAGGCAGTTTAATAATTCAGCACAGACTAGGTGGGCCAAAGGGTCTGTTTCTGTGTTATACTTCTCTATGAGAAGTATACATTTCTAGGCTGATGTATTTTTCCCTGTATTCCAGGACAAAGTTGTATGTGCTGAAAGCAAATGAGAATCATGAATGTAAACCTCAATAATGTAAAAGCGTAGAAAATTATAGAGGGACAGATTGCACACAGGTATATTTATATTAAAAGCATAAAGTGTTAGTAAACCTTGTGTATGTAGCATTCTATCTGCACTTCCTCTGCAATATTAGTAAGTAATTTCATGGAAAATATCCATGCCTTGTACTCTTTACCAGATGCATTATCATGCAGGTATTTTCTACTCTAGGCATCTCTTATGAAACTTCCCCTTGGAGTTTCTATACATAGAATCAGTTGACTAGTGCTAATTCCCTCAGATTATGAACATTATCAAAGAAAGGGAAAATGCTGTTGAATGTGCGTATGATTTCTGATTAAACAATGTTTGATATTCCCCTGATTTAGGACTTTGTTTGAAAATACTTCCTACTAAATGTACCTGTTTGATGCTATAATAGACTCATAAATTTGTTAAACTTCGACATAGTCACCTGCAAGTTAAAAAGAAATAATTGTCCTACTAATTGACTTAATGATCAATTCATAATTGTTTTTTTAAACCAGGAGCATTTGCAACACTGGGGTAGGATTCTTTCCTGACGTGACCCATATCCACTCTATTGCATCCAGTTTTATTCTGTAAGTATCCTTACAACCTTATCAGTATAATTGAAATGTATTTGATGGGGGAAGGGAGGGAAAGAGTGTTTGCTTTTATTATCCAGCTGAGAATGTAAATAGCCACATACACAAAACGCTGAGAAACTCAGCAAGCCAGGCAACATCTATGGAAAAGAGTATATTTGATGTTTCGGGCCAAGACATCAGGACTGAGAAAAAATGATGAGGAGTCAAACTAAAAAAGTTGTGGGGGGGGGGTTGGGGAGGGAGAAACACAAGGTGATAGGTGAAACCAGGAGGAGGGAAGGGTGAAGTAAAAGAGCTGGGAAGTTGATTTGTGAAAGGGATACAGGGTTGGCGAACAGGAAAGCAGATAGGAGAGGACAGAAGGCCATGGAAGAAAGGAAAGGGGGGGGGAAGCACTGGAGGGAGGTGATCCAAGCTATGTACCATATTGAAAATTGTTCCCCATGTCCGTGCAATTTCTGCACCATCTTTTTTCTGGCTGCCTTCAGTGAAATTGTCAAATTAAAAGCAAGTTTTGTGTTGAAAATACAAGACTACTGAAATTAAGCAGATTCATTTCACTTGAGCTTTTCTCATAGTTGGAGAAAGTGGGCAGTATTACGATCAAGATCCTAGTACCAAAAGAAGTATTGGAAAATATATTAGTTGCAGTGGCTAGAAATTCCTCCATTAGTTCAGTTATCTCATGCGTTAAGTTGCTGACAGGAGAGATAGCCTGCTGTTTCTGCAAATTATTCAGAAGGAATTGAGGATGATTGGGAAATTGTTAGTCTGAAATAAATCAAGCGTACAAAAGAAAAAAATGTGTGAATTGTGAATGGAAGGATGATTACAAATTGACAGTTATAAACAATTATCGTAGCTAAACTAGACCACAAGAAAAATGATGAAGGAAGCTCCAAAAATATCAGAAGACAACAGCAAGGTGAGTTAAGCATCGAGTGAACAGTCTGCGAAGGCAAGGAGGGAGAGTTACTTGTGGA
Source organism: Hemitrygon akajei (assembly GCF_048418815.1). Lineage (NCBI taxonomy): Eukaryota > Metazoa > Chordata > Chondrichthyes > Myliobatiformes > Dasyatidae > Hemitrygon > Hemitrygon akajei. Next base: position 34,848,968 of record NC_133130.1, read on the forward strand.
GAAAACCAAGGTGGAAATGAGAATATTTAAGAATTTATCGCCAATCTCTAATTACCCTTAAACTGAATGTCATGTCCATTTCAGAGCCAGGTAAGATTGATGCAGTTCTGGTGTTAAATATAGGCCAGACTAAGCAAACTATACTGCTGAATCAAGCTGCCATACTTAAGAAAGATCCAAAATATTCAAGAAACTTGGAGCAATATTTCAGATGCTTTAATAAATTAGATGTATTTTGCATCATAACCTAATCTCCAAGGTTGGTCTCAGCCTGAAATATTGACTATTTATTCATTTTTATAGATGCTGCTTGACCTGCTGAGGTCCTCCACCATTTTATGTGTGTGTTACTCCAAGGTTATTGTTCATTTTGCTTTTCAAAGAAACTTGAACTGGTCTGAAGAATTAAAAGGAACCTCACAGTCAAGGGCTTCGTAACATATATTTCATGAAGAGAATCCAGGCAGTAAAGAATATTGCACCAGATCTGGATGTAAGAAAATTAATTATTTAGGAGACTGATCTTCCCTTTTAATATCACTACACCATATGCATTCATTTACTTTCACCACATTGTTTTTGCTATTATTATTAATACCATATTTTGCTAAACAGCAGAATCAGAATCAGGTTTAATATCACTGGCATCACAGATTATGGTAGAGGCCAAGTCTGTGCATATATTTAAGGCAGAAGTTGATAGTTTCCTGATTGGTCAGGGCATCAAAGGATATAGTGAGAAGGCAGATATTTGGGGTTGAGTGGGATCCAGGATCAGCCATGATGGAGCAGACTCGATGGGCTGAATGGCCTAATTCTGCTCCTTTGTCTTATAGTCTTGTGGCATGTGTTGTGAACTTTGTGACTGCAGTACAATGCAATACATAATATGGGGAAAAAACTGAATTACACACATACGAGAAGCAATTGATAAGTTTGTGGCCTAAAGTAGGAGAAGATGAGTTATACAGCTCTCGTTACATACACATGGCCTAGTGGATAAGGCATCAAACTAGTAACCTGAAGGTCACTGGTTCGCGCCTCAGCTGAGGCAGCGTGTTTGTGTCCTTGAGCAAGACACTTAACAACACATTGCTCTGCGACGTCACCGGTGCCAAGCTGCTTGGGTCCTAGTGCCCTTCCCTTGGACAACATCGGTGGCGTGGAGAGGGGAAAGCTTGCAGCTTGGGCAACTGCCAGTCTCCCATATAACCCTGCCCAGGCCTGCGCATTGTAAACCTTCCAAGGCACAAATCCATGGTCTCACGAGACTAACGGATGCCTAATAATAATACATGCACATGCAGGTCTACTCTGAGTGATTATGCAGAAAGTTTGAAGTTAATAACTCATCAGGGGTGCTTGATAAGTTCGTGGCCTAAGGTAGAAGGAGATCAGTTATTAACTTCAAACTTTCTGCATAATCACTCAAGGAGTTGAACTGCATGTACACGTAATGAGAGCTGTATAATTCATCTGCTTCTACCTTGGGCCACGAACTTATCAATTACCCATGCCGTGGACGCTTTCTAGAGGTCCAAGATCTGTATGCTTCACAACCGTTGGACTAAGTGTGTAACTGTAGGAGAGGACTATGTTGAAAAATAGATGTGCTAGGTTTTCTAAAATTGACTCCTTCTACCTTAGGCCACGAACTTATCAATCACCCCTCGTATATCAAATGGTTAAATTAAATAAGTAGTGAAAAACATAAATGAGCACACCTTCAGAGTTCCAGGATTTCGTCGCTCTGAGGATGTGCTAATTCTAGGCCGGTGCCCCTGACTGAAGCATTGCAGGAGAACACGGAACATTGGGAACTGTGGGTTAGCTGCCGGGGGTTGTGTGCCCGGAGAGCTGCACCTATTTAGTGTGACTCTGTGTGTGAAGAGCTCAGAAAAAAGCGACACAACAGACTTTTAGCATTGTAAATCAGCAAGTTGTTTGTTATGCCTCCCCTCTTGCTGTGAAACGGGGACACCTCGTTTTCCCTTATTGGGAAGGGAGAGCGAGCCTGTGGTATGTTGAGTTATTGGGTGAATGAGTAGTTTTTAGGTTACTGCAAGTTTGTGTCTTTATTGATGCTCTGCTGCACACAAGTGCTCGGTGGAGGGTGCTGATGCTTTTGTGCTGGTGGGGGTGGGGTCATTGCTATGGCATTGCATGAGAGGCCAAGTTGGGGTTGGGAGGCTTTGGGGTTCTAATGTTCTAACTGTCATTCATTCTTTGGGGCACACCTCTGTTTTTGTGGATGTCTGTGAAGAAAACGAATTTCAGGATGTATATTGTATTCATTTCTCTGACATTAAATGCACCTATTGAAACCTTTTGAAACCTAAATAAAAACAAAAGTAGTGACGTAGTGTTCATGGTTTCAATGTCCATTCAGATTCAGATGGCAGAGGGAAAGAAGCTATTCCTAAGTTGCTGAGGGTGTCCCTTCAGGTTTCTGTGCCTCCTTCCTGATGAAGGAGGCATGTCTTAGATGGTGGGGTCCTTAATGATGGGTGCCACCTCTCCTTAAAGATGTCTTGAATACAACATGTTTAGTACCCATAATGGAGCTGACTAATTTTACCACTCTCTCCAGCTTACTTTGATCCTGTACAGTAGTTCCCTCCCCCCTCCTCGCCATACCAGACGACACAGCCAGTCAGAATGCTCTCCATGGTACATCCATAGAAATTTGAGTATTTTAGGTGATATTCCAAATCTTCTCAAACACCTAATGAAATATAACCACTGTCTTGCCTCCTAAAGAACTGCATCAATATACTGGGACCAGATTAGGTCCTCAGAGATATTATTAGGAACTTGAAATTGCTCACTCCCTCCACTTCTGCTCCCTGTATAATGTCTGAGCAAAGTAAAATCAAGAAGAGTTTTATAGAATGTTGCAACATCTTGGAAGACAGATGATATGACTTTAATGTGCTCTGTATTCTTTGGAAAGGCACAACCTTAATGAAGTCTTGTTTTAATGTTCTGTCAATCCCATCTCCTAGCATCTCAAATGTCGGTAGGGTGACCTTAAGAAAATTAGATCTCAAGTTTTTTTTTCACAGCAATTTGAACATTCACAAGTAGTACTGCAACTGGAACATTTGCTACTGGGTGTTCTATTACTGATGGCTAGAGGCTGCTGCATAGTCCTTGATGACCTACAAAGGCAAGAAACTTCCTTAAAACTTTCTTAACTGGTACACAGATATGGCTACAGGATTCTTCCATTCTTGTAACCAAATTATCCAGGTTTAATTTTTTTCTGGGAAATAATTCAGTGCAAAGAATTATTTTATTTATCGTCAAAGCAGCTGCGCAGGTTGACTCTGTGGTTAAGAAGGCATATGGTGTATTGGCCTCCATCAGTCGTGGAATTGAATTTAGGAGCCGAGAGGTAATGTTGCAGTTATATAGGACCCTGGTCAGACCCCACTTGGAGTACTGTGCTCAGTTCTAGTCACCTCACTACAGGAAGTATATGGAAGCCATAGAAAGGCTGCAGAGGAGATTTATAAGGATGTTACGTGGACTGGGGGCATGCCTTATGAAGACAGGTTGAGTGAATTCGGCCTTTTCTCCTTGGAGCGGAAGAGGATGAGAGGTGACCTGATAGAGGTGTATAAGATGATGAGAGGCATTGATCGTGTGAATAGTCAGAGGCTTTTCCCCCCAGACCTGAAATGGCTGCCACAAGAGGACACAGGTTAAACGTGCTTGGGAATAGGTACAGAGGAGATATCAGGGGTAAGTTTTTTATGCAGAGAGTGGTGAGTGCATGGAATGGGCTACTGGCAATGGTGGTGGAAGCAGCTACTATAGGGTCTTATAAAAGACTTTTGGATAGGTGCATGGAGCTTAGAAAACTAGAGGGCTATGGGTAAACCTAGTAATTTCTAAGGTAGGGAGATGTTCGGCACAACTTTGTGGGCCAAAAGGACTGTATTGTGCTATAGGTTTTCTATGTTTCTATGTTATATACCATATGTCTTGTGAAGTCTAAAACCATGGAATTGAAGATAATCTTTGGACAGAAGCCTCTCAATGGGCCTCTAGATTTATTCCTTCCTCAATTCCTAAATCTTTCCCTTGAGACAGAACTATTTTCTTTGGTGCTGGGAATAGATGGAGTTAAAGGCAGAGGGTTGTGTGAACATCTGCTTTCAGGAGTTGCATTAAAGAGTGAAAGTAGAACTAAGTGTTGGAATGTTGCTTAGAAGACCCTAGAGCACTCTATTCATGCCAATATATTACAAGACAAAATAGTGCAATTACAAATAGCAATTGAAGTGACAGATGGCAAGGTTAATGAATTTCATCAAGTTATTGAACTAAATATGTTAAATATTATGAAGATTGAAGAGAACCTGTAGGTCTGTACCACAAGAGACTAATTTATCTCACAGGAATCTCACATACCTTAGTATAAGCACCAGTCCACAAACCATCAAGGACTTGCATATAGAAAGGTGCTGGGAAAAGGGCAGCAATATCATGAAGGATCCTACTCACCCTGCTCATGGTCTGTTTGTCTCATTCCCATTAGGAAGGAGGCTATGTCGCATCCATGCCAGGACCACCAGATTCAAAAGCAGTTACTACCCCCCAAGCCATCAGGATGATCAACACCTCTACTTATTAACCTACCCCAACCACCACTATTTTCACATCACATACCATCACCATATGTACATACAATCAGTCCTTGTATATCAATTATTTGTACATTTATTTTATAGGATTTCTTTTACATTTATATTTATTGTATTTATTTTGCCCTCTTGTACTAAAGAATGATGAACAATATGAAATCCTGAAAAACCAAAGGACAAAACTATATATTAAATGGCATGCATGTTAAATATCATGTATGGCATCTAATATTAAATTTTAATTCAAATATTTTGCAAATTTCATCAGTCAACTAATGACAAAGGGACACAATGGTTGTGAAAGCTGCTGTGGAAGGAAACTGAACCACAGTTTCCCTTATAAAGTGCTTAGTGAATGAATCATATAGTCAAAAAAATCAGTTTGCTAATAAAAACATCAACATGTGGATTTTAAAATAAAACTTCCATTAACAAAGTAAAGGCACTCAGCCAGCATATTTGACTTCAGAAAAGTGAAATTCGAGGAAACATGTCTGCATCCACTATTGGGTTGATAGAAAAATAAATGAAATATTTGAGGACAGGGAATAAGGCAACAGAATGTACTGTTGTTAGCCGTTAAATCAGAAGGCTGCTAAAAAGCCATGAAATACTTGCCTATATTGACTAAGGCACAGAATGCAAAAATAGGGAGGCTGTGCTATGACTAAGTAAAATATTTGTGTGACATTGAGTCACTATCTCACATAAAAAATGTGACAGCATTAGAGGGGTTGCAGAAGAGACTTAAAGATATTGCCTGCGCTGGCAAATTTTAGGGAAACAAAGGCTGAAAAGGATTTAATTGACTTGTTCAGGAAAAATTTATTTACTTTGGCAGCAACGTGAAAAATGAGGTCTCCTATCTCCAATAATACACATTTTTACTTGATTTTCAGATTTCCTTGTAAAATTAACACAAAAACATCAATTCCTACCATTGTGACATTGGTGAAAATCTGCTTCAACTAGATTCAGACAGGAGTAGAAAATGAAAAAAAAATCATACCAGCAGATATTAGAGGTTGCATTCTTTTAAATTATAATATATATATTCATCTATAAATATTAATCCTAACATTCACAGATTAATAAGACATTATAGATGGTGTCCTTCACTCTCCTTTTCATTTATTTTCAGGGAAATATGTGATAACTTACATCTTTTATCAATCCCAGAAAATGCATTTCAGGGAATGAACAATGAATCCTTGACACTGTAAGTATAACTTTTCCACATGCAAGGTGTTATCTGCCAGTATCATTGACAATAAGTTGAAGTTTAAATTGCATGATGCAATGTTATGTTAATGTGTCTTGTTAGAGAGTTGAGGTTGGGAATTTGACCTTGTGGCATTTCATTTACTAGGGGGTAGGCTAATTAAATGATGAAGAAATGGAGATGTTAATATTTTCCAGTGTTGAAGTAAAGTACAATTACAATCTGCCTCTTCAATGCCATACTACTCAGAAACTGAATTCAATAAACACTGAAACAGATCAGTAGATTCATTAAGAAAAATTATGATCTTATTTTCAAAATCCTGAAACAATTCCCTTTAGATTGGGACAACAAAGATTGTGGATTCAGACATGGGTATTACAAGAAATCCTACCATCATTTCTCAAAGACTTTCCTCTATAACTTTGACCTTTTGCAGTTGTTTCCTTCTCAACACTGATCTGATTCCACAACCTATAGACTCACTTTCAAGGACTCTACATGTTCTCAATGGTATTTACTTATTTAATCATTATTATTCTTATTTGCGCAGTTTGTCATCTTTTAGGGATTGGTTGCTTGTCAGTCTTTGTGTGGAGCTCTTCTTTGTTCTACTGTGAATACCCACAAGAAAATGAATCTATGAATCTATGAATATATGGTTACCCATGCTCTGATAATAAAATTACTGTGAACTTTAGAACTGGAATCAAATGAGCTTCTTTGGAGTATTCCTTCCAGTCAGGTCCTCAGCTTAATATTTGCTACTTTTGAAATGTGAACTTAAATTATATTAATATTTTTCTTTTTCGCCATGAAATTATCTTGTTCCTTCAATAATATAATTTGTAGTAATTGAATTCAATAACTATTGAAATGAGGTCCATTTATCAACATTATGAATTTGTTTACAAAATTCCCTAACAATTGCCTTATGCACAGATTGATATTCTGGAGCAAATGTTTTTCACTGTCTTTGCCTTTAGATTTTCCTGAGTTTAATACTTGTTTAATTCAATTGTCTAACAACCTGATGTGTCTGCCATGCACTGACACATCACCCTCTTGCTTCTTAATCAGGATTTGGGTTCAAATCCCAAGACTGGAATGCAAAGTCTAGACTAAACACTGCAACACTGAGGAAGAATTATGCTGTTCATGCTGCCTCCCACAAAGTCTGAAAATGCACTCTGCCCAGCTCTGGATTTATCTACCTTAATATGCTGCAAGGCCACAAATAGCCCCTCCTCCTTGGTGATGTGATTGGTCCTCCAAAACATCCCAATTTGTTTCCCTTATCTTTGGGCAGCCATGATTTTCTCCTCCACAAAAACCAAAGATAAATACTTATTAAAAACTTCACTCATCCCCTGCAGCTCAAGGCATGGGCAGCCCTACAGATCTCCAAGGGGACCAATTCTCCATTGCCACCTTTGTTTTGCACTCAATATTATTGTGGGACCTACATCCACACACAAAGTACTGGAGGGACTTAGTGGGTCAGGCAGCATCTTACGAGGAATCAGTAGTTGATGTTTCCGGCTGAAACCCTTCATGGGAGTGCTGTGCACACCTGCTCAAGTTCCCACTGACTATGTGGGTGTGGTCTATAATCGAGCCACACGAGAGTAACCATCTTTTTTTCTATGTACAACCCACATGGCCTCACTAGAAAAATCCCCCAAGAATGTCATCTCCAAGTAGTGGTGTTACATCTGCACATCAAAAAGGCAATGCCCCTTATCAAGTACACAACAAAGTCAGCACATGCTGGAACCCCCAAAGCAACACACACAAATTGCGGGAGGAACTCAGGGGGTCAGGCAGCACCCATGGAAGTGAACTAACAGTTGACGTTTCAGAGATCCTTCTTCAGGGCTAAAAAGAAAGGAGGAAGATGCCAGAATAAGAATGTGGAAGGAGGGGAAGGAGTACAAGCTAGAAGGTGATAGTTGAAGCCAAATGGGTTGGAAAGATAAAGTACTGGAGAAGAAGGAATCTGACAGGGGAGGAGAGTGGAGAAAGAGAAGTAGGCTGGGCACTGGGGGAGGTGATAGGTAGGTAAGAAGAAATAAGAGGCCTGAGTGGGGAATAGAAGGGGGGGGGGGGGGGGGAGGGAAGGGATTTTTTTCTTAAACCGGAAGGAGAAATCAATATTCATGCCATCAGATTGGAGACCTCCCAGATGGAATACAAGGTGTTGCTCCTCCACTCTGAGGGTGGCCTCATCTTGGCACAAGAGAAGGCCTTGGACCAACATGTTGGAATGGGAATAAGAATTTAAGTGCTTGGCCATTAGAAAGTTCCACTTTTGGTGGATGGAGTAGAGGTGCTCGATGAAGCAGTTCCTCCCTCCAGTTTTCGACAGGCCTCACCATTGTAGAGTAGGCTGCATCAGGAGTACTGGGCACAATAGATGAAGCAAGCAGGTTCGCAGGTGAAGTGTTGCCTCACCTGGAAGGACAGTTTGGGCTCTGAATGGAGGTGAGTGAGGAGGGGAATGGAAGTGAGTGTAGCACTTAGGCTGCTTGCAGGGATACATGCTAGGGAGGGATGAATGGACAAGGGAGTCATTGAGGGAGTGATCCCTGCTCGGGTGGGTGGGGGGGGGGCGGAAGGGAAGAGGCAAAGATATATTTAGTGGTAGGATCCCTTTGGAGATGGGAGAAGGTGGAGGATATGTTGAATGTGAAGGCTCATGGGGTGGTAGGTAAGGACTGGAGGAACTCTATCACAGTTAAGGCAGTATGAAGATGGATGAGCACAGATGTTTGTGAAATGGAAGGGATGATAACTCCTCCTTTTTGAGATATGGGGCCCAAAACTGCTGACACTATTTCCAAGTGTGGCCTGAGTAGTGTCGTATAAAGGCTCAGCATTATCTCCTTGCTTTTATATTCTGTTCCCCTTGAAATAAATGCCAACATTGTATTTGTCTTCTTTACCACAGACTTATCCAGTAAGTGAACCTTTCAGGAGTCTTGCACAAGGACTCCCAAGTCCCTTTGCACTTCTGATGTTTGAACATTTTCCCCATTTAGATAATAGTCCGCACTATTGTTCCTTTTACCAAAATGCATTATCATACCTTTCCCAACACAGTGTTCCATCTGCCATCGATGTAGCCATCAGGGAGGCTTTGAGGTAGACTGTGAGGTTCCCTGACTTCCCACATTCTACAGGAGTACTCCACTATCTTAACTACCATCCTGCCTATACTGAATCAAGTACTAAATACAAACAGCAAAAATAAAACTTTACTTCTTACCTTTGCCCTTCACTAAAGTCTCAACTCCTCATATCTCACAAATTCTACTCCAAAAGGCCATTACTTAATCTTACCTTTTTTTAATTGAATAAGCTGTCTTGCAATTGAAGTTCCTGCTCGCACTATAAGCAAACCACCTAGGCCTCCTACTCCCCAACATCACATTGGAACTTCTTGAAACCTTCTGTACTACACTAGCTCACTGTTGCAATAGCTGCTCTGCTTGAAGCAGCCTTCTTTCTATTGGCTGCTGAGAATTAGTTAATTAGCCAATTACCTATTAAATAACAGTTAGGTGACTTACCTTTTTTGAAGACCTGTAAAGTGAAACTCACCTGCAGGCACTGAGACTTGATCTCTTTTAAGCTCATCTGCTCTAAATGCTGGAAAGTAAATCTTGCCTTCAAGCACCAAGACTCACCTCCTTAAACTCTTGCTCCAGGTCCTGAGTAATTTATGCATTTATTTTATTGCAAAATATTTCTCAATCTCTGGTCTCACTAGGTATTTGAAAATTGTTTAAAAACAAATACCAAATAAATACTAGCTATAAATAATGAAATGGTGCAGCTTATGCCATGAGGCAGAGCAAAGCAGAATGACTAAAAAGATTCAGGGAGAAGGTGAAACATGAAGCAGGGTGAATGACTCAGGCTGCCCCTTATGAAGGAGATATTGTGAGCATTTTAGAACGTAAACGAAACATGGTCCACCTTCATATCAATCCATCCTCATACATTTGATTAATTAGCATTTACTAACTTAGTTGTGGCTTGTTGGTTTAAGGGTACAAAATTTGAATTTAATCAGTTACAAGTATCACATAATTTCTTGGTAACCAATTTAGTACCTAAAGGGTGACTCAGGTTGTGGTTCTTTAAGGTTGTCGTAACCGGTGGTTGTAGTGGGGATTAGCTCTCGTTACCAACTAAATGCTCCCAGTGGTGTGCGCCTCAGATAGCCTCTGACAACCAAGTCCACTTCCTGGCCTTTGCGTGTGACTTAGCTGCTAAGCCCGGCAGAACTGTTTCTACTGACAAGAGAAGGGGCAAAGGCAGGTTACTGGTGCCGTAAAACTAGTAGCTTCAGGCATACGGGGCTCATCGGCTATGATTGGCAGCTCAATTAGGAGAATTAAAACTCTGATCTCAAACCTCCGCTGCCTTGTGGCTAAACCCACTCATGGGGGAGGCTTCGGGAGGAAAGTACAGAGCTGGAGCCCTAAGGCAGTCCTATGTTGCTGACTGGCAACTCCTGCATTGCCACTGGTGCCAAGCTGAATCAATCTCTGTTGTTCTTTTGGATTCATCAGCTATGTGGAGGGGGGTGGGCCTGCTACCTGAGCAACAGCTTGCTCTCTGTATCATACTGCCCTGGCTTGCATACTGCCTTGTGTATCGAGTAGGCAGTGAGAATACAACGTCCATGGTCAATCCTGACCAACGGAGAGCCCCTGTGACTCAGGAAGTGCAATGCACGAAATATGATACACTATCAAGGTGTCTTTACATAATGCTTTTTTATTTTAGAAGCGAATGAGTCAATAATCTTGCCAAGTGCTACCACTGGACTTGAAGTGTTTGGACGGGTGTGATATTTACCAAACACCAACAAATTTCAATGGATCAGATGGAAAATGTCTGATTTATTGCCATCATTTTGCCCATGCGATAAGTAGCTATTTGTGAAGTCAGTCAGATTCAAGTGAAGCATGTGCGAGGTGTGGCATTCTCATGTGTGATGGGGATGCCAAGTACAAGGCTAAACTATTGTCATTTTGTTGCTGATGACAGTACCAGCCTACCCATCATCAAGGACATACTGTATATACAGAAAGGTGCTGGAAAAGGGCCAGTAACATCATGAAGCATACCATCCACCCTGCTCATGGACTGTTTATTCCACTCCCATCAGGGAGGAGGCTACATAGCATCCACGTCAGGACTGCTAGATTCAAAAACAGTTAGATTCCCTGAATAGTAAGGCTGATCAACACCTCCAACCACTAACCTAGCCCTCCACATCCCCAACTACCACTACTATATTATTTCCTTCAGGCACCTTATGTATAGCCACTCCTGTGCCTAACGTTACTTTATGGACATGCAATCAATCTATCAATAAGTTATCTTATGTATTTCTATTTATTATTTTTTTAATTATTGTGTTATTTGTTTTATTGTGTTTTTTGTGCTGCTTCAGATCTGGAGTAATAATTATTTCATTCTCCTTTATACTTGTGTACTGGAAATGACATTAAGCAATTTTGAATCTTAAATAAAACAAATTTTAACAAAACTTGAAAGCTCAGTGCAATGTTGATGTTTGTTAAGAAGAAATAGTACCTACCTACTTCAAGCAGGGTTTAATTATGCCGGTGCCCAAGAAGAGCATGGTGACCTGCCTCAGTGACAATCACCCAGTTGCATTTACATACACAGTGATGAAGTGTTTTGAGAGGTTGTTGATGAAACATACATGCTCCTGCATGAGAGGTGAAATGGATTCACTCCAATTTGCCAACCGGAGCAGCAAATCCACAGCAGTTGCCTTGTCTTCACTCAAACCTGGAATATCTGGACAGCAAAGATGCATACATCTTATTGACTACCACTCAACAATCGATACCGTCATCCCCTCAATATCACCTTTTGCAATTGGATCCTGCATTTCCTCACTTGTAGACCCCAGACAGTTCAAATTAGCAACAACATTTCCTCCACAATCTCCATCAGCACAGGTGCACCACAAAGCTGTGTGCTTAGTCCCTTGTTCTACTCACTTTGCACTTATGACTGTGTGTCTAAGCACAACTCCACTGCCATATTCAAGTTTGCTGATGACACCATAGTCATTGACCAGATCAAAGATGGTGATGAATCACCATATAGGAGGGAGATTGAAAATCTGCCAGAGTGGTGTCATAACAACCACCTCTCACTCAATATCAGCAAGACCAAGGAACCGATTAAAGACATCAGGAGAGGGAAACCAGAGGTCTATGAGCCAGTCCTCATTGGAGGATCAAAGATGGAAAGGGTTAGCAACTTTAAATTCCTGATTTCAGAGGACCTGCCCTGGACCCAGCACAAAAGTGCAATCATGAAGAGAGCACTGTAGCACCTCTATTTTCTTAGGAGTTTGTGAAATTCAGGATGGCATCTAAAACACTGACAAACTTCTGTAGATGTGGAGTGAAGAGTATATTGACTGGCTGCATCACAGCCTGGTATGGAAACAACAATATCTTTGAAAAGAAAATCATGCAAAAGTAGTGGATTCGGCCCAGTACATCATAAGTAAAGCCCTCCTAACCATTGAGCACACCTACACGAAACTCAGCATGCATCATCAGTGATCTCCACCTCCCAGGTCATGCTCTCTTCTCACCGCTGCCATCAGGTAGAAGGTAGAAGAGCCTCAAGGCTCACAGGACCAGGTTCAAGAACAGTTACTACCCCTCCACTATCAGGCTCTTGAATAAAAGGGGATAGTAACAATAATCTTCACTTGCTCCATCATTGAAATGTTCCCATGCCCAATGATCTCACTTTCAAGGACTCTTTATCGCATTGTCTCATGTTATTTATATAGTTTGTTATAGTTTGTTTGTTTTTTGCACATTGGTTGATTGTCCATCTTGCTGTATGCAGTTCTTCATTGATTCTATTGTGTTTCTTTGTACTTACTATGAATGCTCGCAAGATAATAAATCTTAGGGTATTATCAGATTACACCTATGTCAATATATAATAAATTTCACTTGAACTTTGAAAGCAGCCATCCAATCTGGATACTCTCTTTTCTCCCCTCTCCCATCAAGTAGAAGATTTAATAGCCTGAAAGCATGCACCACCAAGATAAAAGATGGTTTCTATCCCACTGTTAAAAGATTATTGAATGCTTCCATAGTATAATAAAATGGGCACTTGACCTTAAAATCTACCTCATTATGATCTTGCACCTTATTGTCTACCTGTAGCCATTGCATTTAATTCTGCATTCTGTTATTGTTTTACTTTGCCCTACCTCAAAGCACTGTGTAATGATTTTATCTGTACAAACAGTATGCAACATAAACTTTTTACTATTTTGGTGCATGTGAGAATAATAAACCAATTCCAATTGACCAGAGGAGGCCATTTGATTCCTCAGGTCTGTGCCAACTCACAAGTGATTAATTCAATTGGTCCAGTTTCCCCGCTCCTTTCTCCCCTGCATTCCTGTATGTTCTTTCACATAAGTTTATCAGTTCCCCTTTGATTTTTTTTTGCCATTAACCTACTCTGGATCCTACTAGGGCTGGTTAACCTATCAGCACATCTTTGGTTCATGTGAGAAAACTGCAGCATCCAGTGGAAAGCCATGCATTCACACAGAGACCATGCATAGATAGATTGAGAAAACATCTGGCCAACAAATGGTTATCTCATGAATGACTAGTGATTGGTGTGGTTTGGAGCCTATTGACCTAATTTCCCCTGCAGCTGTCCAAATGAACATTGTACAAATAAATATGTCATAAGTGAGCACTTATGAGCTATTTCTGCATGTCATTTTAGAATAGGAATTGGCTGGATGAAGATCCAGAGCGATGTGATTCCTCATGAAAAAATAATCTTACTGTGTTCCACTGCAAAATCACCAATTTTTCAGTCTATAATATCAAAAATATTAATGCTTTGAAATTTTTTGAGAATGCTCATTTAGTGTCACCTGTGTCCAATGCATGAAAAATGAATAATGCAAAGAAATGAGTTAAATGACCAAGTTTCATTAAGCTGGAGCCTGGCTTGTGTACATATCCTTCCATTAATCACACAAAGGCTGGGGTAAAGGAATGATTAATTTGACAGAACTCTATAGGGTTTGCATTGTGATAAGGAAGAGTTGCTAACAATTACAAGGGATGGAAGATTTTACACAACTGCCTTGGGATTTTCCAGCTCATAGGGCTTGGGACACAGGGCCTACACATCCCAACAGATAATAAACACGAAGTATACTGCAGATGCTGTGGTGAAATCAACACATACAAACAAGCTGGATGAACTCAGCAGGTCGGGCAACATCCGTTGAAATGAGCAGTCAATGTTTCGGGCTGAGACCCTTCGGCAGGACTGAAGAAGGAGGGGGCAGGGTCCCCATAAAGAAGGTGGGGGGAGGGTGGAAAACCAATCAGAGAAAAGCTCAAGGGGTGGGGAGGGGAAGCAGGGAGGGGATAGGCAGGAGAGGTGAAGAAGGAATCTGAGGGGAAAACTCTATGGGTAGTAGAAGAAGGCAGAATCATGAGAGAGGTGATAGGCAGCTAGAAGAGGAGACAGAGTGAAAGTGGGATGGGGTAAGGGAGAGGGAGGGAATTGCCATAAGTTGGAGAACTCTATGTTCATACCAAGGGGCTGGAGACTACCCAGATGGCATATGAAGTGTTGCTCCTCCAACCTGAGTTTGGCCTCATCATGGCAGTAGGAGGCAATGTATGGACATATCCGAATGGGAATGTGAAGCAAGTTGAAGCAACAGATGCAAGCTGGCACATGGACCAGCTACTGTAATTAGGTTATTTTTCTGCTACCCAAAGGAGAAGAGGATATAATAAGCCTTCAAAACCTATTAGCCAGGTACCAGAAAACACCTCATTTATATCATTATCAATACTGAAACATTTCAGATACTGATAAATGACACACCTATTAATTGTTAGTGTGACAACTTGTTGCTGTTCCTTTGAACAGTAGACGATTTGAAGGCAAGAGGGACCCACTATCAAGGGGCAAGATCACTATGTTTTCCTAAGTATTTGGCAAGATTACAAATGAAAACTGACTTTTCATGTGTTTTGTGCTCTTTTCATTTTTCTCCTAGATGTTAATGGCAAGAAAAAATATGGAAAAAGCTTTTAAATCAATGATAAAAAGTCTGACGATTCTTAACTATTTTCCACTGAACTTTGTTGTGTTTATGTTTTCTGCTTTGTGTTCAGAATTCTTCAGTGACATTCCAGGTACAATAAGGGAAATCACTCATATAGGTAAACAACTCTGAGACTTCAAGAAAACATCCATGTCTTTGGAAATTGAGTGCAAGCTGTCAGTCAAGTGCTTCCGTAGGTTAGCTTGCACGTACATATTAGTATTAGTCCATTAACAATGGCTGAAGTTTGTTTCTTGGTTTGTCAGGCTCATCTATACAATACTGTTTTCCAATAACTAGTACTAGTAATATCATAGTTCCTCGTGACATAGGTTGAGGCTGCTTAAAACTTCAAATCTGGATTGACTGTTAGAATATCTCCATTGATTTTATTCTCCTTCTTATTTCCTTGTAGTCTATTCTATCCCATGCATCTATTCTTCTGCCAGTTACCTACATTGGAGATCATTTAATCTACCCGCAGCTCTTTTAGGATGTAAGAGGAAATCAGGGAATGTGTGGGAAAGCACGGAGAAATGTGCAAACTCCAGGCAGACAGCACACCAGGTCAGGATTAAACATAAGACATAGGAGCAGAATTAGGCCATCTGGCCGGTCGAGTCTGCTCCACCATTCAATCATGGCTGATCCTTTTTTCTTCTCCTCCTCAACCCCAGTTCAAGCCTTCTCCCTGTAACCTTTGATGCCATGTCCAATCAAGAACCTGTCAATCTCTCCTTAAATACACCCGACAACCTGGCCTCTACAGCTGCATGTGGCAACAAATTCACCACTCTCTGGCTAAAAAAATTTCTCTGCATCTCTGTATTGAAAGGGCACCTCTCTGTCCTGAGGCTGTGCCCTCTCACTTAATACTCTCCCACCATGAGAAACATCCTTTCCACATCTACTCTGTCTAGGCCTTTCAACATCCAAAAGGTTTCAATGAAATTGCCCCTCATCCTTCTGAATTCCAGTGAATACAGACCCAGAGCCATCAAACATTCCTCATATGATAGCCCTTTCATTCCTGGAATCATCTTTGTGAACCTCCTCTGGACTCTCTCCAATGCCAGCACATCTTTTCTAAGATGAGGGGCCCAAAACTATTCACAATACTCAAGGTGCGGCCTCACCAGTGTCTTATAAAGCCTCAGCATCACATCCTTTCTCTTGTATTCTAGACCTCTTGAAATGAATGCTAACATGACATTTGCCTTCCTCACCACTGACTCAACCTGCAAGTTAACCTTTAGGGTGTTGTGTACAAGGACTCTCAAGTCCCTTTGTATCTCAGATTTTTGGATTTTCTCCCCATTTAGAAAATAGTCCGCACTTCTATTTCGACTACCAAAGTGCATAACCATGCATTTTCCAACCTTGTATTTCATTTGCCATTTTCTTGCCCATTCTCCTAATCTGTCTAAGCCCTTTTGCACCCTACCCCTTTCCTCAACACTATCTGCCCCTCCACCAATCTTCATATCATCTGCAAACTTGGCAACAAATCCATCTATTCCATCATCTAATTCATTTATATACAGTATAAAAAGAAGTGGTCCCAACAACAACCCCTGTTGGAACACCACTAGTCACTGGCAGCCAACCAGAAAAGGATCCTTTTACTCCCACTTGCTGCCTCCTACCAATCAGCCAATGCTCTAACCATCTTAGTAACTTCCCTGTAATGCCATGGGCATCCTCATGTGTGACACCTTGTCAAAGGTCTCCTGAAAATCCAAATATACAACATGCATTGCATCCCCTTTATCAATCCCACTTGTAATCTCCTCAAAGATTTCTAAAAGGTTCGTCAGGCAGGATTTCCCCTGAAGGAAACCATGTTGTGACATGAGTAACAGGAGTTGTAGAAAAGCAGACCAAAATGTTGTGTTGCTGTACCACTTTACATGGAATATTACAATTTCAGTGTGATGCTGTTGACATTCTTAAAACTCTTCTGGACTCATGACCGATAAAACAGTTGTCCACCTAAGAACCTTTAGTAAAATGTCTTCATTGCCAGAAGTTCCTCGGAAAACAATTGAAGAATATATGCAGCATGACAGAAAATTTAGAAACAAATGAAAAGTTGACTTAAAATGAGCATAGAAAACAAAATATTAACTAGCTTATAGTAGTTTAAACTTGTTGATGAAGTTTTACAATTATCTTACAATTCTCATTGTATCCATTCACTAGCTTTCAAAATAACATGAACCAGTCGATAAGACAACTGTTATGTGATATTGTCATACCGTCAATGTTGCCTTGTATAATCTAAACAAGCACATCCTGACTTTATAGGTTTTCTCTTCATTTTGAATTTAGTTAATAAAGTAATTTATTCCAATGATGTTGCCTTTTCAGGAAGCTGTATAAAAATGGATTTGAAGATGTGCGGAGCCATGCATTCAATGCAACAAAACTGGATAAGTTGTACGATTTGTTTACTACATCATTATGCAATGTTGATCTGATCTATGCCATATATGGAATAGTTTAAAATACTGGTTCAAATAACTAATATCAAAAACAGTAATACTTTTAGTTTGTTGCACACATCTAGCATTTCATTTTGGCGTCGTTGAAGGACAATACAGAAAAACAGAGCCTAAATCCATGGAGTTTGTAAAACACAAGATAACTCCAAGGTTCTTAATCATAGATAATTAAAATGAAAAAAGTGTTATACATTAAATTCCATTACAAAATTACTCATTTTCTGAATTCTAACTGTAACCATTCTTATTTTGAATTTAATACAATCATTGATGCCATGATCTGAGAAAGTACTAGTGTTAAGTTACAAATTTATCATTTGAAAAGATGCAAGGAAAAAAAACTAGTGTCTTGCAATCAATAAGTATTTGGAAAAGGTTATGATAGTTTGTGAAAAACAAGTATCATATCTTATGAACTTTCCAAAATAAAACTAGCCTCGGCTAATATTATTATCTGGTTACAGAATTATAGACTACACCAGGTGAAGATTCTGCTTATGCAAAATTTGTGAAGATCTTATTTATAAAAGGGTTTTCAATTTTGTCACACTTATCAAACAGGAAATCTCACTGTACTATTAAAAATGCACTTTCTATTTTGCTTACTTGTATCAAAAAAATCTCCAATAATGGAGGCCAGTACGTGAGAAAGGGCATTCTTAATCAAATGTACTCGTTCTACTGAGTCACACTTTCTGATCACAGATCAACAAAGGTTTGGTCTAGTGTTTGTTTCCTGCTACCGAAACCCCTAAGAAGCTACAATGTACAATGAACGAAGGGTTGGAAAGACGATAAGGAAAGTACTGTCCAGTCTATCCATCGGTGTTAGGAGATTTGTGCAATCAAACTCAACACCTATTTTTTAGCAAAATCAGCTGGCATTCAATCTGGTTCAGCAACATGAATATTGAAACACATAACCTCATGGATCTTTCAGGTTACTTTATAAGTGAATGCGGTCATTCCAACATTTCAAAGTTAAAAGAAGTTCCCTCTCCTTGGAGTCTCAAATGACCTTCCTGCTTAAGCAAGCAATCATCATCCTTTCCTGAAAAGCAACTTCAAAGGCATTCTGAATTAATTAGTTCAGGTCCTTTCTTATTGGTAGCCATCCAGTAGAAAATCCAGTTAAATTCTGTCTTCAAATGACTTCTTAACCAGGTATCCAAAATCAACAAACAGTTTGGAAAATAAATCCTAGTCTTAACTGTCAATGCTGTTTTACATTGTCAAGAGATAATGCTCTAGAAATATTATGTGTAGAAGGGATTTAATCTAAAAATCAAGTGTTAAATGTGATTGTGAACTTACTGCATACAACATGCTCTTGCAGGGGTTGCAGCAGTACTATGCCTATGACGTACTGATGCATGGAGGCTGCAGGCATGAACACTGGGGAGCAGAGCGCTGAATTCTTGCCTTCCACATTTGAGACCCAGGTTCAACTCCTGGAGTGATTCCAATATTCTCCTATCATCAGAGGAAGGGGGAAAATGGAATCTATTATGAAGGAAGTGGTATCAGGGCACTTGGAAAGACTGGACAGAATTGATATGGAAAATGAACATTTTTTCACTTTGTAGCTAATGGAATGGATAAAGTTAATCAATGATGGATGCAATTAAACGCAGATACACTGCCACCCAAGAGATTTTAAAATTAATGCATATGCTATTGGAGGTTAAAATACTCAAATAAGCAGGTCACTCTCGGGCTGGGAGATTGTGGCTGGTGGGCTGCCATGGAGATCAGTACGGAACTCCCAGCAGTTCAGAAAATAGAGGAATAACTTTGATGATGGGATCAGGTATCACATGTCTAAGTTTCCTGATAATACAAAGCTAGGTGACAGTTTGGAAGTGAGAATGATACAGTGAGGCTTTAAGGGGCTCCAGGAGGGCTAAGTGACTGGGGAAGGAAATGGCAGATGGAAAACAATCTAAGAAAAAAGTAAAACTGTTAGGAAATGTAGAGTACTTTTAAATGGTGGGAAATTGAAAGGTGCTGACGTTCAGAGTGATGTGCGTGAATTCACATATGTATCACTGAAATATAATAGACAGATTCAGAAATACCGGTAAATTAAGAAAGCAAGCACTATGTTAACATATATTTTGATATGGTTTGAGAACACAAGTGAAAATACTTTCCTCCAATAATACAGAGCACCATTGAGTCTGGAATCTGGAATATTGTATACAAATCTAGCCTCACTACTGGAGGAAGATTTTCAGTAAGGGAATGTAACAGGATTGATGCTGGGGTGGAGAGTTTGTCATGTGTCAATAATATTTGTTATTCATCTTGGGGGAGGCATTGTTGAATGTATATGAAAGTTGTTAACAGTAGGTTTAGTCTCAATGATAATCAGGAAGAGAGATGGTACTGTGCCTATCAAACAAAGTTTATGCCACCAAGTGAAGAAAATAGCTTCTGTCTCCCAGTATCCGGCTGAGAAAGCCTGTGCACAATCACTGAAAAAATGCTGGATCAGCCTCCTGAAAATTTAGAGTCCATATCTGGTAGATATGGTTTACAGGTATGGTTGATCTGAAAACATTACCTAAAGGTAATGAAGATGTTCTTCTAAAGTGAGGTCAGGAATACTGTTGAAGGAGAATGGAAAGTCCAGACATAATTGTATTTACCTGACTCAGGAATGCTTGATTATTAAGAACAGGAAGTGCTCTGTTCCCATAAATAATTGTTGTCAAATAAAGATCAAGTATGTTGGAAATGATCAGCAAAGGCCATTCCTTTCCCTGCCTGCAGAATGTATCCAAATTTTACTCCTTTTATATCCAGTATATTTGATTTCCCAAGGATTATGTATGAGTTATATATTTTGCTTAGGACCTAATGTCAGAATAAGAAAAACACTCTATCAAACATATTTCTACATTTCATAACAAATGTATTTATTTTCTTGAACATTTATTATTGTCTTAATCATGTTATTTTTTCCCCAGAGAACTTAATGATAATAAAAATCTAAGAATAATACACAATGATGCTTTCAAGGGAGCTATTGGACCAGATGTATTGTAAGTTATAGCAAGTTTTCATTACATATGGGATACACACAACATTAGTTTTAAACAACAGATTTAACTCTATTAATCATATTTTTAATTATTATTTGCAAAGTAAATTACATTAAAATTGCTAATTAACATTTTTGAACTGCATATGTCCCTAATTTTAACACTTGTACATCTTTATTTTATTTTATTTTTTTGTAATTTATTTTTTTATTGATGTTCATCATCAAACAAACATTTCCATAAGATGTATTTCAGACATTGTACATATATATCATATAATCATATATATCACAAATCTCTACAAAGTATTTATCTGAGGTACACACTTATAGAAAAGAGTGGAAAGAAAAAACAAGCAAAAGGAAAGAACTACGTACAAGTAGGGAGTGATCTTTTTTTTACAACAGATTCATTGTGAGAATAAAATCAGGCCTATGAGGCATTATGTAGTTAAACCATTTTTCCCAGTATGAATCAAATTGTTCCAAATTGGATAAAATTCTCAAGTTTGATTGGATTTAATAGCCCATTGACATTAAAAGAAATGAATTTTACCTTGTCCTTAGCCATCTGTATTTATCTGTCAATGTATCATTGAAATTAGAATAAAACTTAATCAATCTTCTCCCTGAACAAATAAGAACCAAGAAACGCAAATAATAACAAAAATGGAAACGAACGTGTGATTCCAAGGCTGAGGTCTCTAGTAGGTGACCCTGCGTTGAGCTAGAGGAAATGTCTAGCTGTGGGAAATAACCCCTCCTACTTTTGAGTTGAAGGCCCCCATTGCAGTATTCATAAAAGTCAGTGAACAAATCCATTATACAGAAAATATTACCCTATGTACTCCTGCTATATCTATATATATACATATATATATACTACACACACACACACACACACACACACACACATATTACATATATATATATTCTCATTTTGGTGGGGAAAAAGGAGTAAGTGAGCAAATAAAGAATAACAACTAAGTAATATAAAATCCACATTATAATAAGTATTTCTCGAGCTAGGTATATCACCGTGTACTTTTGCTTCCGTTTAGCTTCGCAACATTTTTAAAGTTAGCCAAACCTTATGGCTCTTCTGAAAGGGGTGAATTGTCTCCTTTGTCTTTGCTTCATTTTCCTAATCTTGATTAAGATTCAGCATCCAGGGATTAAACCTATTGGACTTATATGTATGTGCATTTTGCCAGCAAAGTCCTCTGCATAGATAATTTTTATCTCCAAATTCAACATGTGTGCCTTGCAACACAGAGCTCAGAAATTTGCTGGAGGCCAGATGTAGACGTAACTGAACTTTTGCTTGATGACTGGACTCATCAGTGACAGAATTTCACATTTTAGCCCTTCAGTTTAAGTCAGGGATGTCTGGCTTGTTCAGCATGACTTAATTCATTTGTATGGTGTTGCCAGATTTGATTGAAAGGAGGATGTGTTTTGTTTATTTTCCTTTATAGTAACATAGAAACATAGAAAACCGACAGCACAATACAGGCCCTTCGGCCCACAAAGCTGTGCCGAACGTGTCCTGACCTGGGAAATTACCTAGGATTACCCATAGCCCTCTATTTTTCTCAGCTCCATATACCTGTCCAGGAGACTCTTAAAAGACCCTATCTTATCCGCCTCCACCACCGTTGCTGGCAGCCCATTCCACGCACTCACCACTCTCTGCATAAAAAACTTACCCCTGATATCTCCTCTGTACCTACTTCCAAGCACCTTAAAAATGTGCCCTCTTGTGCTAGCTATTTCAGCCCCGGGAAAAAGCCTCTGACTATCCAAATGATCAATGCCTCTCATCATCTTAATACACCTCTACCAGGTCACCTCTCATCCTCCGGCGCTCCAAGGAAAAGAGGCCAAGTTCGCTCAAGCAATTCTCATAAGGCATGCTCCCCAATCCAGGCAACATCCTTGTAAATCTCCTCTGCACCCTCTCTATGGTTTATACATCCTTCCTATAGTGAGGCGACCAGAACTGAGCACAGTACTCCAAGTGGATTTATATTGTTAATTATTTTCTCAGGGTTTAAGTTATATATTTCTGGTTATTTTGATTATATAAATCTACTTTTCAGAGAAATGTAAAAATATTTCAAAGGCTTTTGACACAACTTGCAGGTAGCCTTCACTCACGTAATGGCCACACAATCTAGGTATGCAGCTCTATCAGGACTGCAAGAACCAGGTGTGGGTGGCAGACCTGAGTGTGTATGTTCTGACCCAGTGAGATTCCACATTTAATTTTATACTTATAAAAATATTTCATAAAACATTTAAATAAACCTAATAAAGACTACCTGCGTGCATCAATGTTAGTATAGTGGGGAATAGTTATCATCCCCAATTTAATGAAGGTGGTATGGTTTCTCGCTTAATAAATTAATTCTAATGCCTTAAAATAGTAAACTTGTCATGACGGTGATTCAGTCAATGAGGCATCGGTGCTACCTCACAAATATCTGACACCCACCAAAGGAGTTAGCCTCCACCAACACTTTCAATGGCTATATACATTTACTATCAGAGAGATAACAGCTCTGGTTTCTGCACAGTCATGACTTGATACACATACTGTGGCTACTGCGTTGTGACTATCTGTACTATTTGTGCAATGCTGTTTTTTAATCCCAAGTGTGAGTGTAATTAAGATGTTTTGTGCTAGAGATGTCATTGTTCGTAATAATTTTTATTATATTCATTGGTCTGTTTACTGCCTGGAGATTGTTTGGAACAGAAATTAGAACAGGGAAGAGAACACAGAGCATGGGACGTGACCTTGAAATTTGAATATTCTAAATACAAATATATCCAGAAAGTAATCTTCCAACAGAATGATTGTAAACTGAAACTCTCCCCTGAGTCATTAAATTGAAAATTTTAACATGGAGCTGAGGGATGCTGTTAAGGTATGAGTTTCCTGGACCAAATCCAAAAATCCTGAGTTGAGTCCTAACCCACTTTAAGCAAATAAAAAAGATCTATAACTATTACCTATCTAATCTAATAATAACTAAGAGGGCAGAAGGACTCTTGCACTTAATGCTAGTGGTTCCAAGTACAGTTACATTAATCAGGAAAGGCATGCAGAATAATTTTTGACTCCACTAGTAGAATTTGGATCCTTCCAGAAATTTTCCTATCAATAGCATCATACTATATAGATGAAACCAAGAAATAGGCCTTTGCTTCCTTGCATCTTCAGCTTAGTTGAAGAGACTAGTAGCTGTTGGATACAAGATAATGCTCACGTTGGGGGAGAAGTTTGTCTTTGACAGGACTAAACAAGTATTGAAGTATCAGCTGCTAGTTATACTCACATAGAGTATGCTTGCTTCCCTTTTGTGACCAAGTGATTAGGACTGAAAGTAGAGAATGATTGACATTATTTTCTTTTGCTTTTGCCAAGTTTTTGGGCTGGTTTACTATCCAGTTAAAATAGAATTACATTGTTCTGAATTTGCTATGTTGCAAATTTTAGTATTTTTAAAACTCTCGGGTATATAAAGTCATAGCACATATCATTGTTCTCATCTATGAAATAGCTCACTGGAGCTTTTCTGGACATGTGCATTGAGAAATCTGGGTAAATAGACATAGTCAGTTTCTGAAAGGAAAAGCAAAAGATAAAAAGTAAATATTGGCAAGGTTACACCAAACTATTTTTTAAAGCCTTTCATTATTAACTGGAGTGAAATGAACATTGAAACTCTTCTGGAAAAAATAATCAGTAGTACAACACTAATGATTTTTTCATAATTTGCAGATGTAGAGAAGAATAATGGGTACTACTTTCTGGATATGTTTGTATTTAGGATATTCTAACTTAAGGTCACATCCCATGCTCTGTGTCCTCTTTCCTGTTCTAAATGCTGTTCCAAAAAAATCTCCAGGCAGTAAACAAGCCAATGACTCTAATACAAATTATGGTGGATAATGACATGTATAGCACACGACATTACAATTACACTGCACACTTGGGATAAAAATGAAGGGAGTATTGCACAAGTAGAAAGTCACAAGGAAGTTCCTGGCTGTTTAGAAACCATAGCTGTCATAGAGGAGAAATAAGGAGTAAATTTACATAGGCAACAGTCCCATGTTATTAAATAAGAACAAAAATGTTACAAGGAGATGCAGGAGACCAAGACAGCAAATATTAGATTATTTTTTATGAACAGTACATGGGCCCAGATAAATGAAAGTAAAGCATTTAACTATTTTTGTTGCCACAGAGATGTTTCTTCAACTGCACTTGAGTATCTTCCATCTAATGGGTTGGAGTTTATTCAAAAACTTACTGCGCGCTTTACGTACTCGCTGAAAAGATTCCCAGCTCTGGAAAAGTTTGTCAATTTGATGGAAGCAAATTTGACGTACCCCAGCCATTGCTGTGCATTCAAAAACTGGGGAAAATCAAACGGGTAAGTTTTTGTGTCTGTCTATCACCTACCCCTCATCAATCCCTCACCATGTGTCTCTTATGATGATAAAAAACTAACCATCTTTCAGAGAAAGGGCATATCAAATAAAACATTTACCAGATCAGGAGTCCCATGGATGTTATCACAGGTCTAATTCCATATTCAGTTTTTACAAACTCAGGCATTCATCCAGTTTAAATAATTTTTCTCAAACCTTCAAACCTTTCTCCTTTTAGTTGTTTTTTCTTAATGAGTGACTAATTGTATAGTGCCATACATTGTAGAATTATTTAAGGTAGGAGTACCGTAAATCCTTTAGAAAGTCCCTGTTCCATCAGCCATGCATCTTATTCTCCATCCTTAAAATTAAAATTACCTTTCTTCAAAAAATTCTTGCAAAATAACTTAAGGTCTTTGAAAAGTCCAAGTACACCAAATACAGTGCCTTTCTTCTATCCAGCATATGTTTCTGTTTTCTCTTCAAAGGAACATACTCTGATATGTCATGTAGTCTTGTTTTGAATCATGCACTGGCTGCTTTTCAAAGTAATTAAATATATAGTAAGTTTAATTATAATTAATAAAATGCAAGCCTTAGGTAGTGTAAACAACTAACTTGGATCTAATTACCTAGGTATATTAACTAGAGTTTTCTGGCATTCAAGGGAGAGGCATTTAAATTATTTTTATCCTCCTAAATGATCTAATCAAGGAAATACAAGTTGCCCTGTGGATGTGGTTTGTAGTTAACTTAGAATCCTGTGATTTTACTGGATCAAATTGGAGAGAAGAGTTTCGGAGATTTTTCTTTTAATCTGTTCCAAATTCCCACCTACAATCTTAAAATATGAGTACCTGCATTGAGTCATCCACAGAGGTAAAGAGTAATTAAAGATGATATTTGTTTTAGCTTTTCCTATTTTATTCTGTTGCAAAAGGAAGTTCTGTTGTGAAGTCTAAACAAATAATCCTTGACAAACCTCCAGGTACTAAGAGATTTTAGGTGCTAAACAGCTGACTCATGTGTTCTGATGAAATTAAATTCAATCTGAATTGATAGCCTTAGCCAGTGAAGAAGCAGAGCTTCAGAATACATCTCTAAGAAGAAAGGCTGACTAAAATTTACATTGTAAGTCATTGTACTTCATTCTCCACAAAAAGTCCATGTGTGGAGATGGGAAGAATTTGGATGAATTTGGCTGTGGTACCATTGGACAGAGTGCCATCACTAAAGTTTCTTGCAGGTGGATTGATTCAATAATGTGGTCAGGAACAGAAACATAATCTGTTAAAAACCTGATATCTACCAGTGAGGAAGTGATAGGGGGAAAGAAAATCACTCTGAACATAGTTGATTGTTACTTTCCCTTCAGACAGAATTCCATACCCATATTTTTATACAACTTTTTGAAGGCATGTGAAGCTCCAACAAGAAAAGTAACTACAGATTATGACTTCCTTGCCAGCCAAGAACAAAATAAAATATAGTAAGTATTGTTCTAAACATATTTAATTAGATCATTCTGACCCCCAATGATATTCTTTGTAGGCACACAAACATAATACAAGCATGACATCCTTCTAATTTTTGTTAATTTTCCTTTTTTTTTTGCTTCATACTGCAGCTGCATGTATGAAGCAAAAGCGGTATGGTGCCACTGCTATCTGTATGGTTTTTTCTTTCACAGTACTTTTCAGGCAGAATTTACATTCGCCTTCCAGTCATCTTCAACTTCATAAACTTCTTTTTGCATGTTAATCAAAAGGTTGCCTAGATTACTATCAAGAATGCCAGATGACACTTTTTAAATATGCAAATTGTATCATCTACTTTCAGAAATGAAGAACTCCATGAGTAATTTAGAGGATGGCAAGAGGTGGTAGGATAAATAAGACACCAGATGTGAGTGTCTGTTATCAAGGTACCACCTATGGAAAGCACACTTGCCAGTTCCAAATGTGGGGACAACAAAATGGGTACCAGTTTGACTCTTTGTAAACCCAAAAACATAATACATTGCATGAAATCCTCTTATTTTTGATAATTTTCTCTCTACTTGCTTTATACTGAAGCTGCACAGTAGCATAGTAGTTAGCACAATGATTTACAATACCAGAGACCCGAGTTCAGTTCCCATTGCTGCCTGTAAGGAGTTTGTACATTCTACCTGTGACCGCATAAGTTTCCGCTGGGTGCTCCGATTTCACACACAGTCAAAAGATAGACTGGTTGGTAGGTTCTGTTGTGACAGTCCGTGGCCTCCTCTTGTGCCAAGATGAGGACACCCTCAGGTGGAGGAACAAAATGTTATTTTCCATCTGGGTACCCTCCAACCTGACAACATGAATATTGGCTTCTTCTGGTGAACAAATCCCACCCCCCTTCCTTCTATTTCCCCACTCTGACCTTTTAGTTCTCCTCAGCTGCCTATTACTTCCCCCTGGGTCCACTCACCTCTCCTATCAGATTCTTTCTTCTCCAGCCCTTGACCTTTTCCATTCACCTGGCTTCACCCATCACCTTCCAGCTAGGCTCTTTCCCCTCCCCCCACCTTTTTATTCTGGCATCTTCCCCTTCCTTCTCAGTCCAGAAGAAGGGACTCAGCCCAAAATATCAACCATCGATTCCTCTGCATAGATGCTGCCTGACCTGCTCAGCTCCTCCAGCATTTTGTTTGTGTTGGCCTGGTTGCTGGGTTAATTGGTCTTTGTAAATTGTTCCATGATTGGGCTAGGTTTAAATCAGGGAATTGTGAGGTGGTGTGGCTTGAAGGGCAAAAGGGCCTATTCCACACTGTATGTCAGTAAATCAATAAATAAAAAAACAATAACATCTGCCCTAAAACAATAGAACCTCAGAGTCTGTCTTTCAAGCTTAGTTTACTGCCATTATATCTGATTAACATACACAATGTATGATTCTGGGCACCACACTGGTCCCATAATCGTCTACCTACAGCTTACAGAGTTGGCTGAGGTCCCCTGGAAAAGCAATGGCCACCCTTACTTTGAAGGTACTCTTTATCATTGAACTCTTTACGCCCATAGCTCCAATATGGCATTAGTGGGTGTAAAGCAGTTTGGGGTGACACCTGGTTTGAATTTTTTTTTTTTTGCTAACTTTTACAAGTAGACACTATGATGTTAAGTGACAGATGGAAAGGGAAGAAAATGAACCTTTGGTAAATTTGGTTTAGGTAACTGCTTGTACACTTGGATGCCTTCCAGCATAATCCAAACAGAGAGGAGCTGCTTGAGTTGTCTTCCTCTCCTTCTTCCTCTTTCACCACCTCAGACTCTGCTGTTACTCACACTATAGCAATTGCCAAGTATGACCTGACATCAGTGACTTACTGCTATATGCATCAGACTACCATTTTGGGCATCCAGTCTGCAAAATACTACAGGATGTCTCTGGAGTGCCCCACATATTAGAAGCATCTTTTCATTATGATCAGATTCTACCACATTTCACATTGATGAGGGCTTCAGCCACAAGTGAGCTGAGGCAGGGATCAAGTTAGGTGATGTTCTATAAGTCAAAGAAAATTGTTATCTTGGGAACAACATGGATATCTGATCCTGCAGTGAAATATGGCTTGAAAGTCTGAATTATCCAGTTCACGAGCCAGACAGTCATCAGATGGTTATTCTGACATCACTTAAATTGATGACTAGGGAACTGAATTTATGACACAGATCACAGATGTGTCCACGCTTCACAGTATTTAGCTGAAGAAACGGAATAGTGTAAAGTTCATCCTGGGTGTCTTAGTGAAAACACTCATGAGTGAGAAGTTTGTGTCCCTGTGATGTGAAATTATTTTGCATAATCAGTTCATTTGTATTCATTTTTTCTTATTCATTCAAGGGATGAGCACTCGAGGTTGAGCTACCATTTAATCATCCCTGAGAAGGTGTTAGTGAGCTGCGGCAGTCCCTGACGTGTAGGTACATATTCCCACAATGCTGCTCGGGAGCAGTTCCAGGTTTTGACCCAGCTATAGTGAAGTGCTACATTTCTAAGTCAGGCTGGCATTTGGCTCAGAGTGTGCCTTACTGGTGATGATGTTCCCATGCAATTGTCCTTATAATACGTACAGTTTGTGGATTTGGAAGGTGTTGTCCAATGAGCACAAATTGCTGCTGCTACATAATCAGTGGTGGAGTGAGTGAACGGCTGTAATTAGGGTGCCTATCAAGCAGGCTGCCATGTCCTGTATGGTTTTGCGTTTATTGAGTGTTGTTGAAACTGCACTCACCCAGGCAAGTAGAGAGTATTTCATCAGCCTTGTAGATGATGGACAGGAGTTTGTAAGTGAGTTATTCTCCACTGGACTTCTAGCCTCTGACTTGCTTTTTAAGCCACGTAGTGTATGTGGCCACTCCATTCAGTTTCAGGTCAATAGTAACCCCCCAGGATATTAATAATGGACAATTCAGCAATGGTATTACCATTGACTCTCCGGGTATTAGCTGGATTTTCTCTTGTTGGATATTGTCATTGCCTGGTACTTGTGTGACATGAATGTTACTTACCACCTGTCAGTCTGGGTCCTGCTGCATTTGAATGGACTGTTTTGTTACCTGAGGGGTCTTGAAAGGTGCTGAACATTGTACAATCATGAGTGACCATCGCTACTTCTGACTTTATGATTGAAGCTGAAGATGATTGGGGACTCTGTCCTGTGGAACTCCTACAGAGATGTCCTGTGGCTGTGATGATTGACCTCCAACCACTACCACCATCTTCCTTTGTGTGAAGTGATTCCAATCAGTTGAGTGTTTTCCCTGATTTCTATTGACTCCAGTTTAGCCAGTGCTTCTTGATGCCAAACACAGTTAAACACTGCCTTGATGTAATGGACTGTTATTCTCACTTCGAGTTCAGCTCTTTTGTCCACATTTTGTACCAAGGAAGTAAGAAAGTCAGAAGTTGAGTGGAATCCAAATTGAGTTCCTCTCAGCAAGTTATTTCTAAGCAAGTACCTAGAATGGCCTAGACTTCAGTACTAAATTTACACTTGGACAAACACCTCCCATAACAAAAACATGAGGGCTACAGATAGGGTGAATGTGCACAACCTTTTTCTCAAGGTAAGGGAATCAAGAACTTGAGGGCATAGGTTTAAAGTGAGAGGGGAGAGATTTAATAGGCGCTTGATGGGCAATGTTTTTAACCCAGGGAGTGGACAGTTAATGGAATGAGCTGCCAGAAGTTACACTGACATTTAAAAACCACTTGGACAGCTACATGGATGGGAATAGTTTAGCAAGCCAAATGTTGGCAAATGGAACTAGCTTAGATGGGAACCTTAGATGGCAAGGACTAGTTGGGCTGAAGGGTCTGATTCTGTGCTCTGGGACCCTATGGCACAATGGAGGACAGCAATGTCAGAATTTTGCACAGGGACTATTTCTCTCTGTGGTTAGTCCAGCTTTAACCTGTAGCTAAAGAGAAGAATCATTAAAAAAGTCATTGCTTGAGCCCGGCATTTATAGTTTTATTGCTTTTAACATTACTCTAATTTTTCCTAGATCTATTAAAAAAAGGTTGAGAAGTGCAAAGAAACTTGCATTAACTTTATGCAGCTGAAAATCAAAACAGCTTTAGATTTCCAACATTATACTGTATTACAGACACAGTAACAATGGCAGTATGTGTGATTAGATCAGTTGTTGTATTAGAATAATAATTACCTTTTAATGATAAGTTAAACAAAGCAAATATGGAATTATAGAGAGGAAGACTTGAAGAAGTAAACGAGCAACCAAAGAGGCTAATGGATAGCAAAAGCATTTGCTCTGGTTTTGTTATATTGAGGCTATCTTTGGAAGAACATATAATTTATGGCCTTTTCTGTCCCTTCATTGCATGGTGAGCAAAATGTTAAGTCTTCCAATTAGCTTATGGTGGATGGAGAAAGGTATGAAATTATTTGTAGTTCTGTAATTCAGTGACATGTTAATATGGAACTGCAAGATGTATTTATTTTACTGTGGCTTTCCATTCTTTAAGTAAAATTTACTTAGTAATAAACTACCTCTTCTTATCTGCTTATAGTTTTGGGGATGACTATTCTCATTCTAATCCACCGTCACAGAAAATGGGACAATGGAGCATACAGAATTTTTCTGCTGGCATGAAGAAATACTCTTCCTCACAGAACTATTCATATTTCCCTGACAATCTTGACGATGGACGTCAACAGTCAGAAGAAATCTATGAAAATGCAGTATCATTTGATTATGGATTTTGCCATGCCAAGGTAGACGTTGTCTGCACTCCAGAACCGGATGCCTTCAATCCCTGTGAAGATATAATGGGATACAATTTTTTAAGAGTTCTGATATGGTTCATTAACATTCTTGCCATTGTGGGTAACTTTGTCGTTTTTACTGTTTTGGTGGTTAGTCAGAATAAGCTTACAGTTCCACGATTCCTTATGTGCAATCTTGCTTTCGCAGACCTCTGTATGGGTCTCTATTTGCTACTCATTGCATCTGTTGACCTGAGCACCAAGAGTCAGTATTACAACTACGCAATAGACTGGCAGACTGGTGCGGGATGCGCCAGTGCTGGTTTCTTCACTGTTTTTGCAAGTGAGCTCTCTGTGTATACACTAATGGTGATCACTATTGAGAGATGGCATACAATTACCCATGCTATGCAATTGGACAGAAAAATACGTCTGAGGCATGCTGTTATGCTTATGTTTGGAGGCTGGGTATTCTCTCTAGTTGTAGCAATATTGCCACTTGTTGGTATCAGCAATTACATGAAAGTTAGCATCTGCTTGCCAATGGATATAGAAACTCCAGTTTCCCAGGGCTATGTTATATTCCTATTAGTACTGAATGTTATAGCCTTTATTATCATTTGTATATGCTATATCAAAATATACATAGCTGTGAAAAATCCTGATTTTGTTTCTAAAAATAGTGACACAAAGATTGCCAAACGAATGGCGATACTAATCTTTACAGACTTCGTCTGTATGGCTCCCATATCAGTTTTTGCTATTTCAGCAGCTTTTAAGTCTCCACTTATTACAGTTACTAATGCTAAAATTCTGCTGGTATTGTTTTACCCACTGAATTCGTGTGCTAATCCATTTCTCTATGCCATCTTCACAAAAGCATTCAGAAGGGATTTCTTCATTTTGTTGAGCAAGTTTGGCTATTGTGAAATAAAAGCTCAGGTTTATAAAACTGACAACTCAAATTCAAGGAGTGGCACTAAAGAAAGTTTAGGTGCAGTAATCAAGCTAGCAAAATTTAATGAGCAAGATTTGCCAGCCAACACAACTGCTAAATATTGTTGCAAAGAATGTTAGTAACATTTAATATTTTACAGTCTCTTTCCTTCACCACTGTAGGTGCTATCTCATGTGGGCTGTATCCACAGGTATCAGCAACAATCTGGTACCTCTCCTAGGTGTCCATTTTATCAATGTGAGCCTTGGTACACTAGTTAAGGGTTCCAGAACTGAAAACTGATGTAGCAAAGAGAAAAAGGAATGCTGGTTGATTTTCCAGTTCCTAACCCGGGATAGCAATTTGCCAGATGGTAGAGTGAGTGAAGATTATAAAACATTCAAGTCTGAAATCACTAATAGATCCGTTCCCAATTGAATATCAGAATAATTTACAAAAAAAGCATATTTTTACTGAAAGAACAAAAATAAGGAAATATTTTTTCATTAATACTATTTTAATGCACTTTACACTCAAGGGAGAAATGTTCACCTTTGGTTGTTAAAGCAGTTTAGCAGGTAGGCTACCCTCTCCTGCAGGGTAAGGTGGAATGCCTAACTGAACCTCATTATCATCTCCTGATAGAACTATGCCTGTAACAGGAAAGGAGTTGGGCAGTTACGTCAATGGTAAGTTACTGAGTGGGGTTTGTACCTTCAGTACAAACTTAAGTTGACACTTCCCTTCTAGGCACATGAGAAGTACTCTTGCTCTTTCTAATCCCTTGAACAAAAGATCTTACCTGCTCTTATATGGCCTCATGATTACACATGATTCTGACTGTCCTAGCAATGACATGTAACAAATGGGACATATTAAAAAATACTGAAAGAAACAAGGGAGTGGGGGAAATGAAAGATACTACAATTCCTGTAGTGTGGAACAGCTTTGCATTTCTATTGATCTGGTAGCTACTTGATAAAGATTAAATTAAATTTCTGTTTTTAGGAACACTAAAGCTGCAAGAAGAGGTTTTTAATTGGCACAAAGAGATTTTTCAATGGTTTTCAATACCAGAAGTGATAAAATAATTTTCTGCAGTAGATATATTAGTAAGGGAGTAAATGAGCCTTGTGGGGTGTTGCAAATTCCTTGTTCAGCGTGAGTTAAATGTAATTACCGTAATATAAATGGCAATACAGTTGCTATGATTACCTTCCTATCTATTTCTGTGAACACTAAAAGGGAAATTGGGATTAACCTTAGATTGGTGGAAAGAAACCAGGAAGAGGTTAATGAATTTGGATGAGACAATGTGATCACAATGAAAGACAGTAGGTTCAAAGGGACAAATGGCATACTACTGTAGAATGTCTATTTTCATTCCAACTCGAAATGTGCCAGAATGGATGAGAAATCCAAACCACACAGCATCTTAATTTTAGTATTAGTATTAGTTCCACACTAATACTAATACTGTTGCTTCAGTATGGTTTGAAAAAAACATCCTGGTAGTACTTAACTGATCAGATAGCATCAATGAGGAAACAGTTAATATTTTTGGTCAATGTCCCTTTATTAGAATTGGGTTTTCTCCATCCTCTGATATAATTTGCATAACTTTGACTAGTGTACATAGATTTAATTGGATACCATAATTGCATCTTTTAATTAAGTGCATCATTGACATTGCCACAATTTTAAGGTCATAGTTCTGTGAATATTAACCAAAAAAACCTCAGAACTACAGCCTATTTGCTACAGTCAATATAACCACAGTGAAAGTTTTTGAAGGAACAGTATTTTCCACTTTTGGATTGAGAAAGCTTCCAGTTTTAATGGATGTTGTATATTAAGAAATCAAAAGACCTGATCATATTAGATTTAATATAGTTTTACTCATATAACTACACTCTAACATAATATGGGAATTAGTGCTCTAAAGGGAGGTCCATGGAATCCTTTTGGTTAAACATATACGCACCACCAAATTCTGGAATTTTAAGAGGCGTAATTTACTTACAGTGGGAATGAAGAGGCAGGAATTTGAATTGGATTCAACAACTGATTAATTAACTAAAATAGTATTTACATATTAATTCTGACATTGCTGTTGAAGATAGTTGTTCTTGGAATAGCAAGTTCACCTAAAAATAACAAGGTCAGAATCAGAATCAGGTTTAATATAACCAGCACGTCATCAAATCTGTTAACTTAGCAGTAGCAGTAAATGCAATATGTGATAATATAGAAAAATAAATAAATAACAGCATGATATTAAATAGTTAAATTGGGAATAGTAGTGCAACAACAGAAATTTTAAAAGCAAGTTAGTGTTTATGGGTTCCAATGTCCATTTAGAAATCAGATGGCAGAGGGAAGAAGCTGTTCCTGAATCACTGAGCGTGTGCTTTCAGGCTTCAGTACCTCCTTCCTGACCGTAACAATGAAAAGAGGGCATGGGGGTCCTTAATAATGGACACCACCTTTTTGAGGCACCACTCACAAGACAATCATGATAGACATCTTTTTTCCAATAGTTTAGTTATTTCATTCAGATGAACCTAATTTAACATAATTACTAATTATTATTCCAACGAATCTACTCTGCATATTGATATTCTGTGTGTGGAATTTCCTGACATAAGTACTAATACTTTGACTTGCTTTACAGGGTGCCTCTTGGTTCTAGTCTAGGTGTTTTAACTAACATAAAAACAGAAAATGCTGACTTGAACATCAACTCTATTTCTCTTTCCATGGATGCTGCCTGACCTGCTGTGGTTCCAATAAATTTCTATTTTTATTTCCAAATTCCAGATTCTGCAATATTTTTATGATAATCTCTAGAAATTGATCTATTCTAGTTAATTGACTAACAGAACATGATACAGTTGAACCAAAATACTACAGATTTTGATTAATTAGCGACACTTTAAAATTCCATTTTTGTAAGTCCTGATGCATTTTAATCCAGATCCAATTAAGGAATACATAGGCTTCAATCTGTCAAAAGCTGGCAGTAGCATGGCTCAGGCCACTGAGATAAGGTGATGTTTATTTTTACAAGTTTGGAATGTTTCCTTATAAGCCAGAAGAAACACAAGTTTTCTTCCTGGGCCATCAAGGATACCATAAAACATACTAACTCCCTCTGAGCTGATAATTTACTACACCCCAGTCAAGAACCTCCTGGTGAGCAACCCACTCCTCCAGAGTGCACAACCAAGACATCAACATGGAAACTTGCAAACACGTCCACCAAGTTATGTTTATGAACAGTGTAGTCCCTCAATACTGTAAGAGTAGCAGGTACTAAGAGTAACAAATGGGAATGTTGGATTACTCAGATATTGCTCAGTCTACAGAGCAGAACCATGAGGAATATCATAAATGGCATGGAATGCTGGCATAACTACATAAATGACACTTTTCCCAAGTTTTGGGTAGGACTCATAGAACAATACAGCACAGGAACAGGGCATTCGGCCCACATTGTTGTGCTGAACTAGCTAAGAAGCAAATCAAAAACACCCAAACACTATCCCTCCTACTTACAGAATGTCCATATCCCTACATCTTCCTCTTATCCATGTGCCTATCCAAACATCTCTTAAAAGCCTCCAATACATTTGCCTTCACCACCATACCAGGCAGTGCATTCCAGGCATCCACGACTGGGTAAAAATATTTGCCTTCACATCCCCCCTGAACCTACCCCCTCTCACCTTCAATGCATGCTCTCTGGTATTAGACATTTCAACCCTGGTAAACAGATATTCCCTGTCTGCTCTATCTATGCCTCTTATAAAGCTTTATCAGATCTCACCTCATCCTCTGCCACTCCAGAAAAAAATAACCCAAGTTTATCCAGCCTCTCATGATAGCATATGCCCTCTAAACCAGGCAACATCCTGGTAAATTCCTTCTCCAAAGCCTCAACATCATTCTTATTGTGGAGCAACCAAAACTGTAAACAATACATGTAGCCTAACCAGAGTTTTATGAAGTTGGAACATAACCTTTGACTTTTGAACTCAATGTCTCAACTAATAAAAGCAAGCATTCCTTAAGCCTTCTTAACCACCTTAGTGACCTGTGTAACCACTTTCTGGGAGCTATGAACTTGGATCCTAAAATGTCTCTGCTCAGCAGCACTGTTAAGGATCTTGCCTTTAACAGTGTACCATCTCCTTGCATTTGCCCTACCAAGGTGACAAATGTACATCATTTTTACCTGAGTTAATTTTCACTTGCCATTTCTCTGTCCATACCTGCAATTGATCTATATCACGCTGTATTCTTTCTCAGTCTTCTACACTATTCACAATTCCACCAATCTTGGAATTATCCACAAACTTATCATCCACACCTATATTTTCATCGAGGTCATTTATATACATCGGAAACAGCAGAGGTCCCAGCACGGAACATTCAATAGCAAACAGGCAGCTGGAAGTCCTGCCCCAAAGCTAGACTGACTATTTGAGATTTCCAACATTGACAACTATAATGTTACTGGTAGAATTTACTATAATCAATAACTTTCAGATTAAATACAAATAGGTAACTTATTTAGATTTAAATATATTTAGAAACAATTCTTCAGTCTATTTACCTTTGGCAGAAATGTTAATTTTGTGGAAGCAGTTTACAGTACACAATAATGATACTCACAGGGGTCTGGATTCTGCACTTAAGAAATGATCGAAAAGGAAGTAACTAGTCTTGAAGTGTTTTGACAGGTTGGTAGACAAATGTACCAATCATTTTGCACAAGTTTAGACAAAAGAAGAAATAATTTCAAGATGTTCAACACAAAATCAGAATTAGAGAAAATAAGTTCAAGAAGCTTGAAAGAGTTTATGCAAATAACAAAATACCTTTATTTTGTTAAGTAGTTTAAATTAGGTGCATGAAGAATTATAGGCTGGAAAAAGTGAGGTGATGCAAAAGCAAAATAATATGGATCTGGAAATCTGAAATAAAAACAAAGATCTGTGGAAGAAGAAATTAACTTAATAGTTTGGATCAATGACATTTCATCATGCTGAGGGTAAAATTAAGATTCAGATTTTAACAACAGAAATGGGGCATAAGAACATGAAACAAATGGATTGGTTACATTTGAGATTAAGTGAGAAATTGAATGGTTGCAGAACTAGATGAGGAAAAGATCAATCTAAATTAGAACCACCAGAATAATCATTGAAATTCCAAAAAAAAACATACATGATGTAAATATGAAATGTAAAGATAAATGCTGGAATGTGTTGAGTCTGGAGGCAGGATGATGAGGGGTGGGCTTGTCCCATGGAGGGTACAGGCAGTAGTTTTGGAATGCTGAAACTTGAAGACAGTGTGACATTTCAAACAGAATATGAAAGAAATTTTGCTTAGAATAGACCAAGAAACTGAAGGCACCATGCAATTGAATGCCAACTTATATAAGAATCAAGTTTATTATCATCTTATATGAATTTAAATTTATTTTCAGCTGCAGTATAGTCCAAAGATGTAAAATTAGTAAAAACTCATAAAATAAATAAATAAACAAACAAATAAATAAATAGAGCTAGAATGTAATAGTGAGGAATTATTCATAGATCATTCAGAAATCTGCAGGCAGAGAGGAAGAAGCTGCTTCTGAATCTGAGTGTGGGTCTTCAGGCGCCTGTACCTAGTTCCTGATTGTATTAATTAGGGAGGCATGACCCAGATCGTGAGGGACCGTAATGGTGAAAAGTCACATCTTTGAGCCATATCCATTGTTTGTTCAAAATTCAAAGTAAACTTTATTACCAGGGTGCATACATATCACCCCATTCAATCCTGAGATTCTTTTTTCATATGGGCATACTTGGCAAATCTATAGAACAGTAACTGTAAACAGGATCATTGAATAACAAAGTGCGCAAATGCAAATATAAATAAATAACAAGTATGAAATAACAGGATAAAGAGTCCTTAAAGTGAGACCATCAGTTGTGAGAACACCGGAAATAAAATGAGTGAAGTTATCCCCCTGTTTTTGTTCAAGAGCCTAATGATTGAGGGGGGATAACAGTTCTTGAACCTGGTGGGGTGAGACCTGAAGCTGTACCTTCTACCCGATAGCAACAGCGAGAAAAAAAGCATGGCCTGGCTGGTGAGGATCTTTGATGGTAGATGCTGTTTTTCTATGGCAATGTTTCATGTAGATGTGTTCAATGGTTGGAAGGGCTTTACCCGTGATGTACTAGACTAAATCCACTTCCTTTTCTAGGATCTTCTGCTTTAAAGGCATTGGTGTTCCCAAACCAGGCTGTAATGCAGCCTGTCAGCACACATTACACTACATATCTATGGAAGTTTGCAGTGACATCCTGAATTTAAAGTTACTGACCCTCTCCACCTCTGATCCTCCAATAATTTCTGGATCATGGTCCTCTGGGTTCCCTCTCCTGAAGTTTACAATCAGTTCCTTGGTCTTATTGACATTGAGCGAGAGGTTGTTGTTACGACACTTCTCAAACAAATTTTCAGTCTCCCTCCTGTATGCTGATTCATCACCACCTTTAATACAGCCCACAACAGTGGTGTCATCAGCAAACTTGTATATGGTGTTGGAGCTGTACTTACCCACACAGTCATAGTTGTAAAGTGAGTAGAGCAGGGGGCTAAGCATATATCTTTGTGGTGCTCCTGTGCTGATGGAGACTGGAGGAGATTTTTTGCCAATCCAAACTGACTGGGGTTTGCAAGTGAGAAAATCCAGGATCTAATTGTACAAGGGGTAGAGTCCCAGGTCTTGGAGTTTACTGAATGGTTTTGAGGGGACGATGGTTTTAAATGCTGAGCTGTAATCAATAAAGAGCATCCTGATGCATGCATCTTGGCTATCCAGATATTCCAGGATTGTGGGAAGAGCCAGTGAGATGGCATCTGCTGTAGACTTGTTGCTTCAGTAGGCAAATTGGAGCAGAACCAAGTCACCACTCAGGAGCTGATGTGCTTCAACACCAACCTCTCAAAAGACTTCATCACTGTGGATGTAAGTGCCACTGGGCGACAGTCATTGAGGAAGGTTACCACACACTTCTCGGGCACCAATATAATTGAAGCCTGCTTAATGCTGTTTGAAGAAGGAATGTTATCCAGGATACATGGAGCATTCTGTGCTACCCTTGAGTCAAATTCTTTGACAGTCACTTGAACTAGCTGGAATAGCCAAACAGGGTACTATATTAACATCTTATCTGAGACTAACAACTGTAACAAGGCAACACTCCTTAGCAATTGCACAAGATTTTCACACTATATGTTCGTTTTGGGCTTTTTGATACACTGGCAAGATATTAACAATAATGCTAAGCTAAATATGGAAAGGGGCTCAAGAGAAAAATGTTGATGACAGTCGCTCATGTAAGGATTTTCAAATTACTAAAGTGACTATTACACTTTCTACTTACTCACTAGAAAGTATTTACTAACTTTGTACAACAGAAATACTATTTTTACAAATTTAGTAGATGCTTTCAAGTAGGAATACAAAAGTTGCTTGAAAAATGTGATCTCTATTTTCAAAATAGACACTGAACAGCAAACATAGGAACAGGCCCTATGGCCCACTATGCCAGTGTCTACCAAGATGCCACTATACCCTGTATCCCTCTATTTCGTGTGTCTGTCTCATGCCTTTTAGATCCAAAGTCAATTATTCTGAAATTATTTCAGATTGTTTTTGCAAAAAATTATTGCAATGCATAATTCTATTTCCCCAGAGTTAAGTTTGAATATTATGATGCTTGTCAGTTTGTTTATTTCAGGGTTCTGGTAGTTCACTGGTGAAACTTAATCATTGTGTTAGTACAAAGCCAGATGGCAGTGTGTGTTCTGGGTAGTATGTAGAGACATAGATAGGCTGAAGTGTTTAGATGAAAACATCACAGCTGATGAAAATATGAACAATATTATTCCCTTGGACAGAAAAGCAAGATATATTTAAAAAGAGTGAAATTTAAAGGTGTCGGTATTCATAGGGACCTGCTCATCTTTATCCATGAAGAAACTAAAATTAACATGCACATTAATCAAGCAATTAGGCAAGTGATATGTTAACCTTTATTTTAAGAGGATTTGAATAAAAGAGTAAAATTTTATAGCAGAGTTACTTACAGCTCTGGTAGACCACATGTACAGGCCTGGGCACCTTATCTAAGGAAAGACAAGCTTGTAAAGGTTTTTCAGTCTGATAACCTATTAATAGGGAGGTTATTCTATGAGAGTAAGCAGACTGAGTCTACCATCTCTGAATTTTGGAAGAAATGTACAAAATTGTTATAGCACTCAGCAATGTATGATTACAACCAAGGGTTACAGTTTCAAAATAAGAGGTCGGTTATTCAATAATGAGATGAAATAATTTTTCCTGACCTATAGGGTAGGTAATCTTTGGGTTTGTCTACCCAAGAGGACAGTGGAGGCCTATTTGTTGAGTACATTCCAGTCAGCTGTCAATAGATCTTTGAATATTAGTGGAATAAATGGAATTAAGTAAATGGAACACAAAATACTTGAGGAACTTCAGTCATGAAGAAGGGTCTTGGCCTGAAACATTGACTGTTTATTAATTTCTATAAATGTCACCCAACTTGCTGAGTTCCTC
Organism: Hemitrygon akajei; assembly: GCF_048418815.1. NCBI lineage: Eukaryota > Metazoa > Chordata > Chondrichthyes > Myliobatiformes > Dasyatidae > Hemitrygon > Hemitrygon akajei. The sequence goes on from NC_133130.1 coordinate 34,889,865, forward strand.
CAGCATTTTGTGTGTGTTTCCAATATCTACAGATTTTCTCGTCTTAAGTAAATGGAGTTGGGGGAAGATCAGCCATGACTCTGCTGAATGGTAAATCAGCCAGAAGGTGCAAATGGCTTATAGTTACATCTATATTTACATTCATAATAGTCTAGGTTTCTGCATATATACAGCTCCATAACCTCTAGTGTAATTTGAATTTGAGATTGCTTAATGTTACATGTCTCTTTATATCCAAACATAATTAGCAGGCACAGATTTAAATCTTAAGAGTCACAGCAGACAGCTTAATTTTGGCAGTAAACCCTCCTTGTTTAGATTGCAGTATTTTTTAAAATTGCCGTTATTGGAATTATCATAAGCATTGATCATCTAGGAGTTAGAAATCTTATGAAGTGCTGTGCTGGTGCAGCTGGTATCCAAAGGATAATTTCACAGTCATTAAAGTGCCAGATGAGAACCAATGTAAAGTTCAGTTTTTCTGAGCTATCAGCTCCACCTAATTAGATATGACTGTGTACATGAATTCTGGATATCAGGAGCAGTGACTATGCCAATATAAGGGCAGCTTGTAGAGTTTTACTCCTAGAATCAGTCAGTGACTGTGTTGCATACCCCCATTGACTTTTATTTGAGATCATGGAGAATGCCTTTAAAATACATGTAGAAATTGTATCAAAGACTAATAAATTAGTCACAGTTTCCCAATTCCTAACTATATACATACTAAAAATTAAGCATTAATGCAAGAATGTCAATAAAAAATAGAATAAATACCATGGAAGTGACATTATCCATTCCATATTACATGGTATTACTATTTATGGTATTTCATGACAAGCTGGAACATTCCAACTTGATAGAGTGATCAATATGAAACAGTAGTTACAGCTATTCCTGTGTCTTTCATTCATTTCATATATGATTAATAAACTTTTCCCCCCACCAAGTGACAAACACAAATTTGCAAAAGAAAACAGAAATCCCCAAAATAATTAACAATATCAGGGTAAAATACTGAGCTTGTCATGTTAACAAATTATAACTAATGAACTTTGCAATTGCCTTTGGAGCAACATTAATTTTGATTGTGCAGAATGTGATATTTTTGATATGAAAACTGTATATATTGTATTTTATCATTACTGTTGACCACAGTGTGTGTGTAACACCTAACAAATTTTATCTAGTTCATTTGTTGAAATTTGTTGCTTTTTCCTGGCCATTGTGAGAAGATTTTTTTAAAAGCTTGTATGTTTTTTTAAAAAAGCAAAATAATTTTGCAAATGTGATAAAGTGGCAGACTTGTACATTAAAGTGTGAATTTGTTAATGAAACAATTAGTCATTTTTTAAATCCAAACAATTTATAGAATATCATAATCAGAAATTATTTTATGATCTGGTTAAAGAATTCATGAGAAGAGGTTCCCAAGGGCACAAAAAACATGTTCACAATTTGATTACGCCTTAAATGGATGCAATTTAACACATTTAGCACTTTCACTTTACAAAGCATATACTTTTTAAATTTTGCACTTTTTTGTTTCAACTCAAGTGTATTAAGTTTAAAAATTTTCATATACTCAGGAAAAAAAAAGTCCACTATTAAATCCTGCCAGGGGAACAAAAAAACTAATTGGCAATATACACTGTCTATAAAAAATGTGATTGATATTTTAATGAGAAATTCTGCCTTTCAGAGACACTCATTTATAGCACATCTTGTTGCTTAAACAAAAACATATGTTAATAACTATTGCAATTTTAATTGACATGAAATAAAGTGATCGCAAAGATTTACAAGACTGTACCCTAACATGCACTGCTGCTTTTGAGGGAAACAAAAAAGGAGAAAAATGCATAAGACGGTAAGAAAGAATTTGTCTACAGTCACACAGGATACATGTTTTGGTGCAGGTTTAAAACATACTTTCTGCTTTAACTTGTGCCTGATATAAAAAATGACTCATAGTATCATCTATTTGGCCTTGGAATACAAGAAATAGGAATATCAATCAGCACCTCAAACATGCACCATCGTTCATTATGACTCATCTAGTCTTGGCCTTATCACCATTTTCCACACCTCTTCATATACCCATCAACTATCTTATAGTTCAAATATCTGTCCATTTTCCCCCCTGATTATATTCAATAATTCAGCTTCACCAGCTCTCTAGAATGTAGAATTCCAAAGAGTCACAATCCTCTCGGGAAGAAATTTTTTTACTTCTGTCTTAAACAGGCAATTCTTTATTCTGAAATCATGTATCCCATTTCCAGATACAGTCACGAGATAAATATCCTCTCAACATCCACATGAATAGCCCTAAGATTCTTAGGTTTCAATTAACTTTCATTTTTCTAAGCTCTTCCCCTTAACCTGTTCATATGTAAATCCCTTTATCTCAGCATTAACCAAGTGAACCTTCGCTATGCTACTTTTGGAGACAACCTGTATATTAGTGGTCTCAGCTTTGCCCTGTAAGGGTGTGTCAGGATTCAGCTTTTTTTTTTAAAATACATAATCCATGCAGCTTGTAATAGAGTACAATAGAGTCATAGCCAATATCATATGATTCTTCCCAATTATTTTTAATAGTTGCTAGGTTACTCAGTATTTCACTAGACTTGCAGACCACTTTATACTGCATTTTTTAAAATCATATGACTTCATTTAAATAATTTGTTTTTTCATTCTTCCTTCCAACAGGAATAACATAACATGTTCTCACATTTAATTTCCAAACTGCTTATCCATTTACTCACATCCTTTTGTAGGATGTGCTCCTCTTGCTAAAACCACCTTTATGTACCATCATCAAATTTGGTGACAGTACAATCAGTATTTTCACCCAAATTATAAATAAATAGCTGAGGTCCTACCAGCAACTGCTTACGAATCCAAAAATTGCCTATTTATTCTGTGACATATAAATGTACACGTACACACACACACGTCATTCTGCTGTCATTGCACTAAGTATGAACACTTCAATGTCTTCCCCAGTATATCCTAATCCTAAAGGCTTTATGATACCTTTCCCACCATACACTTCAAATATTCCACTTCCTTGGTAATGGGGATGTGTAAATGTATATATTGTTTACATACTGTATTTAAGGTAGATACTACTGCTTATCTTGTAATATGATTGTAACTACATTGTGGGGTATATAATATTCTAATGCATGTGTAGTTTCAAGTTAACTTTGTGGGTAATTAAAAATAATACTTCTCTGTAAAAATGTTTTCTGGTAGATCTTTTTGTAAATATTGGTAGTTTTCTTTTTGCTTATTGTCCTAATTTTTGTAAGTTTCATTTTTTGATGCAGCAAATAAACAGCCTTGCACAAAAGTGCTAAGCGACTACTACATTTTCTTTCTCCGATAATAAACCATGTATCATAATATTCCATTTTTTTATTTAGCTAAATCTCTATCCAGATGACTACATTGCCCCCCAAATGCTATAGTCTTATCCTGTGCTCGATCCACCTTTCTTGCCCAGCTCCTTTTGTAATATCATCTTTGAAGTACAAATATATTACATCTAATATTTATATCTTGTTTTTATTTCATCCACAAGGAACTGTTTAGCACAATAAGATCATGTTGATCCTACTCGAATGATCATTTTTGAAATGTCCTGTTATTAAATTTAAACCTGTTGTTGGATTAAATACCCCTTGATATCTGGCTTTCCGCTACACTCTTCTTGAATGACTGTGTTACATCTGAGAACTTCAAGTCCTGTGGTACCGTTCTACAATTTTCTTACTGAAGTGGAGAACTGTCAAAGAAATCTGAACTAAACAAATACACTAGTCTAAAAAATTTTTAAGCTTCAGTATAACTCTTATAAAATATTATTGCCATTTTGTAAACCTGTTAATAAATACTGAATTGACTTGACTTTGTTACTTACATCCTTCATATACAAGTAAAAATCTTTGTTACAGCTCCATCTAAATGTGCAATGTATAATAATTTATAAATACTATGTACAACAGAACAGTCAATATAACATAGAAATACAATTGTATCAGCATGAATTAAGCAGTCTGTTGGCTTGTTGGAAGAAGCTGTCCTGGAGCCTGTTGGTCCTGGCTTTTATGCTGCGGTACCGTTTCCTGGATGGTAGCAGCTGGAACAGTTTGTGGTTGGGGTGACTCGGGTCCCCAAAGATCATGCATGAAACATGATATACATTTTGAAATGGACAGAGCAGAATTCCCAAACCACATCAGAAATATTGAAGATAACATAATTCATGCATTCATGTAGGGTTATCTCAAGGATTTACCCACAGCAGCCAACCCTATCCACATCCAAACAGTATCAAAGGCTCAGGGGCAGAGAAGATTAAACAATGGAAAGAAAGATCAAATTGGAAAATACAATTACATCAGCCTTCAGTGTATAAGAATCAGTTTGCAATAGGATTTAATCAAACTAACTTTGAAAATTGAGTAAGGGTATTAATAAGGGATAGTCTATTTAACATTAAAATAAAATAGCCCAAATGAAAGATAGATAATAAAATTAATAGACCTCAGCCAGGTCCAAGAATGAAATACAGTAAATATCATGCTCAGTGGAGTAGATACAAGGATACATTTTAAATTTAGATCTGTTTTTTTAAAAAAATCTGATTAATAAAAGATTTCAAATAAATTTGCAAATGGCTCCAATTTTAATGGGGATTTTGAATGAAGTTACATGTTGCACTAAAGCAGTTCATTTAAATACACTACAGCATATTGGTAAGATTCAAACATTTTCTTCTTGAAAGTTCCATACCTTGCAAATGGACCTTTTTATGAAAGAACTGGATCAACTTAAATAAGCAAAGCAGCCATTTCTCAGTTTGCAATTGTGCTCCAAATACATGTTCTCTCATGATCTGGATTTGCACCCAAATCCCAGCCGCAGAACCAAGAGGGTGAATCTACTTTGCTATCTGTTATCATTTGCTTTTTCACAGAATTAAGCAAAAAGAAAACAATGGAACGCCACAATATCAAGTGAAGAAATTTGCATTTTTATTTTGCTTTTGAGTACTTTATTCACTAAAATAAAACACAAATATAACTTTATTTTAAATATTTCCTAAGGTTAATGATTTACAAATGATCCTCAAGAAATGAATCAAAACCAAAATGATCCTAACAATAGTATTTATTGGGGGGGGGGGGGACAAAAACAGCAAATTATGGAGGAATGGCAAACAATCAACATGCATCACAACTCTAATGACATCTTCAATGCAAGATCCCAGCACTACTGCTTCTAAATGGACAAAAAGAAAATCGCAAATATGCTCATCATTTTATGTCAAGAGCAATCAAAAACAAATCAGTAAAATAAGCAAAATATCAAAGTATGCCACACCTTCATAGGAAATTAATTCCTGGCACTATAACAAAAAAAAGTATTGGGACTCCTTAACTATTAGATTTCTGCTTCTTTGATCTAGCACAGAAGGTGGGCAATATGCCCTCTTGGCAGCATGGCACACTAAAATCAGAGGATAAGTTAGGGGAAGACAAAAAGGAAAAAAAAACTAGTTTGAACGAAAGATTACATCCTCTGACAAAGATCAATGTTACAGAATTTCTTAGGGACTCGACTTTGAAAGATGTTCAGTATAGCATTACACAAAGTATTTAATAAATATTCAGCATATTTAATTCAAAAACTGATGTCAGCTATGGAACAACTAATGTAGTAGTATGGATGGAATAGTACGGATGAAAAAAAACTGATCAGTCTGGACTTGCAGCAAGTAGTATTCCTTCATAGTCCATCCATAAAACATGTCTGATCGTAAAAAGAGCTCCCTAATAAGAAAACCATCATATACTTTATGGGCATTAAATAAATCTTCCAAATGTATGAAGACCAAATCCCTGCCAGTGGTCCTTTGAAGAAAGTACTCTAATATTAAAGAATGCTTGTGAAATTGACAGATTACATATAAATAAAAGCACATGCTAATTTTAACAGGTGAAAACAGGTTCGAAAGTACCTACTCAAAAAGTCATCTCTCAATTTGCACCCTATTCTTACTCAGTAGCTAGTAATTCTTCAAAAGACTGTGTACTGGCATCCTATACATTTTAAAAATTTTATTTACCCACAAGATATAAAATTTTACATAACACTCATTTCCTTCTACTTATAGAAATCTTCTTTCAACTCAATGTATGCGGCACAATATAATCCATCTGTTTTCTTACACCCAAATATGTGTTTGTGTTTTTTTTAACAAAAGGTTCCATTATAGTTTGCCAGTTAAGTGACTTCTATTTTGAAGGAACATGCATTATAGCAGGTGTAATCAATTGTGCCGTATGTAAAATATCCATTAAATCAAAAGAATAACATTAAGAAACATCTTTCAAACTAAACAATGCGAATGGGAAGTTGAAAGCCACCACCTATTCAAATCATTTGTAAATGTCTCTCACAATGAATGTCAAGCTGCTTCATTGAACTTTCTTACTCCTACCATTCTGCATCCCCAAAGGCTTTAGAGAACACATAATCTCTCCCATTGTAGGTCATTATTCCATCCTTAAGATAGAATTTCCATTTGTTTTTACTCCTATGAATCTTGATATAAAAGAAAACAATGTTATCTGTTAGTCAGAAACAATATATCATTATCATTCCAAAAAATTGCCTTCAAGTACCGTAGATTCCGGACTACAGAGCGCACCTGATTAAAAGCCGCAGGCTCTAATTTTAGAAAGAAAATCAATTTTGTACTTGTACAAGCCGCACCGGATTTTAAGCCGCAGGTATCCCACGTTGTAATATGAGATATTTACACAGAAAGATATTACACGTGAGGATTTTTAAACTTTTAATTAAATCCGTATGGTAACATAAACAAATACATATTGCAAATGCTTTTTTTCGAACCGTGCCTGTAACACGGCTACTTTTAATATACATACGTATCGGTAACACACAAATTAAGTTGCATATACTTTTTTACTGAACAGTGCACGAACAACATTCCAATATCTCCTAACGACTGGTAAAAAAATATATACTGCAGCCTACCAGGAAAAGTTATTGATCGCCTTTAACTTAAAAGCTGCATCATATGTTTGCAGCGTTCTCGCGCGGGTCTAATGCGCTTGCCCCCTCCTTTCCATTTATCGCAAACCGGTATTCCCCACAAGACACGGCGAAACCGGATGTGACGTCATAGCATCCCGGGTTGTAGTACAGAAAACAAATATACTTAAAACACTTCTAACTTTAACTAGAAAATACTAACAAATGAATTACTAAGCGAAAATATTATAAACTAAATAACTGCCATAAAGGCAGCACAATGCTTTTCTTCGAGTGTTTTCCATGTTGATGAGGGTGAGTACAAATGACTGATTTACAATAATTTAATTGTGAAAGTGCGCTTGATTTATCGTACAATTTCATTGGACCTCTGTGAACTACTCATCAATTTTATTGGTCTACTGTTACGAGGCAAAATGTTTTTGGCGGCATGAAAAAAAATCATGCATTAGCCGCACCGTAGTAAAGGCCGCAGTGTTCAAAGCTGTTCAAAGCGTGGGAAAAAAGTAGCGGCTTATAATCCGGAATCTACGGTAATAAAAACATAGCAAATTCATACAGAAAACATTGGTGCAGCAGAAATTATTTATAAGTTTTGTCTTGAATAATGCAATGGATAGTAAATTCTGCAAAATCTGAAAATACACATTTGCTACTTCATATCTTTTGGCAGAATTGGGTGTTCAATCAAAGGACAACATCAAAAAACCTGTAACAGAAGTATAAGCAAGCTCACAAATGTACATATCATTTTTCATAGCCTCAATGTCCCCAAGTGTATAAAAGATAACTAATTTTATTTGAAGTGGTAGCTGTGGTTTGGTTAGTAAATGTGACAGCCAGTCTGTGTAAATTAACCTCTCAGAAGCTGTAAACTAAAATGCATAATTCATATGCTGGTGGGTTCAATGTTGGCATGAACTTCAAATAAGCTCCAACGATGGCAGACATTCTCAGTTCAATTATGGCGAGGTGCCAAACTATCAACATCATTACTTATAATAAAATCCAAAATTGAAACCGAAACTCAGTTTACCTGACATTGAGAAGACTACCATATTACTCGGTGAATGGATTCATTCTAAGGTAATACTTCTACTCAAACAAAACTAATGATGGACTATTCTCCATTCATTTCATTTTCAGTGGCTAGGACTGGAATTCCCCTTTTCAGCTCACATGGTGACAGTTGTAAATCTGCATTAAAGGATATCAGAGGCAGGCACTGGGATGTGAACAGAGTGAAGGAGTGAAGAGGGAGAGCAAGATAAGAGAGAAAGGAGTTGGAGAACAGACATGGGTGAATAGGCCATAAGATATAGGAGCAGAATTAGGCCATTTGGCCCATCAAGTCTGCCCTGCCATTCCATCATGGCTGATCAAATTTTCCTCTCAGCCCCCATCTCCTCCCTTCTTGCCTCTGCCTTAAATATACCTAAAGACTTGGTCCCCACAGATGCCTGTGGCAAAGAATTCCACAGATTCACCAACCTCCGGCTAAAGAGATTCCTCATCTTTGTTCTAAAAGGACACCCCTCTATACGGGGACTGTGACCTCTGGTCTTAGACTCTCCCACCATAGGAAACATCCACTCCAAATCCATTCCGTCAAGGCCTTTCACCATTTCATAGGTTTCAATGAGATCACTCCTCATTCTTCTAAATTCTAGTGAATACAGGCCCAGAGCCAGATGCTCTTCATGACAAGCAATTCAATCCTGGAGTTATTTTCATGAGCTTCCTTTGAACCCTCTTCGGTTTCAGCACATCCTTTCTAAGATAAGGGGTCCAAACCTGCTCACAATATTTCAAGTGAGGCCTCACCAGTGCTTTATAAATTTTCAATATTACATCCTTAGTTTTATACTCTAGTCCTCTTGAGATGAACACTAATATTGCATTTGCCTTCCTCACTGCAGACTCAACCTGTGAAGTAAACCTTTTGGGAATCCTGAATAAGGACTTCAAAGTCCCTTTGCACCTCACTTTTCTTTTGCATTTTCTCACCATTTAGAAAATAGTCAATCCTTCCATTCCTTCTACCAAAGTGCATGACCATACACTTCCTGACACTGTATTCCATTTGCCATTTCTTTGTCCATTCCCCTATTCTGCCCAAGTCCTTCTGTAGCCACTCTACTTCCTCTAAACTCTCTGCCCTTCCACCCATCTTCATATCATCTGCAAACTTTGCAATAAAACCATCAATTCCATCATTGAAATCATTGACCTATAATGTAAAAATAGTCCCAACACAGAACCCCATGGAACACCACTGGTCACTGGCAGCCAGTCAGAAAAGGCTCCCTTTATTCCCACTCTTTGCTTCCTGCCAATCAGGCATTGCTTTATCCACGCTAGTATCTTTCCTGTAAAGCCATAGGCTCGTAGCTGGTTAAAGAGCGTCATGTCTGGCACTTTGTCAGAGGCCTTCTGAAAATTCAAATCCACAACATCGACAGATTCTCCTTTGTCTATCCTGCTTGTTATTTCTTGAAAGGATTCCAACTGATTTGTCAGGCAAGATATTTCCTTGAGGAAACCATGCTGACTATGGCCTATTTTATCATATGCCTCCAAGTACCCCAAGACCTCATCCTTAATAATTGACTCCAACATCTTCTCAACCACTGAAGTCAGACTAACTGGCCTATAGCTTCCTTTCTTCTGCCCCGGTCCCTTCTTAAAGAGTGGAGTGACATTTGCAATTTCCCAGTCTTCTCAAATTTCAGGATGAATTCAATCATATTACGATCACTTTCATGGGTTGTCTTTCATTTTCAAGAGTTCTTTAACATTTCAATTCTAGTTCATTGCACAACACCCAGTCCACAATAGCTAATCCTCTAGTGGGCTCAACCATGCGCCATCTTGTAGGTACTCTAGAAATTCTCCCTCCTGTAATCTAGCATCAACCAGATTTTCCCAATTGTTACAATCCAGCAACAATGAATATATGATTCAAACAGGGTTTTTATAACAAATAAAACATTTATTAAACACTGCTAAAAAAAAACCCAAAAAGTAAATAAACGACTAACAACTGGAAGTCAACTGCGATACGGCAGCTCGAACAGTTCTTAAAGCGAGAATGCGAAAACAGTTCTTAGAAGTAGTAATGCAAAAGTCCAAAATGATTTACAGTTCGTTAAAGGAGAGGCTTTCTTTGATAATAAATTCTCTTTCGTGGAGTTACTGCTGTTCCCAGTCGAAGTATGCTATTCCCCGGAGGATTTATGATCGAAGGAAATAAAATGGCTTAAAGGCACTGACCTTTCTTTGACGAAACTTTGCATCCAACTCACTGCTCTTTTGGCAAAGCAGAAGTTAACACGGACATAGGTTACTAATTCCTCATGTGAAGATTAAGCAAAGGTCGAATCTGTTTCACCGTCGACATTAACTCTCTTCAATCTTTCAGCTTCCCGAACTTCGACAAATCTTCACTCTCCAACTTGATTTTAAACTGGTAGTACGGTAGCAAAACTGCCGGCAATCACCTTTGACTTAAGGCAGAAAGTAAAACTCCACTTTTAAATGAAACTGCGTCATAACATCGGAATATGCAGCAGCATGGAGTCACTACCAAATTCGACTACGGACTGCCCATGTCACAGGGTGGGGTTCTCCTTTTATACCCGGTTGAAAAAACTATCACATGACCTCTCACTGGCGGGAAAATGACATCACTCCCCCATCACAAGACCATTACCTCATCTCCAGCTTAGCTTCAATTACATCATGGTCACGTGACAGGTACAAGATACCCACGAAAACGTAACACAATCAACTTGTACATTGAAGTCTCCCATGATTATTGCAGCATTGCCCTTTTGGCATGGATTCCATCTCGCATTGTAAATTGTAGGCAATATCCTTACCACTGTTTGGGGGTCTGTATACAACTCCAGTCAGGGTCTTTTTACCTTTGCATTTTCTTAGCTCTATCCACAATGATTCAATACTTCTAACCCTATGTCACCTCTTTCTAACGATTTGATTTCAATTTTTACTAACAGAGCAACACTGCCCCCTCTGCCTTCTTGACTATCTTTTTGATACAATGCTTATCCTTGGACATTAAGCTCCCAGTTATAATCTTTCAGCCATGATTCCATGATGCTTACAACATCACACCTGACAATCTACAACTGTACTGCAAGTTCATCTATCTTATTCTGTAGAATGCGTGCATTCACATACAGCACCTTCAGTCCTACATTCACCCTTTTTGACTTTGTTGCACCACGCTCAACCTTTTGAAACTTAACTTTGTCTGAGGTCTTACCAACGTCTGCCTCCACAACCTCTCCGGTAACTACTCTGGCACTCTGGTTCCCATCCCCCTACAACTCTAGTTTAAACCCCGCCATGCAACAAACCTTTCCACTAGGATATTAGTCTCACTCCAGTTCAGGTGCCAACCATCCCTTCTGTACAGGTCTCTTCTTCCCTGGAAGAGAGTACAATGATCTAAAAATCTTGGGCCCTCCCCCTTACACCAACTCTTTAGCCACAAACTAAACTGAATAATCTTCCTAGCTCTGGCCTCATTAGCATTTGGCACAAGTAACAATCCTGAGATCACAACCTTGGAGGTCCTGCCTTAACTTAGCACCCAACTCACTGAACTCCTGATGCAGAACCTTGTCACTCATCCTACCCATGTCTTTGGTACCTACACGGACCATAACTTCTGGCTGTTCATCCTCCCATTTAAGAATATTGAGGACTCAATCCAAGATATCTCAGACGTTGGCACCCAGGAGGCAACATACCATTTGGGAATCTCATTCTCATTCACAGAACCTCCTGTTTGTTCCCCTGGCTAATTAATCCCCCATCACCACAGCGCGTCTCTTCCCCCACCCCCTTACTGTGATTCACAGAGGCAGACTCAGACCCTACCACTGTGACTTTCCTCTGTTTGGTCATTCCCTTCCACACCCGCACCCCACCCGACAATATCCAAAGTGAAATATCTGACATTGAGATGGCAGCCACTGCCCCCTTAACCCCTTTCCCCTTCACCTTGGGTGCAACTATCTCTCTATATGTTGTATCTATCACTCCTTCTGTCTCCAGAATGATTCGGAGTTCATCCAGTTCCAGCTCCAACTGCCTAATGCGGTTTGTTAGAAGCTGCAGCTGGATGCATTTCTCACTGTTGCAGTGGTCAGGGACACTGGGGGTCTCCCTGCCTTCCCACATGCACTATCCTGCCTGTCACCTCTACCTAGCTGAGCAGATACAAAGAAGAGAAGAAAAAAATTTTGAGCTTTTCTTTCCCTGGTGGCAAGTTGAGGGGATTGGAGACAAAGAAAGGCAATGGAGAATGGGAATGGTAAGAAAGGAATGATGTTGCAAGATGGATATAGTAGAGGGAGCAAGTATAAAAGTGCTGAAGAACGTATGGACAACTGCATGTGTACATGTATCAAACTGACTACATGTGACTACACTACATCTAGAAGCTGGAACACATATAGATTGACATAATGGCTGATTTTTCCTATAACATAATTTCCCATTTAATATAGTTCAAGGTTTCACCAATATTGTGCCTCATGATACTCAATGTCAACAGGTTTTTTTTCAGGGTCCTCAGACAGAAAATTGGCTGACTGTGATAAAGCTCTGAATAGCAACAAATTCCACAGATCCACAAATCTCACAAGGCCACACTGGGAGAACCAGATGCAGTAGATGATCCCAACACAGACTCATAGGGTGAAAAACTGATCAAGAGCGTGTTAAGTGTCATGGTTGTAGGTAGGAAGGGACTGAACGGGGGGGGGGGGGGGCATAAAACTGAGTTGACGTATGCAAATAAGAGTTCAGTGGGGTAGGAACAAGCAGAAACAATGTGTCTACCTGGACAGGCAGGTTTATGGATCTTGGACAGGAGGTAGAAATAGGAGGTGTGGGTTGAGGGAACTAAGAGGTTGGTGGCAGTGTGGGAGGCAATGGCCTGGTGCTCTTTAGTAGAGCCCTGTTTGAAGGACAAGTAAGAGGTGGTGTCTGACAGTTGCTGCTGGGCCTCAGCAAGGTAGAGGTCAGTCCATCAGACTACTACAGAACCCCACTTACCTGCCGGTTTGATGGTGAGGTTAGGATTTGTACAGAGAGAGTGGAGAGCCAAGCATTCAGAAGGAGTGAGGTTGGAACTGGAGAGCGGAGTGGTGAAGTCGTGATGGTTAATGTCCCATTGGCAATGAAAAGGTCCAGAGCAGACAGAAGACCAGAGCAGGATGTCCAGGAATAGGAGGGTTGAAGGAGGGGTCATCAGTGCAGGGTGGAGAGTCCTTGCCAAAGTAGGCACAGAGATGGAGGTGGTGGAAAAAGAGCTCAGTGTCATGGTGGGCACAGAACTCACTGAAGTGTGGGTGCAGGGGTTGGATAGATTTTTCTGCCTTAACCGTATATTGAATGCTGATTTACTGACATATTGGAAGAATCATTATCTGTTATATATCATCAATTGTCAGACTATTATTGTCAAACATGTGTTGGGTCCTGAGGAAGCAGTCAGCCATTATTTTTAATCCCAACATAAAAGTTTAAGAATGCATACTTAAATGGGATACAAAAACATATATAGCCTAATAGGGGCACATTCAAATTTTCAAATTACATTCATTTCCTCCTCTTTTCTCACTTTCTAACCATCCTATCAGTTTGCTTCCCTTCAGCAAACTTCCATGACCCTTACCACATTTCTCCCACCATCCTCAAATACCTCCCACTCCACCTAAATTCAGGCATCTTTTCCAGCCCTTTCAGGAGTGGACAACCCCATCAGAAACATGGAGAGAGTTCATATCGCTCCACATTAATGTGTTACCATTTGGAAATAATATTTGGAATAATATTGATGGGGAAATGAAAAGAGCAGCAGCACTGAGCAAGGAGAACATTAGATGGAAACATAGGTATTGCATAGAAAGGATGCAACTATGGATTCCACATATCCAAGTTAAAAAAGTAAAACAAGATGCTTACAAGTTGTTTGGGATAGCATCCACAAGGAACAAACCCAAAGTAAAATTAAAAAGTGGTGTTGAAGGGAAATCAAATGGGATATAGAAAATCAAAATGTTCCAAGAAGTTTGGTAAGTTAGTTACATGTGGATAGAAATAGAATAGAAAACAGAGGATGAAGTTACAATGGAGATTAGATTAGTAAAATGGTAGCATACAACATCTGTAAAGGTAAAAGCAAGCAATATGAAGACAGTGAACAATGAGGCTGTGGAAGAAGATCTGAGGCTGAGAGCATGGCTTGATGTTTAGAGGACAAAGAAAGAACACGAGAAAGGAGAGAGAATGCACACGAAGAGACTGCTAGAAATTAGCTAATATACTACAAGCTCAGGTCTTAAAGAATTGGCTTAAAAGTAATGTCACAAATTAGAAAATGTTGACTAGATACTTCTTCCATCTGTTGCAGATCAAACCTACCATTTCCTCATGCTTCTTCTAAATATTTACCACGACTTTCCATGTCAACCAGATGTTGGAAAGTCAACATGACCTCAACATTCTGAATCACTAATCTACAAAGAAGCTGACTAGAAAATTTATACAGCCCCTCTATTAAATTATATTTAATTTATTATTCTATTACATCTATTAGAAATACTAATAATGTGTGACGCCAACAATGCTATTTTATGTTGTGTTGATATAGTCAGTGACTTATATTATTGAGCAAGTGACCTATTTAACTTGCCTGGTCAAAAGGTGTTCCACAAAACCATAATCAAATTATGTTTGTTGACAGATTAGAAAAGCAAATATTGGGGAAGATGATCAGAAAGCTGCATAGTAAGGTGCCTCAAAGAAATAAACAGTGTGGCAGAGGTTCTGAAAGGAAGTATCAGAGCTTACAGCCTTGACATCCAAAACACAGCTAGCAAATCGGGGAAACTTGACAGGTCAGAAGTAGAAATTGTTGGTATCTGAGAGTTGTACAGTTAAAGAAGATTGCACAAAATGGATTTAAAAAGGAGAAACTTAAAATTAATGTACTACGGTAAACAAACCAATATATCCTATTCCAACTATCTTTCCTTTCAGTTAGTCCTGATGAAGGGTCTTGGCCCAAAATGTCGACAATGTTTCTCCTTATAGATGCTGCCTGACCTGCTGTGGTCCACCAGCATTTTGTGTGTATT
Organism: Hemitrygon akajei; assembly: GCF_048418815.1. Lineage (NCBI taxonomy): Eukaryota > Metazoa > Chordata > Chondrichthyes > Myliobatiformes > Dasyatidae > Hemitrygon > Hemitrygon akajei. Next base: position 34,905,137 of record NC_133130.1, read on the forward strand.
GCTTGAATTTCCAACATCTGCAGATTTCCTCATATATCCTAAATTGTGGTTTGATAAAAAAAAATTTGGTTCACCTCAAATCTTCAATGGTAAAACAAAGGAGGTTGACCAAGAGTATGCTGGATAATTCAAACATTGAGGCAAAAACATTCAACGATTCTGGTCAAGAAAGTGAGATTGAAAAGAGGCAGTAGTAAAGTACAGGTGACCCATGTTATTTGGAGGAGGCGGTGGCTGCATTGTAAATTCTGTAGTCCAAAAGACCATACTGCAGTAGTTGCATGTATTTCCTTTATTTAAAAGGGAGAGGTACGATGGTGGCCAATTTGAAAGACAAATGTAAGCCCTTTAAGCAAATTGAGGATATATTTATTTTGAAACAGATAGCTTCAAATCTTTGCACAAAAACTGGCACTAAAAACAGAATTAACATACAAGAATCTGAACTGCCAATATTTTCTGCTACCTTCCAAATGAACTGGATAATTTATCATTGTTATGGTTGTTATTAAATAAAGCAGAATCAATGTTTGATGGGTGCTATAAAAACTGGAAATATTTCACTGATGCAGTTATACTGTCATAAATATTCCAATTATTCTATTCCCCCCCATGTTACTTTTTCTTTCCTGACCCAATAAATAGTTTAGAGATTAAATAGAGAACCAAACATGCATTCTGATTTCATCCGCCCATACAAGTTGAAGGGCAGCCAGTTCTGCAAAATCTCTTGTGCTTAGGTTTCCTTTTAAGTTCTTTTTCCTTACTTCCCAATGAATAAATGCCTGGTTTCTTTTTCCACCTTGACTAGCAAAAGTGATAAAATTGGGAATTTGTTAACAAACATTGGGTCATAAAATGACACCTTTTTTAAAAAAAAACACTCAGCCACTGACCATTATTTTTAAATTAAAATGCAAACTTTGAAGCAAATATGAAAACTGAAATAAAATGTAGTATTTAAATGAAGCAGAAGCACTTACCTTATCGTACTGGCAAACCATTACATTTTCTGTATCAAATAGATCAGGCACTTCCTGTTCACTCACATCATCTCCTGAATTTAAAGGATCCTTTGGGGGCGGGGGGAAATAAAAGTACAAAAATTAATCCATCCTCCATTGGTTCTCAAAGATTAATCACAAATTAAATTTCCGAGAGCTATTTTTAAGAAATGGAGTATGCTTAGATCAAGGTCTCCAGCTTATAATCAAGATTGGAGAGTAAAAAGTAAGAGGACTACATTATTTGGAGCCTGAGGTGAACAGTCCTTCCCAAAATTTTAAACAATACTTTAAATATAATCACTGTGCAATACAAAGGGAAAAACAAGTTATTTAGCTGTCTTAGACATGAATACTGCTTAGCAGCCAGCAATCTTTAATGACTGATTATTTCATATTTTTCATATGAAAAGCAGCAAGTCCTTACAAATTAAGACAGCAAATCATAACCTCAGGCACTAACCCAAAAGAAACAGCAAAGAAAATGCAAGAGTATTCACAAATTCTTGCTAATTGATATCTCAATTAGGAAGACCTTCCTCCCGTCATAAATAAGATCACAATGTTACACAAAAAAAGTCTCCAAAGTCAGCAATGTGAAAGAAAAATTGTTGCTTCATCCATCTCTAGGGTAGGCAGTGGATGATACAAGATTCACATGTTAATGTGATTAATTAACAAGAAATTCAATTCTATGGCAGGGCATTTACAAAGATTTCAGTGCAGGAGTAAGACAAACAAAGACATATGGGCACCTTCCCTATTATGAATAAAGTAATTATTGACAATTTCAGGATTTCACATTAAACTACACATATGCATCTCTGGAAGCTGCAATCAGAAAACTTACAATTTTACCACTCTTACAGTCCCCAAGTTCAGGCTTATACTTGTGGAAGTAGAACTAACTGTTATTTGCATCACATTAAACTGATGGTTCCATGTACAGTTGCTGCCTATTGCTAAGGCATATTCCAGTGGAGTTGGGGAAAATGAAAACCTTTTAAGTTCTGGCTGAGACTGACAAGAGGTCAGTTTTTTTTTACTGTAATACAAGTCTCAAGAAGGCATAAAAACATTACATTTCATGAAGATAACTTGTACTAAACTTTTTTGGGAAGAGGGGGAGGAAAGCAGGAGTAGAGCAGCAATGTATTGAGAAAATCTGTTTGCATAACAACTGCAGAATTGTTGACAATCAAACAGTATGATAATGATCAGAGGCAATTTTGCTAACCAAAAGCATTAGGTTTTTTCAGACTTTAAATTAATTCCCTGAAGTAGATTCTAATATTTCTTGAAATTGCTATCTGCATGAATTAAAAATTATTACATTCAACTAAAATTTTAGGGCAGCTAAGACTATTTCAGCACTCTGGTGTATGTGTGATGTATTCTAGAAGAAAATTGTAAAGAACTAACATAACATTCTGAGCCGTAGTAACAAAATGATTGTAGATCACCATTTCCAACAATCTTCAAATGAACCCTTTTGTAGGTCTTCACCTCAGGCCAACACTGAAGCTCCAGGTCATTTTCATTTCTCAACTCAGTCACCCATGTGACCTACATAGTATATCATACTATCTGAAAACACAATGGAATGCCTTCAGCAGTCTGCATCACAATCATAAAACACAGGAGGAAGGAAAAGCATAACACATTTATTTTTAAATCAACTAAAAGATCTTGTATAGATAGCGAAATAGTTGCACACACATTAAAACCTTTCATTGCAGAAGAACACGCACTGAAGTCAAGATGGCCTGGATGATTACCAGAAATCAGTAAAATGCCTGTGAAATATTACTTTTTAGCAAAGAATGTTTTTCTTTTAAAACTCCCTGCCTAAACAACAAATTCTTCCAAACTCTCATCACTGATACATTATTAAAAGCTACAACCCGTATGACTGCAAACTAAAGAAATGGATTCATAAATCCATGCATTAAACTTGAAGTATTTGATAATGTAAAGGAATCCAACTAACTCTCTTAAAAATTAAATCTATCTAATACATTATAGACAATCCACTGGTATCCAAAACACCTGCAAAACCTGTTCACTTTCGAATGCACCTCAGTAGTCAATGGTAAAAAAAATTTTGGTGAAAGGCTCCAATTTATCTCTATTTTGTACAAAAGCAAAACTGAACATAAGACTAAAATGTCAAAAGAGCTATTTGTATCAAGCTTTTTTTAAAACCATTCCCAATATAATTATCACAAAAACAAAAAAGTAACTAATTATATTTTTCCATTATTTTCCATATTTTTCCATGTTTGCATTATTCGGTCCAAAGCAGAGGGGTTTTAAAGGAAAGATCATCTTTAAATATAAAGGTTCTAATGTGTCCCAACATACCTCAAAATATCAAGAATACTAAAGTTTCAAATTTACAAACATCTAAAGCAAACTGAATGAACAAAAATATAAAACGATTTTCTACCTTTAACTTCTTAAAAGAGTGCTGTCAAAAACTTGGCTTCCATTTTCAATAGAAATGTTTGAAAAGTACTACTGGGCTAAAAATAATACAATTATATCACAGGCAGCAACCTTTCACTGCCTACAGTTATTAAACAGGACAATTTTTTGTTCTGAACAAAGTTATAACTGAATGGGAGAAAAAAAAAATCACTCATGTGCATAGCGGATGTTGAGGTCTATAAATAAAAAAAATGTCTGGGGGACCACACAGGATGGAAATACTCCAAGCAAAAGCACTAACTATACAGACAACAGGTTTAAGATCAAAAGGCAGGAAAAATACATGAGAATAATAATAGTCCATTGTGTTGCTCTTGCAGATTCGGGTCTGGATTTTCAGATTGAGATTACCTCATTTCATAACATAATGTAAAAACTACACTAAATATATAGATAGGTCACCATTCATTGTCAACACCACATTAGCAAAGAATTTTGAAAGTGTACGATGGGAGATTGATAGTAGTAGTAAAAAGAGAAAAGAACCAGAGGATTTCCAAACAGGAAGACTACAAAATATTTTTAAAAACTGGAGAATTCCATTCAGGAGAAGAACTGCTGTAAGAATCAGAAGGTACACGGTTCAAGACAAATAAGAATTCATTAGTGTGATGGGCTATTTGTATTGCTACCTGATATTAGGCTACCCAAAAAAAACCTCAAACCATTAAAAGCTGCAGTATGTTGAAGTATTATTAAATAAAACATCTAAGCATTTTAGAATTAATAAAACAAGAGTCTTATCAAAGATCGATATAAATGTTGTTACCAACACACAGAAATGTAGGTTAGAGCAAGTCAATTCTTACAATGCCAGGGATCTCAGGGAAGATATTGAAAGTTAAACTGAATATGTAACAGTTGCTGATAAATCTGGATAAAGACAGACATTCATTTAGAGCTGCAGATCAGGAGTATAACTAATTTACCAGCAAGTAAAGTCAGAATATTTGACATATTTACTTCTTCTCTGGTTTCTTCATTTGGTTGTTCATCACTGTCATCACTGGAAGACTCATCACTAGAACTATTATTTTCATTATAACCTTCAAGGGCTTTCAGGTCTTCCGCATCAATAATCCCAAGAATATCATTTTCTTCCACTTCTCGTAGATTACCAATTTCTTCATCAGAAGAAGTGTCATTGGTCCCATCCAACTGTGGGACAGATAATGTTTCACCCATGACATGTGGCTCCTCTGAGGCTGCTGTAACCATTAACATTGCCTCATTAACCTTAATAAAAAACAGCAACATTTCATCAACTAAAACATAATAACAAAATTAATAATGTGACAGTAATGTTAAATCTCCTACTAGATTAATGTGTTAAAGATTAGTGCTTAAAGACAATTACATTGTAGAAAATTATTAAGTTGCCTGATTCAATCATTTGTATTCTTCGTGGAAAACAGAGAAACTTTGAGCATTTTTATTAATTTTGGTTGAAGTTATATATTTGAGGAACTTTTAAGAAGAAACAAAATCACTGAGGCAAACTAGCAAAATAGTAGGAAATAGGAACATGCAGCAACTGTAGAATACAACCATTCAGCATTAAAGTTGCTAACAAGTATGGCTTTATTTGTCATTTAACAAAATAGTCTTTAATTTCAAAGTTACAAAGTAAATTTATTATCAAAGAATGTATAAATTATATAACCTTGAGATTTGTTTGCTGACAGACAGCCACAATGCAAGAAATCCGAAAGAACCCAATTTAAAAAAAAGACCAACACCCAATGCACAGAGAATGAAAAAAAACACAAATCATGCAAACAGAAGTGAACAACAACTGTCTGAATCACAGTGAGTCCTTAGATTTGAACCCCAGAGTAGCCCAGAGTAGGCCCAAAGCCTTGGTATCAGTTTATATTAGCAGGTATGAAACACAGTAGTCAGGGCAGTGTTCATAGCCTCAGCCCCGTAGAGAGAGGATTGAACATCACAGGAGAGCAAGCAAAATTGGCTCTCACCTCTGATCCTGACCCCATCTTCCAGTTTATCTGGACAGACATTTAAATTGTCCAAACATCAAATCATACCGCACACTAGGACCTGGGCACTGCTGCAGCAAAAGTCTCCAGGCCTGGACCCCGCTGCCCAATGACTTGCTTCAGGCCCAGATTTTGCTGCCCAGCCTGAAGCCACCCTTAATTTTTCCAAATCAACTCAGCGCCCCGAGTGATCCAACCTTGCATCCGGGCCAGTTCTACGGGCATTGGAACTCCTCTGTCTCGACTTCTCCTCTCCGAATGGTTCACTCCATCTGCGTCAATTCAAGGCAACACACTAACTGTCACATCTTACCTTCTCCAGACCAATGACCCCACCACTGTACACTAAGCCACCATTTCACTGTGCACCATCTTCTTCTCTGGGGGAGATTTTCTCCCATCATTAGCTCCATGTCATTTTTTACTCCAACTATATGCACAACTTTTTCACCCGGGATATCCTGTCTTTGAACACTGCAATCTTGAAGAAAATAATTCTTGAATAGGGAATGCAGTTTAGTGATCATTCAACACAACCATTTCCTATGTGGCAGAATAGTACACAATTTTTTTTTTACTTCTCCCTTAATCCAAAAAGGTCAATGTTTGCCTTTTGGTTAGAAACGTGGGGGGAAAAAATCTTTATTTTAGTCCTTCGTAAGCATCTATATTCACCTCTCCTTACTGAGCATTGAAATGTAGTGCAATGATACACAATGGCATTTCTAATGCCTCAACACCTGATAATTTGAAAGAAGTGTACAACATTATGTATTAATTTTTAAATTTTACTAAACAATTGTCTTAGTACTCGTACCTGGGGTGCAAACTGCTGAACCGCATACTGATCAGAAACACACTGCGATGTATTCTTTCCTTCATTTTGCACAGATGAATGATTTTGAAATAAGAGTGTATGTGCTATAGGAATTCTCTCTGAATGTTCAATCTGGCTTGAGGCTGTTTGTTCTTCCAAAGACTGCTGTAACTTTGCTGGTTGTGTGGATACAAATTGATGTTGAGTTATTGATCCTGTATTTGCAATGGGTTGCCTCTGAATAATTAAGTGAGGCCCTGTTTGGACTGCCATCCCAGACTGCTGTAAAACAACTTGCTTCATTGCAACCTGTTGTTGAACATACACATTTCGTGACATGCCAGGTTGTTGCAGAATGGACTGGCCAGCAACCTCAAAAGGCTGGTTTGCCAACAACCGCTGATGTGAGGAAACTTGATCTGAATTGGAGTGCTGTATCACAGATGTTTGATCTTGAGAGGTCTGTTGAATGACATGTGTTCGTCCAGAGTTTTGCTGGATGAGTGCCGTCTGTCCTGTAACTGTGTTAACTTGGCGAATGATGTGGTGAACAGGCTGCTGAAAATACTTCTGACCAGCAGGACCTTGGGTTACCATAACTGGTACATTGACTTTATACATATGACCTGAAAAATAGAAAGATTAAAACAAATTAAAAATCTGAGGGAATATTAAGAATAATAAAGAGGAAGATAGTACTAGAAAGAACAGTCCCAAAAACACCTTAGCAGACTAAATAGCACCATTCTAAATAGCATCTTCCATGACTAAGGACAACAGGGATTTCTAAAATACACAAAATAGAAGAACAACTAGCTGGGATTTTGGACACAAGAGGTACAACAGATATTGGAAATATGGAGCAACAATGTACCAGAGGAGTTCAGCTGGTCAGGCAGCATCTAAGGATGGGAATAAACAGTTGATATTTTGGACTGAGACCCTTCATCAGGGCTGGAAAGTAAGAGGGAAAGAAGTCAGAATAAGGTGTGGAGGGGTGAAGTAAACAGCTGGGAAGTTGATTGGTGGACAAAATAAAGGACTGGAGAAGGGGGTATCTGATAGGAGAGGACAGAAGACCATAGAAGAAGAGGAAGGGGAAAGAGCACCAAAGGAAGGTGATAAGCATCTTAGAGAAGGTGTAAGAGGGTAACAAGAATGGAGAGGGAATATTTTGCCTCCATGCAAGTTAATGTACTGATCCATGAGCACCATACTGCTCATTGCGGCAGGTTTCTGAAATATCAAAAAATATTATTCATAATTAAATAAAGTACAAACATTACACAGTTATAAAACCAGTGAAAAACAAGCATTATCACCTCTAATTATTGCAAACAAAAACAGAACTTAAAAGTTTAATATCATCCATAGAATAGATGAATTTAAAAAATGATGGCCAGTAACTAAAACTATATTCTAAAGTACTGTATACTAGCTGTCAATGGCTGTAAAACAATTCTAACAGTTAAGTATTTCAGATAGTCAGTAAAATTTAAAACAAGTAGATTCCAAATATAATTAAAACATTAAACAGCAATTCAAAATACTAAAATAAAAATTAAAACACTTAATCACCCAATTCACTACCCACTGATGAGCAGCACTGCGGATAACAAAGCTGTCTCTTAGCTTCAGTGACCTAGTCTCTGTGTGGTTCATGCAGATTCCCCCCCCCCCCCCCCAATATACTCAGGTTTCCTTCCACATCCCAAAGACCAGCTGTTTAACTGGATAATATAAATTATCCTTAGTATAGGTGACTGGTTTGGAGGATTAGGTGTTGTTCAAGATAATGTGAGAGGGAGTATGTTACAAAGGAAATAAGTTGGGACATTGGATTACTCTTAATAGCCAGTATTGTATTGATGGGCTGAATAGCCTTGTGTCATAATGAATATTAAAATATAAAAACAAATTAATTCAACAGTATTGTCCTTCCTCTGCCAATTCTCATTAATCCTCAGAAAGTCACTGTTTTGCCAGTGGGCCTCAAAAGACTAGTTAGCAGCAGATCAGACAGTGAGATACATTGAGCTTCAGGACACTTCAGATTTCAATATTTGGTCACATGCACCAGGATTAAACTTCCAGAAGCATAAATGTTTGATGAATACGATATTAGCATTAAGCATTGATAGCACTCTCTCTTTTTGAAAACTAAATGAAGATTTATTGTTATAACAAAGCTGGTTCCTTAAATTTAAATTTGTTTCATTTAAAGCATCTCAAACCTTTGACACTTCTATGGCTATGCAAGTTTGCCATTGCTCATTCATTTCTTCAGCCAATTTGTTTTCTTCACAACCCTCTCTTATTTTCTTGTCCTTTCTTGGTAGTTTTTGTTGTGTTGAATACATAAGTATTAAGGATGAGGTCCCAGGGTACTTGGATGCAAAAGATAAAATAGGCCATATGCAGCATAGTTTCCTTGAGGGAAAATCTTGCCTGCCAAATCTGTTGGAATTCTTTGAAGAAATAACAAGCAGGATCGACAAAGAAGAATCAGCTGATGTTGTGTATTTGACTTTCAGAAGACCACTGACAAGGTGCCACACACGACACCACATGAGCCTATGGTACTACAGAAAAAATTCTAGCATGGATAAAGCAGTAGGAGATAGGCAGGAGGCAGAGTGGGAATAAAAAGAGCTTTCTCTGATTGGCTGCCGGTGACTAGTGGTGTTCCACAGGGGTCTGTGTGGGGACTGATTCTTTTTACGTTATATGTGATGCACCATCAATAACTCTCGGAGACGGGAGGTGAATGATAGGCTTTTATTAGCTGAAAGAGACCACGATTAGCAGCAAGAGACCACCACACAACATCCTGGAGACTGAGGAAGGAGCAGTGCCTCCAATCGCCTTGATACAGGGGTCTGTGGGAGGAGCCACAGGAGCAGTTAGCAGAGGGGCGTGTCCAGACAGGTATATGTAGTTCACCACAATATGTCAATGATTTGGATGATGATATTGATGGCTTTGTTGCAAAGTTTGCACAGGATATGAAAATGGGTGGAGGTGCAGGTAGTTTTGAGGAAGGAGGCTAGAGAAGGAGTTAGATTAGGAGAATGGGCAAAGAAGTGGCAGACAGAATACAGTCACGAGAAAATCTGCAGGTCCACGCAACACACACTAAATGCTGGAGGAACTCAACAGGCCAGGCAGCATCTATGGAAAGAAAGTAGAGTCGACCAAAGCCCTTTAGCACGACTGGAGAAAAAAAAGTGGAGGAGTAGACTTAAAAGGAGGGGGTGAGGGAAGAGAGAACCACCAGGTAATAAAGTGAAACTTGGAGGGAGAGGGAAAAAGTAAAGAGCTGGGAAGTTGATTGGTGAGATGAGGTGGTGTGAGAGAGGGAAAAGACAGAATACAGTAAAGTACAAGGTCATGCACTTTGGGAGGAGAAGTGAAAGGGTTGACTATTTTCTAAATGGAAAGAAAATACAAAAAACTGATGTACAAAAGGACTTGGGAGTCCTTATTCAGGATTCCCTAAATGTTACTTTGTAGGTTGAGTCTGTGGTGAGGAAGACAAATGCAATATTAGCATTCATTTCAACAGGACTAGAATATAAAATGAAGGATGTAATGTTGAAACTTTATAAAGCATTGATGAGGCCTCATTTGGAATATGATGAGCAGGTTTGGACCATTTATCTTACAGAGTATGTGCTGAAACTGGAGGGGGTTCAAATGAGGTTAACAAAAATAATTTCAGGATTGAATAGCTTGTTTTCTGAAGAATGTCTGATAGCTCTGGGCCTGCATTTATTAAGAATGATTTTTGGGTTTAGGACATATATATTTAACAATTGAGTTTGGCTACCAGTCTCCATGTCTGAAAATGTATTGTGCATTTAATATGGAGTGCAGCTCTGAACAATGGGTTCTTAAAAGCTATGAATCCCAGTCCAGAAATACTGATTAAGATTCATTTTGATGTCTGTGGTGTGGATGTGAATCAGGAAGTGTGAAGGTTGTATGTAATTTCAAAGAAAACATTGTCCGTACGTTGTAAATATGGAGTTGTCCTTTGATGTTTGGCACATAAAATATCAAGCCCCACGTTGGGCCAGCGAGACCTTTCCACCGAAAGGGTCTCCATATAATGCCTGCTTTTCCTTGTTTTGTCAAATAAAGAACCTGCTTTGTATCTACCAGTAATTTTCTCTGGTGATTTCATTCAAGCAACAATATTTGGTGTCAGGAGTGGGATACCTTTGTGACCCATCATGTGGCCAGAGATCTAAGTGGGTGAGTATTCTTAAAAATTAGCACTCACACTTGCATCTGTTCGGATCGGTGGTACACAAGGTATCATGAATGTGGAAAACGGAACTGGTAGATATAAAAGTAGTGTGTGCCTGTGCATGCGTGTTTATGTAAGACCCCAGAGTGGGGGTGTGTATACTCATTCGGGGAGCTGCATTTTAGTGCACACATTTTGCGAGTGATGCAAAGTAATACAGCAGGCATCATGAGTTCAGGTGCTCAAAAGTGGCAGTTCGTAGAGTACACATTCTGCAGTTTCAAATATGTGCTGTTTAACTGGTATCAGTTTCTTATATTTTGCCTAGTATGAGAATTAGTGTGGAGATATTCCAGGGAAGAGGTTTTACCCAGATATATCTGTCAGGATGGCACCTATTGAGGTCAGGCAACATCAGGTACTGATTTGTGCCACAAGTTCACTGACCTTTTTTTGAATACTACAGTCATTCAAATAAAGTGCCCTTACACTCATTGTGTTTTTAAGATCCAGTAATCATTTACTTGTTTGCATTTGACTTTTCTTCACTCTTTTCTCTTTTTTATCTTTTGCTTTTTCTTTATCTTTATCCACGCTTTTCTTACTTTATCCATACTTCTCTAATCTGTTGAACCTACCCCCCCACTATTTAGTTTACAGCCCTATCCACAGCCCTGGTTATGCAATTCGCTAGGATTCAGGTCCCATCACGGTTCAGGTGGAGCCAGTTCCGTTGGTACAAGTCCCTCCTTCCCCAGTGAATCGCAAATAGATTGGTATGCCGCTAATGCGCCAAGCCTCACAAAAAGCTCATTTTTAAAACTCTGCTCTCCAACCTGTGCGAAGCTATCTCCCTCTTCAAATCGATTGGTCTGCTGCTAATGCTGAAGTTAATTCATTTTAAATGCTCTTCAGTTGAACTGTTTGGTTGAGGATGACTTTATATCTAACTGTGATTACAAGAAATGTCAACCTTTCTAATTTCAGTCACCTAAATTTAAATAGAACACATTTCAAAGTTTACTTCTCAGTCTATATTATTGCACATACTGCAGGTATGAATGAATCAGTAATTAAAATTCTATCTAATCTGAGATGTTCCTTCTCTTTCACACAGTGGAAATAAAAGAGTAATTCTGACTCATAAAACTAAGAAAGAAAACATTGCTTGAAAGCAGAAAGATCAGTCTATATAAATAGATTTTATAGAACAATAAGTACTTGCCTGAAGCAGTCTGCAAGGTAACGCCAGCAGGGACCTGGATTGGAAGACTTATGGCTGAGGATAGTGCAAGAGCACTTGAGGTTCCTGAAGAGTTCTAAGCAAACAGAGTGCAGATCCTTACAACAAAAGGTTGTTATATTCCACCAGTATGTAAAACAAATTACTTGGGTCTTGATGAACAGTCTTCAGATCAGACTGAAGCTGTGATTTTATATTAATGATAATCACTTCATACAAATAACATACACTTTCATAAACTAAGTCAGTACAATAGCTCCAAATCTAAACAGGGTTAGAGTGAGGAATTTCATGAAGAAAATGGAAATGAACCATGGAAATGAACATTCCAGAAAGCCTGTTCTACTTTTAAGGGATACATGGGGTGCCACGGTAGTGTAGGTGATTAGCACAATGCTTTACAGTTGCAACAACCCTGGTTCAATTCCAGCAGCTGCCTGCAAGGAGTTTGTAAGTTCTCCCTGTGACTATGTGATTTTCCTCCAGGTGACTCAGCTTCCTCCAACAGACCAAAAACATACAGGTTGGTAGGTTAATTGGTCATTCTAAATTGTCCTGATTAGGATTAAATTGGCAGTTACTGGGCAGCATGGCTCAAAGGGTTGTAATGGCCTATTCTGCGCTGTACGTCTATATGTGGACTAGACCATTTCTAAATTAAATAAAACATCAATGAAAGTTGCAAGTTTTTTTTTGTTTACATTTTTCCATGTGTGAAATGTAGTAATGCAAGGACGATTCCAAGCAGTGGTATGCTTTCACATGCAACACACACCTTTGCTATTTATAATGGATTTTCAGTTGCTTATGACCTGAACCATCAGCAGGTTATGAAAGTGTCTGTGAAGCTACATCATCTCATCTTTAATAAAGTCCATTTCACTAAAGTTCCAGGTTGACATTCAATCCACTAATGCCCCTGCACACCACCCCTCTCCCAAAATGGCTATGACCCAGCTCATCATTTCTCAAGTTTGCAGCCTTCCCCCAACTCCTTACTCCTAAAACACATACCTATCTACCATCCAACACATCATCCTCTAATGTTCCTTTATCTGATTTTTATTATCCAGTGATCATACAGTGGCATGCAAAAGTATGGGCACCCCGGTCAAAATTTCTGTCACTGTGAATAGTTGAGTAGAAGATGAACTGATCTCCAAAAGTCATAAAGTTAAGATGAAATATTCTTTTCAACATTTTAAGCAAGATTAGTGCATTATTTTTGTTTTGTATAATTTTAGAGTGGGAAAAAAAGGAAAGGAGCACCATGCAAAAGTTTGGGGACCCCAAGAGATTTGAGCTCTCAGATAACCTTTACTTGCCAAAGGGGGTGTTACTAAGTACTGACCATGCAGGGTGCTCAAACTTTTGCTTCGGGCCCTTTTCCTTTTTTGTTATTTTGAAACTGTAAAAAGATAGAAATAAAAAAGTAATCTTGCTTAAAATATTAAAGAAATGTGTCATCTTTAACTTTATGCCTTGTGGAAATCAGGTCATCTTTTACTCACTTAGCTATTCACAGTGTTATGAACCCAGCCCCCTCCTTCCTGAGAATCACAAGATCGCTATTAATTCAGGTCTGGGACCCAGGAAATGAGAGAGAATCCTCAGAAATACAAAGCAACGGATTTTGACCATTGTTCTTAGAGACACCTGTGTGGATTGTGACTCTATGCTACGTGCCAGCGATCAGGGCTGCGTGCACACCCTCAGGCAATGTGGGGTGGGGATTGTATCACCCCACCTTGATTGACATCTACAACTCTGCAAGGCAAGATAAAAAGGGGGCTGCAGGAGGCAGTACCCTAGCGACGCACCAGAAGGAGACACCATCGCTCATCGCTCCCGTGATGACGGGAAGCTATTCGGGAGCCACGTGTGGTTCGGTTCCCCTAGCCTGGGGAACGAGTGGCTGATAACCCTGAAAAGGACTTTGAACTGACAATGGGGAACCCACGTTCCCGATTCAACGATTTGAGTCCAAAAGGCTGGCAAGTTTATTTTCTCACCAAAAATTCTCTCTCTCTCTAACACGTGAAACCCAGCGGTCCCCAAAAGGCTAAAAGCCTGCATGAACTCCAGAGACTTTGATATTTCCATCGGACAATATTTTTACCCCTAGACAAATGATAGAGCTATTTCTTATTGTTGATTATTACTATACCCGCGCTTTAGATTGAGTATTGACGACGTATATTATCTGAATGTTTGTATTAACCTTACTTTTGTGCCCCTTTATAAATAAAAATGTTTAAAAATAGTACCATCAGATTTCAGCGGACCTCTCTATCTTTGCTGGTAAGTGACCCAGTTACTGGGTTCATAACAACAGTAACAGAAACTTTGACTAGGGTGCCCAAACTTTTGCATACCACTGTATGTTTTGTCAACATACATCCCAATTGTCAACCACTCTCATCACCGTATTAATCACACTCACATAACATTATTGTAGGCCCAGTACCACTATCCTAATATCACTGCAGACCACACCCCAATTAATTCACAGCTGATCTTCTCTCCTCCAACAAATTTCACCTCCATCCTCTTGTTCCACATGCTACCACCTTCACTTCCATCCTGTCCTCCCCTTGGATTTGACAAAATTAACATGTTGTAGCACATGAAGGTTATTCTTTAATTTTGTACAACTGTTTAAATGTGTTTGTAACTGCCAACCAAATACTAGGCTTATCATAAGCTGTTATACTTTCAGACTGAGTACAAATAGAAATAACATGGAAAATTTGTGCCCTCGGGTCTCAGTTCGATAACATGGCACACATGGACAAAATTACTGTAGATAACTTCATTCCCAATCCTCCCCAAATACACTGTATGTTACTAGCATGGGTGGAGCATTGGCTGGTTGGCAGAAAGCAGAGTGGGAATAAAGGGATCCTATTCTGGTTGGCTGCCGGTTAACAGTGGAGTTCCACAGGAGTCTGTGTTGGGACCACTTTTTTTTTTCCACAATGTATGTCAGTGATTTGGTCTACAGAATTCATGGATTTGTATCATTGGCAAATTTAGCCACAAAGATAGGTGGAGGAGCGGGTAGTGTTTGAGGAAACAGAGAGCCTGCAGAGAGACTTAGATAGTTTAGGGAAATGGGCAAAGAAGTAGCAAATGAAATACAATGTTGGAAAGTGTATGGTCATGCACTTTGGTGGAAGAAATAAATGGGCAGACTACTATTTAGATGGGGAGAGAATTCAAAATATAGAGGTGCAAAGGGACTTGGGAGTCCTTGTGCAAGATACCCTAAAGGTTAACCTCCAGGTTGAGTCAATTGTGAAGAAGGTGATTACAATGTTGGCATTCATTTCTAGAGGTACAGAATATAGGAGCAGGGATGTGATGTTGAGGCTCTATAAGGCACTCCTGAGACCACACTTGGAGTATTGTGTGCAGTTTTGGGCTCCTTATTTTAGAAAGTATATACTGACATTGGTGAGGGCTCAGAGAAAATTCACAAGAATGATTCCAGGAATGTAAGGGTTATTGTATGAGGAATGTCGGGCAGCTCTTGGGCTGTATTCTCTGGAGTTCAGGAGAATTGGGGGGGGGGGGGCAGGGGGGAGATCTCATAGAAACATTCCGAATGTTAAAAGCCTTGAACAGATTAGATATGGCAAAGTTATTCCCCATAGTAGCGGAGTCTAGTACAACAGGGCACAACTTTACGATTGAAGGACGTCTATTTAGAACTGAGATGTGGAGAAATTACTTTAGTCAGAAGTGGAAAATCTGTGGAATTTGTTGTCATGAGCGGCTGTGGAGACCAAGTTATTGGGCGTATCTAAGACAGAAATAGTTAGGTTTTTGATTAGCCAGGGCATCAAAGGGTATGGGGTGAAGGCAAGGGAGTGGGGATGACTAGAAGGATTGGATCAGCCCATGACTGAATAGTGGAGCAGACTCGATGGGCCGAATGGTCTACTTCTGCTCCTATATCTCATGGTCTCAAATTTAAAAGAGCAATAGAAAGAATTCAAATTAATATAGCACTTACCGGTTCTACAGATGTAAAATTCTGAACACTTCCACCAGCAGGAATCACAACAGAAGCTTTGAAAAGAAACACAAGATTTTACTACATAATTTTGCAACCTATACAGCTTAATACACAAATTGTAATTGACATTGACAAAGAAATTTAAATAGGAATATGTTGCTGAAGGTTATATCCTGGAGATGTTCTTAGAATAAAATACAATATCAGTCTTTTTTGTACAATTAATAACCTGGAATCAAAAAGATTTCCCTTTAATTGAAATAGTGGAAGCTACTAAAAAGAACAAACAGATTTGGGATGTTTCACACCAAATGTGATGCCCTACAATAGGGCCACACTTGAACACAGCTGCCTGCACTTTTTAGGGCAACAATCATAAAAGGAAGTCCTATTTGACAACCTGATGCTAACCAGATAGCAGATACATGCAATATAGCTGCTGCAGAAGAAAGGATGAATTGCAAGGGGGGGGGGGGGGGTGGAAAAGAAGGAAAGAGAGAGATGTCCAAGATTCATTCCAAGTGACATAGAATCCTTGGAAAAATAGACATGGCTGATAAGATATCCTATAAGACAAGTTGGCTGTAGACAGGCCAACAACACAATAATGACAAAAATCTTGAGAAAATTGTAAGCAGCAAGAGAGCTGGTCATTGACTTGACATAGGAGGTACAGTGCACATGATTCACTCTTCATCAATGGTGCTGAAGTTTAGAATTAAAATTTCCTAAAAACAAACATCACCATTAGCCTGATCTGGTCCAACTACGTAGATGCCATGGACAAGAAAATTCACCTCTTCTTCCTCAGGAGACTAAAGGAAAAAAAATGTCTATCCTTGTCGACACTTACCTTTTTTTAATCAATGCACCAGAGAAAGCATCCTAAATGTATGCATCACAGTTTGGTATGGTAACTGCTCTGCCTGTGACCACAAGAAACTACAGAAAGCTGTGGCTCTTCTCTCCATGGACTCTGTCTATACTTCTCACTGCCTCAGTAAAGCAGTGAAGGATCCCACTCACCCACCCCAGAGAGTTTTTCTCCCCATTCCCATTAGACAGAAGATATAAAAGCCTGAAAGCACATACCATTAGGCTCAAGGACAGCTTCTATTTCACTGTTATAAGATTATCAAATGGTTCTATAGTACAACAAGATGGAGTCTAAACTGCACAAATCAACCACATTATGATATTGTACCTTATTGTCTACCTGTTAGCACTTATTCAGTAGCACTTTATTCTGCATTCTATTATTGTTTTACCTTGTACTGTGTGATGATTTGATCTGTTTCAACAGCATGCAGGACAATATTTTCCACTATACTTCAGTACATGTGACAAAAACAAACCCATTCCAATTCCAAGCAGCAATTTAGAAGTCCAGTTCAGGCCTTTATGAGATAAGTTAGCACAAATCACAGACACTGAAAATGCTGCTCTGTCATATACAGACACAATGGATTGCAATTAATTTGGATATAACGGGACCAGTGCATTTGGCCCAATTACAGGGCTGTCCCAATTAGTCGAAGTTTTGCGGAACTAGTTTAAAAAGGTATAAAAAAGACAAACTACCATTTAACTGAGTTACAAATTATGTACTTAAATGAAATAGTACTACAGTACTATAAAACCATGTATTAATTTATAATAGTTACTATTGGAGATATCCAATGTATGCTACTATGTTCTTTTGATTGACTGGAAACAATCATTAAGGCAGCTCATACTACTCTTCTTAGGCACGTGTATAATTAATGCCTTTTTGAAGCAGGAAGGGACTTCCGACTGTAGCAGTCAGATGTTGAAAATGTTTGAATAGTCTCACCAGTTGGTTGGCACAAGTTTTCAGAGCCTTATCAGGTACTCCATTGGGCCTGCTGCCTTACAAGGGTTCACTCTCCTGAAAGACAGCCTGACATCAGCCTCCAAGACAGAGATCACAGGGTCACCGGGTGCAGCAGGGATCTTCACTGCTGTAGTTATGTTTTCCCTTTCGAAGTGGGCATAGAAGGCATTGAATTCATCTGGTAGTGAAGCATCGCTGACATTCATGCTATTTTGTAGGAAGTAATGTACTGCAAACCCCGCCAGAATTGATGTGCATCCAATGTTGTCTCCAACCTCACTCAGAATTGTTTCTTCACTCTTGAAATAGTCCTCCGCAAGTCATATTTGGCTTTCTTGTACAGACCTGGGTCACCAGACATAACTGCCACAGATCTAGCCCTTACCCTCAGTAAATAATGAACCTCCTGGTTCATCCATGGCTTTGGGGTTGGAAATGTACAGCAAATTTTCATAAGCACACACTCATCTACACAGGTTTTAATGAAGTCAGTAACAACAGAGTCAAAGATGAATCCTGGAATACAGGCAGTCCCCGAGTTACGAATGTCCGTCTTACGGACAACTTGTACTTACGAACGGAGGGAGGAGAACGCTGTCTGCCATTTTAAGTCAGATCACAACACTGTCCACCATTTTAAGTTGGATCACGATGCTGTCCGCCATTTTAAGTCTTTGCCGTTAACACTGTGTTGAGTGTGTAACTTTGCATTTGGCTTAAATATTTCTTAGCAAGATTCACCCTGACCCCACCTTTTCCAGTCAGCACCACCCCCATTTGTCCCATTTAACTTGTCTCAGTGTGGGTGGACTTTAGGACCCAGAGCAGCACAAGACCCGCCGCCTGCAGCTGCTGCTGTATTTTTTTTTAAATTAAATGCAACTGTGAACAATATCCAGATCAGAAATGCTGATTAAGTCAACTAGCTCCTAAAGGAAACTGATAGGCCAATCAGACGGTTCACTGCTGCTCAGCGACAGAACATAAAATCCGCAGTTTTCTGTTCCATTGATGGAAAACGATCGTGATTGAAAATAAAGTGGTAATAATAAAACGACTGGAAAGAGGTGAAACGCCATCGGTCATTGGAAAAGCTTTAGGCTACAGTCGGTCAATGATCAGAACAACTTTAAAGGATACAGGTAAAGGATAAAGTGAGAATAATGGAGCATGTGAAATGCCCTGCCCCGATGAAAGCTACAATTATTAGTAAGCAACGCAGTGGTTTAAGAAATGTATGTATTTCAATAATTAAGTGTTTTATATGCATAGAAAGGTAAAATATATACTAAGACAAACGTTTGACTAACTGATGCTAAATAATACCGCATGTACCTGTTCCGACTTATGTACAAATCCGACTTAAAGATGGACTCAGGAACGGAACTCGTTTGTAACCCGGGGACTGCCTGTACAGTCCAGTCCACCAATTCAAAGCAGTCCTGTAAGCATTCCTGTGTTTCCCTTGTCCATACTTTCTTGGTCCTCACTTCTAGTGCCACGGTCTTCAGTCTCTGCCTATACTCAGGGAGTAGAAGTACAGCCAGGTGATCAGACTTTCCGAAATGCGTGCGTGGAATAGCACGGTAGGCACTCTCAATGGTGATCTAACAGTGGTCCAATAGTGGTCCAGTGTGTTGTTTCCTCTGGTAGTACAAGTGATTTGTTGACAGTAATTATTTAGTGACTTTTTCAAGTTGACCTGGTTAAAATCCCCAACCACACCCAGGGTGTGTTGTTTCATTAACTTTGATCACATTGCTCAGATCAAGAGCCTGTTTGACATTGGCCTGAGGTGGAATGTACAATGCTACCTAAATGAATTCAGAAATCTCCCGCAGCATGTAAAATGGACGCCACTTAATTGCGAGATATTCCAAGTCTGGTGAGCAGAATTGGGACAAAACTGAGATATTTGTGCACCAAGCAGAGTTGATCATAAGGCATACACCTCCACCTCTGCTTTTGAGAGATTCAACAGTCCTATCCTGACAGTGAACTTGTCAATCTGAATCACTGTATCCTGTATGGAAGGGGTTAACCAGGACTTTGTGAAACAAAGGATGCAAGCGGTCCTAATGTCCTTCTGATAACAGCACCCTAGCTCTGAGATCTTCAATTTTATTTACTAGAGATTACATCTGACAGCAAGATAGTTGGTATTGGGAGTGGAAAACCCCATTTTCTTAAGCATACCTGTATCCCTGATTGGCGGCCACATTTCCTTCGAGGAGTCCAGTGAGAAATACGGCCACAATTGGCATTGTTTCCATCAGTTTTTAAGCAGCAATAGATTATTCAATTGCATTAAGACATCTTTATTAATTGTACAGATCTTGGAAGCAGTTCTAATTTCAGTAGTATTAGACTGAAACAGGAATATTTAATTGCATCCATCGTGCTGTGCTGCACGGGACACTGTCATCAAGGCTCCCCAGAAGTCTTGCGTGCTGGGCCTTGGGCACATCCCTCTGCAATGCTAACACTGAGCAATTTAAAGTTGTGGCCATCTCTAGCTCTGATCCCCCAATGTGGACTGGTTTATAAACCTCCAGTTTTCTCCTCAAGTCAATAATCAGCTCCTTAGCCTTGCCGATATTGAGTGAGAGGTTGTCGCTGTGGCACCACTCAGCCAGATTTTCAATCTCACTCCTATATGCTGATTTGTCACCACCCTTGATTCAGCCAATGACAGTGGGGTCACCAGTAAACTTAAATATGGTGTTGGAATTATTATAAGAACATAAGAAATAGGAGCAGGAGTAAGCCTTCTGCCTGTCAAGCCTGCTCCACCATTCAATAAGGTCTTGGCTGATCTGGCAGTGGACTCATCTCCACCTACCTGCCTTTTCCCTATAACCCTTAAATTTCCCTACTATGGCAAAAATCTAACCAACCTTGTTCTTAACCATACAGTCATAAGTATAAAGCAAGTAGAGCAGAGGGCTGGACACACAGCCTTGTGGTCCACCTGTGTTGATGGAAATTGTGGAGATGTTCTTGCCAATCGGAAGTGACTAGAGTCTACAAGTAAGGAAATTCAGGATCCATTTGCCTAAGGAGGTATTAAGGCCAAGATCTTGAAGCTTATTGATTAGCTTTGAGGGAATGATGATATGAAATGCCGAACTGTGGTCGATAAAGAGCATCCTGATGTATGCATCTTTGATGTCCAGGTGTTCCAGTGTATGGTGTTAGTACAGCCTGAGAGAAGAAACAATGAAATGGTGTCTGCTGCTAATCTGTTGTGCCAGTAGGGATCCAAGTAGCTTCTCTGGCAGTAGTTGATGTTTCATCAGCAACCTCTCAACACTTCAAAGAGGATGGAAGTGCTACTGGATAACAATCATTGAGACAGTTGGCACGTTCTTCTCAGGCACCAGTATAACTGAAGCCTGCTTAAAGTCTATGGGTACCTAAGACTGCCAAAGCAAGAGATTAAAAATATTGGTGAACACTCCAACCAGTTAATCAGCACAGGTCTTTAGTGCTTGGCCAGGTATTCCATCTGAGCTGGATGTTTTCTGTGGGTTCATCCTCTTAAAGGATGCTCATGTGATTTCACAGTGTTGTCGGTGGCTGTGGGACTTTGTGAAGCTCTCCATGTTCTGACAGTCCGAGTGAACAAAGAAGGCATTGAACTCATGTGGGAGCAAAGCCTTGTTGTCAGCTATGTTGATTGGTTTCACTTTCTACGAGGTAATAGCATTCAAGTTCTGCCACAGCTGTTGAGCAACCTTCAGTGATTAAGTTTCATTTAGAATTACCACTTCATCCATGAAGTGGTCTTTCCAGAGCTCATACCAGGACCTCTTGAATCTTGCTTGGTCACCAGACTTGAACGCCACTGACCTGGCCCTCAGAAGACTGCAGATCTCATGGTTCATCCAGGGTTTCTGTTTGGGGAAGACTCTAAATGATCTTGTGAGGTCACACTCATACTTTATAAAGTCTGTGACAACTATTGTGTACTCATTCAGATCCTCTGTTGAGTCCTAGAACACGGCCCAGTCCACCGACTTGAAACAATCAGTAGCCACTCCTCTGCCACCTGTGATGCCCTCTTTGTTCTCATTATTTGTGGAGCCTTGCTTTTTAGCCTCTGCCTATATGCAGCTAGGAGAAGGACAGCCAAGTGATCATATTTCCTGTAATGCGGTCTGGGCATGGAATAGCCCAGATCACATCCATTGAGCAGGACAAGGACAGGATCAGACACCCTTCATAGACCAAGGGTGAGGATGAGACCTTGAATTATCACACACGAACAGATTATGGAACATGGCAGCAGGCACAGAACTGTGTCTACCATTGGAGTCAGATCGGTTGGGTCTTCACCTCAGTTTATTCCCCCAATTTCCCCCAGGATGTGTTGCTCTGGATTTCTAGCATCTGCAGAATCATGAGTTTATGACATGAAATTTTGACTTTTGGGGCAGTAGACCAAGATCTATAGACTACAAAAAAAAGAGGTAGTGTCCATTCAGAAATCTGTTTGCAAAGCAGAGGGGAATAAGCTGTTCCTAAATATTTCAGCACCAATGGAAACCAAAAGGAAAAATTCCATAATGACAGCAAATCAACTACCTTACCCGTTACGAATAACTTTTAGTGACACAAGTTTTTGTGTAAAGCTTGCATTCGAATGAATCACACAGACTGAATTACTATTGTTTGTGCTTGCTGCCATCTACAGATAGAAGCAATCCTTTTTCTGCAGTTTCTCTATATTTCCTCCTTGCCAACCAAACAGCACTGCTGAAATATTATCCTTAATCAGTCATAATTTTTATTCTATTACAATTGTGCATCAAGTTATAATTGTAATTATGTAAAAAATACCATCTTATAATTCAAATTGAAAGCAATTAATCTGTGAGATACATCTATTCACAGTGATTACGTTGATGGCAAAAATTAAATGGTGGTTTTCATTTCAAGAAGTCAGTATACGAGTTCGCTGATGACACGGCCATAGTGGGGTGTGTCAGGAATGGACAGGAGGAGGAGTATAGGAAACTGATACAGGACTTTGTGATATGGTGCAACTCAAACTACCTGCGTCTCAATATCACCAAGACCAAGGAGATGGTGGTGGACTTTAGGAGATCTAGGCCCCATATGGAGCCAGTGATCATTAATGGAGAACGTGTGGAGCAGGTTAAGACCTACAAGTATCTGGGAGTACAGTTAGACGAGAAGCTTGACTGGACTGCCAACACAGATGCCTTGTGCAGGAAGGCACAGAGTCGAATGTACTTCCTAAGAAGGTTGGCGTCATTCAATGTCTGTAGTGAGATGCTGAAGATGTTCTATAGGTCAGTTGTGGAGAGCGCCCTCTTCTTTGTGGTGGCGTGTTGGGGAGGAAGCATTAAGAAGAGGGACGCCTCACGTCTTAATAAGCTGGTAAGGAAGGCGGGCTCTGTCGTGGGCAAAGTACTGGAGAGTTTAACATCGGTAGCTGAGCGAAGGGCGCTGAGTAGGCTACGGTCAATTATGGATAACTCTGAACATCCTCTACATAGCACCATCCAGAGACAGAGAAGCAGTTTCAGCGACAGGTTGCTATCGATGCAATGCTCCTCAGACAGGATGAAGAGGTCAATACTCCCCAATGCCATTAGGCTTTACAATTCTACCACCAGGACTTAAGAACTTTTTAAAGCTATTATTAATGCTTTTTGAAATGGTGATTTAG
Organism: Hemitrygon akajei; assembly: GCF_048418815.1. Taxonomy (NCBI): domain Eukaryota; kingdom Metazoa; phylum Chordata; class Chondrichthyes; order Myliobatiformes; family Dasyatidae; genus Hemitrygon; species Hemitrygon akajei. The sequence goes on from NC_133130.1 coordinate 34,928,514, forward strand.
ATGCATATCATTTTTTTTTACTGAGTTAAGTATTGTATGTAATTAGTTTTGCTACAACAAGTGTATGGGACATTGGAAAAAAGTTGAATTTCCCCATGGGGATGAATAAAGTATCTATCTATCTATCTAACAAGATCGTTCAGGATTGGAAATAAATTGACCTCCAGAAAGGATACATTGTAGTGAATGGAAAGGTATTTGTCCCTTTTTAAAAAAAAATTATGATCCTCAAGAACCTATACAAGGTATTATATCTTACTGATACCCCTAATGAAGTCTGTGTTTAATTTACTGAAAAACCGCAAGATCCAAATACAAACTTAAAATATTTTTACTCAGGAAAACATTATTTCCGAAAGAGTATAAATAATATGATAATGTGTTGCAGGCAGCATGCTAATAGCAAAAAAAAAGCAGCCGCCCCTCATAAATGGCAAGAACATTAATAAACTATATTTACCTCTTTTGGCTAACCGATTGATACCTCGAGTTCAAGTTACTGTTTAATAATCAAATATTCAATATAAATCACAGAAACTATGCTTCCATTATTATTATAACCTAGATGCCTCTGCAGCATAAAGCTACAGATTTGGTTAGCTATCCAATTATTGAGCTTAAAACACAGAAGAGATTCTACAGATACCAGATCCAAATCCAGAGGAACAATCACAAAATGCTGGACGAACTCAGAAGGTCAGGCAGCATCTAACTAGAGGAACAAACAGTCAACAAGGGCAAAGACCCTTCATTAGGGCTAGAAAGGAAAGAGGAAAGAAGCCAGAATTAAATTGGGGGGGGAGGGGAAGATTAAAAAACTCTCTTGCATCTGGCAGTTGATACAGCTCACAATCTATACTCTCACCTGTTCTCAATCCCAACTTGTCTCCAGATATTAGGCCTTTTGCTCTAGAACAGCAGATTAATGCGAGCAGTAGAGTCACTTCTCAGTGTTCAGCAACCGAGGTTCAATCCTGAACTTGGTACTGTTGCATACAGTTTGCATATTCTTCGAGACATGTATTTACATTGGAATATAGCAATAAACTAGTACACAAAGGTGAATAGCTTAGTAGATTAATTGGCAACGGAAAAGGTGCCCTAATGACTATGAGAGAGGAAAATTTTGCAGATTACATTGGGGTTATGTGGGGTAGAAGAGATCTAATTGGAATGTGGAGAATATAAACTGAGATTAATAAAGGATATTTCTAACTGAGTGCTTGAGGACTAGCACAGACTTGGTCAGTCAGAGGAACAGTTTTCATGATATATGATTTGATTACTTCTCCACTGGCACATATACGTATTAAACACTCATTCAAACCCAGGAGCAAATATATTGTTTATTTCTTTTTTAACAGCCCGTTTTCGTGATAATATTGGGAGCACAGGGTCTCAGTTCAAATGAGCCATTCTTTTTAGTTCAGGTTTTCCTCCAATATGATCAACTTGAACAGAGATAGACTGAGGTAATCAAATGTACCTAATGAAGTTTGCAGCCTGGATGAGAAGCTTCAGTCCTCATACACCAAAATGTGCTCTTAAATTCAGCAAATACATTAATATAATTTCACCATGGTCAAATATAATAATGATCCCTGTATTTTGTTTACTGCGGGCCCCCTTTGTGAAGTCCTTTTGGACCATGTAACCTATTTTGGATGAGATAGTAACCAAATTCACATTTTTCACCTTAAAGCAGAACAGTCAAATTACATTATATTCTGGCTAATATTTATCATTTAAATCAAAATTAATTGAAACTCACCTGAGGACGGGTGTAAAGCTTGATGAGTTTTTTGATGAAGTTCCAGCATGATTGGCTGGTGATTATTCTCTCTGAACAAGCCTTCCACAGCTCTGGATTGGAGAAGCTTGCTCTCCCAAGCTTCATTACATGAAGAAAAGTATTAAAATTGATTAAAACAGGATAAAAGTTCATTTGATTTAAAATAGTTTACAAAATTAAGGAACATTTAATAAGCTACTGAATATACAAGTAGCTACTCAATAGTCTATGATTGTCTCACCTTAATCATGAATTACTAAAAGAAGTAATTACCCATTAATAAGCCAAACTGTAATATTGTTAAATTACAGAATATCTAGAAACAGTGAACCAAGGTGCATAGAGATAGGTTATGGAACCGTTAAAATCTGATGAAAAAACAGAATGACTGATGGAAAGGTTGAAAGCATTTTGAAAAAAACTAACTTTCAAACCTTCTACAAACAGCAGTTGATAATTATTAAACACTAATCTGAGATTGCTGTATATTGTTAACTAAATATACAAGGATAGAAGATGAAGCCAATACAAGTTGGTTTGCAAATAACCTTTGATTTACTGAACAATGGAAAAAAGCTAAAGGACATATTTACGAACATTTCTCTGCCCAAGTACATTAATTACAAAGTTAATTTATTATTGAAGTACATATGTCATCAAAATGAGATTTCATTTTCATTTTCTTGCAGGCATATTCAATAAATCCAATAACCATAACAGAATCAATGAAAGACTGCACCAACAGGGTGGACAACCAGTGTGCAAAATACAACTGCAAATACAAAAGAAAAGAAAGAAATGAGCAAGAAATATCAAGAATATAGGATGAACAGACTGGAAAGTGAATCCATAGGTTGTAGGAACAGTTCAGTGATGGGGCACATGAAGCTGAGTGACATTATCCCCTCTGGCTAAAGAGCCTCAGTGGTTGAGGGTTAATAATTGTCCTGAGGCTCCTGTACCTTCTTCCTGATGGCAGCAATGAGAAGTGAGCATATCCTGGGTAGCAGAGGTCCCTGATGATGGATACTGCCTTCCTACAACAGCATTCCTATGTAGATGTTTTCTATTGTGGGGGGCCTTTACCCATGATGGACTGGGCAGTCGCCCCTACTTTTTGTGGGATTTTCCTACTCAATAGCATTGGTGTTTCCTTACCAAGCTGTGATGCAGCCAGACAATATATTCTCCACACACATCCACAGAAATTTGTCAAAGTTTTAGATGCCAGGCCGAATCTTTGCAAACTTTCAAGAAGTACAGGCATGCCATGCTTTCTTTGCAATCATGTGCTAGCAAACAGCTGTAGGTGGTGGTGTTCTCATTTACCTTCCACCCTTGTTCATCTTGCTAATATTGCTTATAACTAGAGAGATACTTTGCCAAGAAACTGCAATGCATTGTATGTATAATGTATACTGCATTGACAGTGCATTAGTGATGGATAGAAAGAATGCTTAGAGTAGTGAATGGTGCCAATCAAACCAGCTACTTTGTCCTGGATCATGTCCATTTCATTTTTAAAACTTGTGCACATTCATCTAGGCAAGTGCAGAGTCCATCATAATGTTACAGACTTGCACCCAGTAGAATGGAAAGGCTTTAGGCATCTGGAATCTAATTGCTAACTCCAAGATACCCAGACCCTGACCCGCTCTTATAACCACAGCAATTATTAGGTGGTCCAGTTAAGTTTCTATCATCCCTTGAAGAGTGAAGTTGGGTGACTCATTGAGATAATGATACTAAAGGTTAAAAGTAGGTGGTTAGATTCTCTCATTAGCTCTTTGTAAAATTAACAACCATTAAATGTCTAGAACTCGCTGCATGCAGACATGAATTGCTTTGGCAGATTTCATGAACTTTAACAGTCACTTGAGAGGGGCTTTTTCCAAATATTTCTGGGAATTCATATGAAATCCAATTCTCCAAGCTACTACTTTAATTGCCCTTTTCAAACATTTCTATCAGGTTCCTCAGGCATAATCTACACTTCAATAACTCAAACTGAAATTACCTGATCAGTTGAATTCTTTAAGGCAATTAGTCACTTTCTCCTTAACTTTCCAACAATATTTTGGTCATAGATCTATAAATCACTAGCTCTAATGTTTTAAATAGTAACTTTGGGCACAGTACTTTGTAAAGCTGTGATACACAACTTTCCAATCTAACTGGCAGTCAAAGAATCATTGACCATTGTTGAATCTGGTGATTTTGTGATCCAAAAGGGTTCTTTGGAAGTCGAGAATGAGGCATGAAACTTATTGTTTAAAGTTTAATAATGTTATAAGAATGAAGAATGAAAAGCTGTAATCGTCTTATACTAAAAGCTAACTCACACTAAAATAAAACTACTCCAGTGGTAAGAATAGGCTATGAAATAGCCAGATTCAGTTATGCGACTCTTGCTGAAGAGAAACTTCCAGAAAAATATGGAATCAGCTATACAGCTGGCCCCCGTTTTTTGAATGTTCTCTTTACGACAGCTCGCTGTTACAAGAAACCTACATTAGTACCTGTTTTCACTAACCAAAGAGGATTTTCGCTTTTACGAAAAAAGACGCCCGCTTTATACGTGTTTACCCCAAGAAAGACTACCATGACCGTGAAGCCTTGCGTGGGCAGTTGTGTGCACATGCGTGTACGTGCGTAGGCGTGTACATGCCGATTTTTTTCTCCTGAAGCAGTCTTCCTGATTTTGATAAGTAAAACTACACTGTACATACAATATTTCTACTTTATATATGCTATATATTTATCATGTCATTCCTGCTTTTACTGTATGTTAGTGTTATTTTAGGTTTTATGTGTCATTTGGTAGGTTATTTTTTGGGTCTGGGAACGCTCAAACATTTTCCCCATATAAATTAATGGTAATTGCTTCTTCACTTTATGAAATTTCGGCTTACAAATGGTTTCATAGGAACGCTCTACCTTCAGATAGCAGGGGAAACCTGTACTACAAAAACCAAAAAATTGATGAAACAATTTTATATGTGATTAAATAACAAAGAAAATAGGAAATGTTAAACTGCAAGAAAAATTGCAACTTCGCACTCAAATTCAACACCATCTGCAATGTTTTCACATTTCCTTAAAAACATTGAAAAAGGGAAACTATCCAATCATGGGGACATGACACACTTCAAAGTTCGAAGTAAATTTTATTATCAGCACACATAGATGTCACCACATACAACCCTGAGATTCATTTCATTTTCCTGTGGGCATACTCAGCAAATCTATAGTATAGTAATTATAACAAGGAAAGTAGTATCATAGGAAAGGCAGATAAGCTCAGAGCATGATCTACAAGTATTTCGGATCTACAAGTATTTAGGTAAGCAGGGACTTAATAGGGAGAGTCAACACGGCTTTGTGCGTGGTAGGTCATGTTTAACAAACCTATTAGGAGTTTTTCGAGGAGGTTACAAGGAAAGTGGATGAAGGGAAGGCAGTGGATGTTGTATACATGGACTTCAGTAAGGCCTTTGACAAGGTCTCACATAGGAGTTTAGTTAGGAAGAATCAGTCGCTAGGTATACATGGTGAGGCAGTAAATTGGATTAGACATTGGCTCAATGGGAGAAGCCAGAGAGTGATAGTGGAGGATTGCTTCTCTGAGTGGAGGCCTGTGACTAGTGGTGTGCCACAGGGATCAGCGCTGGGTCCATTGTTACTTGTCATCTATATCAATGATCTGGATAATAATGTGGTAAATTGGATCAGCAAATTTGCTGATGATACAAAGATTGGAGGTGTAGTGGACACTGAGGAAGGTTTTCAAAGCTTGCAGAAGGATTTGGACCAGCTAGAAAAATGGGCTGAAAAATGGCAGATGGAGTTTAATACAGACAAGTGTGAGGTATTGCATCTTGGAAGGAAAAACTAAGGTAGAACATACAAGGTAAATGGTAGGTCACTGAGGAGTGCAGTAGAACAGAGGGATCTGGGAATACAGATCCAAAATTCCTGAAAAGTGGTGTCGCAGGTAGATAGGATAGTAAAGAGAGCTTCTAGTACATTGGCCTTTATAAATCAAAGTACTGAGTATAATAGTTGGAATGTTATGGTGAGATTGTATAAGGCACTGCTGAGGCCAAATTTGGAGTATCATGTGCAGTTTTGGTCACCGAATTACAGGAAGGATATTAATAAGGTTGAAAGAGTGCAGAGAAGGTTTACAAGGATGTTGCCTGGACCTGAGAAAATGAGTACAGAGGAAGGTTGAAGAGGTTAGGACTTTATTCCCTGGAGCATAGAAGAATGAGGGGAGATTTGATAGAGGTATATAAAATTATGATGGGTATAGATAGAGTGAATGCAAGCAGGCTTTTTCCACTGAGGTTAGGGGGAAAAAAACCCAGAGGACATGGGTTAAGGGTGAAGGGGGGAAAAGGGGGGGGGCTTCTTCACACAGAGAGTGATGGGAGTGTGGAATGAGCTGCCAGATGAAGTGGTAAGTGCAGGTTCACATTCAACATTTAAGAAAAACTTGGACAGGTACACGGATGAGATGTGTATGGCAGGATATGGTCCAGGTGCAGGTCAGTGGGACTAGGCAGAAAAATAGTTCGGCAGAGCCAAGAAGGGCCAAAGGGCCTGTTTCTGTGCTGTAATGTTCTATGGTTCTATGAATCAACACCTGAAATTATGACATTGCAGCCATTAATGAGACTTGGTTGCAGGAGGGATGGGACAGGCAGTTCTACATTCTGGGGTTCCGTTGTTTTAAATGTGATAAAGCAGAAGGGATTAATGGAGGAGGGGTGGTGTTATTAGTCAAGGAAAATAACACAGCAGTGCTCTGTCAGAACAGACAGGAGAACTCAACTCGTGAGGTGTTTGAATGGAATTGAGAAGCAAGAAAGGTATGACTACGTTAATGGGGCTATATTACAGACCATGCAACATCCCTAAATCCTAGGGATTTAGACTAGCAAATTTGTAAAGAGATCACAGACTGTTGCAAAATCATAAGGTTGTTATCACTGTTGCCATTAGTTCTGATAAAGGGTCTCAGCCTGAAATGTCAAATGTATTCCTTTGCATAGATGCTGCCTGGTGTGTTAAGTTCCTCCAACATTTTGTATGTGTTACTTGGATTTCCAGCATCTGCAGATTTTCTCTTGTTTGTGGTTGTTATAATAGGTGGCTTTAACGTCCCACACATTGGCATGGGTAACCCTAGTTTGTAACAGGGTGCAGAGGAGGGAGAGGGAGAGGGAGAGGGAGAGGGAGAGGGAGAGGGAGAGGGAGAGGGAGAGGGAGAGGGAGAGGGAGAGGGAGAGGGAGAGGGAGAGGGAGAGGGAGAGGGAGAGGGAGAGGGAGAGGGAGAGGGAGAGGGAGAGGGAGAGGGAGAGGGAGAGGGAGAGGGAGAGGGAGAGGGAGAGGGAGAGGGAGAGGGAGAGGGAGAGGGAGAGGGAGAGGGAGAGGGAGAGGGAGAGGGAGAGGGAGAGGGAGAGGGAGAGGGAGAGAGATGTCCAGCACAATGAGAATGAGGGGGAGGAGGAAAACTGCTTGAAAGATTGATGTTATGGTTTCACTGCCAGCTTGTTTACCTTTTCCCGAGGTCACTTGCCTGCTTGTAAGGTTCCTGCAGAAAGTGGAGGGCAGAGCAGGTTGATGGACAGCTGGTGTTCAACATATGAAGATTAAAAACCAGGTCTGCTGTTACACAGACACACCACGAGACACACAGTGCGGACACTGAACAAGCTTTGATGCACCCACAAGGAGGTGGGGTTTTGGAGGATCAATTCGTGGAATCGATCAGTGGCTCACAGTGTGAAAAGGTGCAAACAGTGGGGAATTACTTGTGTGTCTATCCTTGCTGGGTGACAATTCCCCCACTGAAGAATGGTCGTACGTATCATGGTCATAGTCGGTGATCAACAGGACTTCAGAAGACAACGGGAAGATTGACTGCACCAGCTCATCCATCTCTCTCTCTCTCTCTCTTTCACGCTACTCAACTACATACCACAAACTGAACTGAACTCTCTTCATCATCGTAAGACTCTATCCATTTACCCCTAGGTTTGAAAAAGCCTAGTTTTGTTCCTATTTCCATATATATCATTGCTAACCCATTCAACATATTTGCATTTATATTACTGTATTGCTTAGTTACTAATAAACACTATTAATTTATAGCAATACCAGACTCCAGAGTGTTTTCCATTTCTGCTGGTTCTTTAACCCAGTCACGGGGTACGTGACAAAATTGACTGGGAATTCCATACTGTAAAAGGACTAGATGGGATAGAATTTATCAAATGTGTTCAGGAAGGTTTCCTTCATCAGTGCGGAGAAGTCCCAATGAGATAGCGTGCAATTCTGGAACAGGGCAGGTGACAGAAGTTTGAGTAGGGAAACATCTTTCATCCGGTGATCACAATGCGATTAGTTTCAAAGTAAATATGCAAAAAGATATTCTTGGTCAGCAGGTTGACATTCCAAATTGGTAAGTATGGACTGGGTCAAGCTTTTTTCTAGCAAAGGTGAACTTGACAAGTGGGAGGCCTTCAAAAGTGAAGCTTTGAGAGTATAAACCTCATAGGTCCCTGTCAGAACAAAAGATAAAGTTAACATGTATAAGGAACCTTGGTTTCCAAAAGACAAAAAAAAGGTGCATAGCAGGTAGGAACAAATGAGGTGCTTATTAAGTATAAGAAATGCAAGAGAACACTAAAGAAAGAAATCAGATGGTTAATAGAAGGCATAAAGTTGCTCTAGCAGACAAGGTGAAGGAGAATCCTAAGGGATTCTACAGATATGTAGAGAGCAAAAGGATTGCAAGGAACAAAATTGGTCCTCTGGAAAATCAGAATGGTAATCCATGTGTGGAGCTAATAACAGATGGGGGAGATTTTGTAGGATCTTCATTCTTTCTTTTTTTTTTGCTTCCATTAATTTCAATGAAACTAAATCCTGAATTTGTTATTAATTAAGTATTCTTAATGTACAGCATACTATTGTCTTCCTCAACTTTAAATAACTTCAAAATGTAATTGACTATTTTAAATTATGATTCTCAGTTTTTACTCAAGATGCCAGTATTTCCTAATAGAATAGGAAAACAAAGATTATCTGCTTTATATAAAAAAAACACTGAAAACAGCATACCCAAAAATTAATTTTCTTTATCACTTGATTTTCTTAGTCTATTAAACATGTATGTGAAAACATCTGTGAGCCACTGAAGTTATTAAAGATTTTATCCTCCGTCCACTCAAAGATTACATTTGAGAAATTCACTACCGCTTTACGCTCATCAATTAATACAACTGTTACTTTGAAGTTATTCTTGCATTCACAGAGATGTTCCATGAAATTTAAGATATGGTCACTGGCGATATTAGCTTACAATTTTAGATTCTAACCAAAGTTTCTTTCATTCATTAGAATTTACACACAACTTTATTACAAGACACAAGTAGTTTTAAAATATAAAAGTTAAACATTTTAAAAAGATATGCTTTGGTAAGTAAAACAAAACACTTACCTGCTTTAAATCCTTGAGAACGCGATCATCAATGCCTTCTTCAAGAAAAAAGTCATGCACATTGTTGATGACATCCTCAATAACAGATTTATAAAGTTTTGGCTAAAAGGAAAAAAATAAGACAATTTCATTAGCACGCAAGGCTTTTACATTGGTATTCATTCCTTTCTCTCCCAGAAGACTGCATAATAAGGCAGCACAACATAATTACAACAGGGTAAAATGTCTTCAGTTCTGATGAAGGGCTTCAACCCAAAACATTAACAATTCCTCTCACCCCCCCCAAAAAAATGCTGGTTGACCACAGAGTTCCTCCAGCACACTGTTGATCTAGGCATATTACTACTGTATCTAACCATTTGCTCAAACAGCATTATCAATCAGCCTGTCAAAATTTTGCAACTGAGACCTCATATACATGAACAGTGTATAATACTCCAAAGCAAGTTTTCTTTTCTCTGAACATTTAGGTGGAGATGCAATAGCCCATGTACTAGCTACATTTGTGCTTTCTGTAGATTGTATATAGTTGGAGGAAGTACAAGTGCAAATAATAAATTCTTAGACATTCCTCATATGTTCTCTATTTTATCCAACATTACAAATGGATTATGTAGATATTATCACTTTGCTGTTGTGGAATCTTGCATCAGATTTATTAAAATTCCTTCAATAGAGTAAAATTGCTCATTTATTTCATTGCTCCTCATAAATTCTTCTCTTTTGTCTTAATATTGGGCACCTGACATGACAAATGTAAACACAGCGCAAGACACCGACCCTTTAATTGTGTATTTACCTCTGTACATTCCTTCCTCTCGAAAAAATATTAAAAATCACAGAAGTTCGTCAAAATCTTGATATGTACTTGCTCAAAGGCGCAAAGCTGATTTGAAAATCTTACGGCACGTTTTAAAGAGCTCAATTTAAAGTTTAATACATCTCCCTTATGTTGCCGTACTTTCAATAACGCAATCTCTAAACTTATAAAGAGCACTTCACAGTCGAAGATAGTTTTGTCTTTGATTGTTCGACACGACTTCTGTAGAATAAATCTCGTGTTGTTAAACAACGGCAGTACAAGGAATATAACACAAAATTGACATGGCCTTTTTAATGCCTATCAGATGAGAAGCAGGGTTACAATGTAATTGTCAGGCTTTGAAAACACAAAATAAGTACACTGTATAACAATTCTGCATTACCTCAAAACCAAAGACACATACGATGTGAAATTTCCTAAATTTTGTCCCATGTCCACATGTTATTTTTAAACCACACCCTTGCTTTAATAAAAGAACGTTTGAACTTCAGTCTGAAAGAAAAATCGGCAACCCGCAAATGAGGGTCTCGACTATAAACACTGCGTACTTACCACCAGATTAGCATTCGCCAAATAGGCCATGTCCTCACCTCTCGGCCCCGCCTGAACCGCCGGGCCGCGCAGGGCCGGGTAACTAGGCTCGTGAGGTCATATCACCTGAAGCCGTGACGTTGACTGCAGGGTGGGCGGGAAACCTGGGTCCACGCCGTGAGGGGACGGGGTTCAGCTGCTGCCCGCAAGAACAAGGTACGATTACCGATTAAAAAGAGTGACCCAAGAGGGGCAAAGGACCCATCAGGGATTGTGCAAGATGATGGATGGGATGGTAGTGAAGAAGACTATATTGCCCACCTCATCATAATAGTAGTCGCGGCAAAATCCATAGGATGAAGGAGTAAAAGCGCCTTCATTATTTGGAGGATGCTGATGACTGTTAAAATTCTGTTCCCATTGTAGGCTGTGCCAATAGATTAGAAATCTGTGCCCTAGTTCAAAATAGGAATAGATCCATCCGATGCCATCTGCATTGAGGGAAATAGGCAATTTTGGCAACATGAAGATATTTTCACATTTTAATTATAAAAGTTTAATTATATTACTTGAAAGTTTAATTAATTACTTATTAAGGGACTTAAAGGATTCTGACCCAATGATAATGAAGGAACTCAAGTAGAGTTTGAGGGCTACTTGGGGAGGGGGTGGAGAGGAGCATTCAGGTGCTGACATTAAACAGCGAAAGTTTGCTGCGCTGCCCTTCTCATCTTGAGACAGTGTGTGCGACAGGGGTTTCAGAGATGCTGCAAGAAGCCTTAAGGGATTGATATGTTTTGTAGATCATGCATAGTGCAAACATGCTGTTACATTGGGCTGTAAAGCCTAAGATCAGAATTAGACCTTTTGGCCAATTGAGTCTCCTCTACCATTTCATCATGGCTGGTCCATTTCCCATCCCAACCCCATTCTCTGGCCTTTTCCCCGTATCCTTTCACTAATCAAGAATCTATAAGCCTCTGCCTTAAATACACCCGTATCCTCGTTATGTGCCTCTTCAGACTATGCGGATTCACAGTTATGCGAGGAACCTATTTCGACCAACGTCTCCTTATGTGCGTCCAAAACTATGTGAGGCGCTCTGCTTTCGCGCCAGTGCAAATCCGCTCAGAGTCGGGACGAGGAGCTTCGCTTTCCCGTCGGTACAAGTCGGGCAAACGCCTCACAATCTCACTCCCACCAGTCTCGCATTGGTTTTTTCTGCTCATATAGAAAATTGTCTACGGCTTTATTCCTCCTACCACACTATATAGGCGTACACTTCCTGGCACGGTATTCCATCCACTACTTCTTTGTCCAATCTCCTAATCTGTCTAAGTCCTACTGCGGCCTTCTTGCTTCCTCAACACGATCTGCCCCTCCAACTATTTTCATGTCATCCACAAAGCCATCAATTTTGTCATTGAAATCATTGACTTATAGCGTAAAAAGAATTGGTCCCAACCAATGTTCCCTCTAATTTTTAGTAGTCAGTGTACACAAAAATCTTATGTTGTGCAATTTTTTTTCCTGTGACAAAATATGTGCACACTGAATGCACACATGACACAGTTTATGTATGTTTACAAAATATTTGACATAAAACTGCACAGGATAACAACAAAGTAACATACATATTTAAGTCACTCAGTTATTTTTTCTCTCTCCTGTCTTTGGCATTTACCCATTCTTTGTAAACTATCTAGACTAATAGAACTTCCATCCAATTGATAGCTTTTGATTCTCATTAACATAACCAAATGACATTCACCTAAACAGTTTCTCAGCTTGCTTTTGAGTTGATTCATTAGGCTAAAACCTCATGAGCTTTCAGTGTAGCAGTTTCTACTATTTTGTTAAGCCATTCAACTTTAAACAAATTTGCAGTTCTTTTGCACTACATGCTCTTCGCTTCTTATGAATATTTTTTCAATAAAAACTTGTTAAGCTATCTACAGGATTTGAAACAGATCTTTGTAAACTTTACAATATGAACACTGTCAGCCAAACATGGCTGCCGCCATGATGCAGCTGTACAAACCTGAATAGGAAAGGTAAGATGACGTAAATTAGTGATGTGCATTGTGGTAAAGGTCCCCCCCCCCCCTGCTATTCAAAGGTAGAGCATTCCTATGAAATGGTTCATAAGCCGGAATGTCGTAAAGTGAAGAAGCAACTATTTATTTATTTATATGGGAAAATTTGTGAGCGTTCGCAGACCCAAAAAATAACCTACCAAATCATGCCAAATAACACATAAATCCTAAAATAACAGTAACATATAGTAAAAGCAGGAATGATCTGATAAATACACAGCCTATATAATGTAGGAATACTTTCCTGCAATTATTGCAGCACTGTCCACCGCAGCGAAAATCTCACGCAAGCACTCTCGGCAGCACTTGCGGCAAAAACACGGCGCAAGTACTTCCGGGCAGAAACACACAGCGCAAGTGCTCCCGGCAGAAACACACAGCGCAAGTGCTCCCGGCAGAAGCACTCTTTCCAGTAACCTTTAAGCTAAGAAGCTACCAAATAACACAGCCTATATAAAGTAGAAATAATGTATGTACAGTGTAGTTTCACTTAATGGAATCGGGAAGACAGTGAGCACACTGATGATGGTGTGTTAGGCTGAGTCGTCGGAGGTTGGGGTGGTGGGACACTGGGGTGTCAACTCATCGTTGTCTGTTTCCATCAGGGCAGACAGGTCACCTTCTTCTATACCTGCCTGCCCCAATGTCGAAGGTCGAGTTTTGTTGGCTGATGTGGAAGGCTTGAAAAATGACAGTATGCTTGACTGCTTAGCCTCGCGCATTTATCTATCATAGTTCTTTGTAAGCACTCAAACCATCCTGCAATCCTGCCATAAACCTATGTACCCTTTCAAAATTAAAGTCATAATTTTCTGCAATCATTGCAGCGTTGTCAATCGCAGGGAAAATCTCACGTAATTGCTTCCCGTTCAGTTCCTGGACGACTTCGCTTTCAGGCCGTTCACTACTGTGTTCGGCTTCAGTTATCCTTTCCTCTTCATCAGCTCTTCATCTGTCAGTTCTTGGTCATGGGATGCCAAAACCTCTTCAACATCATCTTCGTCAACTTCCATAAACCCTTAGCCAAACTCACTATGTACTTTGTTCACCACGTTCTAAATGATTTATTATGCCTAGTTTCACAGTAAGTGTAACACCCTTAGCGCTCTTTGAGGCTTTTCCGATACCTTAAAACTCATCTTGCTAACAGATGCACAAAATAAATTGACATAAACCACAGATGCTCACAGGCACATGTTTAAGCATTTAAGCATAGAATGCATTTCTGGGGGAGGAGCTTGGCTGCTCAGCGCGCGCGCTGCCTTTTTTCATGACAGTAAAAACACCTTCTGTTAGCAAAAACAGGTAACTAACGTAGGTCTTTCTTAACAGCAAGTTGTTGTAAAGCAAATGTTCGAAAAGCCAGGGACTCCTGTATTTGGAAAAACCGACTAACTAGTTAACAGAAACGTTTAGCTAAAAGATTATTTTTAATGAGTATAATTACTAATTACTACATTGTTTTAGGTAACTAACCTTTTGTGTGCACATTAATTTCCTTTGTGTGCTGGAGAGGGAACATAGGTCCCAACACTAACCTCTGTGGAACACAAATAGTCATGGCAGCCAACCACAAAAATACCCTTTATTCCCACTCTTTGCCTTCTGCAAATCAGCCGATCCTCTATCCATACTAACACAAAGTACACTCCAGATGCTGTGGTCAAATCAACACTTATAAACAAGCTGGATGAACTCAGTGGGTTGGGCAGCATCCGTTGAAATAAGCAGTCAATGTTTCGGGCCGAGACCCTTTGTCAGGACTGAAGGAGAAGAAGGCAGAGGCCCTATAAAGAAGGTGGGGGAGGGGGAAGGTGCAGGTGAAAAACCAATCAGAGGAAAGCTCAAGGGGTGGGGGAGGGGATAGGCAGGAGAGATGAAGAAGGAATATAAGGGGAAAGCACTATGGGTAGTAGAAGAAGGCAGAATCATGAGAGGTTATAGGCAGGTAGAAGAGGAGGCAGAGTGAAAGTGGGATGGGGAAAGGGAGAGAGAGTGAATTACCAGAAGTTGGAGAATTCGATGTTCATATCAAGGGGCTGGAGACTATGCAGATGGCATATGAGGTGTTGCTCTTCCAACCTGGGTTTGGCCTCATCATGGCAGTAGAGGGGGCCATGTATGGACATATCCAAATGGGAATGTGAAGGAGAGTTGAAGTGGGTGGCAACTGGGAGATCCTGTCTGTTGTGGCGGACGGAGCGGAGGTGCTCGACGAAGTGGTCCCCCAATCTGCGTCGTGTCTCACCGATGTAGAGGAGACTGCACCGGGAGCACCAGATGCAATAGATTACCCCAACAGACTCACAAGTGAAGTGTTGCCTCACCTGGAAGGACTGTTTGGGGCCCTGAATGGTGGTAAGAGAGGAGGTGTAGGGACAGGTGTAGCACTTACGCTTCCATGGTTAAGTGCCAGGTGGGAGATCTGTGGGGAGGGACGTGTGGACCAGGCAGTCGTGGAGGGAACGATCCCTGTGAAAAGCAGAGAGGGGTAGAGAGGGAAAGATGTGCTTAATGGTGGGGTCCTGTTGAAGGTAGCGGAAGTTGCGGAGGATAATATGCTGGATCCGGAGGCTGGTGGGGTGGTAGGTGAGGACAAGGGGAACACGGTCCCTGTTGTGGTGAAGGGAGGATGGGGTGAGGGCCGAAGTGCGGGAAATGGAGGAGATGCGGGTGAGGGCATCATTGATGACAGCAGAAGGGAAACCACAATTCTTAAAGAAAGAGGACATTTGAGATGTCCTGGAACAGAAAGCCTCATCCTAGGAGCAGATGCAACGGAGATGGAGGAACTGGGAATAGGGAATAGCATTTTTAATCCATGCTCTATCCATGCTAGTATCTCTCCTGTAATACCATGGGCTCTTGTTAAGCAGCCTCATGTGTGGCACATTGTCACTTACCTTCTGAATATCCAAGTACAGTCTGTGAGTTCGCATGCGCGAATTCAACCAACCGTGAATCAAGAAAACCCAGAAGTGCTCTTCCAGCACTTGTTCGAGCATGTACAGAATTTTTTTTCTTGTCGTTATTCCCTAAACAATGCAGAGCATTTATTTTGTATTAGGTATTGTAAGTAATCTAGAGATGATTTAAAGTATATGGGAGGATGTGCGTAGGTTATCGTGGATCTGGATTGAAAAAAACCATAAGTTCTCTTACTAAGTAAGTCGGAACAGGTACATCCAGTATTATTTAACATCAGTTAGTCAAACGTTTGTCTTAGTATATATTTTACCTTTCTATGCATATAAAGCACTTAAACGTATTTATTTCAATAATTAAACCACTGCGTTGCTTAGTGATAATTGTAGCTTTCATCAGGGCAGGGCCTTTCTCACTTTATTCTTTAAAATTGTTCCAATTGTTGACTGACTATAGCATAACGCTTTTCCAATGACCGATGGCGTTTTACCTCTTTCCGATTGCTTTATTATTTCCACTTTATTTTCAATCGCGATTCATGAATATTTTCGTGAACTGAAACACTGCGGATTCAGAGCTCCGTCAGGTCCTAAAGACCACCGCACTGAGACAGGTTAAGTACGGGACTTGAGCATCCGCAAGGGATCCTGGAGCCAATCCCTCGCGGATAAGGAAGGCCATCTGTACACAACATCCACCAATTATTCTTTGTTTATCCTGCTTGTTAGTTCCTCAAAGAATTCCAACAGATTTGTCAGACAAGGTTTTCCCTTGAGGAAACCATGCTAAATTTGGCCAATTTTATCCTGTGCTTCCAAGTACCCTGGATCTCATCCTTAACAATCAATTCCAAAATCTTCCCAACCACTGAGGTCAGGCTCTCTGGCCTATAATTTCCTTGCTTCTGCCTCCCTCCCTTCTTGAAGAATAGAGTGACATTTGCAGTTTGTCCAGTCCTCCAGAACCATGACAGAATCTAGTGATTCTTGAAAGATCATTACCAATGCTTCCACAATCTCCCCAACCACCTCTTTCAGAACCCTGAAGCATAGTCCATCTGGTGCAGGAGACTTGTACACCTTCAGACCTTTCAGCTTCCCAAGGAATAGCAACTGCATTTACTTCTGCCCCCTGACACTCTTGAACTTTTGTTATACTGCCAGTGTCTTCCACAGTGAAGATGGATACAAAGTACTTATTTAGTCTGTCAGCATTTTCTTGTCCTCCATTACTACCTCTCCAACGTCATTTTCCAGTGGTCCATTATCCACTCTCACCACTTTTTTTAACCCTAGATATCTGAAAAATCTTGGTATCCTGGTTGATATTATTGGCTAGCTTACCTTCATATTTCATCTTTTACCTCCTTATGACTTCTTAAGGCTGATATATACTTGTGCATCACATCGATGCCGTAGGTAACGCATACCCTATGCCATACCTACGTTGTACCCTATGCTGTAGGGTGATGTGCACCTCTCCAGTTACTCATGCGTTGCAGTGACGCAGACCGCAACAACTGATAGGTCTGCTTGGCAGCATAGCATTTCCTCCTATGTATTTCCGGTTGCTTCTTCTCCACCATGTCTGTAGGTTGTGCGTACACCGATGCAAAATAGATGAACCAAATTGTCAAATGTACCTGCTGACATGCAAAAATGTTTGAAATGAATTTCCTCGTCCATGTCCCTCACGAAGAAACTCAGCGCAGTGGCATAGAAACCGCACTGTCAACTAGCGTTTTGATGCACACC
This sequence comes from Hemitrygon akajei, assembly GCF_048418815.1. NCBI lineage: Eukaryota > Metazoa > Chordata > Chondrichthyes > Myliobatiformes > Dasyatidae > Hemitrygon > Hemitrygon akajei. The sequence goes on from NC_133130.1 coordinate 34,945,945, forward strand.
AACTCATGCTCGCTATGGCATAGAGCAACGCAAAAGTGAAAATCAGCCTTTAGTTGCCTTTTGTTGGCTTTTAAAAACTTCCCAAATCTCTAATTTCCCACTAATTGTTTCTCTATTACATGCCCTCTCTGAACTGCCACTTTAAGACTGCTTGAATAAGATTTGTTAAGAACGGGTTCTAAGTTTGACTATTTGGGAGCTATAGACGCATAACACTGTTAACTTCTGTTTAAGAAATTAGTTTATTTAATTTTCTATATTTTTGAGTAGATGTAAATAAATATAGTGGTTTTATTGTTAAAACCTGACTCAATTTGTCATCTCTTGCTGCTGGTACGTTACGAAATCGTAACATTTTGTTGACCAGTTAACACTAATGTTTAGATATGCTAAGATCACTAACGCTTAAGTAAGTTTGAATACACTTGGGTTGCTTATCTTGTTATATCATTAGTTTTAGATTTATTAGTTTGAGTTGACTTTTATTTCTTACATCCATCAAATACATGTGGAGTAAAAATCTTTGTAACATCTCCGTCTAAATGTGCAATGTGCAATCATAGTAATCAGAAACTGATTGGAAAGCTGAGCCTACTGGGCCCGAACACCTCCCTCTGCAACTGGATCATAGACTTCCTGACTGGGAGACCTCAGTCAGTCTGGATCAGAAGCAGCATCTCCCAACACCATCACACTGAGCACGGGGGCTTCCCAGGGCTGTGTGCTCAGTCCACTGCTGTTCACTGTGCTGCAACACAACTCGAACCACATCATCAAGTTCGCCGATGACACGACCATGGTGGGTCTCATCAGCAAGAACGACGAGTCAGCAAACAAAGAGGAGGTGCAGTGGCTAACGGACTGGTGCAGAGCCAACAACCTGTCTCTGAATGTGAACAAAACAAAAGAGATGGTTGTCGACTTCAGGAGGGCACAGAGCAACTACTCCCTGCTGAACATCGACGGCTTCTCGGTAGAGATCATTAAGAGCACCAAATTTCTTGGTGTTCACCTGGTGGAGAATCTAACCTGGTCCCTCAACACCAGCTCCATAGCAAAGAAAGCCCAGCAGCATCTCTACTTTCTGCGAAGGCTGAGGAAAGTCCTTCTCCCACCCCCCCCCCCCCCAATCCTCATCACATTCTACAGAGGTTGTATTGAGAGCATCCTGAGCAGCTGCATCACTGCCTGGTTCAGAAATTACACCATCTTGGATCGCAAGACCCTGCAGCAGATAGTGAGGTCAACTGCAGGGATCATAGGGGTCTCTCTTCCCGCCATTACAAATATTTACACCACATGCTGCATGCACAATGCAAACAGCATTATGAAGCACCTCACGCACTCCTCTTACAGACTCTTCTTCCTCCTGCCATCTGGGAAAAGGCACCGAAGCATTCGGGCTCTCATGACCAGACTATGTAACAGTTTCTTTCCCCAAGCCATCAGACTCCTCAATACCCAGAGTCTGGACTGACACCAACTTAGTGCCTTCTGTTGTGCCTATTGTTTTGTTTATTATTTATTGTAATGCCTGCACTGTTTTGTGCACTTTGTGCAGTCCTGGGTAGGTCTGTAGTCTAGTGTAGTTTTTTTTGTGTTTTACATAGTTCAGTGTAGTTTTTGTACTGTTTCATGTAGCACTGTGGTCCTGAAAAACGTTGTCTCATATTTACTGTGTACTGTACCCGCAGTTATGGTCGAAATGACAATAAAAAGTGACTTGACTTATAATAAATAGAGCAGTCAATGTAACAGAGAAATACAATCAAATCAGTGTGAATTAATCAGTCTAATGGCCTGGTGGAAGAAGCTGTCCCGAAGCCTGTTGGTCCTGGCTTTTATGCTGTGGTACCATTTCCTGGATTGTGGTTGGGGTCCCCAATGATCCTTTGAGTTCTTTTTACACACCTATCTTTGTAAAATGTTCTGAATCATGGGAAGTTCACAACTGCAGATGCGCTGGACTACCCACACCACTCTCTGCAGAGTCCTGTGATTGAGGGAAGTACAGTTCCTATACCAGGCAGTGATGTAGCCAGTCAGGATGCTCTTAATTGTGCCCCTGTAGAAAGTTCTTGGGATTTGGGGGCCCATACCAAACTTCCTCAACCGTCTGAGGTGAAAGAGGTGCTGTCATGCCCTTTACACCACACAGCTGGTGTGTACAGAATATGTGAGGTCCTCAGTGATGTGGATGCCAAGGAACTTAAATCTGTTTACCCTCTCAACCCTAGATCCATTGATGTTCATAGGAGTTAGCCCGTTTCCATTCCTCCTGTAATCCACAACCAGCTCCTTTCTATCATTACAAGATTGTACATCTTTATAAATTTCTTAATAAAGGATTAAACGTACTTTCTTCGACTAAAAATTTCTTTATTTGTGGAGTGCATCATACTGTGTTTAGTCTCTGAGTTGTTTTGGTTTGTTTTAAAGTAACTGCTACATTTTGTCAACAAAAAAAAGTTAGCTATACCAAACAAATATCAGTATACAGCTAAGGATTGCCTCGGACCTTTGGCGAAATTGAAATCACAACACTGAAAAGCCTGATCAGCTTGCAGCAAGTATGACCTTTTATTGATTCATGTTGTGTGTTTGTGGTTTGAACACAGTTTGGAATGGTCATCGCTGCCCATCAATTGGGAATTGTTTGCTCAATAGGGTGGTGCTTCCCTGAGGGTTTGTTCTTTAGAAGTGCTGAAATATTTTGGTTGCTGACATTTGAATCGAATACTGTTTGGTCTGGTGTGACTACTGTGAATGCCGGATAATCTGATTGTGTTTATTGAATTGGAATATAGCTGCTACTCCAGGCAAACAAAAGAGTTAACTGCAAGTGGTGAAGCGAGGAGAAGTAACATGAGTGAATCAAAGTTTAGAACTGACATAAGTGACCTTACAGTCAGGACTAAAAGATAAATTAAATTTACTGTGAAAGCTTTAGTGAAAAGAATTGAAGTTTTCAAAATGAATATAAGAAAAATGTTTGAAAATTAAAGGTTTAACAATCAATTAAAAATCTTAAGGGAGATATTGGAAAATGCCTTACAAGTACAATCTTAGACAATAGACAAAGGACTTGCCCACTCTTCATGAAGCTGTAGCTAAGCAACATCTTATGCTGTTGTCCTTAATTTCAGAGCTAGAAAAAGTAAAACAAAATTAAAGTTTTCTATATATTGAATCCCTTAGTAGTGCAGTCATAGAGGATGCTGTACAATGGCTGAACTAAACATGTGATGTTGAAGGTGTAACGAACCCCATAACTGGGTCACTTACCAGCAAAGATAGAGAGGTCCGTTGAAGTCTGATGGTACTATCTTTAACAGTATTTATTGGTAAAAATACACGAAAATAATATCAATGCAAACATACAGATAATATACGTTGTCAATACTAAATCTAAAAGTGCGGGTATAATAATAATCAATAAGAAATAAGCTCTATCGTTGTCTAGGGGATAATGTATTGTCCGATGGAAATATAAAAGTCACTCAGTTCATGCAGGCTGCAGCCTTTTGGTTGGAGAGAGACAGATTTTTGAAACTTGCCGGCTTTCCTTTATCCGATCTTGATCCGTATTCGTCCTTTAGCGAGGCCATTCCGTGGAAGACTTGTCATCCAGGCAAGGATGGACACACATACAAGTCCCCACCGGTCTCATACGTTTCTCCTGGTGCGTCTAAAGGGGTTGTTCCCCAGACCCTCTTTTATCCTTACTCACGGGGTCTCAGATGTCAATCAGGTTGGGATGATGCAATCCCTCAACCAGCCCACTCTGTTCACCCCCTGAGGGCTTCAATGAATAGTACAGTACTCAATACACAATTCCGTCTCCAAGAGACAATAGCTGTTATCAATGGTTCCGCCTTGCTGAGGCCAGGACACATTCCAAACCCTTGTGGATTCTGCGTGTCTCTCTCTCATTTCCTGGGTCCCAGACCCAAATTAATAGTGATCTTGCGATTCTCAAAAAGGAGGGGACTACTTTGTACCCTTCGGCCCCTCAGAGTTGTGGCACATTCGTAACAAAGGTCATCTTGTCCAAACAAGTGAAAATGTTTCTCAAATTCCAAGGCATGTTTTGACTATGCAGAAAGTGGAGGACCCACAGAATGATCTAAACCTGAACGACAGTGCATCAAATGTCCATGCTGCAAGTTCTGCAAGCAGGGCATCTTCTGTATCATGCATTAAAATGGAGGCTAATTTAGCTGCGTTAGCCACACAGTAACAATTATTAAAGGACAAACAGCTGTAAGGACAAGAACAGCAGATCAGAGATTAGCTACTGAAAAGAAGGGAGCAACTACTGAGAAGGAGCAGTCTAGGTTGCAGGAAGAAATTGATGTATCGATGGCCAAAATTAATGTGCTAAGGATTTTAACTGCAGAGGGCACTAGAAGTGTTTCAGTGGGACAGTCCTATGATGTGAGGCCCTATATTGATAAGGCATAGATAAAAGCCAACACACTTTATGTCAATATTGATTCATTTGTTCCCCAAATGTCTGAAACAAGTTAGTTTAGGGTAGTGGTCACCAACCCGTCGATCTCGATTGACTAGTCAATCTTTGACACTTTCCCAGTAGATCCCGGGAGGAAAAAAAATGAAAAATAAATACACAAATACTGTTGAGAGATTGTTTCCGGATTGTGGGGTTTTCATTCCATTCTTTCTGCCCAGTGTGCATGCGCATAGGTCCCCCACACAGTGTAATTCAGTGGTCCCCAACCACCGGGCCGCGAGGAAACAATATGAGTCAGTTGCACCTTTCCTCATTCCCTATCACAGCCGCTGTTGAACTTGAACCCATGCGAGGTCATCAGTCGCCTACACGCGCGGCCGGTGGGAAGAGCCAATGCTGCTGTCCCAGAGCACGGCCAGCGGGAAGTGCAGATGCTACTGGCCCGGAGCACAGACGGATGGGCGCTGCCTTTGAACCTGATTAGCACACCGAATGTTCGTGGGGAATCTGGTGCTAAAATACTCGCAGACAACCTAATTCGGGCTCAAGGTTTCGTAAGTATCAGAGCAGCTACCTCGCTGCAATCTGCTGAAACAAACTTCTGTCGGCCGATAGATCCTACAAGGTGGGGCGGGCACGGACTTCTCACTCTTCTCGTTCGGTTGGTCGCTCTGTCCGGACTGCAACCGCCGCGGCCCTGGCATGGGGACCTCCGGCCCTGACCTTGTCCTCTCACCCCACCCATGACCAGCCACACCTGGACAGGGCGTCTGGCGGGCAGAGGATGGAGTTCGGGCCTGGGGGCTGTCTAATGCGGCAATGAAGCCCTCAAAACTGCTTCGGTACTTTGAGTTCAAGCACCCTGCACTTAAAGACGAACCCGTTGAGTTTTCTCCGCGGAAAAAACGTGAGCAGGGCGGGACAGCAGCTAAATGCCGAAAGTCGCGAAGGTCACACCCCCCACCGTCAGCCAGTCTGCAAGAATATTGTCAATATTAAATATTAAACCGGTCCATGGTGCAAAAAAGGGTGGGTAGCCCTGGTGCTTATGCAATATTTCTACCTCTGGGTTGCAGGGTTTTACTTCCGGTCTTTTCTGCCCCAGTGCGGGTGCGTGTGACTAATCAATTTGGAGTCATTTTCGCCTTTCACTAAGGCTGAGGTAGTGGATCTTGGGCTTAAAAAGGTTGGTGACCACTAGTTTAGGGTGTTCACTCTCAGCCTGATCAAGAAGGCAGTCTGAACTTGTGTCAATTCTAACAGCTTAAGTGCTCATGGGGACATTAACTTACAGCATGGAAACACTCTTGTTTTAGATGATAGAGGTAAAAATAGTACTGTGGAAGCCATGAGGAGCTAAAATGAAATAACAAACTTATTGGTACAATAACAGTGCATTTCGTCTCTACGTAAAAGAGAGATTCAAATCTTTGATGCTGATCCATTGCAGTATCGTGCATTAATGAGGGCTTTTAAGAATAGTTTTGAAGACAAGACTGATAATTATGGTGACTGCCTCTATTTCCTTCAACAGTACACTGGAAGTCATGCTAGAGAGCTTGTCACGTTAACCCTAAGGAAGGATAGCTAAAGCCCAAGGCTTTACTAGAGGAACATTTTGGTATTGAACAGAAAATTGCATCAACGTACATGCAAAATACTTATCAAATCTGAAGATGTGAAAGCTCGTCAAGTCTGTGCTCTTTCTGTTAGAGATTGTTGTAATGCCAAGGGAGAAGTGCAGTACAGGCGAGAACTGGACATGCCTGCCAATATGTCAATTGTTATAAAGAAGTTGTCCAATCTACTTTGGGATAAAAGAGAAGGGGTGCTCTCTAAGCTGCAAGAAAAGCACAACCAAAGGACAGCTTTCACTGACATTGTTGATCTTATTGAAAGGCAAGTAAAAATTAGTACATAACTGGTATTTGGGAATATATAGGATGCTATAGCACCTACAATAATCAAAGGTGTGAACAAAACTAGGTCACAATTTCATTCTAAGGCTAAATGAAGTAGCTTTGCCACCACTGAGGCCACTGAGAAGTAAAATTAAAACTGAACCTGGAAGTAATGAAAAGAAAATGCTGCCTGCATTGGTTGCTTCTGTACAGGGCACATCAGCAAGGATTGCAGGAAGCATTTTTCATGCAAAGTATGCAGTAGCAAGTATCCCAGCATACTTTCATATTCACTCTGGCAAAAAAGGTGCAGAATTGAAAGAAGCCACGAAAGAATTAGACACAGGAGTGCGTAATGTCTTGGTATCTAATGACAACACAGGTGAAGTCTAAGAAGGGTAACAAGATAGTGGTTACTTGTGCTTCCTAGATCAAGGAAGTACAGCAATCTTCTGCACCGTGGGCCTAATGAATAAGCTCACCTAAAAAGAAATGGGGTACATGTTCTCTTATAAATCACGGGTCAAGAGAAGGTCGTGAATGGCTGGCTGAGATAGATTAGAAGTGGCAGGGACCGATTTGTTTTACGTTATATGTCAATGATTTGGATGATGGAATTAATAACTTTGTTGCAAAGTTTGCAGACCATATGCAGATAGATGGAGGAGTAGGTATTTTGGAGGAAGTAAGCTACAGAAGGACTTGGACAGATTAGGAGAATGGGTAAAGAAATAGCAGATGGAATACTGTGTCAGTATGGTCATGCAATTTTGGAGAAGAAACAAAAGGGCGGACTGTTTTCTAAGTGGAGAGAAGGTACAAAAAACTGAGGTGCAAAGGGATTTGCAGTCCTCTTGCAGGATTCCCTAAAGGTTAATTTGCAGGTTAAGTCTGGTGAGGAAGGCAAATGTGATGTTAGCATTCATTTCAAGAGGACTAGAATATAGAACAAGAATGTAATGTTGAGACTTTATAAAGCACTGGTGAGGCCTCACTTGAAGACTGTGAGCAGTTTTGGACCTCTTATCTTAGAAAAGATGTGCTGAAACTGGAAAGGGTTCAAAGGAGGTTCACAAAAATGATTCCAGGATTGAAGGACTTGTCATATGAAGAGTGCTTGATGGCTCTGGGCCTGTATTCACTAGAATACAGAAGAATGAGGGGTGACCTCATTGAAGCCTATCAAATGGTGAAAGGCCTTGATAGAGTAGATGTGGAGAGGATGTTTCCTATGATGGGAGATTCTAAGACCAGAGGACATGCTCTCCAAATAGAGGGGCATCCTTTTAGAATGGAGATGACGAGGAATTTCTTTAGCCAAAGTAGTGAATCTCTGGAATTCTATGCCACAGGCATCTGTGGAGGCCAAGTCTTTATGTAAATTTAAGGTAGAGGTTGATTAGATCCCTGGTTAGTCAGGGCGTGAAGGGATACAGGGAGAAGGTGTGATTGGGGCTCAGAGGAAAATTGGATTAGCCATGATGAAATGGCAGAGCAGACTCTGGGTCATGTGGCCTAGTTCTGCTCCTATATCTTATGGTCTTATAGTAAAAGCTGTTATGAATTACCTAACATCTATATGCATGGAAGTATGCCTGTCCATAAAGGGAACATTCCTAGTCAGAAAATGGGCTCAGCCAGAGCTGACAGTTAACGCAGTCAGGATTAACAACTTGGTTTGTCAAGAAAAGACCACAAGTTCATGGAGCTGGTTGTGAATTCTGCAAAACTGTTGAATGGTCATTACTGGATTAGTATACCTTTGAGAAGAAGGAATTTAACATGCCTGATAATAGTGTTTCATGACTACGGTTTCGTTTACTATGGGTGTCACTTTAAAATGCCTGGATGAGGTGGGACTATGACATCAGTATAACAAGCTGCGATAGACCGCTGGGACTTTTGAAAAGGAGAGAGAGAGGGAGAGAGGATGGAAGTTTTGGACCACAAGCTGCTGGCAGAAGCTTGCTGTAACAATGGGTAAAGTCTGGTATTTTCCCATGCCCAAAGGATTGGGTTGATTAATGGCACACAGTGCACATTGCATGTGTGATTGTCACTTCGTATGATCTATATGTGGATTTTGTTGGAGTATCCTGTGGTAACCACTTGTGCTAGGGTATATTCTGTGACTGTCACCTTGTGATATTTCTACATGGATTTTGGGACGACTCAACGGATAAGATCTTCGGCAACTGCTACTTCGTTTTCCCAGTGAGAAACCTGTGGAATTCTATGTGATCGCCACCTCTCTACATTTTAACGTGGATTTACCAGTCCCTCCCCTCACTTATTCTGTGGATTACTGGACCTTTCTAGTTTGCCATCTTAAGACTTTAAGAACTGCTCCTAAGCTTGACAGTTTGGGAGCCACACACACATAAAACTGTTAACTTCTGTTTATTTTTTTTAATTTTCTATATTTTTGAGTATATACTAATAATATAGTGGTTTTAACATTAAAACTGTCTCATTTATGATCTATTGCTGCTGATATGTAACATAAATTGGGGGCTCATCCAGTATTTGAACCCTGGACCTCTGGTACCCCAAGCGAGAATCATACCCCTAGAATTTAAAAATGCAGATGGTCCTGTGTAGAGTGGTTCAGCTATCTATGATAGCCCAAATTGGGATTCAGATTTTGTTGACTTGTCAGTGACTTTCCTTCCTTCATTATTGGAACAGGATCCTTGTATTAGGTCTGACTATAAAGATTTGTCATTGTCCAGGAAGGAGTTTATAGTGGAACAGACCAGAGATCCTGAGATTGCCTTGAAAGAAAGAGCTGTCTCAGGTGATGAGATTGAGAAAGTGCCAGTTGGGTACTATTTCAAAGATGGAGTGTTAATGAGGAAGTTGAGACCATCAGATATTCCAGCAAGTGAGGAATGGGCAATTGTTCACCAGGTTGTAGTTCCTAAAGTTTATAGGAATGAGATTTTAACTTTGGCCCATAGTATGTCCTTGGGTGGCCATCTTGGTGTGAATAAAACTGTGGACAAGGTTTTGAAACAATTCTTCTGGCCTGGTTTGAGAAAAGATGTTGCGATATTTTGCTGGACTTGTCAGGTTGTGGGTAAACCTAATCAGGTCACTCCAGTGGCCCCACTGCAGCCTATTCCTGCATTTGGTGAACCTTTTTCTAAAGTTATTGTGGATTGTGTTGGCCCATTGCCCAAGACTAAAGTTGGCCATCAGTATTTGCGAATCATTATGTGTACAGCATTTAGATCTCCAGAAGCAATACCTCTCAGGAACTGTCTCCAACTGTGTCGAAGGTTCTCAAAGTTTTTCACCCTATTTGGTTTGCCTAAAGAAATTCAGTCTGATCAGTGAAGTAATTTTATGTCAGGATTATTCAGGATAGTTTACAAACTGGGAGCCAAACAAATTATGTCGTCTATGTACCATCCAGAATCCCAAGGGACCTTAGAAAGATTCATTCTACCCCCAAAGCCATGATTAGGACATTCTGTATTGAAAATGATGTTATGAGTGCTGAACAGACCTGATGGAAATGGGGTCCAGAGTTAACCCCTCCCCCCCCCCGGGAACTATGCTGCTAATGAGAGAGAGAGATGAAGAACAGAGGTGGAGACATCTGCTACAGATAAGAGAGAGAGAGAGAGACGGTTGATTTATGTATTATGGCTCTTCACTGATTATTTACCTTTCGCTACAAGGACGTTTCTTTGCTCGTTAACATTCCTGAGGAGACAGCAGGAGTGGCCTAGTTTGATGGACATGGACATATTGAGTTGATGGATGGCGGATACCCCGTCAGTGGGGCTAAAAGACAGGTCTGGGGAGGCACACTCTGACACACCAGTGGACACTGAAAGAGTGTTGTGCACCCACAGGACGGTGGGGGCTTAGAGGACCGAATCAGGAGATTGGTCACAAAGCTCACAGTGTGACGGCAGGGCCGGTGGGGACTTGTGTGTGTGTCCACTCATGCCAGAGTGACGAGCCCACCACGGAAGAACGGTCTAGCCGAGAACGGAGGGATCCTAACCGAATGACCACATCAGTACAACGGAACAAGAAGACAACGGAAGGTTTGCCTGCTGCAGCTGCTTACAGCTCGCTCGTTCGCTCTCTCTCTCTCTCCAACAATTGCAACACAACAACAACTACCTCAGCACGAACTGAACTGAACTTTATATTCTTCTATGACAATTTATTTACCCCTAGACATTGATAGAGCTTGTTTCTTATTGTTGATTATTATTCCTACACTTCTGTTTTTATTATTGCTAACCTGTTTTATATGTATATTTGCATTTTTGGTTTTGTATTGCTTAGTTTACTAATAAACACCTTTAGTTACAGTACCACCAGACTCCACTGTATCCTTCCATTTCTGCTGGTCTGTTAACCCAGTTACGGGGTACGGCAAAAGTTGGGGGCTCGTCCAGGATCTGACTATCAAATTGAGGGGTCGGTGAATCGGGATAGAATTCTCTTATCTGATCTGGTTGCATGGAAAACCAGAAAGGAAACCAGCAGAGATGGAGATTGACAAATTTTTAAAGGAACCAACTTCGGGGGCATTAGAGGATGTCAGAAAGGTGGAATTGTTGAGTATTGCAAGATGGTTGGATCTCTCGGTGGTGAAACCGGCAATGAGAAAGTCGGAGATACAGAGAGCAATAGCTGCGTATTATGTATCCCAGGAGGTGTTCCAGTTAGAGGTATTGGAGCTGTTCCCTGAGAGTAAACCAGCCGAGAGTGAGCTTCAGCTGCGGTTGGAAAAATTAAGGTTGGCTGAGGAGGATAAGAATAGGGAGCATGAGCTCTGGATAAGGAAGCTGGAGTGGGAAGAGGCTGAAAAGCAGAGGGAGGAAAGGGAGAGAGAGAGGCAGTTTGAGCTGGAAAAAGAAAGGTTAAAGGCATCGAAGGGAGGGGTCCAGGAAGCGGACCCAAACAAGGGGTTCAAGATTCATCAGGAGATTAAGTTGGTACCCCCATTCGAGCAGATGGATGTTGATAGGTACTTCCTCCATTTTGAGAAAGTTGCTATGAATCAGGACTGGCCTAAGGAGAAGTGGGTTGTTCTGTTACAGAGTGTACTTAAGGGGAAGGCTCAGCAAGCTTATTCGGCATTGTTTATGGAGGAGGCTAAAGATTATGATGAAGTAAAAAGGGCTGTACTGAGGAGTTACGAATTGGTTCTGGAGGCATACCGGCAGAAGTTCCGGAATTTGAGAAGGCTGTGGGACCGCGCATATTTAGAGTTTGCCCGTGAGATGCAAATGTATTGGGATCGGTGGTGTGCCTCAAAAGGGGTCAATAGAAATTTTGATAGACTGCGACAGCTGATGCTCATCGAGCAGTTTAAAAGTTGTGTCCCTGAGGGTATGAGGACATACTTAGACGAGAGGGAGGCAGAGACTCTGTCTGCGACTGACAAGTTAGCAGACGAGTATGCTTTAACCCACAAGACAAAATTTCCCCCAAGTAAGAGCTACCAGAGAGGTAATAGGGACGGTAGAGAAAGCCCACTGGCTAAGGTAGAGAATAAGCCGGGGACTACCGGAAAAGGCAAGGAGGAGGAAAAGCAGGCTGGCAAGAAGGTTCCCAGCTTTACATGTTATAATTGTGGGAAAGCTGGTCACGTAGCTTCTAAGTGCTTTGCTCTGAAGAAGGAGACAGGAAAAGGAAAGACGACAACTCCGACTGGTTGCATTGAGCCGGTCAACAGACCGATGAGGAAGGCGAGGTTACATAGAGCCCAAGAGGGGCGTAAGAAGTTTATTTTGGAGGGGATGGTATCGGTGAAGGAAGGAGAAGCCCCAGTTCCCATGCGGATCTGGAGAGATACTGAGGCTGGTCAGTCATTGATTTTAAGGAAGGTGTTAGACTTCGGTGCTGAGACCGAGACTGGGATGCTGCATTACCACTTCTGTTATTTGCAGTGAAGGATACGGTTCAGGAATCTCTGGGGTTCAGTCCATTCAAGCTTGTTTTTGGTCATAGGCCCAGAGGACCCCTAACCTTACTCAGAGAGAAATGGTCTAGCTCGACCGTGCAAGTCAATGTGATTGACTATGTTTTGAAGTTCCGTGAAAAGCTCCGCAAGGTTTGCGACCTTGCAAAGAAAAATCTTAAAGACTCCCAAACTAAAATGAAACAATGGTATGATAAACGAGCCCAAGAACAAGAATTTCAGGTGGGCGATAAGGTTTTGGTCCTGTTCCCTGTAGTTACCAACCCCCTACAGGCGAGATTCCGAAGGCCGTACAAAGTGATCAAGAAAATAGACTCACTGAATTATGTGATCAAAATTCCTGATTGACAAAAGCCGAGCCAGTTGGTACACGTTAATATGCTGAAGGGTTATCATGACGCTGAACCCGCGCCAGTCGGGCTGTCATGAAAACAAATTAAGCTGTAAGGATTGATCAGGAGGGGCCCGAACGTTTTGAAAAGATAAACATAGTGCCCACCAGACTAGAGAACTCTGTTATTTTGGCCAACTCTGCTGATGAAGTTAGTCATTTGGAGCCTGGACAAAGAGAGCAGCTGACAAAGCTAATTAACCGGCATACAGATTTATGTCCAGATGTTCCAAGGAGGTGTAAGAAAACAGTGCATGATGTTATTGTTACCCCAGCCCAGCCTATTAAGCAGCCCCCTTATTGGATGAGTTTGGAAAAGAGCAAGCTAGTGGAAAAAGAAATTGAGCATATGCTAGCTGCTGGTATTATCCGGGAATCTTCGTTGGCATGGACATTTCCATGCGTGGCTGTTCCGAAGCCTGATGGTAGTATAAGGTTCTGTATGGATTACAGAAAGGTGAATGCCATCACACAAACCGATGCCTACCCTATCCCCAGGGTGGGTGATTGCATTGATAAAGTGAGTAAGGCTAGATACATCACCAAGATTGACTTGCTAAAGGGATACTGGTGTGTTCCTTTGACTGACAGGGCTCGAGAAATTTCAGCATTTGTCACACCATCAGGGCTCTATGAATACAATGTTCTGCATTTTGGAATGAAAAATGCTCCAGGGACATTTCAGAGAATGATTGACTCAGTGATTAAAGGGTTAACGAACACAGGGGCTTATATTGATGATTTAGTGGTTTGGAGTGATACGTGGGATGAGCACATTGCGGCTGTGGAGGAACTGTTTAAACAAATGTCTGCAGCCAATCTCACAGTGAACCTTGCAAAGAGTGAGTTTGGCCATGCCGCGATCAGGTACCTGGGGTATGTGGTAGGACAGGGGCAGCTGGCTCCTGTGCAGGCCAAAGTACAGGCTATTTCCGAGGTTCCTGTCCCAACAAATAGAGCACTGAGAAGGTTTTTGGGAATGGTGGGGTACTATCGGAAGTTTTGTAAGAACTTTGCAGATATTGCCCTCCCGCTTACAAAGCTCCTGCAGAAGGATGAAAAGTTTGTGTGGAGCAATTCTTGCCAAGAAGCCTTTGAGAGGTTGAAAACCACCCTGTGTTAAAAGCACCTGACTTTTCGAAACCCTTCTCCCTGGCAACCGACGCAAGTGACGAGGCTGCAGGGGCAGTCCTATTGCAGAAAGCTAGGGATGAAATTGAACACCCAGTGGCGTATTTTTCTAGGAAGTTCAATGTGCACCAGAGAAATTACTCTACTGTAGAAAAAGAATTACTGGCACTTATCCTGGCATTACAGCATTTTGAGGTCTACATTTGTTCGGCACAGAGACCATTGATAGTTTACACTGATCACAACCCCTTGGTATTTTTGACTAACATGAAGAATAAAAATAGGCGGTTATTAAGTTGGAGTCTGTTGTTACAAGAATTCAATATTAAAATACAGCATGTAAAGGGGACTGACAATGTAATTGCTGATTGTTTATCCAGGTGTTAATTTGAAAGTATGTCTGTGTTACTCTTGTAGTAAATGACCACTTCTGTATTATATTAGACTCCATAATGAGCTTTACTACTTAATTTTCACCCTGGTGAAAATTCTTTGAAGGATGGGGGTGTTATGAGTGCTGAACAGACCTGATGGAAATGGGGTCCAGAGTTAACCCCCCCCCCCCCCGGGAACTATGCTGCTAATGAGAGAGAGAGATGAAGAACAGAGGTGGAGACATCTGCTACAGATAAGAGAGAGAGAGAGAGACGGTTGATTTATGTATTATGGCTCTTCACTGATTATTTACCTTTCGCTACAAGGACGTTTCTTTGCTCGTTAACATTCCTGAGGAGACAGCAGGAGTGGCCTAGTTTGATGGACATGGACATATTGAGTTGATGGATGGCGGATACCCCGTCAGTGGGGATAAAAGACAGGTCTGGGGAGGCACACTCTGACACACCAGTGGACACTGAAAGAGTGTTGTGCACCCACAGGACAATGGGGGCTTAGAGGACCGAATCAGGAGATCAGTCACAAAGCTCACAGTGTGATGGCAGGGCCGGTGGGGGTTTGTGTGTGTGTCCACTCATGCCAGAGTGACGAGCCCACCACGGAAGAACGGTCTAGCCGAGAACGGAGGGGTCCTAACTGAATGACCACATTAGTACAACGGAACAAGAAGACAACGGAAGGTTTGCCTGCTGCAGCTCTCTCTATCTATCTCTCTCTCTCTCTCTCTCTCGCTTTCTCTCTCTCTCTCTCTATTTCTCTCTCTCTACAATAACAACTACCTCAGCACGAATTGAACTGAACTTTATATTCTTCTATGACAATTCATTTACCCATAGACATTGATAGAGCTTGTTTCTTATTGTTGATTATTATTCCTATACTTCTGTTTTTATTATTGCTAACCTGTTTTATATGTATATTTGCATTTTTGATTTTGTATTGCTTAGTTTACTAATAAACACCTTTAGTTACAGTACCACCAGACTCCACTGTATCCTTCCATTTCTGCTGGTCTGTTAACCCAGTTATGGGGTACGTAACAATGAAAAGAATTGGGATTAGGGAGTTCACTTGCTTCTATTTTCAGTAAGGGAGTCAGTGCAAGAGTCCCTAGGCTTTAGCCCCTTCGAACTTGTGTTTGGGCACCAGGTCTGAGGATCTTTGGCATTGTTAAAAGAGCAGTGGATTAATACTGACCTGCATATGCTGGACTATGTTTTAAAATTCAAAGGCAGATTGCAAAGGGCTTGCAACTTAGCAAGGGAAAATTTAAAATCAGCCCAGGAAAGAATGAAAACTTGGTATGATAAGGAAGCCTGAATGATGTCATTCAAGCTGGGAGATAAGATACTTGTTTTGTTCTCTGTGCAAACAAACCCTTTGCAAGCTAAGTTTCATGGTCCCTACAAAATTGTGTCTGAAGTCAGTGATGTGGATTATGTAGTCAAAATACCAGATAGAGGAAGGCCTACTCAGCTTTGTCACGTAAACATGCTTAAGTTGTATCATGAGAAACAGACAGCAGCTATGATGGTTGTTGTCAATAACAATGAATCTGAACTCTGGAAATTTACTGACTGAACCTTATGAGGCCCATTTTAAATCAAACATTATTTCAACCAGATTGACAAATTCGACTATTTTGGAAAATCTTGATGAGAAACTGGCCCATTTACAGCCACAGCAGTGGCAGCAAATGAAGCAGTTGATAATGATATTTAGGGATTTGTTCCCTAATGTTCCAAAAAGAACCACAGTAGCCTCACATGATGTCTGTATCGCAAGAATATTGAAAAATGTAGACTTGCTGAACAAGAGATTGAGTATATGTTGGAAAATAGTATTATTATGCATTCTACTTCATATTGGAGCTCACCTTGTGTTATGGTACCTAAACCAGATGGTAGTATCCAGGTTTTGCACTGATTACAGAAAGGTGAATGCTATAACAAAAACAGATGCTTATCCTATCCCTAGAGTGGATGATTGTGTAGACAAGGTTGGAAAAGCTATGTTTCTTACAAAGATCAATCTGTTAAATGGGTATTAGTGTGACCCATTAACAGATAGAAGTAGGGAAATTTCTGCATTTGTAATGCCTTCTGGGTTGTATGAATATAATGTTCTGCCGTTTGGAATGAAAAATCCTTCAGGAACATTCCAGAGAACAATTAATTCTGTAATTCAAGGGTTAGAACACACAGATGCCTATATTGATGATTTGGTCACAGGGAATGACACATGGGAAGCCCATATCTCTGTGGTGGAAAAGTTGTTTAAAAGGCTCTCAAAGGCCAACCTTACAGTTGACTCTGCTAAGAGTGAATTGGGCCATGCCACTGTGACCTATCTTGGTTATGTTGTAGGTCAGGGCAGGTTGACTCCTGTTCAGGCAATTTCTGAGATTCCCATTCCAACTGCTAAAAAAGCTCTTAGAAGATTCCTGGAAATGGTTGGATATTATCACAAGTTCTGTAAGAACTTTGCAGATGTTGCTCTCCCATTGACTAACCTCCTGAAGAAGGGTGAAAAGTTTGTTTGGACAGAGCCTTGTCAGGAGGCATTTAATAAATTGAAGGCCAACCTGTGCTCAGGTCACCTGACTTTGCAAAGCCATTTTCCACAGCTGTGGATGCCAGTGATGAAGCTGCAGGAGCAGTGTTACTACAAAGGGATGATTATGATGATGTTGACCATCCTGTGGCTTACTTTTCAAAGAAATTCAATGAGCATCAAATAAATTATTCCACCATCGAGAAGGAATTATTATCACTTATTCTGGCTTTGCAGCATTTTGATGTGTATGTTTGTCCAGCTCAGAAACCACTTATTGTGGTTTATACAGATCATAATCCATTGGTGTTTTTGAGTAAGGTAAAAAAACAAAAATAGACCGTTGTTGAATTGGAGTTTGATTTTGCAGGAATATGATCTCATGATGACTCACATTAAAGGCAAGGATACTATAATTGCAGATTGTCTTTCTAGATGTTAAGTTTGCGATGTACTTTTAATAGTGGAGTGGGATTATTATTTGTATATACTTCTGCAATATGTTATATTAGTCTGTAGTATGCTATATGGTAGCTGTAAATGTATTGTTTCACGTATTGTAATTTGCAGGTAAAATTTTGCTCTTACAGATCAAAATTTTCCCTTTTAGGGGGAGGTGTTATGTGTCCACGGTTTTGTTTACTGTGGGTGTCACTTTAAAACACCTGGATGAGGCGGGACTATGACATCAGTATAACAAGCTGTGATAGACTACTGGGACTTTCGGAGAGAGAGAGAGAGTGGAAGTTTTGGACTGCAAGCTGCAGGCAGAAGCTTGATGTAACCATGGGTAAAGTCTGGTACTTTCCCATACCCAAAGGATTGGGTTGATCAATGACACACAGTGCACATTAGATGTGTGCCTGTCACTTCGTATGATCCATATGTGGATTTAGTTGGAGTACCAGACAATGGGGCACCCTTTGAGAGAAAGGTAGTGCAGTCTGATGTGACCAGAATGAACATTAAATTTTCAAGAATGCTATTGGTATTGCTTTGCTTTGGAAATTGAAGAAGAAAAACTCAGTTTATTAAAGAAGAAAGATGCATAGCAAGGCAAATATAGCTCCTCCTGGTTTAATAACAGACACTTCTGATAGCAACATTTCTAGTTTTCCTCTGACAGATCGGAGACTCGGCTGACAGCTCATCCCAACTCCCCGTCCCTCAGTAGATCTGCTATCAGCCGTCCCTATGTACCATCTAACCCGGGTTTCAACAGTTCCCACAATGCACATCGGGAGCGATGGACCAAACGCAGATGCAGTCCCTTTCTGCTGGTAGGGGTGGGTGGTGTTGACGGGTTATCAAGTGATATGTTTGGAGAAGTTGAGCGTTTCCCAGTTTAAACTTTTGGAAAAATTGTTCAGTTTTTCCATGTTTCGTCCCTAGCTCCGACTGCAATCTGCTTTTCAACCATAGATCCATTTCTATCATGCAGCTTCAACATCAATTTTTTAATTGATTTTAAAATTTAACTGCCCTGCCCTTTTGCTCCGGTTGATGTCGCTGCTGAGGCTGGCTGTGTGCCTGTGTCTTGGTGCCGCGTCCCGATTTCCATGACGGTGGATCGGCTCTCGGGTGAAAATGGGGCAGTTGATTTTGGCGAGTGAACAATTTTATACAAATATATAACCCTGAACTTTGCCTGCATTCTGTAAGTTAGCACATTTTAAGTCGATTTAGCCAAAAGTAGTGTCGCTGTAGTGCACCATTTGTGCTAATTGGAGGTCACAAAGAGACAGAGCATGAGAGTTTTAGTAGTACACAGATCCTGTGGTAACCACTTGTGCTAGGGTATATTCCGTGACTGTCACTTTGTGATATTTCTATGTGAATTTCAGGATGACTCGATGGATAAGATTTTCATCAAATGTTAACTTTGTTTTCCCAGCGAGGAACCTGTGGAATTCTACGTGATCGCCACCTCCTCTCTACATTTTAATGTGGATTTACCAGTCCCTCCCCTCACTTATTCCGTGGATTACTGGACCTTTCTAGTTTGTCATCTTAAGACTTTTAGAACTGTTCCGAAGCTTGACAGTTTGGGAGCCACACACATAACACTGTTAACTAATGTTTATTTTGTTTAATTTTCTATATTTTTGAGTAGATACTAATAAATATAATGGTTTTAACATTAAAACCTGACTCATTGTGATCTATTGCTGCTGGTACGTAACATAAAGAAGAACAGCATGCTCGAAACCTAAGGAAGAGGTTTAAGAAGGATTTGTCATTTCACACTGACTACACAGCTTTCTTGAAGAATGTCAGCTCCAAAGGTAATGCCAAAAGGGTGCTTGTGAAGGATCTGAAACGCAGTGATAAGAAGGCCTGGTATATTCCACTTCATGGTGATAACTACCCCAGAAAAGGGGAAACTTCATGTTATGTTTGATTGTGGAGTGACTTCTCAGGGAATATCAGTTAATTCTCAGCTAATACAGGGACCAGATCTTAGTAGTTCACTGAGATGAAGGAGAATCCTAAGGGGATTCTACAGATATGTTAAGAGCGAAAGGATTGCAAGGGACAAATTGGTCTTCTGCAAGATCAGAATGGTAATCCATGTATGGAGCCAAAAGAGATGGGGCAGATCTTAAATATGTTTTGCATCTGTATTTATTCAGGAGATAGACACAGAGTCTATAGAAGTGGGGCAAAGCAGCATCAACTCCATGGACCTTGTGGAGATTACAGAGGAGGAGATATTTGCTATCCTGAAGCAAATCAAAGTGGACAGATCCCCAGGGCCAGACAAGGGGTTCCCTCGGACCGTACAGGAGGTAAGTGCAGAAATTGCCGGGGCCCTAGCGGAGATATTTAAATTATCCTTGGTGACAGGAGGGGTACCAAGGATAGCCAATGTTGTTCCCCTGCTTAAGAAAGGTTCTAAACATAAATCAGAAAGTTATAGGCCGGTGAGTCTGACATCAGTTATGGGAAATTTATTGGAAGATATTCTAAGGGACCAGATATATAAATATTTGGATAGACATTGACTGATTAAGGATAGTCAGCATGGTTTGTGCATGGTAGCTTATGTGTAACCAGATAGTGTTTTTCAAGGAAGTTACAAAGAAAGTTGACAAAGGCAAGACAGGTGATGTTGTCTACATGGACAACAGCAAGGCATTTGACAAGGTTCCACATGGGAATTTGATCAAGAAAGTTCAGTCGCTCAGCTTTCAAAATAAGGCAGTAAATCACAAGAGTATTATGAATATAATGCAGATAGAAGAGGAGGTGTTCACAGTAATGCATATAACCCACACTTATTGTCTTGGACCTGTTTGAGGAAGACAGTGGCCTGGATTCTTGGATTTAAGAACCTGTTCTTGTTTCTTAAAAGAGGAAACACTTGAATATTGTTCTCGCTCAGTCTGACTTAGATGAAGAGCAATAAGGGTATTCTTTGGGGAGTGAGATTGAGAAAGCCAAAGGTCAGATTTGACAAGATTGTTTCTCAGTGGGACTGAAATGGAGATGGTTGGTTTTTGCCAAAGAAAGGTTTACAGATGAATTCTTGAGTTTGCAAAGGGTAGAAAGTATGAAAAGGAAGAGTCATCTTTTCAAGCTCAATTCAGTACTTGAAAATGGTGTCTTGAGAGTTGGTGGATGGCTCAGAGTCAAATCAGGTTTCATATCATCAGATGTTGTGAAATTTGTTTTTATGCAGTGGCGGTACATTGCAATACATAATAAAAACTGAACTACAGTAAGAAGTATATGTTTTTTAAAAAAAAGTAATGAGGTAGCATTCATGGGTTCAATGTCCATTCAGAAATCTGATGGCAGAAGGGAAGGGTTCCTGAATCATTGAGTGTGTCTTCAGGTTCCTGTAACTCTACCCTGATGGTAGCAATGAGAAGAGGGCATGATCTGGCTGATAGAGGTCCTTAATGATGGGTGCCACTTTTTTGAAGACGTGCTGGATGCTCGGGTAGTTAGTGTCCATGATGGAGCTGACTGAGTTTACAACTTTCTACAACTTATTTCGATCCTTTGCAGCAGTCTCCCACAAACCAGTTGGTGATACAGCCAGTTAAAATGCTCTCCATTGTACATCTGTAGAAATTTGTGAGTTTCTTTGGTGACATACCAAATCTCCTCAAATTCTTAATGAAATATAGCTGCTGTTGTGCCGCCTTTGTAACTGCATTGATCTGTTGGGCTCAGGATAGATAATTAGAAATGTTGACACAGCGGAACTTGAAATTACTCTCTCTTTCCAAATCTGATCCCACTAA
This sequence comes from Hemitrygon akajei, assembly GCF_048418815.1. NCBI lineage: Eukaryota > Metazoa > Chordata > Chondrichthyes > Myliobatiformes > Dasyatidae > Hemitrygon > Hemitrygon akajei. The sequence continues at coordinate 34,966,997 of NC_133130.1, forward strand.
GGATTTGTGTGTTGTCCCTTGACTTGCCCTTTCTGAAGTCCACAATCAATCCTTTGGTCTTTGTCACACCTCACTATCAAGTGTGCTCGGTGAGGGTCACCAGTTGAGGAAAAAATAAACAGATGGTAAGATGGAACAACACCTTAGTGCAAGAGGTTTTATTTAGTGCCGGGTGGAAAAAAGCTGCCCTAAGTTGTGAAGAAAAATAGTATTTACGAAGAGACAAATGAAAACAAACATGTACGTACAAAAAATTACAATATGTGCAGAGGCTTTCTCCACGACACACTTTGTCATTAATTTTCCAATGTAACTATTCACCAAATGTCAAATTCAACCTCTTCACCCTCTAGCAAAGCCAGACAGGGTGTTTAAATCTGCCTGTGTGGGGTGTAGTGCACCTGTTCCCATTAACTCAGGCATTATTTTAAGATGCTCCAAACTGTCCCTCGGGTCTTGGGATGTAATGGTGTGAGTGAAAGTTAAGTGAAACTGTTTGAAATTCCTGTGTTTACGATTCTTATTTTTCAATTATAAACCAGTAGAGCATGTTAACTGAAGGGATTGTTTGAACAGCCAAGCTCGTGATTGTTTTACATTTGGGGTGTGTAAATGGTGAACTCCCAAGAACTACAGAATGAGAGGGCAAAATGTGTGAACTACTGGGGAAACTAGACCAGGGACAGAATGAGAGGACTGACTAACCGGGCAAAGGGGCAAGGTTAGCAAGAGAATGAGCATTGACAACCTGTTCTGTCAAAAGTCTTACTGACTTTGGGTGCAAGGTTGTTGCTATGACAACATTCAACTAGCTGTTGCCCCTGTATGCTTTCTCATCTCCATCTGAAATTCTACCAACAATAGTAGTGTTGTCAGCAAATTTATAGATGGTATTTGATCTATGCCTAGTGTAATGCGCTTTAAGGATTCACTGCTAATGTAATGGCTTCTTTGTAATGTTTCACTGCTAAGGCTAATGTAATGGCTTCTCTGTAATGTTCACTGCTGAGGTAGCAGTTCCTCTGTAGCAGCAATGTTTAGGTTATGGCTGGAGATTACAAGACTGGTATGCATGTTAGCCAATAAGGACCCTATTCCTGAAGGCTTAGTGGGACCATGCTCCAGTGTGTTGCTCCAGATAGAGGGTATTTACTCTAAAGCCATACTCGACACCGGGTTGCAGGTCACATTACTGTACCATTTGTTTTACAACCAGTATCTGAAGCATTTACCCTTTACACCATTCAGTGCACTGGAGATTTGGGGTCTTAGTGCTGGTGATTATCCATATGACTATTAACTGTCAGAGAAACTGGAGTTCTTGGAGGCCGATGTGGGAGTGTCTAAGGTTCTTGATACATTAGGGCTGGTTTGTCCAGACCCCGCTGAGAGGGGCAGCGTTTCAACTCTTGTGAGGAGGCTCATGGGGCACTGCAAGGAGAAGGCTGATGAGAGTTTCCTGGGGACATTGTCCATGCACCCGGTGTTTTGGGCTGCTTTTGAGGAAGCATGTGGCAGCATAAGGCCAGATACCGAATTTAAATGAGGGACTGTGTGGTATGGCCCGGGGAAGTAGTGAGAGTGATGGGGACCCCCCAAATTTCCCGGAGAGCCTTAGGGCGAGGCCTTCTTAGTGGAAGACCATGAGAGGGAGTCGGGGTTTCCTGTTGGGGTACTGGTGAGGCCTGAATTGCAGAAGCCCTCATTGTACAAGCGAGCCGGATGGCTGTAATTATCAGGAACACTACGAAGAGAGAGGTCTCCTTCAAGCAGGGAATGCCCCTGGTGCATCTGTTCCTGGTGATGGTAATGTCTAGTGTCCCTGTGAGACAAGCCATGGAGAAAGGATTGGAAGAAGGGGGGAAGTTGGCTGCTGAGTCGTTCAACTTTGGGGAATCCCTGGTGCCACCAGGTTGGAAAAGGAGGCTGGTAGAGAAGATGTTGAAGCTGGAAGGTGTATTTTCCATTGGTTAGTTTGATGTAGGTTGTTCCAAGAGCATTCATCGCACTATCTGGGTGACTGAGGACACCCCGTTTAGAGAGAGGTCGTGGCGACTGGCCCCTGCAGATATGGAAGATGTGCAGCAGCATTTATGTAAGTTGAAGGAAGCTGGGATCATCACTGAGTCCTGAAGCCCCTGTGCATCCCCAATAGTGGTAACCCGGTAGAACAACGCATGTGTGTGGACTATAGGACTCTGAACAGGCGCACCATCCCTGACCAGTATACAGTCCTGAGGGCGAAGACGCACTGGCCTGTTTGAGTGGTGTGAAGTGGTTCAGTGTGCTGGATTTGAGGAATGAATATTACTAGATCCCTAGGAGTGAGGCCAACAGAGAAAAGATGAACTTTGTGTCCCCTGGGATTCTTCCAGTTCGAAAGGATGCCCCAGGGCATATCGGGAGCAACTGCAATCTTCCAACAGGTCACGTAGAAGATAGTGAGGGATATGAACTTACTTGAGGTGTTGATGTATTTGGATGACCTCATAGTATTTGGATCCACCATGGAAGAACAGGAAGCAAGGCTACTGAAGGTGCTCGGCTGATTGAAAGCTGAAGGGTTAAAACTTTCCCTGGACAAGTTCCAGTTCTGCAAAACATCTGTTAGCTATGTCGGACACATCATCTCACGGGTTGGAGTAGCTACAGACCCAGCTAAGATTGAGGCTGTGACCATTTGGCCAAGGCTCCAGACTATGAGCGCTATGCACTCGTTCCTCGGGTTGTGGTTAGTATCGGAGATTCATGAAGGGCTATGCCAAAGTGAGTCACCCATTGATCACCTTCTATATGGTTAACCTCCCTTGGGGAAAAAAGGACAGGAGGGTGGAGTATCTTAACTTGTCGGAGCACTTTGGACGGAGGTGGGATGTAAAATGTGAGGAGGCCCTTCAGTGGCTGAAGGAGCTGCAGACCCAGGTGCCGGTGCTGGCTTTTGCAGAACCCCGATTGCTGTATGTACTGCACACAAATGCCAGAGAGGGATTGGGGGTGTCCGATATCAGGATCAAGGCACTGGGTTGAGGCCCGTGGCATTTTTCAGCCAGAGTCTTGCCCTCCGAGAGAAACTATCCCATGCACAAGTTGGAATTCCTGGCGTTGGAATGAGCAGTAGTGGATAAGCTGAGTGACTATCTCGACGGGGACAAGTTTGAGGTGAGAATGGACAACAACCTCCTAACTTTTATCCTAATCTCGGCGAAACTGGATGCCAGAGGACATCAGTGGTTGGTGGCATTGTCTGCCTATGATTTCAGCCTGAGGTACAGGCTGGGAAGCCAGAAGCATTGATGCTGATGCTTTAACCCAACGAGTGCATGAGGGATACTGCGAGTGCCACCAATGACCAAATTTTCGATGTAGACTTTTATAACAACATTTGATGAAAAGTGCTTGAACTCAGCTATCATTGTGACAATATTTCAATGTTCAGGGATCACTGATGACAAAATACCACTAGGTTGAATATATGTGTTGTACTTTATATTGGCCACTTTTCAGAAATGCTTATTTTAGGGTAGTGTTGAATAACACTGTTGAATAATAGTGTTGAAAAATGAATAATAGCACACATGAAGCTACCACTGGTGCAATGCTATCACATATTTTCTAACTCCAGAGACATATAGCTTGCCAAAAATCACTATGAGCTTTATTTCCCTCACATGGTACCGACCAACCCTACTGGCTCAGGGACTAATTAGGCATCTGGTTCACTGTTACAACCGTACACGAAATGAAGCTACTGGGTACTCGCTACATTACCTGATGTTTGGGCACGAGGCAAGGTTGCCCACTGAGCTTTGTTTTGTGACTGACAGGGGTGACTTACCTTTGAAGACTTATCTGAAATATGTAGAAGTGTGCCCTGTTTACGAAAGTTCACTTTACGCCACTTTGTTTTTACGAAATACTCACATTAGTACCTGTTGTTGCTAATGGAAAGAATTCCAAATAAGATATTCGCTTTTACAAAAAAAAGCGCCAGCTTTAAATTTGTGCTTACTGCGAGAAAACTACCATGACCGTGAAGCTTTGCACGTGAAGTTTGTCATAAGGTGGGCATTGAGAGCAGACCCAAATGCAAGAGACAGACACTGAAGTACTAGGAACAGGACTAGGTGTGTCAAGAAAGCAAGGGAATTGGGGAAGAAATGACGCTGGACAAGACACAGGCCCTGGACGAAACCAGGATACTGTGCCTGGGCTAGGACTAGAGTAGGAAAGTGGGACTTGGACGAGGACCTTGGAACTTGGAAATAGGAACTTGTAACCTGGACAACGACTGTGAGCCAGAGACTGCACAGGGACCCGGAACCTGGGTCTTGACTCAGGCTCGGACTCTGGATCTTGGTGAGGACACGACGTGGCAAGGCAACAGGACTGGAAGTGGGAGCAGAACGCAGGACTCGTGTGCTGGATGAGGAAATGAAGTTCAGACTTGGACGAGGACATGAAGCTCAGAATTGAACTTGGGAAACTGGAACACAGAGCCTTGGTCTTGGGAGACAGGAACGCACAACACAGAGCCTTGGTCTTGGGAGACAGGAGTGCAGAACACAGAGCTGGGACCCCTTCTTGGGAATAGGACGTAGGACCGGGGCTCATACACAGAACACGGAGCCAGGACTGTTCCTTCGGAACAGGACGTATGGCCAGGATTCATACACAGAAAGCTGAACACGATGAGACAGTTCTCAACACTAGCTGGAGGCAAATGGCCGGACCTACCTAGCGAAGGCGAGTACACAAAGAGACAGTTCCAAACAATGAAAGATGGTTCCTTATCTGGACAAAGCACGTCTCTGCTCTTGCTCTGGCAGTAGAACCTGATGGCAAGAATAGGCGAAAGGTAGCAGGCGAGGCTTCAGCCAAGGGTTAGAGAAAGAAGGGGAAGGGAAGGGTACAGTCCAGCCTCAGGGTAAAGGCAAAGATGACCTGGTTTACCCCACTGAGTGCGAGGACGGGATACTGACAAGACAAACCAGCACCTACACTCGAACCCAGGACCAACTATACTATCAGCCCCAAGGCGAGCAAAAGGTCCCTATGATTAAGCCCAACTGAAGCAAGGGATTCCCAGAAGACCCAGAGTCTGGAGTCAACAGACCATTGTCACCCCTTAGGACCATTGCCCTGGGCCCTCTCCACACCAAAAGGGTTGCTGAGAAAGACAAATGAAGCTACTTTAGCCACCACCTTGCAGGAAAATGTAGCAGTAGAAGAGCAACTCTCAGGAAAATCTGCTACAGTGATTGATGGAATGAACTTGGTCCAAAGAGCGAAAGGTGATCAAGTTACTTTCAGAGATGTTGCCACAATTATGGGTATGGCTCGGAGGAAAAGCAGTCAGAGTAGCAAAATAGATGTTGTGTTCGACACATACAAGGAGAACTCTATCAAGAATAGTGAAAGATATCTACGAGTGAAGAGACTGGTCATGAGCTGCAAGCTGTCAGCTCTTCAGTGTCAACAAGAAGAAGCAGATGGCCGCCTACTTCTCCACGATGCCCGTGCCACAAGAGAGGGATACCAATCTCTAGTGATCTGCTCAGAAGACACAGATGTCTTTATCATTTCTTTAGCATTTTGTGACAAGATTGTAGCCCCATTGTTCCAGAGGTGTGGCACTAAAACCCGTAGAAGGCTTGTAGACATCAGCGAGGTTGCAGCCACTGCTGGCATAGAGATCTGTAGAGCTCTCATTAGGTTGCACGCATATACCGGATGTGACACTGTAAGCACTTTTGCAGGCAAAGGGAAGACAAGTGCCCTAACACTTCTGACCAGCAACAGGGAAACTCAAGACACATTCTTCGAGTTGGGTCAGCAATGAAACCTGGCCTCAGAACTGATGGATAAACTGGAGGCATTTAGCTGTCTCCTGTCTGCCCCAAAAGCATTGACCACCAAGGTCAATGAGCTCTGGTATCACCTTTTCTGTGCCAAAAAAGGTGAAATGGAAAGTCATCAACTCCCACTATGCAAGGAGTTCTTACCAAACCATGCACAGCGAGCCAGCTACCAGGCTTTTATATTGGAGAAGATGTTTGGCGAAGGACACACAAGTGCCAAGCCCTGTTGGCCGAGGTTGGAAGATGGAGAGAGAAGAGGAAGCTGAACAGATGGTGGTGCACTGGATGAAAGGCCAGCCAGCACCCGATGCCATCCTGGATCTACTGGCCTGTAACTATCCAAAAAAAGGTTCACTCCCAAGATGTATGTGTGTTGCAAATGGCCTCAGCTGTACTGACGTGTGTAGACTGACAGACCGTGAGAAGCAGGCATCCGCCTGAGAGAGTGTGGAAAGTTCAGATGAAGTTGTGGAAGATGTTGAAGAGTTGGAAAATTATTATGATTATTAATAGGTTATGAAAGTATGGAAAGCAGTCTTTGATTAAACATATTCATTTTATAACCAAGTGGGGCCTAGGTTATGGCACTGTGGCACCCCACATTTGAATTATTATACTGTAATTCTATATGCTATGATGAAAGCTTAAGATTGTCTTGATTTGATACAACAATATGGAAAACATCATGACATTGCTAAAACTCGCAGAAATCTCTCCAAATGAGGCTTTTTACATTTTCTGCTGTGCTGATGTTAATATGGAATATATACAAAATGTGATTATTGATTTGAATTCCTGAATATATTCTCTACAAATCCATGTGATTATATGTATCCTGGGGATTTTACTGACTTTTCCAAAATAAACAACAGACAAAGATTTTTTCTTAAAATGAAATAATTCACTCTACTGAAATTGGGCACTGTACCGCGAGTGCCACCAATGACCAAATTTTCATTGTAGAATTTTATAACAACATTTGATGAAAAGTGCTTGAACTCAGCTATCATTGTGACAATATTTCAATGTTCAGGGATCACTGATGACAAAATACCACTAGGTTGAATATATGTGTTGTACTTTATATTGGCCACTTTTCAGAAATGCTTATTTTAGGGTAGTGTTATAAAATGAATAATAGCACATATGAAGCTACCACTGGTGCAATGCTATCACATATTTTCTAACTCCAGAGACATATAGCTTGCTAAAAATCACTATGAGCTTTATTTCCCTCACATGGTACCGACCAACCCTACTGGCTCAGGGACTAATTAGGCATCTGGTTCACTGTTACAACCGTACACAAAATGAAGCTACTGGGTACTCGCTACATTACCTGATGTTTAGGCACGAGGCAAGGTTGCCCATTGAGCTTTGTTTTGTGACTGATGGGGGTGACTTACCTTTGAAGACTTATCTGAAATATGTAGAGGTGTGCCCCGTTTACGAATGTTCGCTGTACGCCACTTTGTTTTTTCAAAATACTTACATTAGTACCTGTTATTGCTAATGGAAAGAATTCCAAATAAGATATTCGCTTTTACAAAAAAAAGCGCCAGCTTTAAATTTGTGCTTACCCCGAGAAAACTACAATGACTGTGAAGCCTTGCACGGGCAGGTGTGTGCGCATGCGTGTACATGCCGTTTGTCATAAGGTGGGCGTTGAGAGCGGACCCAAATGCAAGAGACAGACACTGAAGTACTAGGAACAGGACTAGGTGTGTCAAGAAAGCAAGGGAAGTGGGGAAGAAACGACACTGGACAAGACACAGGCCCTGGACGAAACCAGGATACTGTGCCTGGGCTAGGACTAGACTAGGAAAGTGGGACTTGGACTAGGAACTTGGAACAGGAACGTGGAACCTGGACAAGGACTCCGAGCCAGAGACTGGACAGGGACCCGGAACCTGGGTCTTGACTCGGGCTCGGACTCTGGATCTTGGTGAGGACACGACATGGCAAGGTAACAGGACTGGAAGTGGGAGCAGGACGTAGGACTCGTGTGCTAGATGAGGATATGAAGCTCAGACTTGGACTTGGGAGACTGGAACACAGAGCCTTGATCTTGGGAGACAGGAATGCACAACACAGAGCCTTGGTCTTGGGAGACAGGAGTGCAGAACACAGGAACAGGACGTACGGCCAGGATTCATACACAGAAAGCTGAACACGACGAGACAGTTCTCAACACTAGCTGGAGGCAAACGGCCGGACCTATCTAGCGAAGGCGAGTACACAAAGAGACAGTTCCAAACAATGAAAGATGGTTGTAGTGTTCTCGCACAGGTGTAAAAGAACTCTGAACTAAACACCAGGCATAAACCAGTCAATGAGGCGGTCCCAGTAAGATTAACCGTTTACTGTTCACTCTTCCACATTAACGTATGGTGAAAACGGTTGATAAAACAATACAAAATATATACAGTATTTGTTTCCTTCTTGACAACACATTTACATCATAAATACTTGCAAAAGTAAAACTACAACAACTATATTACATTAAAGTGCAACATACAGTCAGAATCTACCTACGCCATCGACTGGCTTTAAATACATCAACACAAACTATCTGCAACTCTTTAAATAACAAAAAACATAAACTTTATCAACCGTCATTACTTCTAACAGAATCAGCGTTAACATTTTTAATTCAACATATCGATTATCTTATGAACTTACGGCGTAGCTTCTCTAATGTTTCTAGTGCGTAGAAAGAAAACTTTTCTCGCGCTGATCCTGCACACACACAACCCCCTCCTTCCTGTTTCTCCAAACCGGTATTTTCCCACAAGACGCGGAGAAACCGGATGTGACGTCATCGCATGCCGCGATATATCACAGACAACGAATTTACTTTAAACAACCTTAACTTTAACTAGAAAACGATTACAAACAAATTACTAAAGCGAAAATATAATAAACTAAGCAAATACCTTAAAGGCAACACAATGGTTCCTTATCTGGACACAGCACGTCTCTGCTCTTGCTCTGGCAGTAGAACCTGATGGCAAGAATAGGCGAAAGGTAGCAGGCGAGGCTTCAGCCAAGGGTTAGAGAAAGAAGGGGAAGGGAAGGGTACAGTCCAGCCTCAGGGTAAAGGCAAAGATGACCTGGTTTACCCCACTGAGTGCGAGGACGGGATACTGACAAGACAAACCAGCACCTACACTCGAACCCAGGACCAACTATACTATCAGCCCCAAGGCGAGCAACAGATCCCTATGATTAAGCCCATCTAAAGCAAGGGATTCCCAGAAGACCCAGAGTCTGGAGTCAACAGACCATTGTCACCCCTTAGGACCATTGCCCTGGGCCCTCTCCACACCAGAAGGATTCCTGAATATATTCCTGATTATATTCTCTACAAATCCATGTGATTATATGTATCCTAGAGATTTTACTGACTTTTCCAAAATAAGCAACAGACAAAGATTTTTTCTTAAAATGAAATAATTCACTCTACTGAAATTGGGCACTGTACCGCGAGTGCCACCAATGACCAAATTTTCATTGTAGAATTTTATAACAACATTTGATGAAAAGTGCTTGAACTCAGCTATCATTGTGACAATATTTCAATGTTGAAGGATCACTGATGACAAAATACCACTAGGTTGAATATATGTGTTGTACTTTATATTGGCCACTTTTCAGAAATGCTTATTTTAGGGTAATGTTATAAAATGAATAATAGCACACATGAAGCTACCACTGGTGCAATGCAACACATATTTTCTAACTCCAGAGACGTATAGCTTGCCAAAAATCACTATGAGCTTTATTTCCCTCACATGGTACCGACCAACCCTACTGGCTCAGGGACTAATTAGGCATCTGGTTCACTGTTACAACCGTACACAAAATGAAGCTACTGGGTACTCGCTACAATACCTGATGTTTAGGCACGAGGCAAGGTTGCCCTTTGAGCTTTGTTTTGTGACTGACGGGGGTGACTTACCTTTGAAGACTTATCTGAAATATGTAGAGGTGTGCCCCGTTTACGAATGTTCGCTTTACGCCACTTTCTTTTTATGAAATACTTACATTAGTACCTGTTGTTGCTAACGGAAAGAATTCCAAATAAGATATTCGCTTTTACAAAAAAAAGCGCCAGCTTTAAATTTGTGCTTACCGCGAGAAAACTACCATGACCGTGAAGCTTTGCACGGACAGGTGTGTGCGCATGCGTGTACGTGCCGATTGTCATAAGGTGGGCGTTGAGAGCGGACCCAAATGCAAGAGACAGACACTGAAGTACTAGGAACAGGACTAGGTGTGTCAAGCAAGCAAGGGAAGTGGGGAAGAAATGACGCTGGACAAGACACAGGCCCTGGATGAAACCAGGATACTGTGCCTGGGCTAGGACTAGACTAGGAAAGTGGGACTTGGACGAGGACCTTGGAACTTGGAAATAGGAACGTGTAACCTGGACAACGACTGTGAGCCAGAGACTGGACAGGGACCCGGAACCTGGGTCTTGACTCGGGCTCGGACTCTGGATCTTGGCGAGGACACGACGTGGCAAGGCAACAGGACTGGAAGTGGGGGCAGTATGCGTGAGTCCTGTGCTGGATGAGGATATGAAGCTCAGAATTGGACTTGGGAAAATGGAACATAGATCCTTGGTCTTGGGAGACAGGAACGCACAACACAGAGCCTTGGTCTTGGGAGACAGGAGTGCAGAACACTGAGCCAGGACTGCTCCTTCGGAACAGGACGTAGAGCCGGGACTCATACACAGAAAGCTGAACACGACGAGAGAGTTCTCAGCACTAGCTGGAGGCAAACGGCCGGATGTACCTAGCAAAGGCGAGGACACAAAGAGACAGTTCCAAACAACGAAAGACGGTTCCTTATCTGGACACAGCATGTCTTCGGTCTTGCTCTGGCAGTAGAACTTGACAGCGAGGATAGGCGAAAGGTAGCAGGCGAGGCTCCAGGCGAAAGGTAGCAGGCAAGGCCTCAGCCAAGGGCTACTTAAAGACGGGGAAGGGAAGGGAACAGTCCAGCCTCAGGGTAACGGCAAAGACAGCATGGCTTAACCAGCATAGGTAAGGACAGGAATGGACAGATTCAACTGCAGGGTAATGGCAAAGGCGGCCTGACTTACCCCACCGAGGTGAGGGTGGGATACTGATAAGATGAACCAGCAGCCACACTCAAACCCAGGACCAATTATACTCCCAGCCCCAAGACAATTAAGCCCAACTGAAACAAAGCACAGCCAAACGACCCGGAGTCAACGGACCGGACTGTGAACCAGAACGTGGACTTAACAAACTGGACCATGACACTGATTTTTTTCTCTCTACAAATCGGTTTTGGCTAAATCTTCCTGATTCTGGTAAGTGAAACTACACTATACATACATTATTTCTACATTATATAGGCTGTGTATTTATCAGATCATTCCTGCTTTTACTATATGTTAGCATGATTTTAGATTTTATGTGCTATTTGGTATGATTTGGTAGGTTATTTTTGGGTACGGGAATGCCCAAAAAATTTTCCCTTATAAATTAATGGTTGTTGTTTCTTGGCATTACGCCATTTCGGCTTACGAAAGGTTTCATAGGAACACTGTACCTTCAGATAGCGTGGGATACCTGTATCTGATATGAGGAGAGAGTTGGAAAGGGCTGGGGTTGTGGCTGCCAAGTGGAATTGAGGAAATAAGAGGAGGTATGTTCAAAAAGTGAGGTTCTCCTGCCAGGAGACCGAGTCCTCATAAGGAATTTGGGGCTACTTGGAAAGCACAAGTTGGCTGACCCCTGGGTGACCACACTCTATGTGGTGGAGAGTCAGATGCCAAACCTACCGGTTTTTCAGGTGAAACCAGAGGATGAGAATGGCCTGCCAAGATTCTCCATCAGAACCACATGCTGCCCCTGGACAAAAGGTGCAGATAGATCCAGAGCCCGACTTGGACCCTACACCTAGTAAGAGGACTCTGCGAAAGTGCGGGGCGACTGCAGGGCCCACAGCAGGAGAGGCTGGGCCAGCCCCTGCTCATGAGAGGAATACTGATTCGGAGGATGAGAATCTGGATGTGTGGTATATGCTGCCTTTCGCTAACTCCCCATTGATTGAGGAAGAGATTCCCAGCCCTTCTCCCACTGAGTCAGGTGAAGTGGGTGGGATCTATCTGTTGACAGCCTGGGTTACAACAGGACTCTGAAGTGAGGAAGCAGAGCCTGGACACGGGACAGAGGGCTCTGAATTGCAGTGGGGCACAAGTGATAGGTCGGGGGAGGACTCACGTCTGAGCTTGAAGTGTTAATGAGAATGTATGGAGGTCTCAGAATTAGGAGATGACTGGGTAGGTTGGCCTGTGTAGAGCCTGGGAAACAGGGTGTGATCTCTACCGTTTTGGGGAGCTATATCACTGCCTTTTGCACCTGGATTGGGTTTTGTGTTTTGCAGGAAGGATTGGTGAATTATCTCAACGTCATGAGGACATGACTAAATTTGGTAGGGGGAGAGTGTAATGCGCTGTAAGGATTCACTGCTAATGCAATAGTTTCTTTGTAATGTTTCACTGCTAAGACTAATGGAATGGCTTCTCGTAATGTTTACTGCTGAGGTAACGGTTTCCCTGTTGCAGCCATGTTTAGGTTATGGCTGGAGATAACAGGATTGTGGTATGCATGTTAGCCGATAAGAGATTGTTGCTCTGTATTGTGAATCTGGAAGTAGATTGTTTGCGGTCTTTGGTCGAGGAGAGATGAAGAGGGAAGACACATGTGGAGAGAGCTTGTAGAGCACCGGACCGAGTGGACTGGAAGATCGGCGACACTCAGAGGAGATCGATGGTGGAAGAATGGCAAATGAGTGAGCTCCAACGTGCACTTTTGACTTTTCCTTGAAATGGGCCCTTTTTTACTTTCATTACTAATCCTATATTCAGATTAAGATTCATAAAGTTCAATCATTTAATTGCATATGGTGTACTGTCTGATATTTTGCATTGTAGGTTTGTAGCTGGGCAGTACATTACACAGCACCCACACAAATGTGATTTCGCAGTTGGCCGAGCCAGAGGCTCTTTTCTCCCAGATTTGGGTCACCAACCCGTCAATCGCAATCGACTGGTCGATCTTTGAGACTTTCCCAGTAGATCCTGAAAAAAAAATTAAAAAAAAATACACAAATACTGTTGAGAGATTGTTTCTGGGTTGCGGAGTTTTAGTTCCATTCTTTCTGCCCAGTGTGCATGCGCATAGCTCCCCCGCACTACACAGTGTTCTTCAGTGGTCCCCAACCACTGGGCCACGAGGAAATGATGTCAGTCAGCTGCACCTTTCCTCATTCCCTGTCACAGCCACTGTTGAACTTGAACCCAAGTGAGGTCATCAGTCACCTAAATGCAGTGATACCCTCGCACCAGTGTTTGCCTCGCGCAGCCGGCGAGAACTGCCGATGCTACTGGCCTGGAGCGTGGCCAGCGGGAAGTGCCGATGCTACTGGCCTGGAGCGCGGCCAGCGGGAAGTGCCGATGCTACTGGCTGGGAGCACGGACAGATGGGCGCTACCTCTAAACCTGTTTAGCACACCAAATGTTCGTGGGGAACCCGGTACTAAAATATTTGCAGACGACCTAATTTGGGCTCAAGGTTTCGTAAGTAGCAGAGCAGCTACCTTGCTGCGATATACTGAAAGTCATGCCTCCAGCCAAACTTTTGTCGGCTGATAGATCCTACAAGGGGGGCGGCTGCGGGCCTGTCGCACTCCTCGCTTGGTCGGTCATTCTCTCCGGACTGCGACCACCGCAGCCCCAATATGGGAACCTCCGGCCCTGACCTTGTCCTCTCACCCCACCCACGACCAGCCGCACCTGGCCAGGGCGTCTGGTGGCGGGCGGGCAGAGGCTGGAGTTCGGGCTGGGAGGCTGTCTAATGAGGCAATGAAGCCCTCAAAACTGCTTCGGTACCCTGAGTCCAAGCACCCTGCACTTAAAGACGAACTCGCTGAGCTGGCGGAAAAAACATGAGCAGCTAAGTGCCGAGAGTCGCAAAAACTAAATTGTGGAATAGACCGGACATAAGGAACATGCTTCGAGTATCACTGTATTCCTGTCATGTTTAACACCCTCCCCTCCACCGTCAGTGGGTCTGCAAGAATATTGTCAATATTAAACTGGACCACGGTGCAAAAAAAAGGGTGGGTACCCCTGGTGTTTATGCATTATTTCTACTTCCGGGTTGCGGGGTTTTACTTCCGGTCTTTTCTGCCCCAGTGCGCATGCATGTAACTAATCGATCTGGGGTCGATCTCGCCTTTCACTAAGGCCGAGGTAGGGGATGTTGGGCTTAAAAAGGTTGGTGACCACTACCATCAGGATTGATTCCATTAGATGCTGTATGATTGCCCTGTTTAAATCTGTGGTGGTATGGATGCTGCTGGGATGGAGCGGTGGTGTGCCTCCGTGGGGTTACAGGTAATTAATGAGTGCATGTTGAGTGGGGTTGATATTCATACCCTGGATGAATTGTTAGTTCGATTTTTGAATATGGTTAAAGCTGTTGGCAAAGTTGAAATTGTAGCGCGAAGGTTTGATAAAATGGCAGGCTCAGACCTTGTTCTAGTTCAGACTAGTGCTGACATAACGGCGATGCCCCATGGCTTGTCCATACTGTCAGGGAGGAGGAGAAGGGAGCTGAGCAGACTGGGTCACAAGCTGAGGGGTGGAGACTTTAGAGACAGGGTTCTATCGTTTCTGCAGAGTGGGGGGAAACGGTGGTCTGATTTGGAAAGTTTAGTTAGGCCCTGTCCCCCAGTGAAGGGTGAGAGTTCTGAGTTGGCATCAGCCCTTACCTCCCTGATGAATAAGTGGCCCAGTGCACAGGCAGCGGGTCCCCACCGGAAGCTAAGAATATTCTCTGGAATAACGCCCATCCCCCAGGGGGAACAGGAGTAAGAGACCTGGGCAGAGCAGACCTCTCAGTAGTTAGATAAATGGCAGCGCTCTGATGACGTAAAGTGACAGAGATTGGTTGAAAGTTTAAAGGGGTTGGCCGCTGATGTAGTGAGAGCTGTGAAAACTAGCCAAACCTCGGCTACCCTTGCTGAGTATCAAACACATTAGAGAGAGCTTTTGGTATGACAGGGAGCCCACTGGAGCTCATGGCAGGTTTTCAAAAGATGCGTCAGGAGAAGGGGGAGAAGCTTTCCACTTACATTTTGTGGCTCGAGAGGCAGCTAAACTGTTCGCGGCACTGGGGGGGGGTCATTCATGCGGCCGAGGTGGATAAGTTAAGGATGGACCAGATAGCCAAGGGCGCCCAGTCCCAGGACATGATTGCATGGCGACTCTGACAGTTCCATAGAATGTGCCACCCCCCCTTACTTGTTCAGCTGATCAGGGAGGTGTGGGAGGAGGAGAATGTATGGAAGGTGCAAGAGGACTCGGTCAGCAGGGTACAGTCCTCGGTTGTAGCCCCTTGTGGTGAAGTGACCGGGGCTAGTCCAACCCAAGGAATGATAAAGGCGATTGTGGCAGAGCTGAGAACTGAGTTGTCCCGGTTGTTAACAGCAGGTGTGGACCCTCTGTATGATAGGACAGGTAGAGAGGGCCCACCCACCAAGGGGACGGACTACGCAGAGGGCTGCATATGGCCAGGGTTCCTTGAGAAGAGGGGCGGTCAGTAGCTTCTGCTATAACTGTGGGGAATAGGGACACTTCTGGCGGGAATGTGAGCGGCAGGAAGCCCCTCGGAGAGCGAGCCCCCGGGTACCTAAGCAGGGAGAGGTGTCGGGAAACTTAGAGGAGACCCAGTGAGGGAATGGCCTGGTGTCTCTGGGGGAACACGTTCCCAGCAATGTCCAAAGGAGCTCCCGATAGCAAAAGACCCTATTCCTGAAGGCTTAGTGGGACCATGCTCCAGTGTGTCGCTCCAGATAGAGGGTATTTACACTAAAGCCATTCTCGACACTGGGTTGCAGGTCACGTTTCTGTACCATTCGTTTTACAACCGGTATCTGAAGCATTTTCCCTTGACACCATTGAGTGCACTGGAGATTCAGGGTCTCAGTGCTGGTGATTATCCATACGACTGTTAATTGTAAGTGAAACTGGAGTTCTCGGAGGCCGATGTGAGAGTGTTTGAGGTTCTTGATACATTAGGGCTGGTTTGTCCGGTCCTGGCTGAGAAGGGTGACGTTTCAATTGTGTAACACACAGCTCGAACCACATCATCAAGTTCGCCGATGACACGACCGTGGTGGGTCTCATCAGCAAGAATGACGAGTCAGCATACAGAGAGGAGGTGCAGCGGCTAGCGGACTGGTGCAGAGCCAACAACCTGTCTCTTAATGTGAACAGAACAAAAGAGATGGTTGTTGACTTCAGGAGGGCACAGAGCGACCACTCCCCGCTGAACATCAACGGCTCCTTGGTAGAGATCATTAAGAGCACCATATTTCTTGGTGTTCACCTGGCAGAGAATCTCACCTGGTCCCTCAACACCAGCTCCATAGGAAAGAAAGCCCAGCAGCATCTCTACTTCCTGCGAAGGCTGAGGAAAGTCCATCTCCCACCCACCCCCCCATCCTTATCACATTCTACAGAGGTTGTATTGAGAGCATCCTGAGCAGCTGCATCACTGCCTGGTTCAGAAATTGCACCATCTTGGATCGCAAGACCCTGCAGTGGAAAGTGAGGTCAGCTGAGAAGATCATCGGGGTCTCTCTTCCTGCCATTACAAACATTTACACCACATGCTGTATGCGCAAAGGACCCGTGCACCCCTCATACAAACTCTTCTCCCTCCTGCCATCTGGGAAAAGGCACTGAAGCATTCGGGCTCTCACGACCAGACTATGTAAAAGTTACTTCCCCAAGCCATCAGACTCCTCAATACCCAGAGCCTGGACTGACACCAATGTACTGCCCTCTACTGTGCCTATTGTCTTGTTATTTATTGTAATGCCTGCACTGTTTTGTGCACTTTATGCAGTCCTGGGTAGGTCTGTAGTCTAGTGTAGTTTTTTCTGTGATGTTTTAATGTAGTTCAGTGTAGTTTTTGTACTGTTTCATGTAGCACCACGGTCCTGAAAAACATTCTCATTTTTACTGTGTACTGTACCAGCAGTTATGGTCAAAATGACAGAATAAAGTGACTTGACTTGATTGACTTCATCACTGTAGATGTGAGTGCTACTGGACAATAGTCATTAATGCACTATTACTGGTATGATCGTTGCCCTTTTGAAGCAGGTAGAAACTTATGGCTGTAGCAATGAGAGATTGTAAATGTCTTTGAATACACCAATCAATTGTTTTGCACAAGATTTCAGAGCTCTATCAGGTCCCCCATTGGGGGCTGTCTCTTTACAAGGGTTCGCCCTCTTGGAAAACGATCTGACGTTAGCCTCCAACACATACACTATCACTGGGTCACCAAGGCTACAGATGACTTTATAACTGTAGTTTTATTTTCCCTTTCAAAGCGTGCATAAAAGGTGTTGAGCTCATCTGGGAGTGAATTATCACTGCCATTCATGATGTTAGGTTTCGCTTTGGAGGAAATAATGGCCTGCAAACCCTGCCAGAGTTGATATGTACCTGATTCCACCTTAAACCCCAGTTGGAATTGTTCTTTTGCTCTTGAGATCACCCTCCGCAAGTCATACCTGGCTGCCTTTTATAATCCTGAATCACTACACTTGAATGCCACAAATCTGGCACTCATCAGACTGTGAATCACCTTGTTCATCTGTGGCTTTTGATTTGGGTATGTACAGTGTGTTCTCATAGGTACACATTCATATACACAACATTGCCTGATAAGCCTAAACATCCTGGTATACAGGATCTTCATATCTCAGACCTAATTCTGAGGCATGTACATCAAGAGATGGGACATGGTGGCCATAACCAAGTCATCCAAGTTGCACCAAAATTACTGGGGTCCCAGTGCTAGTATAGCCATAAGACGAATCCTGTCTAAGTGTGTTGTTTGTCAATGGTTGCAAGCTGCTCCTGGAAGCCAGCACATAGTGGATCTACCTCTGGACAGTGTCTCTCCAGATGAACCTCAGTTTACGTGTGCAGAAGTGGGCTACTTTGGACCTTTTGAGGTGAAAAGCAGAAGGGGAACATTGAAGAGGTATGGGATCATATTTACCTGTCTAGCTATTCAAGCTGTTCACATTAAAGTGCTGCCTTCTTCAGACACAGATTCCTTTGTTAATACACTTCAACGCTTTATGGCCAATTGACGACAGGTCCGTGGAATGCACTGATAATGCAACAAACTTAATTGGAGCTGAACATGGGTTGAGAGAAGCCATTGAGAAGTGGAATCATTTACGTATCAGTGATATCCTTCAGAAAGATATTAGCTGGATTTTTACTCCCTGACTGGCTCATGTCTTCAAGGACCATGGAAGAGATTGATCAGGTCTGTGTGAAGTGCCCTCAATTCCACCACAAAGATACAGAATCTTGACGAAGAGGATTTCCACATAGTGCTTTGTGAAGTAGAGGCTATTATCAATGGTCATCCAATTACTAAAGCATCATCCGATCCCTATGATTTGGAAGCATAAACACCCATTGCTTCTGAAGACCTCAGCATGCTTACCACCAGGAGAGTTCAAAGGAAGACATTTATGCTCGTCGTAGATGGAAGCAAGTTCAATACATGTCAGACTTGTTTAGGAAACACAGCTAAACACAGGTCTAAGGCGCAATTTTCTCCTGGAGATATTGTGCTTATAGTTGACAACATAGCACTTCAAAGCTCATGGACTGTGGGAAGAGTCATTTATGTCTTTCCAGATAGAAGAGGATTTGTGTGGCAGGTGCACATCAAGACAAAGACCAGCTGTCTGAATCAGCCTATAACCAAGATCTGCCTTTTATAGGAAGCAGAGGTTTGTGGAGCTACAGCTCTAGAAACTTCGTGATTGTCTCAACAGAGAGTGGTGGTAAAGATCACTCTGTACTTTGCAAAGCTGGCGGAGACCTGTCCACACAGACTTGAGGCTGTAATTGCTGCCAAAGGTAAATCTACTAAATACGGACTTGAAAGTGTTGAGTAATTATGTAATCAATTAATTTGTGTTAATATTTATAATAAATTTAGACAAATTTGTGGAAATTTGTTTACACTTGACTCTAGAGTCTTTTCTGTTGAACAGAGTAAAAAAAAGCCAAATTAAATACAATGTGATTTAATGTTAAAAACAATAAAACATGAAAACTTCCAAGAGGGGTAAATAATTTTTATAGGCACTGCATCTATTTTCTGTCTGTCTTATTGTATTTTGTATTGAGCTTTTATTATGGGTAATTTTTCACGTGAGTGGGCATGGTATAACTGAAGAGTATAATTATGTATTTATGCTTTGTTTTCAGTTCAGTTTTAGTCTGGTTAGTGCAGAGGTGGGCTGGAGGAATGATTTGTGTTTTTTGTTAATTGTTTAACGTTAACATTTAAATACGCTAAGATTGCCAATACTTAAGTACGTTTAAATATGCTTAGCCTGCTTATTTTGCTATATTGTTATTTTTAGTTTCGTTAGTTTTTTTATTGTTACAAGATTGTTCCTCTCTGTTGGTTTTCTTAATAAATAATTGGATGTACTTTCTTTGACTTAGAACTTTGTTATTTGTGGAGCATGTCATACAGTGTCAATGCCCCATGCTTAGTCTATGAGCGGTTTTTGTTTGTTTTAAAGTAACCGCTACAATAGCTATAGGTCACTATCGAATTGTTGAATGTGAAAACATATGTGAAGAACAGATATTAGATTTGTTTTAGTCATTGCACTTTTGAATAAGTTACTTTATTAATAATGACCATTTTGGCTGGGAATTATTTCAGAGTTGTCTCCAAATGTCACTGTGACTTCATGAAAAATGAGACAGACTTTTCATTTGTTTGTGTATAAGCTTTATTTGTGGATTCAGTATGTCATGGAAAACTATGGGGACAGATCAGAAAAAAGTAAGAAAATATATGGTCTATGATATGTGATCAGTTCAGTTATTCAGTAAAATAACCTGAATAATATTGCCAAATTATTGTAGCAGCAGCAATAGCAAATTAATACAGATGTTTTTCAGGCTGATAACATGAAAGTAATGATGGTGTAATGAATCATTTTCTTGCTTGTAGAAATAATTTAATACAACAAATCACCAGTTAATTAATTACTAATTTACCAACAAGCACAGTAATGATCAAATATGAAGAGAAATGGAGTTGTTTGGAATCACAACAAACAAAACAATGCAGCACAGGAGGCCATTCCGTCATGCCAGTCTTCCACAAAATTATCCAGTTAATTCCGGCCAGCTGCTCTTTATGCGTACCCTGTATACATTTTTTGTTCTAGTCAAGTATTTATACAATCCTCTACTGAATGCTTCTATTAAATCTATCTGCTCTTATTTCCAGATAACAACATCCTCCTGTGTTTGGAAAAATAGAACCTTTTGTCATTTTGGGTTATTTTGCCAAAAAATTAAAATTCATGGTGACCAAATATTCTGCCTCTGAACATCTATCATTTTTCCCACTTGTTCTATTTTGCTTGAAAAAAGGTTTCCTGCATAACTGCTATTTCTCCACACTGGTATTCTTGAAATAAATATAATTTTTTTGATTATCGTTTGACTACATGGGAATCAAGGACTGTGGGAAGAAAACAGGAAGCTGGTATGGAGGCCAAATTTAGATCAACCAGGACCTTACTGAATGGGGGAGAAGCTTCAGTAGTCAATTTGGCCCATTTCTGTTCCTAATTCTTATGCTGTTATATCTGTTATGTTCTTGTCCCCGAGGCCACGTCATCCTTCATAATGCATTGTGTGCAGAGACTAATAAAATACCTAATGGAACTGAATTATCTGCAAGCTTGATGTCTTGTGTGGTATCCTCTGTGCCAGGGGTTCTCAACCTGTGTTCATGGACCTCTTGGTTAATGGTAAGGGTCCATAGCATTAAAATGTTTGGGAACTCCTGCTGTGTGATTTGGACCACAATATGACACATTTCCACATCCAGAACATTCCCAGCTCCACTCTAGCCTCTGCTCATCAGCTGCTGAAATCATTATCCATGCCTTTTCTTCACCACCTGACCAGACATAGGCAGCATAGTGGTGCAGATAGTTTAGCTGCTGCCTCTCAGCCCCAATGATTTTTTTTTGCAGAAAATTGTACACAGTAATAACTTTGGAGAAAATTAAGTAGCATTGGAAAAAGCTTAGGCTTATAAATGACATTTATCACAGTATGATAAAGGGAAACTGTTTAACTCATCATTCAGTCCTTCAATTTAACAGTGAAATTTGATGAGGGTGAGATTTTGCCATTTATCCTAGACCTAGTCCATCGCATGAACTTGTAGATTGCAACATCTAGCCTCATGCCCCTTTTTATCTGTTTCTGATACAAAGTTCCAGTTCAACTGATCTTCTGTGCCTAAGAAACATCTTGCAAGGCAAAAAGGATTTCAGACTGCAAGTGCATCATCTTCCCCTGCATGGACTAATGCTTTTAATAAATTGTCATTTAAAGTCAGATCCATTCAACAGCTATTCAAACAAGATTAACAATTTTGAAAAAATCAGCAGTTAAAAATTTAAATGCTCGGAAGTGGAGATAGTAGTAAATGAATGGTAATGTATTTCCAAGTCAAGATAGTGTATGACCTGGAAGAAATTCTGTAGATTTGTGTTTTACAATGAACATGCTGCACTGTCCTTCCTAATTGTGGAGCAACTGAGTTTGCAAGGTGCTTTCAAGATGACCCTTCAGTGCATTTTGTTGATGTGCAGTAGAATATCTACACTAATGAAATGTCTGTGAATTTATTTATTTATTTGGAGATATGGTAAAGAATAGGCCCTTTTGGCCCTTGGAACCGCACCATCCAGCAACCCCTGCCAACCCCAGTTTAACCCTCACCTAATCATGGGACAATTTACAATGACCAATTAACCTACTCAGTACATCTTTGGACTGTGAGAGGAAACAAGAGGACCCAGAGAAAACCCACACATTCCACAGAGAAGATGTAAAGACAGACTTCTTATAGATGATGCCCAGATTGAACATAACAATGATACCCCAAGCTATAATAGTGTCACGCTAACAGCTACACTACTGTTGCGCCCATAAAGTGGGCCTCTTTGCCTTAAACGTTACTGAGCTGGAATCTCGCTCTTCTATGTAAATGGAGGATATTCCAATATACTCCTGTCTTGTTGATGTCTTTGGGGTGTCAGGAAATGAGTCAATTATCACGGGATGATCAGCATATGCCCTTTTTTTGTGGGCAGATTATTTATCCAGCTGGTCCAATTGAGGTATCTGGTCAATGGTAACCTCCAGGATATTGCT
The DNA here is from genome assembly GCF_048418815.1 of Hemitrygon akajei. Classification (NCBI taxonomy): domain Eukaryota; kingdom Metazoa; phylum Chordata; class Chondrichthyes; order Myliobatiformes; family Dasyatidae; genus Hemitrygon; species Hemitrygon akajei. Next base: position 34,989,212 of record NC_133130.1, read on the forward strand.
TAGTATTGATGCCATTGAATATCAGGAAGAATTTGATAGATTCTTCCTTATTGGCGACGATATGCTGTTGTGGTACAACTTGCCACCTATTAACCCTGGCCTGAATGTTGTCTACATCTTGTTACATTTGGGCATAGACTGCTTTATTTACAAATGCATTATGCAATCATCAATTAACTTCTCCACTTCTGACCTTGTGATGGAGCAAAGTCATTGTTGAATTTTATGAGGCTTTTGGACAAATTACAACCCTGCTGAATTCCTGCAGCGATGTTACTGAGGCTGGGATGACTCACCTTGAACAAACACAACCGTTTTCCTTTATAGAGGTATAGGTTCAACTGTCGGGATTTTTTTTTTCTTTTGATTTCCATTGACTTCACTTTCACCAGGGCACCTTGATACCATACTTGAATCCTGCCTTAATGCCAGGGGAATCACTCTCACATCATTTAGAATTCAGCTCTTTAGCCCCTGTCTGGTCTAAAGCTGTTAAGTTGTGGAGATGAAAGATAGTATCAAAATCCAAAATGAACATTGATGAACAGGTGCTGTCTTGTAGCACAATCAATGAGTACTTCCATCAACTTGCTGCTGTGAGAGTAGCTTGACAGAACAGTGACTAGCTGAATTGGATTTGTCCTGCATTACATTCAGTGTGAAGTACAGTATCGTTAGAATGATCATAAGGATTCCGATGATACAGCATTAGAATGACTTTATTTAAATTGTTTTCTTCAAATAAAATGCTAGCAAGCCCTCCTCTGCCTTTCTCCAATTGTTCTGTAAAGATCTGCAGAGCAATGGCCTCCCACATGTATTCTCACACCCCAACAATGCAGTATAGAACTTCCCTTCCTCCACCATTAATGGTGCCCTCAGAATCAGAATCAAGGTTGATATCAGTGGCATATGTCATGAAATTTGTAGTTTTGCAGCAACAGTACAGTGCAATACATATTGATAAAAATGATAAATTACAATAGTGATGGCTAGTTCTTTGCTTGCGAAGATCAGGAAGGAAGTAAAGTCCTCAGGAGCAATGGCACAATCGTTGGTGACTATAGAGGTGCCCCTTCTCCATTGCAGTAGGACTTTTTTTCTTCCTGCCTGCACTGAGTAAGGGTTGGTGCGTGTGGTCCAATTCAACTCTTTAAGCTGTGGGCACATTCCACAAAGGGACAGCAAGCTGCGACAACTGCAGCAATCACAAGGCTGTAGGTTGAGTATTGGAGTTTTCCTCCTCCTATACAAACTGCCTGGTAAGGATAATGAGTCTCATCTACCCAGGTTTGGAATTGGAGTTGTCCTTCTCCTAGGCTGGCTGCCAACCAAGGCTGATGAGCACTGCCTGCCTGCCCAGTTATACTGCTGAACAATTGGTTGCACCATAACATAGCAAACTCAGTAAGAACAGGAATGCTATGTGAAGTCATTGCTATGGGTGCAGTAGTGTAGGAGAGGCCATTTACAACTGACCTCCTGCATAGCCAGCCAAACCGTGATCCTGCAGTGATCACTATGCCTGAAAAGGAGAGGCTGTGGAAGACGCTTCACCTTCCTTAAGTGAGTAGGACGTCCAGGCCAGGACTCATCTGGATAAAGTACATATATATTAAAAAATTAGTGCAAAAAGACAAGGAAAAAATACTGAGGAAGTTTTCATGGGTTCATTGTCTATTTAGAAATCTGATGGCTGAGGGAAAGGAACTGTTCTTGAAACATTGAGTGTGTGTCTTCAGGTTCCTGTACTTCCTCCTTGATAGTAGCAATGGGAAGTCCTGGGTGGTGCGGGTTCTTAATGATGGATGCCGCCTTTTGAGGCATCACGTTTTGAAGTTGTTCTGGATGCTAGGGGAGCTAGTGCACATGATGGATCTGGCTGAGTTTACAACCTTATGCAGCTTTTTCTGATCTGTGCAGTGGCCCCTCCATACTAGACAGTGATGCAACCAGTTAGAATGCTTACTGTCTGTAAAAATTTGTGAGTGTCTATGGTGACATGCCAATTCTCCTCAAACTCCTATTAAGATACAGCTGCTATCAAGCCTTCCTTGTGTTGTATGAATATAGAAATTCCTCCTCATATCTGTTCCAAATGCATGTCCCTCTATTCTGACACTGTGCCCTCTGGTTCTGGACTCATCCACTATAGGAAACGTCCTCTAAACATCCACTCTATCTAATCCTTTCAGTATTCAGTAGATTTCAATGAGAACCACCCCCCCCCCCCCCCCGCACACCCATTCTTCTAAACTCCAGCAACTGCAAGCCCAGAGCCAACAAACACCTCTCATATGTTAACCCTTTCATTCCTGGGATCATTCTTGTGAATTTCTCTGGACTTTCTCCAATGCCAGCACATCATTTCTTAAATAAAGGGCCCAAAACTGCTCACAATATTCCAAGTGCAGTCTGACCAATGCCATATAAAGCCTCTGCTTTATATACTTTCTTCTGTATTCTAGTCCTCTCAAAATGAATGCTAACATTGCATTTGCCTTCCATACCACCAACCCAGCCTGCAAGTTAACCTATAGAGAATCCTTCATGAAGATTCCTTGGTCTCTTTGCACCTCCAGGTTTTGAATTTTCTCCTCAGTTAGAAGATAGTCCACACTTTTATTCCTTCTGCCAATATACATGATTATGCACTTCTTTACACTATATTCCATCTGCCATCTCTTTTCCCATTCCACCAAACTGTCTAAGTTCTTCTGCAGACACCCTGTTTCCTCAGCACTACTTGTCTCTCCACCTATCTTTGTATCATCTACAAATTTGATCATAAAGCCATCAATTCCGTCATCCAGACATAAAAGGTGAAAAGAAGCGTCTGCAACACCAACCCTTGTAGCACGCCACTGGCCACCAGCAGCAAACCAGAAAACACCCCCTTTATTCCCACTCTTTGCCTCCTGCCAGTCAACCAATCTCCTATTCATGCTGGTATCTTTCCTGTAATAGCATGGGTTCTTGTTAAGTACCCTCATGTGTGCAACCTTGTCAAACGCCTTCTGAAAATCCAAATAAACAACATCCACTGATCTCCTTGGACTGCCCTGCCTGTTATTTCATCAAAGAATTCCACCAGATTTGTCAGACAAAGATTACCCTTAAGGAAACCATGCTGATTTTGGCCTATTCTATCATGTGCCTCCAAAAACCCTGGAACCTGATCCTTAGCAGTTGACTCCAAAATCTTCCCTATCACTGAGGTCAGGCTAACTGGTCTATAATTTCCTTTTTTGTTGCCTCCCTCCCTTCTTAAAGAGTGGAGTGTTATTTACAATTTTCCAGTCCTATGGAACCATCCAGAATCTAGTGATTCTTGAAATATCATTACTAATACCTCCATATTCTCTTCAGCTACCTCTTTCAGAACTCTGGGGTATAGTTTATCTGGCCCAGGTGACTTATCTACTGTCTCTTCAGACTTATCAGCTTCCCAAGTACCTTCTCCTTAGTAACAGCAATGACACTCACTTCTGCTCCCTGTTGCTCTCGCATTTCTAGCATACTGCTAGTGTCTTCCACAGTGAAAACTGATGCAAAATACTTGTTAAGTTTGTCCACCATTTCTTTGTTACCATTACTGCTTCTCCAGCATCTTTTTCCAGTAGTACAATGTCTACTCTCATCTCTCTTACTCTTTATATACAGTATCTGGGAAAACTTTTTGGATCCTCTTTTAAATTATTGGCTAGTTTACCATTGTATTTCATCTTTTCTCTCCTTTTGCTTTTTAGTTGGATTCTGTTGGTTTTTAAAAGCTTTTCAATCCTCCATGTTCCCACTAATTTTTTGCAATATTATATGCCCTCTCCTTTGCTTTAATGCTTATTTGACTTGTTAGCCATGGCAGCCTCATTCTCCCTTTGGAACACTTATTCATCTTTCACCTTCTGAATTGTTCCCAGAAACTCCAGCCATTGCTGACCTGCTGTCATCCTTGCTGGTTTCCCCTTCCAGACAATTTTGACCAGCTCCTCTCTAATATAACCATTTAACAATTGCAGTACAGAAACAGGCCATCTTGGCCATTCTAGTCTGTACCGAATGCTTACTCTCCCCTAGTCCCACTGACCCACACTCAGCCCATAACCCTCCATTCCTTTCCTGTCCATATACCTATCCAATTTTACTTTAAATGACAATACCGAACCTGCCTCTACCACTTCTATTGGAAGATCGTTCCACACAGCTACCACTCTCTGAGTAAAGAAATTCCCCCTCGTGTTACCCCTAAACTTTTGCCTCCTAACTCTCAACTCATGTCCTCTTGTTTGAATCTCCCCTAATCTCAATGGAAAAAGCTTATTCACGTCAACTCTGTCTATCCCTCTCATAATTTTAAATACCTCTATCAAGTCCCCTCTCAACCTTCTACGCTCCAAAGAATAAAGGCCTAACTTGTTCAACCTTTCCCTGTAACTTAGATGCTGAAACCCAGTAACATTCAAGTAACTCTTCTCTGTACTATCTCTGTTTTGTTGACATCTTTCCTATAATTCAGTGAACAGAACTGTACAAAATACTCCAAATTCGGCCTTACCAATGCCTTGTACAATTTTAACATTACATCCCAACTCCTATACACAATGCTCTGATTTATAAAGACCAGCATACCAAAAGCTTTCTTCACCACCCTATCCACATGAGATTCCACTTTCAGGGAACTATACACCATTATTCCTAGATCACTCTGTTCTACTGCATTCTTCTATGCCCGACCATTTACCATTTATGTCCTATTTGGATTATTCTTACCAAAATGTAGCACCGCACACTTAGCATTAAACTCCATCTGCCATCGTTCAGCCCACTCTTCGAACTGGCCTAAATCTCTCTGCAAGCTTTGAAAACATACTTCATTATCCACAACGCCACCTACCTTAGTATCATCTGCATACTTACTAATCCAATTTACCACCCCATCATCCAGATCATTAATGTATATGACAAACAACATTGGACCCATTACAGATCCCTGAGGCACACCACTAGTCACCAGCCTCCAACCTGACAAACAGTTATCCACCACTACTCTCTGGCATCTCCCATCTAGCCACTGTTGAATCCATTTTACTACTTCAATATTAATACCTAACGATTGAACCTTCCTAACTAACCTTCCATGCGGAACCTTGTGAAAGGCCTTACTGAAGTCCATATAGACAACATCCACGGCTTTACCCTCGTCAACTTTTCTCATAACCTCTTCAAAAAATTCAATAAGATTTGTCAAACATGACCTTCCACGCACAAATCCATGCTGACTGTTCCTAATCAGACCCTGTCTATCCAGATAATTATATATACCATCTCTAAGAATACTTTCCATTAATTTACCCACCACTGACTTCAAACTGACAGGCCTATAATTGCTAGGTTTACTCTTAGAACCCTTTTTAAACAATGGAACCACATGAGCAATATGCCAATCCTCCAGCACCAGCCCAGTTTCTAATGACATTTGGAATATTTCTGACAGAGCCCCTGATATTTCTACACTAACTTCCCTCAAGGTCCTAGGGAATATCCTGTCAGGACCCAGAGATTTATCCACTTTTATATTCCTTAAAAGCGCCAGTACTTCCTCCTCTTTAATCGTCCTAGTTTCCATAACTTCCCTACTTGTTTCCCTTACCTTACACAATTCAATATCCTTCTCCTTAATGAATACCGAAGAAAAGAAATTGTTCAAAATTTCCCCCATCTCTTTCGGCTCCACACATAGCTGTCCACTCTGATTCTCTAAGGGACTAATTTTATCTCTCACTATCCTTTTGCTATTAATATAACTGTAGAAACCCTTCAGATTTATTTTCACCTTACTTGCCAAAGCAACCTCATATCTTCTTTTAGCTTTTCTAATTTCTTTTTTAAGTTTCTTCTTACATTCTTTATATTCCTCAAGCACCTCATTTACTCCATGTTGCCTATAATTATTGTAGATCTCTCTCTTTTTCCTAATCAAGTTTCCAATATCCCTTGAAAACCATGGCTCTCTCAAACTTTTAACCTTTCCTTTCAACCTAAAGATTCAACCTAAACATAAAGATTCTGTACTCTCAAAATTTCACCTTTAAATGACCTCCATTTCTCTATTACATCCTTCCCATAAAACAAATTGTCTCAATCCACTCCTTCTAAATCCTTTCGCATCTCCTCAAAGTTAGCCTTTCTCCAGTCAAAAATCTCAACCCTGGGTCCAGTTCTATCCTTCTCCATAATTATATTGAAACTAATGGCATTGTGATCACTGGACCCAAAGTGCTCCCCAACACATACCTCCGTCACCTGACCTATTTCATTCCCTAACAGAAGATCCAACACTGCCCCTTCTCTAGCTGGTACCTCTATGTATTGCTGCAGAAAACTATCCTGCACACATTTTACAAACTCCAAACCATCCAGCCCTTTTACAGTATGGGCTTTCCAGTATATGTGCGGAAAATTAAAATCTCCCATAATCATAACCCTGTGCTTACTACAAATATCTGCTATCTCCTTGCAAATTTGCTCCTCCAATTCTCGCTCCCCTTTAGGTGGTCTATAATACACCCCATTAAGTGTTACTACACCTTTCCCATTCCTCAATTCCACCCAAATAGTCTCCCTAAATGAGCCCTGTAATCTATCCTGCCAGAGCACCGCTGTAATATTTTCTCTGACAAGCAATGCAACACCTCCCCCTCTTGTCCCTCTGATTCTATCACACCTGAAGCAACGAAATCTAGGAATATTTAGTTGCCAATCACACCCCTCCTGCAACCATGTTTCACTAATAGCAACAACGTCAGATTTCCAGGTATCAATCCATGCTGTGAGCTCATCCACCTTTCTTACAATGCTTCTAGCATTAAAATAAATGCATTTAAGAAATTCTCCACCTCTTCCTCCCTGTTTATCTCTAACAGTACAAAGAACTTTACTATCTTCTTTTTCTTTCTTCTCCCATACATCTGTTCTTACACTCTGGTTCCCCTCCCCCCTCATATCTAGTTTAAATCCACTGGAGCCTCTCTAGCAAACCTACGTGCAAGAATATTTGTCCCCTGTAGCGGTGTGCTACACGCAGCGCTGCAATAACAACATGGAGTCGGTGAGCTGCAGATGCAAAAGAGATTTATTCAAACTTCACGGTCTCACTTTAAAGCCTTCCTGATCCCGCCCTCCCTGGGCGGGAATGCTGTAGGGGGCGCATATTCACAGTCCCGTCCCGCACGCGGGCTTTTCCCCTTGCTGGTGAAGCAGGTTTGGCGCCCTTTTTGGGACCAGCCTCAATGCCGGCGTGCGCCACTTTGTGAGCCGGTTCGAGTGCGCTGGGAAGTGGGTCGCCACATAACCCCCCTCCCCCCCCCAGAACCGGCGATGCACCCCCCAATGTCCACAGTCTGGGTCGGACTCTGTTTGGGAGGTCTGCCTCTGCGCTACGGTGCCGGAATCTCAACCGGCTGCGCCACGTCCACATGGGCCGGTTTGAGTCGGTCCACCATGAAAACCTCCTCTTTCCCCCCAATGTCCAGTACGAATGTGGACCCGTTGTTTCTAATCACCGTAAACGGCCCCTTGTAGTGCCGCTGTAGCGGTACCCGATGTCTGCCCCGTCGTACAAAAACAAACTTACAGTTTTGCAGGTCTTTGGGTACGCAGGTTGGGTTCTGCCCATGCTGCGAAGTGGGTATGGGGGCCAGGTTACCGAGCTTCTCGCTTTGTCTGCCCAGAACTGCTGCGGGTTCTTCCTCTTGCCCCCTTGGGGCTGGTATGAACTCCCCTGGGATGACCAGGGGTGCGCCGTACACCAACTCGGCCAACGAGGTGTGCAGATCTTCTTTGGGCACCGTGCGGATTCCGAGCAGGACCCAGGGGAGCTCGTCCACCCAGTTAGGCCCTTTGAGGCAGGCCATGAGAGCCGACTTCAGGTGACGGTGGAAACGCTCCACTAGTCCGTTCAACTGTGGGTGGTAGGCAGTTGTATGGTGCAGCTGTGTCCCCAAAAGGCTGGCCATAGCTGACCGCAGGCTGGAGGTGAACTGGGTGCCTCTGTTGGAGGTAATGTGGGCCGGTACACCAAAGCGAGATACCCAGGTGGCAATCAGTGCCCAGGCGCAAGATTCGGAGGTGGTGTCGGTGAGCGGGACCGCATCTGGCCATCTTGTGAACCGGTCCACGATAGTCAGGAGGTGCCGCGTTCCTTGCGACACTGGCAGGGGGCCCACGATATCTACATGAATGTGGTCGAAACGCCGGCGGGTGGGGTGGAACTGCTGCGGCAGAGCTTTGGTGTGCCGCTGCACCTTGGCTGTTTGGCAGTGCATGCACGTTTTGGCCCATTCACTGACCTGCTTGCAGAGTCCGTGCCAAACGAACCTGTTGGCTACCATCCAGATGGTTGTCCTGATGGAGAGGTGTGCTAAGTTGTGAATGGAGTCGAAAATGCGCCGCCGCCAGGCTGCCAGGACGACGGGACGGGGTTGGCCGGTGGTGACGTCACAGAGTAGGGTCCTCTCACCTGGGCCTACGGGGAGGTCCTGGAGCTGCAAATCGGAGACTGTGGTTCTGTAACTAGGGATCTCCTCGTCTGCCTGCTCCGCCTCTGCCAGTGCTTCATAGTCTACCCCCTGGGACAGGGCCAGAATGGTAGGGCGAGAGAGAGCGTCCGCCACAACATTGTCCTTTCCCGAGACATGCCGGACATCCGTCGTGTATTCGGAGATGTAGGACAGATGTCACTGTTGGCGGGACGACCAGGGGTCAGATGCCTTTGTGTACGCAAAGGTAAGCGGATTGTTGTCCGTGAACGCGGTGAAGGGCCTACCTTCCAAGAAGTACCTGAAATGCCGGATTGCCAGGTATCGCGCCAACAGTTCCCGGTCGAAAGCACTGTATTTGAGCTCGGGTGGTCGTAGAAGTTTGCTGAAAAATGCCAGGGGTTGCCAGCGACCCTCGATGAGTTGTTCCAGCACCCCACCGACTACCGTGTTAGATGCGTCCACTGTGAGGGCGGTAGGGATGTCCGTTCTGGGGTGCACTAGCATCACGACATTTGCTTAGGCTTCTTTGGTTTTAATGAAAGCGGCGGCGGACTCCTCATCCCAGGTAATGTCCTTGCCCTTACCCGACATCAGGGCGAACAGGGGGCGCATGATTCGGGAAGCTGAAGGGAGGAAGCGGTGGTAGAAATTTACCATACCCATGAATTCCTGAAGGCCTTTGATTGTGTTGGGTCGGGGGAAATGGCGGACCGCGTCTACCTTAGCGGGCAGAGGGGTTGCCCCGTCTTTAGTAATCCTGTGGCCTAGGAAGTCGATGGTGTCGTGCCCGAACTGGCATTTGGCCGGGTTGATTGTCAGGCCGTATTCACTCAGTCGGGCGCAGAGTTGACGGAGGTGGGACAGATGCTCCTGACGACTGCTGCTGGCTATGAGGATGTCGTCCAAATAGATGAAAGCGAAGTCCAGGTTTGCGTCCCACCACGTCCATTAACCGCTGAAACGTCTGTGCGGCATTCTTTAGGCCGAACGGCATGCGGAGGAACTCGAAAAGGCCGAAAGCGGTGATGAGTGCCACTTTGGGGACGTCGTCCGGATGCATCGGGATTTGATGGTATCCCCGGACGAAGTCTACCTTGGAGAAGAACCGTGCGCCATGCAGGTGTAACACTTACCCAACAGGCTGGTATATGTCTAGGGGAAAAGGAGATCCAGCCACACACCAACCCACCTCCCGTACACGCAGGTGCTGTGAGAATCGAGTTTATGCCTCGCGCCGCTCACCGTATCAACTTCACACCAAATACCGTTATGAAATACACTTTATAGAATTTACTAACATTAACTAAAGAAGTACTAGGCAATACAATATATATATACAAGGAAAGAAAAAAACAAAAGGCGCCAACTTATCAAAGTTCAGTCAGTGTAGTGCACATCGTAGGAGCTCAATCAACGAATCATCCGACAGCCACGTCGTCACCCTTGAGACCACCCGGTGGTCCAGCGCCAGTCGCGGTGGTCCTACGAGCCATCCAGCACCCGTCCACCTTCCTCATCCGTCTCTCCTCCCGACTCTCCTCACACCCCAAGTCCGCGCAACCCCTCCCCCAAGTTCCCAGCCTCACAAAACACAATAACATTCCCCATTGATTAACAAATGAATACAATTACCATATCAGCCATTCTAAAGCGAAACAACGGCAAGAGAAACTTTTAACAAAGAAGCATTCCTACTTGTAACAAACCAAAGAAGCCCTTTTTAGTAACATACACAGGACATTGTACACAGGTTTGCTGCAAAGTCCTGAATGTGCGGCACAGGGTAGCGGTCCGGTGTTGTAGCCTCGTTCAGCCTGCGGTAGTCACCGCATGGTCTCCAGCCCCCTGTCGCTTTGGGCACCATGTGCAGGGGGGAGGCCCATGGGCTGTCGGCCCGTTGTATGATCCCCAATTCCTCCATCCTCTTGAACTCCTCCTTCACCAGTTGGAGCTTGTCCGGGGGAAGCCTTCGAGCACGGGCGTGGAGGGGTGGTCCCTGTGTTGGGATGTGGTGCTGTATGCCGTGTCTGGGCATGGCTGCCGTGAACTGCGGTGCCAGAACCGATGGGAAATCCGCCAGGACTCTGGTGAAGTCGTTGTCGGACAGCGTGATGGAGTCTAGGTGTGGGGCGGCAACTGGGCTTCACCCAGGGAGAACGTTTGAAAGGTCTCGGTGTGGACCAGTCTCTTCCCTTGCAGGTTGACCAGTAGGCTGTGAGCCCGCAAAAAATCCGCGCCCAGGAGCGGTTGGGCTACGGCGGCCAGTGTGAAGTCCCACGTGAACTCGCTGGAGCAGAACTGTAGCCGCACTGTACGGGTGCCATAAGTCCTTACTGTGCTGCCGTTCGTGGCCCTCAGGGTGGGACCCGGTGCCCTGTTGCAGGTGTCGTAACTCATCAGAGGTAAGATGCTGATCTCGGCTCCGGTGTCAACCAAAAAGCGGCGTCCCGACTGCTTGTCCCAGACATACAGGAAGCTATCCCGATGGCCAGCCACCGTAGCCATCAGCGGCGGCTGGCCCTGGCATTTCCCGGGAACTTGCAGGGCGGGCTACAGCGGCGGGCTTCTGCGCCCCACCGCTGGTGGTAGAAGCACCATTGTTCATTGGCCTCCTCACCCCTGCCTCTGGGGTTAGCGGGCTCTGCGGCCGGGCCTGGTCTGGTTTGCTGCTGGGAGCGTGTCCTGGTGATCTGTGCGACGGACGCCCCACTCTCCTTCTTGGCTTTCCACAGCACGTCCGCCCGGGCCGCCACCCTCCAGGGGTCGCTGAAATCCGTGTCGGACAGCAGCAGGCATATGTCCTCGGGCAGCTGCTCCAGGAATGCCTGGTCAAACATGAGAAAGGGCTTGTGACCTCCGGCCAGGGAGAGCATCTCGTTCATCAAAGCCGACGGCGGCTTGTCTCCCCAACCATCCAGGTGCAGTAAGCTAGCAGCTCGCTCGCGCCGTGAGAGTCCAAAAGTCCTTATGAGCAAGGCTTTGAATTCTGTGTATTTGCCGTCCGCTGGGGGCGACTGTATGAACTCCTCAACCTGGGCCGCTGTTTCCTGGTCGAGGGAGCTCACCATGTAGTAGTAACGTGTGTCATCCGAGGTTATCTGCCGAATGTGGAATTGGGCTTCTGCTTGCTGGAACCATAGGTGAGGTCGCAGCGTCCAGAAGCTTGGCAGTTTTAACGAAACTGCATGAACAGATGCGGCGTCGTTCATCTTCAGCCCAAATATCGTTTGGGCCGTCGGGGTCACTAATTGTAGCGGTGTGCTACACGCAGCGCTGCAATAACAACATGGAGTCAGTGAGCTGCAGTTGCAAAAGAAATTTATTCAAACTTCACGGCCTCGCTTTAAAGCCTTCCTGATCCCGCCCTCCCCGGGCGGGAATGCCGTAGGGGGCGCATATTCACAGTCCCTTGCTGGTGAAGCAGGCTTGGTGCCCTTTTTGGGACCGGCCTCTATGCCGGCGCGCGCTGCTTTGTGAGCTGGTTTGAGTGCGCTGGGAAGTGGGTCGCCACATAACCCCCTCCAATTCAGATGTAAACCTTCCTGCTGGAACAGGTCCCACCTTCCCTGGAAAACTGCCCATTTATCTATAAATCTGAAGCCCTCCCTCCTGCACCATGTCTTCAGCCATGTGTTGATCTGCACTATCTTACTATTTCTAACCCCACCTGCACGTGGCACTGGTAGCAATCCTGAGATTGCTATCTTGGAGGTCCTGCCCTTTAACTTGGCATCTAGCTCCCTAAACTGACCTTTCAGGACCTCCTCACTCTTCCTACCCACGTTATTGGTCCCTACATGGACCACGACATCCGGCTGCTCACCCTCCCTCTTGAGAATACTGAGAACTCGATCTGAGATATCTCGGACTCTGGCACCAGGGAGGCAACAGACCATCCGGGATTCTCAATCTCTTCCACAGAACCTCCTATCTGTCCCCCTAACTGTTGAATCCCCTATCACTACTGCTCTCCTCTTTTCCCTCCTTCCCTTCTGAGCTGAGGGTCCAGTCTTGGTTTCAGAGATGCAACAACTGCAACTTGTCCCTGGTAGGTCATCCCCACCAACAGTATCCAAAACGGTATACTTATTGTTGATGGGAACGGCCACAGGGGTGCTCTGCTCTTCCTGTCTATTCCCCTTCCCTCTCCTGACAGTCACCCAACTACCAGTCTCCTGACTCCTAAGGGTGACTATCTCCCTGAAACTCCTGTCTATTTCTGCCTCTGCCTCCCAAATGATCCGAAGTTCATCCAGTTCCCTAACAGGGTTTGTCAGGAGCTGCAGCTGGATGCTCCTTTTGCAGGTGGTGTCATCAGGGACAACAGTGCTCACCCTGACTTCCCACATACTGCAAATGGAGCACTTAATTGCCCTAACTGCTACCTCCATTACCTACTCCTAAGCTAATTAGATTAATTAAAGGAGCTTACCCGGCCTTACCTCACCTGGAGTGAAGCTTGTACTCAGCCTCTGCTCGCTTTTTAAATTCCCCTGCTGATCTCAGAGGCTGACTTTCACGCACTTGTGCAGTCATGCCCCGTTCAAATCTCGCCTCTGCCTGTTTCTCGCCAAAGCCTGACTGAGCCAAAACCGTCCCACTCTGCATCAGTCCACTCCGATAATGGCCGCTGTATATGGCGGTCTTTCTTTTAAACCTTTGGCGCGCTATGTCACACGCCTGCGCAGTCTAGCCTCTTTGCCCTGATCAGTTAAGAAAAACAGCTTCTCTCTGAGCTTCTTTTACCTCTTCCCTCTCCGCCTCTTGCTTCGATTTGCCTATGTAATTCCTTTTCCTCCACTGTAATACTGATACATCCAATTTTAGCTCTCCTTCTCAAACTGTAGGTTCAATTCTATCCTATTATGATCACTGTCTCCTAAGAGTTCTTTCACCTTAAGCTCCCTAATCAAATCTGGGTCATTAAGTTACACCCAATCCAGAATTTCCATTCCTCTAGTGGGCTGAAACACAAGATGTTCTAAAAAGCTATCTCATAGGCATTCCCCACCCCCCCCCCCAAGGATCCATCGACCTAATTTTCACAATCTAACTGCATATTGAAATCCCCCATGATTATCCCATTCTCCTTTGTAATTTGTAGTCTACATCCTGCTGCTGTTCAAAGGCCTAGATATAAATTCCATCAGTGTCCTTTTTTACTCTTGCAGTTTCTTGAATCTACACAAAAGGATTCTACATCTTCCTGTAAGTCACCTCTTTCTAAGGATTTGATTTCATGTTTTACCAACATAGCCACACCAGCCCCTCTGCCTACTTGCCTGTCCTGTTGATACAATGGGTATCCTTAGATGTTAAGCTCCCAACTATGATTTTTTAGCCATGACTCAAAGATGTCCACAACATCATACCTGTCAATCTCTGATTGCACTACAAAATCATCTACCTTATTCCATGTACTGTGTTGATTCAAATGTAACACCTTGAGTCTTTTTGATTTTGGCCTACTGTTACACTTTAACTCATCCCACTGACTGCAATTTTACCCTATCATCTGCTTGTCCTTCCTCATAGTCTCACTACACACTGCATCTTCTTGTATTCTAATTTACCCATCCTCATTGTATCACTATGGTTCCCATTCCCCTGCCAAATTAATTTAAATCTTCCCCAAAAGCTCTAGCAAACCTGCCTACAAGGATATTGGTCCTCATCAGGTTCAGATGTAACAAATCCTTTTTGTACAGATCATACCTTCCCCAGAAGAAATCCCAGTGATCTGCAAATCTGAAACCCTGCCCTGTTCATCAATTCATCTGTCAAATCATCCTATTCTTACCCTCACTGGCGTGTGTCAGAGGAAGCATGCCAGAGATTACTAACCTGGAAATCCTGCTTTTCAACTTTCTGCCTAACTCTCTATATTCTCTCTTCAGGACCCTCTCCCTTTTCCTATCTATGCTGTTACCAATATGAACCACAAATTCTGGCTGACCACCCTTCTATTTAGAATGCCATGGACCCATTCCGAGACATCCCTGACCATGGAACATGGGAGGCAACATACCATCCAGGTGTCTCTTTTACATCCACACAATCTGCTTTCTTATCCTCTTATTATGAAATCCCCTATCACTACTGCACTCCCTTTCTCCCCACTTTCCTTCTGAGCCATAGAGCCAAGCTCAGTGCCATAAACCCAGTCCCTGCAGCACCCCTCTCCCCCCCCCCCCAGTAGTCCCCCCGCAACAGTATCCAAAGTGGTATATTTATTATTGAGTGGAACAGCCACAGGGAAACTCTGTATTGTCTGCCCATTCACTTTCCTTCTCCTGACAGCCACCCATGTACCTGTCTCCTAAAACTTTGGGGTGACTACCTCACTGTAGTTCCTGTCTGTCACCTCGTCATTTTCCCATATGAGCAGAAAGTGGTCCAGCTGTAGCTCTAGTTCCTTAACATGGTCTCTAAGGAGCTGCAGTTCAGTGCACTTCATACAGATGCAGTTATCACTGAGATTAGAGGTCTAGAGTTCCCACATTTCGTACAAAGAATATACCATTACTTCAGACCCATTCTTAGCACACTGGCTATGTATTAACAGAAAAAAAATCTTAATAGAAACTTTATTATTTACTTACTTAGAACCTCTACCAGTGCCTGCATAAGCCTGCTCTCCCCTAAGCTTGTTGAGCAAAAGCCTGACCACTCTAATATTGGCCCATTCACAGAAAAGCCACTCCGCTTAAACACCCCTTTTTATTAGCCCCACTCTGATTTCAGCCCACTAAAAAGAGACAAAAGCACTGGAGCTCTTTTTAAACCTTGCACTGCATATGACCTTTTGTGCTAATTTCACCCCACCAAAACGAGCTGTAAGCATCGTAGCTCTTTTTAAACCTCCCACTGCATCACCAATGAATAACCTCCCATGCTGATTTCTGCCCGCCAAGTCAGTCTGTGGCATCCTGTACTGCTATTTTGACGCTGCTCTCAGGTTGGAGGAACATTTCATATTCCATCTGAGTAGCCTCCAACCTGATGGTATAAACATTGATTTCTCTAACTTCCAGTAATTCCCCCATCTCCTTCCCTCTTCCATTCCCCACTCTTGCTTCCTTCTTCCCTCTTCTCTTCTCCTCATCCACTTGTCACTTCCCACTTCTAGAGATGCCTGTCCTCCTTTTTTCTCCCATGGTCCTCCCTTATTCATTCATGATTCCTTCTTATTTAGCATTTTATCATTTCTATCTATCATCTCCTGGCTTCTCACTTCATACACCCCACCTGCCTTCCTTCACTTATCACCTTCTAGCTTGTACTCCTTCCTATTCCCCCTTTCAACCACTCCCTTATTCTGGCTTTCTCACCCATCCTTCACAATCCTGATGAAGGGTTTCGGCCCATGCTGCCTGACTTTCTGAATTCCTCCACCATTTTGTATGTGTTATTCTGGATTTCCAGTATCTGCAGAATCCCTTGTGCTAGTGAAGTACGCTGATTGACATGAAGTCAGCAGCACAATGTTTGTGGATACAAACCGAACTCAACCAAAAAATTATGACTTTTCTATACAAAACAATACCTTGGTGAATCTTATATATTCACAAATAGTAAGCCACTCTGAGTGTTTTCACATTTTCTTTGTTTAAGATTTAAAAATAATAACTTGTCCATTATCTTTCACTTTTCATTTATTTCACTTTCAACACTTGATTTGACATTGAATTTATTATTCTAACTCTATTTCTTCAGCCTTTAACAGTTCATTAATTTGATGAGTTTAGAATTGCCTTCACAATACACAATGTTCTTCAAAGCGAACCTAAGAAATAGGGGAGGAATGGGCTATATGGTCTTTAGTGCCTGTTCCAGCAATCATGAGGATCATGGTTAATCTTGTACCTCCTCTTTAGTGTTAAGGATGCAACACTTTATCATGATTTGCATGCACACACACACACAGTACCTATAACATGTAGCAAATATCTTTGTACAAGAGGCTGACTTGCTGTTAAAGATTTCTTTTCTAATATTAACAGGATCTTCTCCAGCACCAACCCACTACAGAAGAAGCCCTTGAGAAATGCTGTAAATCTTTTCTGTTCTTTAAGTTTGGTTTACATTAAAATGCCTCAGATTATGGATGGAGCCTGCCTTGTTTTGATTGTGAGCATATACCACATCCCAGAAGTCATCCATGGAACAATAAATGAAATACTTTTGAGCCAAAGCATTCATGAGAGAATACATGAAAAGTCTAATCAGAGACAACATAAATATTATACTTAGCTTTTAAAATTCAATTCCAAAAAAATGAAGTATTCAGTTCATTTCACTAAAGTCAGCCAATTGCATAACACCTTTATTTCACGTTGGCAGATAAAAGGAGAGGAGCACAGTATAATAATGCTTTTCTACATTTTAAACATTTATAAAAGCAAACCATTAATGATCCAGTCATACTATTTTATGAACACAAAGTCATGTATAATGAATAGAAAATGCTATTCTAAGGTTGTATATCATGTCATTGTCATTTCTTTAGTACAATATACTAAGCTTAATTATAAACAACTAGGAATTTTCAATATAAGAACACATTTTTTCATTTCTTTGCATACAACTGGCATTTCAAGGATAGCTTAATTTTACATTTGGTTGACTATTGTCTTGAACCTACAGAAAATTTCATTTTGAATTGGCAGTAAGGAAGAGCATGAAAGAAGCAACATGCTGTTGGTTATTGTTCTGAGCTTGAAGCTGTCTCTTGGTGATACATCGGAGGTTTGTGATTTTAAGGTAAAAAAGCTGAAAAGTGGATCTAAAAATATGTAGAAGGGGTTCTTCTCTGAAGGAAACATGAGCAATCTCCCATTAATGGGCACATTTCTTTAAATCCAAATTTCATTATGACATGTATCAATTTAGGTATTTGAAGCACAAAAGTACTGGAAATGCTTGGGAATATAAAATTAATATCGAGAATTCTGAAAATGCTCAAGTCAGGTGCCATTTTTGGAGAGTGATACAGTTCACATTTTAGGCTGATGACCTTTCATTAGAATTAGGAAAGGTTAGAAATAAAAGGATTAGAATTGCAGAAGTGAGTTAAGAGTTGGAAGAATAAAGGACATATCTGCTAAATGTTTAAGAGAAGTCGAAGAGAAAGGTATCTGGTGTTAGCTGAGAGGTTGGTGAAAGATTTGCTAACAATGTTCAGCTGCTTGGAGGAAGTGTAAATGAAAGGAGATAAATAAAACATTGAACAAAAATGCTGAAGCTGTGTAGTTGTTCGAAATCTGCAATAAAACAAAGAATGCTGTTAAGTATTCAGGAGGTCAGATTGCTGAGTATCTCCAATACTTCCTCAGCTGTGATTAATAACCCTTCACTGTCATATTACAGCTGGCACTATTATAAGTTGTGTCAATCAATCACTCCTTTCCATCCAACCAATCATTCCCTTCATTCTCTTTACCTGAGCTGCTGCTCTGAAAATGTTGTGTTTTGGTTTTTCTTTAAAAGCACACATTTTCCAAATAAATCACATGTGAATGGACCACTCACTTTTTGTCTTTTATTTCTTTACTTGTACCTCTTTTCACTCCTTGTACCTAAAAGGCAATTATCTTTTTCTTTTACAAAGAATCCTTTAAAAACATTTTTTCTCCACAGCCTGTTAAATCCACATCACCCTAGTTTCAGAAAATATTTACAGTACTATGCAAAAGTCTTAGGTGCATGTATATAGCTAGGGTGCTTAAGGCGTTTGCACAGTATGGTACTGTAGTAATTTTATGTACTGCACTATGCTGCTGCATAAAAAATTCATGATGAGTGATGATAAACCTGATTCTGATAAGGGTCTCTATTGTGGACCGAGAGTGGGAAGGGGGCAGGGAGAGGGGAAATCATGGTTGGGGAAAGGGGAAGGGAGGAGGAAGCACCAGAGAGTCATTCTATAATGATCAATGAACTAATTGTAATCAAATGACCTTGCCTGGTGTTTCAGGGCTAGGTGTGTCTGCACCTGCGCTGCCCCCCAGCCTGGCATTCCTTCTCTGCCACCTGCCCCACACCCCTCCTGCAGAGCTCCACCCTTGATATTCCCAACATCCTTTGCTCCTGCCAGATTTGCAAACGCGTTCTCAGCTCCACGTTGACAAATACAGTACTGTACTTGTCAATGTGGAGCTGAGAATGAGAAATACAGTACTATACTTGTTAGCTACAGCACCCTAACTATATATATGTAGCTAAGACTTTTGCACAGTATTGTAAATTTTTGTATTTGTGTGTTATATTTGTGTTTTATGCATTGTTTATAATTAATATCTTAAATCTTAAGTTATTCAGTTGTATTCCTATTGATTTTTTTCAAATATGATATTTCTTGTATGTTATTGCAGTAATGGGGATGATACATATAGTATATTAGTGCTGGAGAACTAGAGTTATCAGCAGACACTTCCCACATTCATTGCAGCAGACAGATTAAAGGCTCCATAGCAACATTAATATTTACAGGTATTGATAACTAAAAGCATGAAAATCTATTGCTGAGTTAGGACTTGTATAGAGCAAAAGATATCATTTGTTATTTGTGCTGTTGCATACAAATATTGCACTGTTCTCAGTATAGTGATAATTTTGAGTACTTAATGAAACTAATATTACTTTCCTTTCATAAAATTCTGCATTTAATATTTCACATTTACTTAAGAAAAGATCAGTTTTGATTACAGATTAGACCACTGTCTTATGTAGGAAAGAATTAATGATTTAATAACTTATCTACAAACTAATACAGTACATTCAATAGTTTGCTGATTTTAAATGTTGCCAACAAAAGAACAGAGAAAAGCATTTTTAAAAATAGCATCATCTAAGAATTACTGAAATCATTAGGTTAATGCTACCAATATTAAAAATGAATACAGTTAATGTTAAGCTTCAGATGAATAATGCATGCTATAGAATTAATCCATAACCTTAGGAGATAACTGCATACCAGCTAATGTCACCAAGTAATCCAAGCTTATAATGTTTAATGCTTAAAATTGTTGACCAGTCAGTCGAAAAGTGGATAATTGAACATCTCAACTGGTATTTATTATCATAACTCGCCTTAACTACTGCTTTAGTTCCCCATATTCTCAATTCCTTTATGATTCAAAATATCTCATCACACAAACAGAAGTTCCAAAGAAAAAAATTCATCCCAGGCTGACCTTTCAATATAGAGCTAAACAGAAGTCACTAGTAACACTAAATGAATATGCATTCATCCCTGTTTATAAAATAGCTCAGCATACTCCTTTCCCAAAAGATAAAATTATGAAGCAGTTCAGTAAGTAACACATTTAATACTTTATAATTAATGTTCTCTTATCTATTACAGCGAAATTTTCTTCTAATATTTAATTATTTTAATTTTCTATGTTTTTACGATTGTATTGCATGGAAGCATCGGCTTAACCCCATTTTCAAATATTACACACATCCGAGTAAATATTTGTAGGTCCTTTACAATGTTAATGAACTAAGAGTGGACTGCAAAACGCTAATTTCTTCAATCATTTATTGCAATTTCCCCCAAACTTTAATAATCATTGTGTCCCTTTTCTACTACAATATAGGAGGCCAGTTCATCTATCAGGTCTCTGCTGGCTCTCAGAGTAATACAATCATCTGCTTCCCCCTATTATTTTTCTTTAACCTTGCTAATCTATTCTCTCATACCCTTCAATTCCATTGATTCTTTTTCAATTTATTTATAGTAGGGGTAATTTACAGTACCCAGTTCACTTACCAGCACATTTTGGATCTAGGAGGAAACCAGAGTACCCAGAAGAAACCCATGAGTTCATGAAGAGAGCATGCAAACTGCACACAGACAGTTGGAAGGTCAGAATTGTACCGGTGTCATTGGTGCTATGAGGTTATATCATGAACTGTTAGGACTGCTAGTTGTTTCAACAAAGGTTAAGAAAGGGATGATTATTTCAACAAATTGTAATTAAAGTCCAAAGGGGAAATGCCACATGTGAAGAAACATTGTTGACTGATGAATATTGGCCAGTGTCAACACATAAAGAGATGAGGCTTATGTGGCACATGTCAAAATAGTGGGAATTTATCACTCCTGCACTATTTAACTGAGCTCAGGAGAGACAATTTAACACATCTTTTAGATACATTCACTGCAGGATAACATTGAGGACCTAAGGGCAAGATTCCTGTATCAGAGGGGAATGAGGGATTACTGTGTTTTGTGTTTTATGGAGACACGGCTAATTCAAGGTACCCCATATTTGACAGATCAGACCTGAGAGCTTGTTGATCCACAGGATGGAACAGACGGCTGATTCAGAGAAGGCAAAAAGTGGGAGTCTGTGTTTCGCGATAAAATCTTCTTGGTGCTTAGATGCAGCTGTTTTGTCCCACTCTTGTTCTCTCAACCTGGAACATTTAATGTTCTACTTAACAAGAGAGTTCACCTCTGTGGTTCTGACTGCAGTTTACATGCCACCAAAGACTGATGTTAAGCAGGCACTTGAGCTACTAAGTGCCGTGATCTGCCTACCCCAAGGCTTCAATCAGGTTTGTTTGAATAACCTGCTCAGTTATCATCAATGTATCACCTGCAGTCCCAACACATTCAACCACTGCTATACTACCATAAGGAATGCCTACTGTTTGATCCCAAGAATGCATTTTGGGTATTTCTGATCACTTGTCTGTCCTCCTCCTACCTGCATACAGGTAAAGGATAAAGAGCAAGGCTCCAGAAGTAAGGACAATGGGAGGCAGAGGAGTGGCTATGGGATTGTTTCAAGTTGGTAGACTGGCTGTATTCAAGGACTCCTCGGAGGATCTGAACAAATACACCACGGTTGTCATGTAATTTATAAAAACAGTCTCAGATGAGTGTGTTCTCACAAAATCATTCAGTCTTCCCCAACCAGAAGCCCTGGATGAAATATGAGATCCACAATCAGCTGAGGGCCAGATCAGTGGAGATTGGGGTCCTGCCGAAAGATTTTGACCTGAAACATCGACTGTACTTTTTTCCATAGATGCTGCCTGGCCTGCTGAGTTCCTCCAGCGTTTTGTGAGTGTTGCGAGGGCCAGATCAGGTCTGGCAATCAAGTAAAATACAGGAGGTCCAGATACGATCTCTGGAAAGCCATCTCATATATGAAGTGGCAACTCTGGACCAAACTTGAATCACTGAATGATACTCAACAGCTGTCACAGGGCTCCCTCAGAACTCACACAGCCCCTGACAACCCTGTGATTTCAGTGACTGAGACCGATGTACAAGCTGATTATTGACTCTAGGAGGAGGAAACTGGGGTTCCATGAGCTGGTCCTCTTCACGGGATCAGAAGTGGAGAGAGTTAGCAAGTTTAACTTCCTCGGAGTTATCATTTCAGAGGATCAGTGAGTCCAGTGCGTAAGTGGCATTACCAAAAAAACAAAACAGTGTCTCTACTGTCTTAGAAGTTTGACTTTGACAAACCTCTATGGTTGTGCAGTGGAGAGTATATTAACTGGTTGCATCATGGCCTGGTAAAGAAATACCAACACCAACAGCCTACAAAAAGGAAGTGGATACAGCCCAGTCCATCACAGGTAAAGCCCTTCCCACTATTGAGCACTCCTACATGGAGCACTGTTGCAGGAAAACAGCAACCATCGTCCAGGACCTCTACCATCCAGGCCATGCTCTCTTCTCGCTGCAGTCATCAGGAAGGTGCAGGAGCCTCAGGACTCACACCACCAGGAAAGGAACAGTTATTGCTCCTCAACCATCAGGCTCTTCAACTGAGAGAATAGTTTCACTCAACTTTACTCACTCGATCACTGAACTGATCCCACAACCTATGGACTCACTTTCAAGGACTCTTCATCTCATTTTCTCAATATTTATTAATTATTATTATTGTGATATCCTTTTGTATTTGTACAGTTTGTTGTCTTCTGCATATTGGTTGTCCATCCTATTGGGTGTAGTCTTTCATTAATTCTATTCTGCTTCTTGTATTTACTGTGAATGGGCACAGAAAATTAATCTCAGTGTTTTATATGGTGACATATATGTACTTTGAAACTAAATTTACTTTGAACTTTGAATGTTGTATTTGCTTAGGTCTAAAATAAGTTATTGGTGTCTTTGATGTATTGCAAAGGCCTTTGCCTGTCACATTAAGCTGTAAGGTAATGATTTTGCAGCTCAGTTTAATAGTATTGAATAGTGCAGCACAGAATTTTCCTTTTGCAAGTTACTGTTATATCTTTTGCAGTCAGTATTCAATATCATTCTCTACTTTCCCTCAAGTTCAAATTCAAGTCCATTGAACAGTCATCTGACTGTAAATGTATACAACCAAACAAAACAATCTTCCTCTGGACCACAGTGCACCTACAAAATATATATTGCACACAGTACATAAAACAAAATATTACCATAAATAGATAAAAATATATTTCAGAAATGCATGGAGTTTTCAGCACAGGTAAACAGTAATCAGCTCACTATCCGAGTGATGAGAACTCACTGGTGACAGAGCGTTCATTAGTCTCACAGCCTGAGGGAAGGTCGCAGCAACAATCTTCACTCAATAAAACCAGGAATTAATAGTGGTTTTCAGGAAAAGGAAGTCGAAGGAACATGTATCACAGTCCTCATCGAGGAATCAGAAGTGGAAAGGGTGAGTAGTTTCAAGTTCAAGTCAACATCTCTGAGGATGTATCCTGGGCCCAACACATTGATGCTACTACAAAGAAGGCACGACAGAGGTTATATTTCTTTAGGAGTTTGAAGAGAATTGGCATGTTGCCAAAGATACTCGAAAATTTCTATAAATGTGCCATTGGTAGCATTCTAACTGGTTGCAACACCAGCTGTTATTGGAGGGGCCATCGAACAGGATTGCCAGAAGCTGCAGAAAGTTGTAAACTCAGCCATCTCAGTCTCCTCAGAAAATGTGTATGTTGCTGTAACTTCTTGATTAGTGAGGAGGTGTTGTGGATATTGAGCGCCAGAACAATAGTGGCTGTCTTGAAGCCTGCAGAGACACTGGATATTTAAGATGTCTGTTAAGACCTCTATTATCTAGGCCACACAGTCCCTCAGCACTTGACCGGGTATGTTGCCCAGCCCTGCAGCTTTGTGTTGGTTTGCCCTGGCTAGGATCCTCCTCAACTCAGCTGCACCCATTAGTGTGCCTGTTCCACAGAGGGAAAGGGAAGCTTTCTTCAATGTCACATCATTCAAATGTGTCAAATCATGCATTGAGGGCATTCAGCCTATCAGGAAGGGAGGAATCACTGTCATTGATGCCCAAGGTGGATTTGTAATCAGTTATGGCTTGGATACCTCGCCACAAGTGTCACTTGTCCCTGGTGCCACAAAGGTGTCTATAAGCTTTCAGTGAGCACTCACACTTTGCCTTCCTGATGGTACAAGAGAGCATAGCCCTTGCTGACTTTAGAGTCATCCTGTCCCCCGATCTGAACTTCAGTATGTGGATGACACGCCATCACACCAACTCTGAAGAGGATTTCCGATGTATCCTGAATACCTTTGTCAAAGCAGATAGTGCTCTTGGTCTTGTCTTGATTTTAAAAAAAACGAGAGAAATCCTATATCAGCCACCACTGCCCAACCAGCCATTTATCCAGCCTTGCACTGCCTTGGCAGCATTCTCTTCTCAAAAGCAGATATCAACTCAGAGATGAACCACCACCTGAGTAATGCTAGTGGAGCCTATGCAGGATTAAGGAACAGAGTCTTTGAAGACCACTACCTACAGGTCTAAACAAAACTTTTGATCTATAGAGCTGTCATACTTACTACATTACTGTCGGAGCTTAATCATAGACCACCTACAGCAGGCATCTGAAATCCCTGGAATGATACCACCAAAGAAACTAACGACACATACAAAATGCTGGTGGAACGCAGCAGGCCAGGCAGCGTCTAAAGAGTTTTGAGGATCAGCTGGAAGAACAGACACACTAACATCAATTTAGGCTACCATGAACAGTGTCTCCACCATGATAAAACAATGCCAATTCCAATGCATAGGGCACGTCGTCCGGCTGCTTAACTCGCATCTCCCCAAACAAATCCTTTACTCCCATTTGAAGGAAGGTCAGTGAGGCCCTGGTGGGCAAATGAGATGTTTCAAAGATAACATCAAAATCAGTCTGAAGAAATTCAACATTACATCTAAAAACAGGGAAGAGATTGCACACAACAGATACACCTGGAGGAAATCTGTTCAAGAGGGAGTGGTACATGAGAACAACCTCCACTGTGCTGCAGAGAGCAAGTGGCAGCTGTGAAAGGAGGCAATGAACAACCAAAATTCCCAACCATTAACCACAACCACCACTTACTCTTGCCTACACTGCACCAGAATATATGGATCCTAACTGGCCTCTACAACTACCTGAGGCTCACCAATAGACACCCTGAGTCTCTCTGTTGTTAATCCTTTAAAGTGGCATTTACTTATCTCTCCTCATTTACTCAATAAAATGAGAGATAAATAACCTGAATGATACTTTAAAAGAGCAGCTGGTTTGTTATATTTACAGGAACCTTGATTCAATCCTGTCCTCCAATACTGTCTATGTGGAGCTTACATATTCTCTTGTCAAACTGCATGGATTTCAGCCAAGTACTCTGCTTTCCACCCAACTCCCAAAGAAATTCAGGTCAATGAACTAATTGACGTTTGTAAATTGCACATAGCGTACAGGAAGATGAAGAGAATATGTGTATAATAAAATATGATTAGTGTAAATGGGATGGGGTGGATTTGGTAGGCCAAATAGCCTGTTTCCCTGCTGTGTAATTCTATGACTCTCTTTGAGAAACCATCATATTTTTCCTCTTTAAATCACCAGATGTCTGTCAATTTCAAACCCCTTACCATTTATTACAGTTTTAAATTTCATGATCATAAACTGGAATTCATTAAATATCAAAAAAGTAATTTATGAAGTAAAATTATTCCCTCAAGGGTTACTACCATAATTACCCTCCTCAACTATTGATGAAAAAAAACTTGAAAAAAAAAGAACTGTGGGCTGTGGTGAGATCCTAATCACTGCATATTCATGGACCCTGACACCAGGTTGAATGAGAAATACAATAAAATAGGAAATATCAAAAAGAGAATCTCCACCAGTTCACTATTCTCAGTTCTGTCCTTCCAGATGCAGAGGATTTATATTTGGGGCAGCTACCCATTGAGGAGTTGGGGTGGAGACAGGTGCTATTACTGTGCAGGAAGGGCCAGATGTTCCTACAGAATAGTGTGCTCAGTTTTACTAATTCTGTTTAACTTCTCGAACATTCAAGTAACCAAGATACTACCATAATTTTAAGACTATAGACTATTTTTGTGACAACATTGTGCTGGAGATTGTGCCATCTATAATGTTCATTGGGTCACACAGTCTCCAGGTTTCTCCGGATCTTCTCCCTCGATTCTAATCCACTTCTTTTCAATTTCAACCTGTAGTGAAATACATTCCAGAATAAATAAGGGGGAATTACAATAACTCATAGAATGATAAAAAGAGAAAGCTAGCCTGCATCTGCTTCATTTGTTGAATCCTTTCATGGGTTTGGGGTGGATTGGAACAGGTTGGAAGATAAATTAGTGACCAAACCAGTATGGTTTAACTTCAGATAGAAGCACCTTTGTTTCATCACATATAAAGAATCAACAATAGAGCTATAAGTAAACCATCCATTTCAAGTTGGGTTAAATCACAAGCCTATGTGCGTATTGCTAAGACCTGTATTCAATTTTTTCCCCAATATTATCAATAATCGAGAGGTCCAATGATGTAACATTAAACACAAATCAAAATGTGTTGATTGTGAGACATCATAGTGAAACTTTTGCTAATATACAATGTTAATATCTAGCTGAAAAATAAAAATATGCTTTTTTGAATGAAGTCAACTGAAGATAGTTCGCGATGGTCTAAATTTGGATAAAATGCACAAATCGCATCGGAAATATTGGATAGCTTTGCTGGAAATTGTAGGCCATTATGAGCACTAATTCAATAATTTTACTAATTCAATTGTTTTTTTAAAAGTTCCATCAAACACCATGGTTAGCATTATTTTGGTAGAATTGCAATACTTCGTGTGATAGTAATTCATTGAGCTAGATACATCTATTTCATTTTGCAGTCTGTGGTTCAAATGAAAATAAAATGCTCATAAGCAAATAATAAATAAATTTGTTACTCTGATGTTTAATGAAACTGCTCAAAATCATGGTCTTGGAGAAACTAATTCAAATAATGGACACGTGATACCATACCACACGTTTTCTTTGGGCTATTAACATGGAAAATAATGTTCAATGTACTAATTCATTATTTGAAATGTTTACACAGCTAAAGTATGGACATTTACATTTAATGCTTTGTTTCAAATATTACACAACATTTCAACTTTGTCAACTTCATGAACAATTAAAACAATACGGAAGTGCAGTGGGAAATAGCCAAGTAATATTGTTATTTTTAATTTCTTTTTAATTCTTATTTTGCCTTCTATTAGTCAGAGTCTACCTCATACAAGTGAAGTTATCAAAACACTTTAACTACTCTTAATGACATAGAGTCTGAATTTTACCTGAAAATTAACCAAGTGACAAAATAAAATCTGGCAAAATCAGGAAATTTCTGAGAAAATGGGCACAGTGGTATTTTTGGAGCAAAATACTGTGGATTTTGGATACCAAACCAAAAACAGAAAATGCTAAAAACGCTCAGCAGCATCAATGGTAAGAGAAAGAAAGCTAACCTTCTTTGTCAAGAGCCCATCAGAACTAGAAGACTGAAAACAAACAGTAGTTGCAGCCAGGAGACAAGTGGGGAGAACAAAAGGAAGGACTCTGATTGGGTGTAGATTGCAAACACAGGCAATGCATCACTTATCCTTTCACTTCTTCCCAACACACAGAACCCAGGTGGAGGTGAAGCAGCAATTCCCTTGCACTTCTTTAAGTCTACTATACTTCATTCAGTGTTCAGTGTGATCTCCCCTACATTGGTGAAACTAGATGTAGATTTGCTGATCGCTTCATGGAGCATCTGCACTCAGTTTGCCGGGCTGACCCTAAGCTTCCCGCTGCCTGCCATTTAAATTTTCCATGGCATTTCCACTCTGACCGATCAATTTATGGCTTCCTGCACTGTTACAATGTGACCCAACAAAGACTTGAGGAACTGCATCTTATCTTCAGTGTTGGCATGTTGCAGCCTTCTGTACTTAATATTGTAACTTGATTTCTGTCTGTATCAGTTGTTCATCTGTGATACTGACTCAACTTGGTTGTTGCTTTTCTCTCTCGTGGAGTGAAACAAGTGTTCAGTCTTCTTGCTCTACATTTCGCAACTCTTATTCACTTGTCTATGTTGTCACTCCCTTAACTGCTCTCATTGACTAAATAACCTTGTTTATTCTTACCCCATCTTGGTTTTACTCTATCAAAGACATTGTTTCTCTTCAACTCCTGCATACTACCAAATTAAGACCATAACGCATAGGAGCAGAGTTAGGCCATTTGGCCCACCAAGTCCGCTCCATTATTTCCCTCTCAACGCCATTCTCCTCCCTTCTCCCCATTATCTTTTATGCCCTGACTTATCATGAACCTTAAATGTACCCAGTGACCTGGTCTCCTCAGCTGCCTGTGGCAATAAATTCCACAGATACACCCTTCTCTGGCTAAAGAAATTACTCTTCATGTCTGTTTTAAATGGACATTTTGATTGACAGTCTCTGATCCTAGACTCCCCCAACAAAAGAAACATTCTCTTCACATCCACTCTATCTAGGCTTTTCAGTATTTGATAGGATGTAAAAAATAGTCTATGCTTTATTCCTTCTGCCGAAGTGCATGACCATACACTACATGACACTGTATTCCATCTCCCACCTCGTTGCCCATTCTCCTAATGTGCTTAAGTCCTTCTACACTCTCTGCTTCCTCAACCCTACCTGAACCTCCACCTATCTTCATATCAACCGCAAACTTGGCCAAATCATCCAAGTCATTGACATACAATGTAAAAAGAAGCAGTCCTCACACAGATTCTTGTGGAATACCATTAATCACCAACAGCCAATCCAAAAAGGATCTTTTTATTCCCACTCTTTGTCTTCTGCCAACCAGCCAATGCTCTATCTATGCCAATATCTTTCCTGTAATACCCTGGACTCTCATCTTGTTCGGCAGCATCATGTAGAGCACCTTGCCAAAGGCATTCTGAAAATTCAAGTACAAAACATCCACCAATTCTCCTTTGTCTATCCTGTTTGTTATTTCTTCAAAGAATTCCAACAGATTTGTCAGGCAAAATTTTCCCTTAAGGAAACCATACTGACTTTAGCCAATTTTGTCATGTGCCACAAGTATCCCAAAAACACATCCCTAACAATCAACTCCAACATCGTCGGCTCAACCACAAGCTGCTTCAACAAGCCATTTTGGAGACATTCCACAAATTCTCTCTCTTGGAATCCAGCAACAACTTGATTTTTCAAATTTATCTGCATATCAAAATCCCCCATGACTAAAGTAGCATTGCCTTTTTAAGGTGCTTTTTCTATCTCCTGCTTTAGTTTGCAGTTTGGCTACTGTTCGAAGGCCTGTAAATAACTCCCATCAGGGTCTTCTTCCGATCCTCGGACTTCTTTCTAAAGATTTGATTTCACTTTTTACCAGCAGAGCCACTTCTCCTCTGCTTACCTACTTGTCCTTTCAATAGACTGTGTATCCTTGAATATTAACCTCCCAACTACAGTCGTCTTACAGCCATGATTGTCTGATACCCACAACATCATACTTGTGCTACAAGATCATCTACCTTATTTTGTTTACTGCGTGCATCAAATATAACACCTATAGCTATCGTTAATATGCAGATAAATTTGGATAATTCAGACTGATGGAATGAATGCACTTTCTTCAATCTTGGCATTCATGACCTTCCTCTTAACATAAAACCCATACAAGAAATTTATCATAAATAGGCAGGATTTATCTTTCAGAATGCAGGAGCTAAAGTACTGGCTAAATTCACAAACACTATAGAAATAAACTGAAGCAAAGATGAGTTTCTGGAAGAATTCAGGGGGTCAAGCAGCATTTATGAAAGAAATGCTTCATGTCAAAACCCTTCAGTCTAGATGGAGGGTCTTGACCCAAAATCCTGACTGTTTCCCTCCACAGATGCTGCCTAATCCCCTGAGTCCTCTAGCAGCTTGTTTTTTGCTGTAGACTCCACCATCTGCCTTGTGTGTGTGTCCTCTCCAGGAAATAAACTATGGTTTAGGGGTTTAATTTGATTTGGCTTAATAAGAATATTTATCAAGAATTATAAATCATTTATTAAGAACTATAAATAGAAATTTAAAACTGCTGGAAATACTCCATATCCACGAAGGAACATTGAATTAACATTAAGAGTCAAGGAACTTTCACCAGAATGCTGGCCTGTATAATGAGTTGTTTTTAATGAGGAAAAAAAAATAAGAGGAGAAGGAAAACCTTGTTATCAAACCTCCACTGTGTTGCAACTATACCCACCCACAGGAAAGGCTTTGAGAGTAAACCTCAAGGGGAAAATCCGGAGCTGGAGTCCCTGAGGCAGTCCTATGTTGAGTTCAACACTGACTAGCAACTACTGCAACACAGCTGGTGCCAAACTTTATCAGTCTCAGCTGTTCCTTTGGATTAATCAGCTGCGTGAAGAGGGAGAGCCTTACTCTCCATATCATACTGCCTTGGCGTGTATCATCTGAAAGCTAGGATGTAACATCCATGGCTGATACTGACTAACTGATAGCCTCCTTTTAATGAGACTAAACCCACTTACAAAATAAAAGTAAAGGTAAAAAACTATAACCTTAATCTTGCATCTTTTATGATCATTATGCCAACTCAGACCACTTGATTTACAGATATCAACAGGAAGAACTTTTGCAAGGAACATTGGTCTTCCAGTGATAGATTTCTACATTCCAGATATGATCAATAATTTTCATTTACATAAATAATTTTAATTTCATGGTTCACATCCTCTCAGTTTAAAATATGCTAAGAGTTTAACCATGGACATGGTAATGAAAATAAACTGGATAATAAATACTATGTTATCCTTTAAAGTAGAAGTTTAGCTTTTCTCTGTAAGGGTATTTCTCTGCAGGAAGGATATGCTGAAGGTGCAAACAACAACCATATTGTTGTTTGGGATGGAACAGCTCAGTATGACGTGAGAATGGAGGGACTGGGTCTTTTTTCCCTGGAACAGAAGAGGTCAACTGGGGACAAGATTGAGCTATATAAAATTGAGGTGTATAGATAGGTTAGACTGCAGGAAATGTTTTCCTATCAAAGAGAGGTACAACTAGAGGACATAAAGTAAGGAGTAAGAGATGTAGAAGGGGTCTGAGGGGATAATTTTCAAACAATTTTTCAGGTTGAAGACCTTTCATCAGTATCATTATGACTTCAATATACAAAATAACCAAAAAGGGGCCATTTGCAACAAATCTCTGCAAAATTGTACCTGGCAATTAAATTACTATTTGAAGCAGATCCTACAAAAACTTTTAAAAAGGCAAGGCCTCATTCTATATCACAAAATTCTTTGATGCTATAAGTTTGGAGCAACAAGAATACAAGGTCAATACTAAAAGATAATAATGAAAAATCTGGAGATGCTCATGTGGAAGCTAGAGGTAATGTGCCATCACAATCAGTTAGCTATGATGAAAACTAAGGTGCAAATCTGAGACTTAGAGCACAAGAACACCTGAGCCAATGTAAGGGAATCATAAACCCTTATTGCTTTTCAGTAAATAGATCAAAACAGAATAAAGATATCAAGGAAAAAAACAATAAAATAAAATATAACTTTTCATATTGTATTTTCAGCTAATAAATTATATCTGAAAATGATGGAGTAGAGAGTTCCATCATTTCGTCAACACTTCAGGATCCCTCATTTCACTTTAGCGAGTGCTATAACTAGCAAGTCAACAGTTTTAAATAAGAAAAGAAGGGTTGGGAAGCAGTGGGGTTTCCAGGGACAGAATTGTAAACTTTAGGTGCTTGGGAACTGTGAGTATGGCCACTATTAGTGGAACAATTTGATTTATAAATGGTCAACCTTGTTTTGTAAAAATATATTGACAATTTACCAAACAGACAAATTTCAAAGAAGATGGTAATACAACTGACCTGGTAGTGGTATCGAGCTTTTAGGTGAATGTGTTTCTCTGGCTGAATATCACTCTCTGTGCCAAATGACTTCACTTTCGCTTTAGAAGCTGATGAGTCAGGCACCTCAAATTCTACAGCAACAAATGGCTCCCATTCTGAAGGTATTTCCTGATCTGAACCCAGCTCAAGTTTGCAAGAAAAACAATGTGGATAGTCAGACGCTGTAGAGTAAGATGAGAGAATTCATTATTACACCATCAATCTTGTTTTGTAAAAATGAGAAGGATTGAGTTGACCTTAATGTTTAAATACAAAAAATGTCCATCTGCATGACAATTGTCAGCTAATATGATTATATATTGTAATTACATAAACATTCAAACAAAATGCCTTCTATTAAAATAATAAAGTAAAAATCCAATTTTACTCATTATTTTATGCTAATACTTCCTTGTTGAAAGTGTACAGTAGATTCTGGTTAATTGGGCCATCGGTTAATCGAAGCAACTACTAGCTTGGGAGATGTCTTAAAGAACAAAATATAATCAGATAAATCCCTTTGCTTATTTGGGATAACATGCTGCTTAATTGGGGCAGGAGGCTGTTACCGAACAACTTCTAACTAGTGTCAGTCGTGTGTACTTACATGGCCGTTAGACACTACATTGTGCTTAGATTGAACAGTTTTTAAATAGCATCATTCATTTGTGTTTATGTTCAAAGCAGTGATTTTTGTCACTGATAATTGGTGGGAAATAAGCAGTAAGACAATTCAGGCATGGTTTTGCTTACTGTGTTTTCAAATATTCAGACATGGAGAAGTGAGACAAATGAGATAATTCCACTACAATGAGTTAGGAACTACAAAGAATTTGATGGTATCAACAATCACCTTGAATGTTACCATGAAAATGAGGATTTGGAGGATGCAGTTATCAAAAGGATTGTATGAAGGCAGTCCATGTTCTGTACTACTAGGTATGTGCACTGATTTTGTTCCTTTACAGTCAATCAAAAGATCACGGCAATGTACACTGAATTCCTTCATTGATAACTATTAGGAACTAATTCACAGTTTTATAGCATTGTAAAGTATGGACAGTGTTCTATTTTTTATGTATTTCTTTTAAATACATAATTTGTTACTGTTAAAATTAGTTTGTGTTTTTATACCCCTTTAACTATTTCCATGAAATTTCAGCTAATTTCAGGAGCCGCTTAATTGGGCCAAAATGAGCTGGTCCCAGTGTGTCCCAATTAACCGGAATTCACTGTACATTGATCAATATTTTATTAATTGCCACATCTATGGTGCATTCTGTTTTCCATGATACAAGTAGTGAGTCACTTTGATTTTACTTTCTAATTGTTCCTCCAATTCTGATCTCTTGATCATTTCCAAATCTAAATGCTCCACCAGTGATATTTATGAATTTAGCTATCCAGTCCACAAACTTTGCAAATCCCTCCCTCCCAAATATTACCATCTCTTTACTGTTGTTTCCTTCTTTAAAATGATCTTAAGAGATATCTTTAGTTACTGTGCCACTTGTGCCTCAGTATCAATCTGATTTGATAATCCTCTGGGAAACCTTTGTTTTGTTACAATAAAGACATAATTTAAATACAATATGCTATTAAATTAAAAGCAGCAAAGAGGAATTCCATCTTTTAAATTCCTTGTCTATGTCCATGAGTTCCACAATGAAATGGTAAAAATTTAGGCCTCCCATTACTGTAATTTTAGTTTTAGATGCCATCTGTGTCTGAGGGTCCAATCAATCCCTATTGTTCAAACTTGCAGAGTCTGCATTATGTGGTTAGAGCATGATCAGACTCATGTTTTCACTTCAAGACAAGTATGAAAAGTACTTTTTAAATACAGAAATATACTTTCAATTAGAAAGATAGAATTTACAAAAAGGAGCACTAGGCAGGACAAAACCTCAATTATTCAGTAGGTATAGTTTAGTCCTTTGCTGCTTTGCATTGGAAGATTATAATCATAAAGTGTTATATTCACTAAATTATTAAAAGAAATGCTTCAGTAATTATAATCTTTCTCTGCAAAGGTAAATAAAGGATATTAGTCCCTCTTCTCCAATATAATCAATACTTTTCAGTTTAGCAGACACAATTTAAAATTAAGTTTGAGTGTTCAATATTTTAGTCTGTTAATTTGATAGCATGTGGCATGTGTAAAATGTTATATTATGATTGGAAATCAGTATCTATGTGTACGTTACTGGTTAATATTCACCAGTAGTTCCGATTTCTATACACTAACTTAGCACAATTATACTTTGCAAAAATACCTGCATTCTTGTCGGGTAGACCATCAATCCTCCAGACAATTGCCCTGAAAGCATGTTCATACTTAGCAGTTCCAATTGTAACTTGCATAACTGGTTCACCACCCGACGTGCTAACAGAACCAAGTCGAGCATTGCGATTCATTTTAGCCTTCAAGGACTTCTGTCTGAAGAGATGCACAGTGCGAAATATTTTGGACCAAGCCAAAGGAACAGGAAAGCGAATCATCACATTTTCACAGTACTTAGAAGGCAGCATGTTGTGTAGATTGGAATAAGCAGAGGACATGACTAGAAATGCCTGCAATTCTGTGTAGGCACCATGAACTGTGACCACACCCTTTAGCACAAAGGGAAGCTCAGGATTATCATTGACTGTTTTAAAGCGCATCAGTTCCACTCTACAGGCATCAGGAGGAGTAAATCGAAGGATTCTGGATTTCTCAAACTCATTTTCTTTCACACACTTATGGACACGGTAATCACAGATCTGAATCCATGTGCTATCCATATCATTTTTGAAGTAACTATGGTCTTTAGTTTGAAGCTGCAAGTCATTAAGAGTTAAGAAACATTCAACATTGCCATTAATGAAGCACAAACAATGAATGTGAGTCATCACTAAATTTTCAAAGAGTTTTCCTTCCTTTGTAAATGTACCCCAGAAATGATCTGTTATCTCAAGTATCATTTCTTGCTCTTCGTAAATCTTCCTTCGCTGTGTTGGGAGAGGTAGCTTCATTAGTTCCTCCTCAACTGCGGCAATGAAGTCTGTGATGTCCCTGTAGTCAGTTGTTCCAAACTTCAATACCTGCTCAATCTCTGCCTCATGCAGGACTTCAGGTTTCGGATGATACTTGCGTTTTTCTGTGAATGACACGTGTTCAATCTTCACTGTGTGGATTTTACCTGATTCTTTGTAGTTCTCCAACTTGGCTTCTGAAAGCCTGCAGTAAGGTTGCAACTGGAATTCTTTGAAGGGTTTCTCAAGGCCCTGCTCATAATATAATTGTAAAATACCACCATCCAGGAGCTTGAGATAGATTGGACCCCATTGACGAGAAGACATCATGTTTTTCTTTTCAGGAATCCTCATCATTAAAGGCCACCCATCTTTGCATTCACGTTTGAAGAGATCTCTACCAATAGATGATGGAATTTGTGTAATTAACAGCTTGCTTCCTGATGCTAAACCCTGAGACAAATGGAACTCCTCTGCTTGTATTTTCTCAAGCTTTTGGCAAAGGGCCATCAGAGAGGAATTGTTCTGAACTTGCTGGTGTCCTCTTATTTTGGGTGGATGGTTTTCATGGTGAAATATGTTTGCTGCATTAATGCCTGACATTTTATTAAGGTGGTTACCCTCCTGTTCACACTGAACAGCATCAGTCTGTAAAACACATCTCTGATTCCAAAAAGGGTTGGTGTATCCATTCTCGCTATTGTGTGACTTGAAGTGATTGGCTTTTGATTGTTCCTCTATCTTAAAAAAGTGATTATCCTTGGGTGAAGTCGGTGTAATCGGAGTCTGAGGCCCATAGGTTGGGGTGCAAGGAAAGCTTGAGCAATGTGGAGAAAGAGGTGTGCTACTTTCGGAGGCAGATCGCCAGGCTGTTTCATGTTGAGAGGAAAGACTTAACACCAAACCATTGGATCTGAATCCTTTGAGCCCACTATCTGATTCGAAGGACCCTTTTGGTGATTGGAAAGCACAATCATCATCAAAAGTAACCCAATTTGGATAACTGGCAGAACACATGGTTAATCTGATGTGCTTAATTCATAAGAATCTCCTCTTTTCACAGTTCTAGAAGATGGATTGCAACTTGCCTCGCTGAAAAAAACAACCAAAAAAAGATTTTAAGTTTCAGTCGGTAATCCAATAGTTCTAAATGATAACAAATACTAAATTACACAGAAACAGAAAAATAATGATCCTTTCTTGAATTTTAGTGGCCTTAAATGTCTAATAGCAGAATATCACAAGATGCTTTTCCTAGGTTATTGCTGTTGTGCTTATTCAATATTCAGCTAACCATTAGATGGCTCTCAGGCCTAAATAAACACTTTTCATGACTATTAAAAATAGATACGCTACTACTGAAAAACATTCTTCAGGAACAGCATTGAAAATGCAATTATCTCTGTAAACAGTCTCTAAAATCATCTAAAATTGTTTAGTAGTATCTATTTTTATCTTTAAAAGTTGAATTCATTTAGTAATTGAGATCCATGATAATATTCCAAAAACTGCCACTCAGGAAACATTACCAAAAATATACTGCTGGATAAATGGATGGAAAATACTACTATACACAAAGTGGAATTCCTCAAAATAACATACCAAACTTTCTGTGGAAGAGCTCCAATAACTTTTCATTCTATGTGAAATTATGTCAAACACATATTATCCTTTGAGTAATGGTGCTGTCTGGTGACTATTATTTCTGTTTGGAAGTTTGTTCATGAGTTACATATGCTTATGACGCAATGATATAATTGCATGTGTGATGTAAGCATATGTGGCAGTTTTTAATCTTTACTAAAAGTGTGAGCACATATTCTGGAGTTTCTGATGTTTCCTCATGATTATTTAAGATGATGCTTCCCAGCCCTACAATAATACCCCTCCTCTGAATATACTACTATTTTTAATGAGGAGAGCCAAAAGCTAACAACATGCATTGGTGCAAGAAAAAGAATGAAGTTTTTGTAAATGATTGCTGTGTAATGGAGCTGACCAGACAACTGAAACATCCAAGCCATCCCAAGTCAGGGACAAAAGGTGGGAGAGAAAACAATCATGACATTGAAGATTTGAAAATCACAGGTGCATAGTAAAGCCATGACCATTCATCAAGCAGCAGCCATTAAAAAGGCAACATTAGTGATGCACCATCAATAACTCTCGGAGACGTGAGGCGAGATATAGGCTTTTATTGGCTGGAAGAAAGAACAAGCAGCAAGTGACCACCACACAACATCCTGGAGACTGAGGAAGGGGCTGTGCCTCCAATTGCCTTTATACCGGGGTCCGTGGGAGGAGCCACAGGAGCAGTCAGCGGGGGGGCGTGTTCAGAAAGGTATATGTAGTTCACCACAATTAGCAACAAACACTGGCCAATAACAGGAGTAACCACAAGAGATTTAAACATAGTGCAGAGGTGCCTTGTAGCATTGTCACTATTCAGGAAAAAAAACCAAGATAAAATGTGGCTTAAGTGCAGACAGGATACAAGCATAGAAAGCCTAGGACCTTACGTTCAGTCACTTGAGTTCATTGGATATAAGCAGGTGTAGAATATTTCTTTAAGAAAGTTTAAAAAAAAGAGTAGGGGAAGGTTGGTTTATTTACATAGATTGACTCCAATCTCACTAGTTTACTAATCTGGCAGCCCCACAGAAACAGAATTCTTGTACAACAGCTAATATTTTGTCACATGAGATATTCTTGAGAAAATTGATGTCAAATGTACATATTTGTTTGGGTTTCTGTACAAAGCAATGGTATCAAAGATACATTTTTCTCTCACATTACTCAGCTTCAAATAATGCAGCTTCAAGGTCAGTATCCATTATCATGGAACATGTGAGAAGAAAAGCATCTTACAGTTATTTGGCACTGACTATAAGCTATCTTTGTTCATTTCCAACTCTAGCACCATACAATGCCACAGGATAACAGCATGGTGGAGCTGTTGATATATCGCAGACTCTGAGTGCAGATGGGTTGACTGCAACCCAGCTTAAAGGAAAGAGTGGCAGCATAATAGTTTGAACAATAAAAGCAAAATTATGATTGACATGCTAACAACTCATTGGGAAGAGACCAAGAGAAGCAGTAAAAACAAGGTATGAAAGTGAATGTACAAAAACCAATGAATACACATGAAGTGGGAAGTAATGATAATACTGCAGTACAAAATTATATCTTGTTCAAATGGAGAAAAAAAAACAGTCAGGATGTCATACATTCTTTAGATCAAGAAATCATTGCAGGACCAGAGTCTCAAACACAGTCGAAAATCTCCAAGCATCTGATGGAAAAAAACAGATGTAATTCCTATATACATGTGAAATAGCCTTTCAAGGGGGAAAAGCAGTGTGATCTATCTATAACCAGCTGGCCGGTGGTGTAGTGGCATCTGCACCGGCTTTCGAGGCAAGTGGTTCCGGGCTCAAATCCAGCTGCTCCATGTACACTTTCCATCCATGTTGGGTTGAGCATCGAGCTAGCAACTCAGCCTCGAAAAAGCAGACAGAAAAAAACGCTAAAGAAATGGCAAGGTTGTCGCCCGATGCTCTGAAAGGCGCGGAAATGAACAACAAACGATATCTATAATGCAAATGAGAACATCTTCAACAAAGGCTCATGTTCTGAAGACCTTGAATTTTTCCAGGATTTCATTTAATGGATTGTTCACCAGCTCTGCAATAATGTATCAAAGATCACCTCTAAACCCTATCCAAAGCTCTATAAAATATATCAAAACAATTTGCTCTCCTGTAGTCTGGACCTACAATTTTTTAGTGAATTGTAACAATCTGATTTTGTCTCAAGAATTCAATTTCATTCATCAGAAACTTCAAGGAAGGCAAAGTTCATCTTATCTGTCTAAAATTCAATCTTTCACCTATCATATTATCCTCTCCTACTCTTAAGTTCATATTTCAGTATTGCATGTTACAAATTCTTTAATTTTAGTTTTATTTTCTATATAGAAAATAAAAAAGATTAGAAAAGAGTAATTTCTTTGAGGAGATGAGAGCAATTGAGCTAAATTGGGATGTCATATTTGCAGTAGGCATTTATGTAATGCCACATGTGTAATGCTCATATTGAAAGGCCAACGATTCAGGTTTGGCCATAGTCTGTTATAGGAATTTAATATTGTGTTACTAGAAATCAATAGTCTGCAATTGGGTGTTTTCATTTTTGTGAAAACTATGAATACTCAGTCTTTAGCACAGTTCGAGTATTCAAACATGACTATTAGTTGATGCACCATCAATAACTCTCGGAGACGGTATATGTATATCTCAGACAGGTATATGTAGTTCACCACATTAGTGCAGGGCTGATATCAAGTCATTTGCTCATTTCTGTCATTTCAAGACAAGGGTCAAAATAAGTTTATTGTCATATGCATAAGTATGTTTACACAAGTGCAATGAAAAACTTACTTGCAGCAACATCACTGGTACATAGCATCAGATAATCAGCATTCACAAGAAAAATATAAATTAAACATAAATTATAAACTATTTGTCAGAAGCTTCAAGAAAACTGATTAAGATGGTGTGATAGGGTGATTGTCCAGAAGAATCACCTCTGGAATCAACTCCAGATACAGTAACGTTTATATCGTTCAAGAGAAAGAGAAAATCCCAGAAAATAAGATATTCTACCTAAGCACTAAGGAATTTTGCAGTCTCTCCTATTTGAACCATTATCGGCTCCAGAATTATGCCTTTCTAAAAGCAAATTTGACCAGATATCTTAGACTATACTTACTTCTCTAGAAACGAAAAGGATTGTTTACCTTCGATTAAAATTGTTCTGATTGTAGTGCACAATCTGAAGTTCTTGTTTTAGGTATCAAATGAAATATTGAGTTGTTTTAATATAGATAATTAATTATTTCACATTTAAGCCTTATTGCAATGCAGCAAGACCAGTTCAGAGGCTAGGATGGGCCTCTTCCAGTGTTGTCTGCTACCAATTAGCAGTTAATGCATGAGTGAGTTCCATAAGTAATTCCTCTCAAAACTTTCCCCATTTCTAGGTCTGACCATCAACAGTGATTACCCCATCATCAAGGACATCTTCAAAAGTTAGTGCTTCAATAACGTCCCATCCATCATTAAGGAGCCTCACTATCTGAGACATGTCCTCTTCGGACCACTGCATGCATGGGAGCCTGAAGACCCAAACTCAATGTATTAGGAACAGCTTCTTCGCCTCCACCATCAGATTTCTGAACAGCCCATGAACCCATGAACACTGGCTCACTATCCCTCTTTTGCACTGTTTATTTTTATTTTTATTGTAATTTAAATAACTTTATGTCTTGCACGGTAATGTTGCCACAAAACAACACATTTCATAACATGTCAATGATAATAAACAAGGTGGTCCCTTGGACCCTGTGGGAGGCAAGTGCAGAAGTTGATGGCGCCCTCTCAAAGATATTTAAATCATCCTTAGTGACAGGTGAGGTACCAGAGGATTGGAGGATAGCTGATGTGGGCATTCTCCAGGCACAGCTTGGAAGGCAGAGCCTCTGGGGTGTGGCCCTATGGATGACCGATTCCACATCAGTGCTGCCTACTGAGGCCTCGTGGGAGAAGGAACATCAGTGTTGCTTTCTCTCTCTCTCTCTCTCGTTTGATGGTGCGGAAAATTTGCTGCTATTTCTCAAGTCGGAGAATCTCAGAATAAAAAGTGACGTGGCAGAATGACACCATAACGGTAACTGTCAATTTCCCCTTTCACTGTGGAATGTGTGATAGTAAGAGGGAGAGCCTGTGGGATAAACAATAGTGTTTTGCTATTGTTTGGTGGGTGGTTAGTGCTGACCCTTTTTTGCTGAAGT
This sequence comes from Hemitrygon akajei, assembly GCF_048418815.1. Lineage (NCBI taxonomy): Eukaryota > Metazoa > Chordata > Chondrichthyes > Myliobatiformes > Dasyatidae > Hemitrygon > Hemitrygon akajei. The sequence continues at coordinate 35,029,903 of NC_133130.1, forward strand.
GGATGGAAAGGGGTTATTTTGATATATTGATGCTTGCTGCTGCTTGCACAGGGATGGGAAGAGGGGGCTTTGGTGTTCTAATGTTTATCTGTCGTTCATTCTTTTGGGGTTCTTCTGTTTTTGTGGATGCCTGCGTAGCCTAAATATACTGTATACATTCTATCATAATTAACAGAACCATTTGAACCATTTGTTGGTCTGCTGTTAAAGAACAGTTCTAAAAATAAACCAGGAAATTATAGACTGGTGAGGCGGACATTAGTAGTGGGAACGTTATTGGAAGGTGTTCTGATGGACTGGATATGTAAGTATTTGGCTAGACATGGAATGATTAAAGATAGTCAGCATGGCTTTGTGCATGGTAGATCACGTCTAACTAATCTTATAGAGATTTTCAAAGAAGTTACCAAGAAAGTTGATGAAGGCAAGGCAGTAGATGTTGCCTACATGGACTTTAAGGCATTTGACATTGGTCAAGAAGGTTCAATACTCAGCATTCAAAATGAGGTGGTAAATTGGCTTTGTAAGAGTAGCCAGAGAGTGGTAGCAGATGGCTGCCTCTCTGACTGGAGGCCTGTGACTAGTTGAGTGCCACAGGGATTGGTGCTGGGTCTGTTGTTGTTTGTCATCTATATCAATGATCTGGATGATAACGTGAACTGGATCCGAAATTTTTTTTTAATTAATTCATTTATTTATTTTATTAGTTTTTCAAAACATTTTACAAAATTAAAAACCCCAAATCCCAATGAGGAGCATTAATACAGAGCAAAGTTAAGCATACAATAACAATATGCTACAGAGGAAGAGAATTTAACAAAAAAGCACCTAAATTAAAGACAAGTGAGCTTAGTGTCCTCCCCAAACCCCACAACACAAGAAAAAAAAACAACAATTCCAGACCAACCACCACACAATATAGAGAGTATAAGTCCAGACAGTCAAACTCCCAGACTGTGTATACACTTAGCAACAGAGGATAATAATGCCTACTACCAGAAAAAAGGGAGCTGAAAGCAAGGGACCGAAAAGAAAAAAAAACCCTAGTCAAGAGGAAGGTTATGAAAGTACTCGATAAAAGGCCCCCAGATCTTATGGAACTTTAAATCCAAATTGAGAACTGAATAATGAATTTTTTCGAGGTCCAAGCAGGCCATAATGTCGTTAAGCCATTGCGCATGAGTGGGCGGGGCAACATCTCTCCATCTAAGGAGGATCAAGTGTCTCGCCAGGAGAGAGGCAAAGGATAGTATTCGGCATTTGGTCGGACCCAGACATAAATCTGTCTCGCCCCAAAAACCGAACAGAGCAATTAAGGGGTTAGGTTCTAGGTGCTGATTCAGAATACCCGATAGTGTAGTGAAGACATCTTTCCAGAATTTCTCCAAGCTAGGACAGAGCCAGTACATATGGATGAGAGAGGCCACGCCCCTCTTGCATTTATCACAGAGCGGACTAATGCCAGGGTAGAATCGAGATAGTTTAGATTTAGACATATGGGCTCTATGAACAATCTTAAACTGTAAGAGACAATGGCGAGCACAAAGAGAGGTTGAGTTAACCGATTTGAGAACTGAGTCCCAGCTCTCCTCGGATAAGGAGATATTTAAATCCTGCTCCCAGGCCATTTTAATTTTATCCACAGGGGCCCATCGTAAGGCTGCTAGTTTATCTTGGATAATTGAAATTAAACCTTTACCTAGTGGATTAATGGAGAGAAATAGGTCCATAGCATTTTTCGCAGGCATTTCAGGAAAGTTAGGAATTAAAGGAGCAGTAAAGTGTCGGATTTGGAGATATCTGAAAAAGTGAGCGTTAGGCAGGTTGAACTTAACAGAGAGCTGTTGAAAAGAAGCGAAGCGGTTATCAATGAAGAGATCTTCAAAATGTCTAATGCCCTTCCTGTACCAAACATGGAATGCTGAATCGAACGTGGTAGGTAAAAAAAGGTGATTATGTGCGACAGGGCTAGAAATGGAAAACCCCTGGAAACCATAGCATTTCCTGAACTGAGCCCATATACGCAAAGTGTGTCTAACCAGAGGATTAGCTATTGATCTGGGCAGACTGCTAGGGAGTGCAGAGCCAAGAAGTGCAGATATAGATAATTCTTTAGTGGAGCTCAACTCCATTGCCACCCAGTTAGGGCACTCAGGTTGACCGTGGAAGAAAGACCAGAAGGCAGCACAACGTATATTAGCTGCCCAGTAATATAAGCGAAAGTTAGGTAAAGCCATGCCACCCTCTTTTTTAGATTTTTGGAGGTGGATTTTATTAATTCTAGAGCGCTTATTCTGCCACAGATATGACAAAATAATAGAGTCTAAGGAATCAAAAAAAGATTTAGGAATAAAAATTGGGATAGATTGAAATAAGTATAAGAACTTGGGGAGAACATACATTTTGACAACATTGATACGACCTACCAAGGACATAGATAGAGGTGACCATTGTACCAGACTCTGTTTTGTAGCATATGAAAGATTGACAAAGTTTTCACGAAAGAGATCTTTAAACTTCCTTGTGACTGTAATTCCAAGATAAGTAAATTGATTATGGACTACTTTAAAAGGGAGATCATGAAATATTAGTTCTTGTGCTTCTTTATTAATTGGGAAAAGTTCACTCTTATGTAAGTTGAGTTTATAGCCAGAGATCTGGCTAAACTGGTCAAGAAGTGAAAACATTAGAGGAAGGATGTAGACGGATATGAGAGAAAGAGTAGTAGGTCATCAGCATAGAGAGAGACTTTATGCTCAACACCCCCTCTCCAAATCCCGGTCAGTTCAGGACATTTTTGAAATGCTATCGCCAGAGGTTCTATAGCCAAATCAAAGAGAAAGGGACTTAAGGGGCATCCCTGACGGGTGCCACGTTTGAGATTGAATACTTGGGATTTCTGAAAGTTAGTTAGAACAGAAGCAGTAGGACACAGGTACAGCAATTGGATCCAAGAGATGAAACTTTGGCCGAGGTCAAATTTTTCTAAGACTGCAAAAAGGTAGTTCCACTCTATACAATCAAATGCTTTCTCCGCATCAAGGGAGATAACACATTCAGGAGTCCCAGTTGGAACTGAGTATAAAATATTAAATAGACGCTGAATGTTAAAAAAAGGGAGACGGTTTTTAATAAAGCCTGTTTGGTCATCAGAGATAATGGAGGGAATAACGGTTTCTAATCTATGAGCCAACACTTTAGCTAAGATCTTTACATCAACATTGAGCAGAGAGATCGGCCTGTATGAGGAACACTCTGTTGGGTCTTTGCCCTTTTTTAAAAGAAGAATAATAAATGCCTCATTGAAAGAGGGTGGCAATTTGCCGTAGTTAAATGAGTCAGATAATACTGAAAGTAACTGAGGAGAAAGAAGTGAGGAGAATGATTTATAAAATTCCACAGGGAACCCATCAGGTCCAGGAGATTTCCCTGAGGACAGTGCAGAAATTGCAAAAGATATTTCTTCTAGTGATATAGGCGCATTAAGTTTAGCTTTGAAATCAGATGAAAGTGAGGGGATATTCAGATTCTGTAAAAATTGATCCACAGAGATATTGTCATTCAGGGATTCAGAGGAATAAAGCCGAGAATAAAAATTTTTAAATGCGTCATTAATTTCTAAATGATCCGATGTAAAGTCTCCGTTCTCCTTCCGGATCTTTGTAATATGTTGTTTGGCTTTAGAACGCCTCAGCTGATTGGCTAGGAATTTACCAGACTTATCCCCATGAATGTAAAAACGGCTCTTGCTTTCGAGAAGTTGACGTTCGACAGGTTGAGTGGACAGAAGGTTAAATTTAGTTTGGAGTTCAACGCGCTTCTTGTATAATTCAGGGTTCTTAGTTTGGGCATATAATTGATCCACATCTTTAATCTGGTTAATGAGGTCTGCTCGATCTGCACGGGATCTTCTATTGAGATTTGCTGTGTAAGAGATTATTTGACCCCTCAAATATGCTTTCATGGCATCCCAGACAATCTGGGATGGCACTTCAGGTGATGTATTAGTGTTAAAATAGAAGGTTATCTGGTCTTTAATAAATTTTACGAAATCATCATCCGATAATAAAGTTGGATCGAACCGCCAGTGTTTGTTCCTCTGAGGGAGACCGGGAAAGTTCAGAGAGAGGGTAATTGGGGCATGGTCAGAAATCAGTATACTCTGATAGTCACAAGTGTGGGCAAATGGGATAAGTTGGTTATCGAGTAGGAAATAGTCAATTCTAGTGAAGGTATGGTGAACATGTGAGAAAAAGGAATAATCTCTCTCCGTAGGATGGAGGAAACGCCATATATCAGAGATACCAAAATTAGAGAGAAACGACTGAATAGCTAAGGCAGATTTGGTAGGTGATCTGGTAACAGAGGACGATCGGTCCAGTTTAGGATCCAACCAACAGTTAAAGTCACCACCCAATATAAGAGAGTATGAGTTTAAGTCTGGTAGTGAGGAAAAAAACCGTTCAAAAAAGTTAACATCATCAAAGTTGGGGGCATACAGGTTTGCTAGTGCAACTTTAGTGTTATATAGTTTACCAGAAACAATAATAAAACGGCCATTTGTGTCCGATATTTTATTATGGAGTTCAAAAGGAATATTTGAGTTAATAAGAATGGAGACTCCCCTAGCTTTAGCGGCAAAGGATGAATGAAAATGCTGACCCGCCCACTTGGACAGAAGCCGGGAGTTATCGAAACAACGAATATAAGTTTCTTGGAGGAAAGCAATGTCAGCTTTGAGTTGTTTAATATGTGAGAATACCTTCCTCCTTTTAACAGGGTGGTTCAGTCCCTTTACATTCCAGCTCACAAATTTGAGTGCACTAGCCATTATCAATTACTAATGCATAAAAGGCAGCAGGCATATAAAAAATCAAGCGGTACAATAGCAGTCTGGGAGCAGAGATGTAAACATAGATTCGTAAGGTCAAAATATAAACATGTCCTAAACAATAAAGAAATGTTGGAACTGGAAAACCCACCCCATCAACACAACCCAAAACTAGATGGCTACCAAAACAAGTAGCTAGCTCTACCAAAAAAATTAACCCAAATACAACTTCCAGATCTGTGTCATTGACAGCAGTTCCGTATAAATGCTATAACAAACAGTAACTAGTTTATGCACTAGAAAACATAACTACAGATTAGAACACCTTCTGCCGAGATATACAACTTAATACAGAGAAAATTGGAAGAAAACCAAAACTAACCTACCCGCAAAATATTATAGAAGGATAAATTAAGAGAAAGGGGGAAAAAAAAGGTAAGAACGAAAAAGAAAAAAAGAGGAAGGGGAAAATTATAGATTCAAGACGAGTATTTATCAACCGTTTACCGAGAAGGGAGAAAAAAACATTCAGAGAATGGAAAAAAAAGGGGGTGAAGAAAAGAAAAAGATAAAATAAATAAGTATTTAAAACAGAGGAAAAATAAATCAGCAGTTGAACTGTGAACCGACAAACAGGGAGGCCTTCACTAAAGACTTCAAACCTCCAAAACAAGTTAGATTTAGTTGTAGAACTCTGTAGGTAAAGTTATACAGAGGTGAAAATAGATTACACACACACCAAATCCCGGGAGAGATTGTCAACAGCCTTTAGAGTTTCAGTGAATAATGTCTGAGTGATTCAAGTGAATTCCGAGTCCAGAGAAAGTAATTTTACTACGAGGAGTACTTATCCACCATTTTAGGAAGTCCGATCAGATTCCGAAGATGACTGGATAGCCGGAAGACTTGCCACAAACGCTTCAGCTTCCCTCGCTAATTTGAACCACTTGAATTCCCCGGTATTAAACTTGATTCTTAGGTCAGCAAGATTACGAAAGGAAGGTTTGAAACCACGATCAAAAAGCACTTTCATTACGCCTTTATACTCAGCGCGCATCTTTAAGGTCTGGGGTGCAAAATCTTCCACAAAGCGAATGGTTGTATCCTGGAAAGAAAAAGAGCCTCTGCGACGTGCCTCCACAATCAGACTGTGTTTTACCTGGTATTGATGGAAACACAAGATTACTGGTCATGGACGGGTGCCCAGAATTCCGGGGGGGGACGTTAACTCTGTGTGCCCGTTCGAGCTCGGGCGGGTTTGGAAGCAGATCCTTCCCGAATATCTCACAGAGAAACTCGGCGAAAAACTTCACGGTTGACCCCTTCTCAGTTGCCTCTGGTAATCCCAGAATTCTGATGTTGCAGCGTCTGCTGCGATTTTCGAGATCCACCATTTTGGAAAGAAGTTTATTAGATTTTTCCTCTAAGCTGGAACAGAGAGTCTCCAAGTATCGAACCCGACTTTCTAAAGCTTCAGAAGTCGAATCGATGCGAGATAAGTGTTCAGCATGTTTGTCCACTTTATCGTTGATCCGATCCAGTTTCTCTTCTAACTGTTTGAAAGCGGTTTTAATTTCCTTTAAGATTTCGTCTCGGAGATTTGCAAGCGCCTCCATCGTCACGTCCGACGAGGTCGTAGTTTCTTTTCTCCCGGATTTAGAACTCTTGCTAGACATTGTAGGTTAGATATATTCACAGGCAAGTAAGAGATACCGAAATAATTCCTATCTAAGCTTTATAAAGTGGAGACATTTAGTGCAAAGGTAGCGACAGTAACGGAACAAAAGTTCGGAGCAGCTAAGCAATCGCCATCTTACCGGAAGTCTCTGGATCCGAAAATTTGCAGATGACATCAAGATTGGTGGTGTGGTGGATGGAAAAGAAGGCTATCATGGCTGCAGCAGGGTCTAGATCAACTGGAAAGATGGGCTATAAAATGGCAGGTGGAATTTAATGCGAAGTGTTGCACTTCAGTAGGATCAACCAGGGTAGGTCTTACGCAGCGAACGGTAGGATATTGAGGAGTGCAGTAGAACACAGGGATCTGGGAATACAGGTCCATAATTCATTGAAAGTGGTGTCACAGGTTGATAGGGTTGGAAAGAAAGCTTTTGGTACATTAGCCTTTATAAATCAAAGTATTGAGTACAGTAGTTAGGATGTTATGTTGAAGTTGTGCAAGAGATTGTTGAGGCCTAATTTGGAGTATTGTGTGCAGTTTTGGTCACCTACCTACAGGAGCGAAGGAAATATGGTTGAAAGACTACAGAGAAGATTTACAAGGATATTGCCATATATGGAGGACCTGAGTTATATGGAAAGATTGAATAGTTAGGAACTTTATCCCTTAGAACATAGAAAATTGAGAGAAGATTTAATAGAGATATACAAAATTATGAATGGATATAGATAGGGTAAATGCAAATCAGATCTTCACATAACTCCTCAAACTGGATAAAGAAAACCCAATTAAATAACACAAAACATTATACTTGTTTGTTTAGTTATTGAGAAAAATGATCCATTATTACATATATTTGTTGGGAAAAGGTATGTGAACCTCTGGGGTAATGCCTTCTTCAAAAGCTATTTGGATTTGGGTGTTCCAATCAATAAGATGAGATTGGAGGTGTGGGTTGTAGAGGTGCCCTGCTACATAAAAAAGACATACAAAGTCAGGTTACTGACAGCCTGCTCTTCTCCAGAAAGATCTGTTTATGTACACCATGCCACAATCAAAAGAACTTTCAGAGGACCTTAGAAGACAAATTGTAGAGATGCATGAAGCTGGAAAAGGCTATTAAAGCATTTCTAAAGACTTGATTGTTCCTCAGTCCACAGTTTCAAAAATTGTCTACAAGTAGAGGAAACTCAGTAATGTTGATACTCTCCGTAGGAGTGGGCATCCTGCAAAGATCACACCAACAGCACAAGGTGCAATGCTGAAGGAGGTGAAAAAGAACCCAAGGGTAACAGTAAAAGACCTGCAGAGATCTCTAGAACTTGCTAAAGTCTCTTTTCATGTGTCCACTATAAGAAAAACACTGAACAAGAATGGAGTTCATCAAAGGACACCGTGGAGGAAACCACTTCTCTCTAAAAGAAAAACATTGCTGTATGTCTCAAGTTTGCAAAAGACCACTGGGATGCTCTACAATGCTTTTGGGAGAATGTTCTGTGGACAGATGAGCCAGAAGTTGAACTTTTTGGCAGAAATGCATATTGCTATGTCTTGGAGGAAATAGGGCACTGCATACCAGCAACAAAACCTCATCCCAACTGTGAAGCATGGTGGAAGAAACATCTTTGCTGCCTCAGGGTCTGGATAGCTTGCAATTGTTGGAACACTGAATTCAAAATTGTATCAAGACATTTTACAGGAGAATGTCAGGGTAGCAGTCCTTCACCTGATGCTTAATTGAAGCTGGATAATGAAACAAGAAATGATCCGAAAGATAAGAGTAAATTAACAACAGAATGGTTGAAAAAGAAGAAAATCTGTGTTTTGGAATGGCTGAGTCAAAGTCCTGACCTTAATCCTATAGAAATATTGTGGAGGGGCCTGAAGCAAGCAGTTCATGCAAGGAAGCCCACCAACATCCCAGGGTTGAAGCAGTTTTGAAAGGAGGAATGGCCTGAAATTCCTCCAAGCCCATGTGCAGAACTGATCAACAGTTACTAGAAAGGTCTGGTTGAATTTATTGCTATACAAAGGGGGTCACACCAGTTACTGAGAGCAAAGGTTCACATACTTTTTCTAACAAATACATATAATATTAGATCATTATCTTTATCTAGTTTTAGGACGTGTGAAGATCTAATCACATTTCAGGTCATATTTATGCAGAAATAGAGAAAATTCTATAGGGTTCACAAACTTTCTAGCACCACTGCAATTGGATGTTGGAAGAATGTAGAATCATGGACACATACAGCACAGAAACAGACCCATAAGCCCACCGAGACTATGCTGACCATTAAGCACGTGTTTATGTTACCCTACATTAATCTTATTTTTTTAAATTTTCCCCACATTATCATCGTTAAGTTCTGCTGCTCCCCTGCAAAGCAGGGGCAATTTACAGTGGCAAATTAACCTACAAACTGGCATGAAATTTGAATGTAGGAGGAAACCAGCGCACGCAGGGGAAACCCACATGATGACAGAGAAAACATGCAAACTCCCCTGAGCAGTCCCAGAGATCAGGTCTGAGCCTGAGTTTCCTGCACTGTGCAGCAGCCATTCCACAAGATGCTCCACTGTACCAGTCTACCTTGTTACTTATTATCTATTTAACATCATCAATTATTCTAAACATGAATTTCAAAATATTTATCACGTAAACTTTTTTTAGGATTTGGAAGCTTTAAAGAGGGTGCAGGGGATATTTACCAGGATGCTGTCTGAAATAGAGAGCATGTCTTACAAGTCGAGCTAGATACATCAGGGACATATAAAAATCACTTAGATAGGCACATGGATAATAGAAAAATGGACTACGCCGAAGGAAAAGGTTGGATTGAACCCTAGAATAGGTTATACGGTCGGCACAACATCATGGCCGAAGGGGCTGTACTGTGCTGTAATGTTCTGTAGTTTATGATAATGCTGTTTTTAACAGATTCCAAGTGTTCAAAGTTTGCAGATGTCTTGACATTTACTAATGTTCAATGTCTCAGAGAGCAGTGACAGGCTTGACAGCTGGAGAGCCAGGTGCTTGGGTCTGACTGGCAATCAAAGCTTTGTTGTGAGTTCATGCAGCTGCCTGAACTAACACGACGCCTTTGCTGCTCTAGGTCCTGCCAAAGTGCTGGGTGTGAGGTGGAAGCATTATGGTCAGGAGAGGAGACTCATGATAATGGATCAAAGAAAATCAGTCCAAATATTACAGATGTAAAGCCACATTACATCATGGTGCAACAGGCTGGACCCTTTCTTGCAAATTAATGAAAGCATTGCTCTTCCATGTTTGCAGGTAATTAAATAGCAACCACTCTTTTTTGTGTCAAATTTCAATTTACAATAGCAGCGCAGAAATACCAAGGAGAGGAAATGAATAATAATCTTAATATTCTCAGTGAAAAAAAATCTCCATTTAGAGCTCTAATGAAGGTCCTTAACTTTCTTTGACCAGCTCTGTTTCTATTTTGGATTTCTGAATCTATTTTGTTTCACTACTAGCTTGGAGCAGGTTTGACTTTTGCCCCTGCTGTTAAAGCTATTTTCCTGGTTTCAGAATGATGATAAGCCAAATGCTTTTCTGTTTTTCTCTCTCTGGCAACAAGCTGAAGCAATGCAGAACGTGCAAGTCTCCAAGGAGTACAAGTTCTCCAGCAATGAGATATATTGAAAACATGCATACATACAAAACAAGAAGGACGCTCAGTCCTGTGAACTAATACCATATTCCAACATCTTTAGGAACTAAGTTGATGGATGGGGTGATTGTTTTCTCTCTAGATAAATGAATTTGGATAATCTCATCCAAATATCTAATGATCCTTGTGGTGAGATCATAGCAGAGACTAGGAAAAGAAAACAGTAAAATTTCAGAACTGGCTGCTCTGCTTAAGCTATATTTAAGACAAACTGTTTAAAGAGAGGTTCAGGAATTTTTATGGACATTTATAAAAATATGCATGACTGACAGGAAGCCTCTACCACCAGTCAAGTATTTTGGGAATTCACAGCAGGCCTACCCACAATTTTCCATCTAGTGAAACAACAACAAATGGACAGGAAACTGTAATTGTTAGGTTTACATTAAACTCAGTGAAGCTGCCAACCAATACACACATTCAGAAATTCTGCCCCTTTGCTTTGCATTGAGCTAATGCAATGTTTGGTCTGTGAACAGTTTCTGTTGATACGGTTGACATTATTCAATTCAATAAGCACTGTAAAAGAGATTAAGATACCACCTATCCAGGAAACAGCCCTTGCATCTAATTTTACCTAATGCTGTAAACATACATTAAAGATAGCTTTAATTTTTCTGCTTGAATAAAATCAGTAAAATGCTGGATCTTGCCTTTATAAAAGAAAATAATGTTACTGATGAACAGGGCAGCTAACCAATTTATTACCTCATCATTCAGATTACTACAATGTTAACAGTTTGAGTATATTCATTTTCAAGCCCCTAATCTCACTGCTACTGCAAAAATACAAAGACTTCTCTGAAACTACTTTTTTGGGATTAGGTTAAGTAAAATTGATCTATTATTTCTGTTTTCATTGCAGGTTTTCAGGATCTGCAGTTCTTGCTTTTCCATTACGTGATTGGGAAATCATGGGAAGGATTTTAAACTTTGAGAAGTTATGAGGATGGGGTAAGCACCCAGACTTTCTCAAAGCAAATAACTTGTTTAAAAATATTAACAATGAACCATCACTGTTTAGAACATGGAGATGCAGTATTCTAATACAGGGTCTTGACCTAAAATATTGACTATCCCTCTGCCTCCACATTGCTGAGTTTCTCCAAGTACTGTTTAGAACATTGTATCTTTGCTATTTAGGGAAGGCTAAAACTCTTAACAAAATTCAAAACTGACTTCAGAAGAACTCATACCACACTCTACATGGGTGACATGGCAGTGGAAACTGCAAGCAGCTTCAGATTCCAGGGAGTGTGTACAACCTCTCATGGTCTCAGAGCACAGTTAAGAAAGCTCATCACCGTCTCTACTTTCTGAGGAGGCTGAAGGTAGCCGGACTTTGCACATCCATATGCATGCCCTTCTAGAGAACATCACTGCATGGTATGGAAACTGCACTATGGTGGACAGAAAAGCTCTACAACACCTAGTCAAAATTGCCCAATGCATCACCAGCACCAGCCTGCCCGCCATCAAGGACATATATATAGTAAGGTGCTGGAAAAGGACCAGTAATATCATGAAAGATCCCACCCACTCTGCTCATGGTCTGTTTATCCCACTCCCATCAGGGAAGAGGCATAGCATCCAAACCAGGAACACCAAACTGACAGACTTAAAAATAGTTACTTTTTCCAAGGCATAAGATTGATCAACACCTCTAATTCCACTACTACTATATTATTCCCTGTCAGTCACCTTATGCTTCATTCTCTCTCTCTCTCTCTCTCTCTCTCTCTCTCTGTCTCATATATATATACACACACACAGACACACACTATCTTATGTTTTTATATTTATTGTGTTTTATTATAATTGTGCCTCCTCTGATCAGGATTAACAAGTATTTCATTCTTTACTCTTGTGTACAAGAAATTACATTAAACAATCCTGAGCCTTGAAAAGATTTTTTTTCTTACTGTTTAGAAGGCTGACTGAGACAATGTCCATTCAAAGATAGGAAATATGTTTAAAGGTAAAGCACTTGCTGAAGTAGGCCTTGGAGATCTAAGAAACTATAAAATATCATTATAGCAGTAACTGCTGCAAGCAAATTGCTACTTACCCAAATAAAATAATGAGAAGAGAAAGACAGGCACAAAGAAAGAAAGACTAGAATTACAGCAATTAGACCAACAAAGGGTAAAACAAGATAAGTATTAGGTTGGAGACACAAGAGGCTACAGATGCTGAAATGTGGAGCAAAAATTGATCAGCTGTAGGAACTCAAGCAACACACACAAAATGCTGGAGCAGCACTGGGGCTCCACAGGGGACTGTCCTGTCTCCCTTTCTCTTCACCATCTACACCTCGGACTTCAGCTACATCACAGAGTCTTGCCATCTTCAGAAGTTTTCTGATGACTCTGCATCAGCAAGGGAGATGAGGCTGAGTACAGGGCTACGGTGGGAACCTTTGTCACATGGTGTGAGCAGAATCATCTGCAGCTTAATGTGAAAAAGACTAAGGAGCTGGTGGTGGACCTGAGGAGGGCTAAGGCACTGGTGACCCCTGTTTCCATCCAAGGGGTCAGTGTGGATATGGTGGAGGATTACAAATATCTGGGGATATGAATCGACAATAAACTGGACTGGTCAAAGAACACTGAGGCTGTCTACAAGAAGGGTCAGAGTCATCTCCATTTCCTGAGGAGACTGAGATCCTTTAACATCTGCTGGATGATGCTGAGGATGTTCTACGAGTCTGTGGTGGCCAGTGCTATCATGTTTGCTGTTGTGTGCTGGGGCAACAGGCTGAGGGTAGCAGACACCAACAGAATTAACAAACTCATTCGCAAGACCAGTGATGTTGTGGGGGTGGAACTGGACTCTCTGATGGTGGTGTCTGAAAAGAGGATGCTGTCCAAGTTGCATGCCATCTCGGACAATGACTCCCATCCACTCCATAATGTACTGGTTAGGCACAGGAGTACATTCAGCCAGAGACTCATTCCACCAAGATGCAACACTGTGAGCATCATAGGAAGTCATTCCTGCCTGTGGGCATCAAACTTTACAACTCCTCCCTCGGAGTGTCAGACACCCTGAGCCAATAGGCTGGTCCTGGACTTATTTCCACTTGGCATAATTTACTTACTATTATTTAATTATTTCTGGTTTTATTTTGCTATATTTCTACTCTGTTCTTGGTTGGTGCAACTGTAATGAAACCCAGTTTCCCTCGGGATCAATAAAGTATGTCTGTCTGTCTGAACTCAGTAGGCCAGGCAGTACCTATGGAAAAGAGAAAACAGTTGACTTGTCGGACTGAGACCCTTCATCAGGACGATTTGTCCTGATCATGTCCCAATGAAGGGTCTCGGCCCGAAATATCGACAGTACTCTTTTCCATAGATGCTTCCTGGCCTGCTGAGTTCCTCCTGCATTTTGTGTGTGTTGCTTGGATTTTTTAGTATCTACGGTTTCTTTTGTTTGCTGTAGGAACTGAATGGGTCGGACAGCATCCGTGAAATTTAGTGAAACTGAACATTTCTGGTCTTGACCCTTCATCTGAGATGGTAGTATCAAAAATCATGAATTATCTAGTTGTTCATTTGAACATTTATGCCCACCAATTACACTCCCGAAGCTTTGATTTTCTCCAGTGAGAACAAATCAACCATTTATTTCGAAATGAGACTCTACACCCTGTACAGATGGTTGTGTTTCAGTGATTACCCTTCACAGACCATATCACTCACCTACTGGTACTGTGGATGTGGTCATAACCAAATCTGACGCTGTTCTCAGCCCCGCAGCAATGACTGTCAATAACCAGTGGTTTGGTTGATTACACACTCCCTAACTCAAAGGGTACAGAATAATAGAGAAATTCTGCAGATGCTGAAAATCCAAGCAACACACACAAAATGCTGGAGGAATTTAGCAAGCCAGGCAGCATCTATGGATAAAAAGTACAATCGACGATTCAACCAAGACCCTCCAGCATTTTTATTGGGTACTGAATAATCACTGTTTCAGATAAAATCATCTCATTGCAGACAACAGTCAAATTTTCCAGTGTTCTTTACCTGACATTAACATTCTTTCCTGACTTGTACTCAATTATAACTTCTGTCTCTGCTGTGACTGCCGTCTCTAAACACCATTACAGACAGAGATGTTTAAAGTAATTATAGCTTGGAACTCAGACATGGCACTGAAATTAAAGAGCCATCCTTAGCTTTCATATCACACCCACAAAAATGTTTTTATTCTTCCCTCAATCGAACAATATGCTTACTGTTCTCAGGGCTCTGTAACTACTCGCATCAGGCTCCCTTACCATGTTAAAATCTCTGCTATTTGATTAGAATCATGTGTGATATCAGGTTCAAGAATGGGACAGGAAATACCATTTTTTGCGCAACTGCAGCAGGCTTTCGTTCTCCAAACCCCTTCGCCAACATGCAATGAGCATTATTGCATCCAATCGTGTCTTGGGCACACAAAGGAACAGTATTTCACAGAGGTGACATTTTTCATGTTAAATGTTATTGCAATAAAAATGATCCAAGCTATTTGAAGATCGACCCTATTAGTGACCTCCAGTTATGCTTTTAACTATTTAGCCGTAGTGCTGGTAAGTGGGGTTATTTAGGATTGTACATAATGGTCAACACAGGCAACTGAAGAACCCTTTTCTGCACCTTATGACTCCGACTTTCATACTATTCGTAAGTTATTCAGAACGCGCCTTAAACGTCATTTGACAAAACTAAATTCTGCCATTATACTAACAGTAAAAGCCTGACATTTATTACACGCCACTTGACAACAATTTATTCCTAATTTTAAAGAGAAAATGCTGCGTCTATACCCTCGACAGATCCACAGGTTAAAAATAGCGTGTAACTGAGCTCGACACATCAGATGGCCCGGAGTTTGGTTCCGAGCTGAACCAGAGATGGATTCTACCATCCAGGACTTAATCGGTTATGGCGACTGATTTTTAGGCACCTTCCCAAGAAAGCGTCCAAATGCATTGCCTTACACAAGGTAACTGCTGTCTGTGAATGAGACCACGAAGGATGAAGCGGCTGCGTGGACCCATTGAAGCTTGGTATTCATGAAAGGAAATCGATTAAAAATTGCAAAATTATTCTGGATACTGGATGAAGAATTCCACCTGCAAACTTCTGTAAACTTCTCAATAATTCTTTTTTTCAGTTTTTCAACCTTTCCAATTTACGTTTACATCTATTTTTATCCGCTGAATAACAGAAACTGTGAGCCTGTAATATGCTTGGCCTTCAACTACAGAGCAAGTTCCTAAATTCCGCGGAGCTGTTTTCTGAATGTGAAATTAATGAAACATATGGAACACAGCAGAGGTACTTACACAGCAATGTCAGTTATCAAACTTGGAACAGCAATTAGACTTTAAATTTGATTTACATTACCAACAGTGCCATTACTTCTTCCAGGCGCTGCTCTTTAATGGAGAGAAAAATAAACTGCGAATCACAGTGGATAAAACCCCAGGAACTTCTCAAAATGGCACGCGAAAGCTCTACGCTTCTGCCCGAGCTGACACAGAGGTCATCACTCTGCTCCGGGCTACAGCGACTGAGGCAGACCGCACATTACAGACAGCGGTGGCAGGCAGACAGGCTTCCAACGAAATGTCTGAAGGAAAAACACATCCTTTAACAAAACATATATTTAATTGCGGGGGTATTATCTTCCCGCAGGCAAATCTAAAAACATTCAATTAACTCAGTTATGTTCTCTCTTCCTGTTTTCTCGAGTTCCAGTCCTTCATTTGAAATACCCCGTGTTTAATCAAAACATCATAACAGTGAACGCTTAGTTTTTTGGCTTGTTCTTCACGGTGACGGTGCAGGCACTTTCCGAAAGTGACTGACAGTCCACGGGGCACATTGATTTGCAACGGTGAGAAATACGGTTGGTTGCTTAGCCAGACAGTTTAACAAAGAAATAAGTTGAAGAGTTCGCTGTCAGGGGTTTGCTACTTTCATCTGAAACTGGGGGAAAACTGCTGGCTGAAAAGACACGGTGCTGGATTGTGGGAAGCGCACAATAAAGGAAGTTAACAGCCTCCCAAAAAAAAAGTTAGGCACTGTGAGGTCTCCTGAGAGTCCAGGCCGTGTAGAGCAATGGGGAGGTTTAATTTGGCGCTCTTGTCTGGAGCTTGTTTTATTCTGTTTTGTAGCTAAAGCATCAGCACAATCTGTCCTCCGAAGCTAGCCGGTGTATTCACTGAAGCGGACGAGTACATTAATGAGCTTATTGATCTGTCATACACTCCTCCACTGAAAATCTGATCTTAAATACCAACAGCGTTCTTTAAAATCAGTTGTAAAATGAGCGGTGTAACTTACCTTTCTCGGTCTTTATTAATTCTGCAATGGGAAGAGGCGGTAATCTGGTTGTCAGATAAACAGATTTCTGGACTCCCAGTAGTTTAAGCACGAATTACACCGATGAGGAATGTAAATTTAACAGCTAAGATAAATATGGACGTTATATTTTATCTAAAAAGAGCTAGACTCAGGAATGGTGACCTTGTTACAATTTTATTGATGTAGAAGCCCACTTGATTCTTATGCTGTGTTTCCTTACCTGGTCTGACCCATTTGCGACATCTCACCCACTATTGAAATTAACTGTCAACAGATTAATCCTCAATTCCAGACAATTGGAAGTGGGCAATAAACGTCAGAGACTCACAGTGAGATAAAGCACAGAATCAGGCCCTTTGACCCACCAAGTCCACTTGTCAGGGGTAATGGTAAGGGCAAATACATTAGGTCCATTCAAAGGGCTCAATAGGCAGGTGGATGAAAGAATGAAGGGCTATGTGGGAGGGAAGGGTTAGAGTAGGTTAAACAGTTGGCACGTTCATAGGTTGAAAGGCCTGTACTGCATTGTAATCTTCTATGTTCTAACGTTCTTAGGGACTGGATGTACTTATACCTTGGAAAAAAACATGGACCTATTGGGGATACTAAGATTAGTTTTATTCAGGGGAGGTCCTGTCAAAGAAATTCCACTGAGTTTTTTGAGGAAGTGATTGAAGAAGACTGGGTAGTGGATGTTGTCTAAATATCACTAAAGCTATTGACAAGGTCCCTCAAAGTAGATTGGTCTAAAAGATTAAGGTGTTAGCTGGATGAAAAAATAGCATGGTCATACAGGTATAGGCATGTTTTTTTCATGACGAATGTGATTCAGATGAAAAAGTATGCAGTCTGATTAATAAGTGTGCAGATGTCACTAATGTTGGAGGGATTGTGGATGATGATGAAGGTTGTCAAAGGATAGAGCAGGATATAGATCAGGTGGAAAACTAGGAAACAAAAATTGCAGATGGATTTTATCCAGGGAAGTTTGAGGTGATGCCAGGGTAAGGGGATTGGATGGCATGAGTGGTTCAGGTAGTCAAGTGGAGAGTGGTCACTTGCTGGGGCCAACACATAGACAGGTTGGGCTGTTTACATGCAGTTTCACTCTGTGACTCCAGCATAACACTATTACAGTGCCATTGATCAGGTTTAGCTCTGCCACTGTCTGTAAGGAGTTTGCATGTTCTCCCTATAACCACGTGGGTTTCCTCTGTGTGCCTTGATTTCCCCCCACATTCCAAAGATGTATGAGTCAGTAAATTAATTGAACAAATGAACACGGTGCGGGGTGGGGAAGGGCAGCGTGGCCTCATTGGGCTGGAAGGGCCTGCTACCATACCATATCTTTAAATAAATATATATAAACTGATTGGCCGCTCAAGAGATATGGTTTGCAATGTGATATGACCGTGAGACATATACATCAGTCAATCAGAAGACATTGGAGGTATGTTAATTGATCTACAGTACATCAAAGAGACAGCACTGGCTAAGTTACTTGCATGATTATAATTGAGATCAAGGAAGCTTTCAGACTGAACTGATTTTGTTACCTAGTGCATCAAACGTAGTCATGGGCATATTTGCTCTTACAATAATTGAAATATTTATGTATTCAGAGAACCAGTCCTCTGAAGACCAGTTCTTGGTCTTCAGAAGCTTTTAGATCATTGATGTGAATTATTTTGTCCCAGCAGAAATGTTTGAACATTAGGAAGTGTCGCCCTTTGTAGATATATATCTCAATGGCAGCACTGTCAGACTCAAAATATTGAAGGAAACAATGTCATTTTAGCTTTTGAAATTGTAAGGAATCGCCTGCTGTTGCCTTTGTTCTTAAGAATGTAAAATCTTGATAACTTTGAGTCTTCCTCCAAGAGGATGCCTGTTTGTCACAATGAATGAAGACCATTTATGTCAATAGTTTCAGTATCTCCAGTGACTCAGGTCCCATTCACACCAGAGAAGTGTCAGAAATGATCCAAATGAATTTAAAGGTAGAGTGGAAGTTGGTGACATAATGTGATAAAAGTAACAAGTCCCACACAAATTTAAGCAGTAACCCCAATATGGCCATCAATATAGCTGAAATAGAATTAGGGGCGGGTTACCAGATTAGTTTGGTATATGGATTGTTTCACATGGTTAAAAAAAAAGACAGGCATAGTTAGGTCCCAAGTGAGTGCATTTGGCTATATCTTTGACTAGTTGAAAGTGGAAGTAATTGAAAGAGAAACTGTTGCAGATGAGAATAAGTTTTGCCAGTTAGTTGAAACTGCTGCTAAAAGGGAACTTTCGTCGGTCCAGATAAAGAAAAAGAGAACTAAAACATTCTTGATAGGAGGATAGAGATGTTATGAAGACTGGACATCCATGGCTAAGATGTGGCAGTGGAGGCTAGGGATTTAGAAGTGGTTAAAATGCTCTTGAGCTTAAGAGGTGTCCTAGCTATTGGTGGGAAGGGATTGGATAAAGGGAGACATGACATGATAAGTTTGATGAGGTAAAAATAGGTTGAAACAAAGGGTCTGTTAAGATAGTCCTGTTAGTGGATCTTGTGTAGGGGAAACAGGGAATGAATGGTTTGGGTACCGTCAGACTATGGAGGGGACTCCTGATGTGACGAGATCTCTAACTTTGTACGAGACAGTGGCATGATAATCATTGATAGTTCATGGTCCATGGAAGGTACAAGGTATCTGAGAGTTATTACCTGGCTCTGCAAGGAGGTGGTCAGTCTACCAGACTACAATGGCACAGTTCTTTTCTGTGGGTTTGATGATGATGATGATGGGATTGACATCAAGTGACTGGATTGCCACATATTCAGAGTGGGCTAGGTTGGAGTGGGGAAGGGGTTTGGAGAAGTCAACTTGGTTGATGTCACATTAGCAATTGGAAATGAAAAGTTGAAGAGAGGATAAAAGGCCAGAGGAGGGTTTCCATGAGGGAGACTGTGGAGATGCAAGAAAGGGTTGTCAATGTGGGGGTATCCTTGCTAAAGAAATAACTTCAGAAGTGGAGGCAATGGAAGAAAGAGCTCAACATCAAGTCAGAGACAAAACTTGTTGAGTTGCAGCTATAGGCATGGGGGAAAAAGATGAGACTTCTGCAGAGGAAAGACTGCTCAGTGTCAGAGAGGGGTGTTTGGAGAGGGAGATAGGAGAGGAGGAACGGTGAAGACAACACAGGGTTTGAAGCTGGGGTGAGGGAACAGATCAGAAAGGGGCAATAGGAAAGAGGGCTCAGGGGGGAATTCAGAGGAAAGAGGGGAGGGAGAAGGGTAAAGGATGGTGAGACTGTGAGTAGGGTATGGGATAATAGGTGTGTGCGGTGGAGTGTAGTGGGATCCATGGCAGAGAAAGGGTGAAGAAACATATTGTGGAAGGGGGGTCAACCTTGTGAAAGTGTTTGTTTTTCCATGTAAACATCTATTACTCTCTCTCCCCCTCTCTGTTCCAGCTCTGTGGTCTCCCCACTTACCCCAGTTCTGCCAGAGCAGACCCACAATTCTTCCCATCACAAACTGGAACCTAATGTACTTGTGTTGACCCAGTCACAATTTATAGCTTGAGACATACCTCATCTGTCAAGAGAGGGAGGGAAGGAGCTATTCATTTCCTCATTGGTGGTTTTATTATAATAATTGTAAGCAGAATCAGTAAGGTACTGAGATAAGTAAGTGCAAGGAAATGGCAAAATATCACATGATACATAGAACATAGAATAGTACAGCACATTACAGGCCCTTTGGCCCACAATGTTGTGCCAACCCTCAAACCCTGCCTCCCATATAACCCCCCACCTTAAATTCCTCCATATACCTGTCTAGTAGTCTCTAAAACTTCACTAGTGTATCTGCCTCCACCACTGACTCAGGCAGTGCATTCCACGCACCAACCACTTTCTGAGTGAAAAACCTTCCTCTAATATCCCCCTTGAACTTCCCTCCCCTTACCTTAAAGCCATGTCTTCTTGTACTGAGCAGTGGTGCCCTGGGGAAGAGGTGCTGGCTGGCCACTCTGTCTATTCCTTTTAATATCTTGTACACCTCTATCATGTCTCCTCTCATCCTCCTTCTCTCTAAAGAGTAAAGCCCTAGCTCCCTTAATCTCCGATCATAATCCATACTCTCTAAACCAGGCAGCATCCTGGTAAATCTCCTCTGTACCCTTTCCAATGCTGGACACAGTACTCCAAGTGTGGCCTAACTAGAGTTTTATAGAGTACTTGTTTTATAGAGCACCAAGTACTTGTGACAGAATGAGGTTTTTTTTGGGGGGGAAATACTGAACAATTTCTTGATCATCTAGCTTATATTTTGCCTATATTACTTTCATAGTTTTTGGTCAGTAAATTGTTAATAGTCACATAAGGATCATTGATAGTTTTTGGTCAGTAAATTGTTAATAGTCACATAAGGATCATTGAAAGAATACCTCACAATCTATGTCCATGTTTTCTTCCACGGTCATCAGACAACTTAACCTCATTCCAATGGCCAGCTGGGGTTTGCCTCAATATAATTTCTGGTTGAATTATCTAGATCTTTTCAAATATGTGGCTTTCAGCTCGAGGTAATAATTTATAAATAATTTTCCATATTTCCTGGTACTAGGATTCAATTTTCTTGATGATAGAATTTAATATTAAGGATCCTGGATCCTTACCAAATCATGAGGCCGAATTTCTGGGAAAAAAAATTGAAATATTTCAGGAATTTTGTTTTCTACGGCCTGCTCATTTCCTTCCATTTCCATATGATCTGCCAATTTGCTGGCTTCAGACATTCATGTAGAAAAGGTTAGTACAGACATTAATTTTCTCTCCCATTGCTCTGAAGCTCTCTGTTCCTTCAGAATTGTCAAGGATACTTGTTAATCTTTTGTAGATTTCTAAAAATGCAAATCATCTGTTAGACAAGGAAGCAATACAAAGCACTTGGCCATGAGTTTTCAAGTTGGACCCAACATCATTTTCCACAAAATTCCTTTGGTATATACTTACAAGCAAGAATGGCCTTAGTTTGGGAGCTAAAGAATGACAGGAAAAGGAACTGAACTCTTACACAACTCTGACACACCTTATGTAGCTGAAGGGCAGGTTAACGGAAATAGGATTTTTTTAAAAAAGGACCTGGGAGCTGCTGTCAAAGCTAAGCCTTAATTGCACTTAGTAGTGAGCTGCCTTTTAGAAGGGCTGTAGGCCTTCTACTTCCACAGTGCCATTTGGCAAGTGACTCTGGGCTTCATTTCCAGCAATAATGAAGGTCTTGCAAAATATTTCAGAGTTAACATATACAACCTTAAGGGAATCTGCAGGTACATTTATTGCCTTTTTCTTAATTGGCGGGTAGAGGATGCAGGCTTAGGGGCAATGGTGGAGGGAATGTAGACTATGTTAACAGTTCTGTCAGTTTAACTAATCCTATGTTTGCGAGGAGGATTTTGCTAAGTCTAATGGCAGGGAGAAATTTTTCCATATCCATATTTGGCACCAACATTGAGATCTGATGATCTGTCCAGTTTTACTCCTTTGTTTGAACAGGAGTAAGAATGGTAGAACTGAGTGATTTGCCAGGCTACCTCAAAGTGTACTTAAGCCAACTACATGGGGTGGGTCTGGAGTCAAATGCAAACTAGACTGGGAAAAGAGGACAAATTTATTCTTACTGGATATTAGCAAATCAGATTGGTCTTTATTGAATTAAATTGGCTTTATTACTTACATCCTTCATATTCATGAGGAGTAAAAATATTTACATTACATCTCTATTTAAATGTCCAATGTGCAATTTATAATAAATAGTATATACAACATATTATTGGTCTTTATGCCAATCTAACAATTTGCATGTTTTTGTTATAAAGATTAGTTGATGCTTTTTATCCTTACAAATTGTTAACCACATTCAAATTCAAATTATAATTTGGTTATTATGTCACCATCATATCTATCAATAGTGAGATATTGACTATTGATAAGTATGATGGTGGCATAATAGACAACTTTTTCACCATAACTTTATAAATGTATAGTTTGGTTACTGTTGTAAGAAAGAAGTAATTTAACTGTAAAAAGTGCAGAAAAGATTTACAAGGATGTTGCTAGGACTAGGGGACCTGAGTCAAAGGGAGAGGTTGGCCAGGCTGGGTCTTTATCCCTTGGAACAAAGGAGCATAAGAGGTGACCTATAGAAATATGTAAAATTATGAGAGGCATAGATAAGGTGGATAGTAACAGTCTTTTCCCCAGGATAGGCAATAGAGATTTAGAATGAGAGGGGCAAGATTTAAAAGGGACCTGAGGGGTAAATGTTTTACACAAAGGGTGGTGACCAAGATAGTGCCAGCAAGCAATGCGACCAAAGGCAACATCCTTCAGACAGTTCACAAAACTTCTTCAACTTTCTTCTTTTACTTCAACTTTTTCTTTCAAAAGTGGTTCTGCTACTGCTGGAGCCTGTGATCTACATTGGGTTATGTGTCTTTGGGCAGAATGAGCAGTCTGGTGCTTTGCTGTCTGTGAGGGAGTTCGGAGACGTTTGAGTGAAGGTGGCCAAGAAGCCTGGAAATCGGGCACAAGCCCGTGATTGACTCCATTTCTTGCCGATTAAAGTGTTGCAGAAGACTGAAATCAACAAGGATGAGAGCGGAAAGCTGGTGGTGTTCATCACCATCTACCTGCATGTAAATGGTTTCTCTCTCTCCCTTTTACTCACTGCTCCCAGAGAATGGTGCTTACATATGAACGGTCTCTCTCTCTCACACTCACTCAATGCTGCCAGAGTCCATAGGACTTGGGCAAGGTTTAATTGATGCAGTTTGTGAATTGGATTCTGTAGTTCACATTATGATTTGTTTCTGGTCGCTCTTTCTTTTGTTGCAGTTTTGTGTGATTTTGATCGGGGTGGACTGGCGCTCCAGCTTGCAGATAGCGAGGAACTGGATTGAACTGAACTGAATATGCCTGGACTCTTTTAATGTTTTTGTGATTTGGTTGTTTTGTACTCTGTTTTTCACTTTTTTTTTTACCATTTACATGATTTTTTTTGCATGTTAGAGGTTTGACTGTTTACTCTGAACAGGTTCCAATGTTTTCTTTGTTTCGTGGCTGTCAGTGGAAAACAAATCTCAGGCTTGTATACTGCATAAGTACTTTGACAATACATGTACTTTGAATCTTTGAATATATGGAATGAGCTGTCAGAGGAGGTGGTTGAGGCAGGTACAGTAGTGACACAAAAACTACGTGGATAGGTGCATGGAGGGGTGGGGCTTAAAGGGAGATGAGCTGAACTTAGGGATTTGGGACTCGCTGGCTGGGTACCATGGTCAGAAGGACTCAATGGGTTGAAGGGCCTGTGTCCATCTGTATTGCTCTATGATGCGGTAACCTACCAGGCAAAAAAACCCCTGAAATTCACAACTTAATACGCTATTTGAATATCTTGGTGTTTTACAACATAATGCTGCAGCATTAAATTTAGAATGTTTTGGTTAATTGAAGAAAAATCTGAAACATTGCCAATAACTGTACTCTTATTACCACAGCTAGTGGTCATGGGAAGCAAGTCTAACATTTTCCAATTACATAGCAAATGACATGGAGGCCAATTATAACATATGTAGCATCCAGGAAAACAGCAACAGATCAGTGGTTAGGAAGTCAAATAATGTTAAATGATCTATGTGGGTTCATGTCAGATTCAATGCATGGTAGTGTATCACCTTAAATAGTACTAAATAATACTGTACAAATTTATGAAAACTATGGACTGTAATGATAATGTTGCAGTTTATACATCTGATGTAAAACAGATGGCAAAACTATTGCCCCAGCATGAGTGAGAAGGAATTTTGTCCATTTCAGTCATATTAAGTAGTATGCTGGGATCTTGCCAATTTTGTATTTAGCAAAGAAAAGTAAATCAAACATGTCTCGTATACACAGACATTTTAAAAATATTTTAGGTTGTGACAAAACAAAGATTCAAGTCAACAACTTGCATAGATATCACATTTTATAATAAAAAATAGAAAAAATAGATGGATAGTGAACACAAGATTTTGTATAGGTGGCCAAAAGTCAAAAAGGAAAGCAAGGTGGAGAGTTATAAGTATTCAGGTCCAGAACACATGGCCCAGGAGATCCAGAATAAGAGCTAAGGGTGAAGGAAGGTTAATAAAGCAGCTGAGTGCAGTGGTCTCAGCTGTTCAGGGAGGTGAACTCATTCTATGGCATAAAGCATATATTTGAATGCGTGCAGTAAACGCAATAAGGAAGAACAACTTGTAGCACTGTTTTAGGTTGGCCCATATGACATTGTGGGGCATCACTAAATCTTGGCTGAAAGATTATAGCTGGGAGCTTAACATCCAAGTATCGAAAGGAAAGGCAGGTAGGCAGAGGGTTGAGGTGGCTTTGTTGGTAAAACATGAGATCAAATCATTAGAAAGAGATGACATAGGATTGGAAGGTCTAAGGTCCGTTGTGGGTAGAGCTAAGAAATTGCAAGGGTAAAAAGACGCTGATGGGAGTTATATACAGACCTCTGAATAGTAGCAAAGATGTGGTCTACAAATTACAATGGAAAATAGAAAACACAAGTCAAAAGGGCAACGTTACAATAGTCAAGGGGTATTTCAATATGCAGGTAGATTGTGAAAATCAGCTTGGTGCTAGATTCCAAGAGAGAGAATTTGCAAAATGCCTACAAGATGACTTTTTAGAGCATCTTGTGGTTGAGCCCACTTAGAAATCTACTATTCTGGACTGACATTTGTGCAGTTAACCAGAATTGATCAGAGAGCTTAAGGTAAAGGAGCCCTTAGGAAACAGTTATCATAATAACCCTGCAATTTGAGAAGGAGAAGCTAAAGTCAAATGTATCAATATTACAGTGGAGTAAAAGGAATTACAGAGGCATGAGAGAGAAGACAGCCAAAATTGATTGTTAGGGCACACTAGCAGGGATGACAGCAGTGCAGCAATGGCTAGAGTTTCTGGGAGCAATTCGGAAGGCACAAGATAGATACATCCCAAAGTAGCAGTATTCTAAAGGCAGCATGACACAACTGTGCATAAAAGCCAAAGAGAGGACATATAATAGAGCAAAGATTAATGGAAGTTAACAGATTGGTAAGCTTTTTAAAAAAACATAAGACAACCAAAAAACTCAGAAAGGAGGAAAATATGGAATAGGAAGGTAAGCTAGCCAATAATATTAATGAGTATACCAAAAGTTTCTTCAGATATCTAAGATGTAAAGGAGAGGTGAGAGCAGAGATCAGACTGCTGGAGAAGTAGTAATAAGGACAAGGAAATGGTAGACAAACTGAATAAGTATTTTGTGGAAGACACTAGCAGCATGCTGGAAGTTTGAGAGTGTCGGGGCAGAAGTGAGTGAAGTTGCTATTACTAGGGAAAAGAGTTCCTGGGAAACTGAAAGGTCTGAAGGTAGAATGTTGTTGCATGAATGAAGTAACCGGAAAAAAGTACTGGTCACTTTATTTTACAAAATAAGGTACACCAGGCATCATATTGGAACCTCTTTCAATAGAAGAAGATCTGCTTCACCCAAAACTACTAGACGTTTTATATGCTAAAGATCAAAGAAAAATTTGGGACAATTCAAACAAATCCATATTTACAATTCTTCCTTTGAACTTCATGTAACAGTTTCAAATGCCTGGATTTTCCCACTGTCACACAAAAAATAAGTGTTAATTACTGCTGTGTCCAGGCAATGGAATGTTGATTGGGTTCATGCACATGTAGACATTTAGTTAAGTGCCTGTTTCCTGGTTTGTCTGGTATGCATTTTACTGTTCTGAGCTGCATTTTAAATGTAATCTTCAATGCATATTCATATTTGAAGATTAGTGGCTGAATTAAATTTATTTGCCCGGGGTTCTAAAATAGGAGATTGTGAAGGCGTAAGTAATGATCTTTCAACAATCAATAGATTCTGGCATGATTCCAGAGGACTGGAAATTTGCAAATGTCACTCCACTCTTCAAGAAGAGTGAGAGGCAGAAGAAAGGAAATTAAAGGCCATTAGTCTGACCTCAGTGGGCAGGAAGATGTTGGAGTCAATTGTTAAGGATGGGATTTTGGGGGTACTGGTAGGCATAAGATAAAATCAGCTGAAGTCAGCATGATTCCTCAAGGGAAAACCTTGCTCATCAAATCTGTTGGAATTCTTTCAAGAAATAACAAGCAGGATGGACAAATGACAATCAGTTGATGTGTATTTGGATTTTCAGAAGGCCTTTGAAAGGTGCCACACGAGACTACTTAACGAGAGCCAATATTATTACAGGAAAGATACTAGCATGGATAGAGCATTTGCTGGAGGCAAAAGTGGGAATAAAGGAATCCTTTTTGGATTATTTGCTGGTGACTTATGGTGTTCCACTGGGATCTTTTTACATTATATGTCAATGATCTGGATGATTGTATTGATGGTTTTGTGGCCAACTTTGTGGACTATATGGAGATAGGTGGAGGTATGAAGATATGAAGATTGAGTCTGTGGTGAGGAAGGCAAATGCAGTATTGGCACTCATTTCAAAAGGTCTTGAATATAAAAGCAAGGATGTAATGTGCCTTACAAGGCATTGGTGAAGTTTTACTTGGAGTATTGTAAGCACTTTTGAACCCCTTATCTAAGAAAGGATGTGCTCATGTTGGAGAAGGCACAAAGGATGTTCACAGAAATGATTCTGGGATTGAAAGGCTTATATAAGAAGTGTTTGATGGCTCTGGACTTGTATTCACTCAACATCAGAAGAATGAGGGCAATCTCATTGAAATCTATCAAATGGTGAAAGGCCTCGATAGAGCGATTTGATCGATCTAAGCACCAGGCCAATTTGGAAAGAATTGTGGCCCAGAGTGTATCAATGTGACTGGGCCTAGGTTCTAGTTCAAGGAATGACCTGATGCCTGGACAATTTAAGCGCCAGGACAGATGGATTGAAAAGGCAAGTTTTTGGGTCAAGAAGCAAAGGTTGGGCCAGTTCTGCCTGCTGCTCTGTGACGATTATTCAGCTCTGCACTGAACTGAGGCTGAGGATGTGGCCTGCTCTGGACTTCATGTCTATGGACTCACTTCAGATCTGAATGCTACTTCCTTACTTTTATTGTTTGCACAATTTGTTTTTTTTTTCTTTCTGTACATTGGGTGTTTGATAGTCTTTTTTTAAAATGTGTTCTTTTTGGTTTCTTTCTTTGTGGCTGCCTGTAAAGAGACAAATCTCAAAGTTATATAATGTATACATTGATAATAAATGTACTTTGAATTTAGTAATTTTATGTTTTACACTGTACTGCTGCAAAAAAATTCATAACACGTGAGTAATGATAAACATGATTCTGATATGAGTCTCTTAAGTAGGAAAAGTATAGGGAGAGAGGAATTATGGTTGGGGAAAGGGGGAAAAATGGGGAGGGAATGAGAAACACCGGAGAATCATTCTGTAATAAGCAATAAATCTATTGTTTAGAATCAAGTAATCTTGCCTGGTGTCTCAGGGCTGGATGTGTCTGCAGCTGCAGCAACCTCACACCCCCCCCCCCCCCACCCTGGCACTCCTTCTCTGCTACCTGTCCAACTCTCGCCATTCCCAACATCCTTCCCTCCTGCCAGATTTATAAACTCACTCTCCACTCCACATTAACATACTGTGCAAAAGTCTTAGGCACCCTTGCTATATACAGTGCTTATAAAAAGTATTCACTCCCACCCCCACCCCCAGGGTGGCTGACATAGGAGAGACTGTGCATACAACTGTTGACCGTGTGGCTTCACCTGTCACAGTTTTATGGGAGAGTGGCACAGAGAAAGCCATTGAAAAAAACTCAAATGAAATCTTGGCTAAAGCTTGCCAGAAGGCATATGGGTTACTCTGAAATCAGCTGGAAGAAGGTTCTTATGGTCTGATTAAACCAAAAATGACCTTTTTGGACAGACTAAATGCTATATTTGGTATAAGCAGAACAGTGCACATCATCAAAAACACACCATCCCTACTGTGAACCATGTTGGTGGCTGCATCATGCCGTGTGAATGCTTCACTCCAGCAGGCCCTGGAAGGCTTGTGAAGGTAGAGGACAAAATTAATGCAGCAAAATACAGGGAAATCCTGGAGGAAAACCTGATGCCATCTGCAAGGGCACTACGACTTGTGAAATTTGTTTTCGAGCAAGACAATCACCCCAAGCAACAAGCCAAAGCTACACAGGAATGGCTTAAAGAAAAAAAACAAAGTTAATGTCCTGACACACACACAAAATGCTGGTGGAACACAGCAGGCCAGGCAGCATCTATAGGAAGAAGCACTGTCGACGTCTCGGCCCGAAACGTCGACAGTGCTTCTTCCTATAGATGCTGCCTGGCCTGCTGCGTTCCACCAGCATTTTGTATGTGTTGCTTGAATTTCCAGCATCTGTATATTTCCTCGTGTTGCAAGTTAATGTCCTGGACTGGTCAAGTCAGAGTCCAGACCTCAAACCAACTGAGAATTCGTGGCTGGACTTGAAAAGGCTGTCCACTCACAATAAAACATGAAAACTTCTGGGGAGGAGTTGAATAATTTTTACAGGCTCAAGACTCTTGGACAGTCCTGTAGTATGTGACCATACAGATCAATACATGTGATGGCAGAGTGGACCTGGAAATCAAAAGAATTGGCACTCTTTTTTTTCCGCTATGCAATATTTCCCAATAATTTAGCTGAAATAACAGCGCAGCAACAAATCAAGTACAATTCCAACTAGTTACAATTGCATTAATAAAGGCTTGTGGTGCAAAACTGCAATTTAAACTAATGAAATATTACTCCACAAATCTTGTCAGCCCGCATTCTCATCAGTTGCTGATTCACAAGATGTACATTCCACCCTTTTGTTTTTAATTGGGAGACATCATTTACAATTTCTGTTTTTCTCTCCTCATAGTACCTTGTAAATCAAGGTATGATATCTAATATGGTGACACAGGGAATCTAAAACTCACAAGTTGTTTATTTGACAAATAGCATTGAAAGATTCCAATGGGTACAACAATGAATTGGTCCGAATTATTGTACTGAAGACAGCTGATAACATTTGAAACCTTTCACCCAGGATATAACAAGTAAAATCATGATACTTTCGTCTATGATTAAATACTTTGGTGGAAATAAACTAATTAGTCGGTCTAACTGACTCTTCTGGACTTATTCTTGAGACGATTTGCATATTTAAAATTGTCATAAAAGTATTTAAAATATGGAAGATAAAATAGAAATGTCGTATACATAATGTATTGATGTACATAATTCAATGATTCCAGTGCCTCAGAAAACAAGCCAGTGGCCTCTCTCACCCCAGTTATTCTTTCTCCTCTCCCCTGCCACCAGACAGAAGATACAAAGGCTTAAAAGCACACCATAGATTCAATACAGCTTCTATTCCGCTGTTATAAGACTCTTTACGGAACTTCTTGTATGGTATAAAGAACTCTTGACCTCAGTCTACCTCATCACTCCCGTGTACCTTACTACACTGCACTCTATGGGAAAACTACATTCAGCATTCTGTTATTGAGTTTCTCTTGTACAACCTCAAAGTACTTATTTTTTAAATATCTATATGCACAGTTTGCAAAACTCCATTTTTCAGTATATCTTGGTACATGTGACAATAATAAACCAATACCAAAACAGTCTCAGGGAGCAAGTCCTGACGAAGGGTCTCGGCCCGAAACGTCGACAGTTCTTCTCCCTATAGATGCTGCCTAGCCTGCTGTGTTCTACCAGCATTTTGTGTGTGTTGTTGCTTGAATTTCCAGCATCTGCAGATTTCCTCGTGTTTGCTCTCAGGGAGCAAATTTGGGTTACCTAATCAAATTTCAGATCCTAAGCAGTCATTAAGGATATGTATTGGTGCAGTTTGAAGAAAAATATTCTATGAATAACATACAAACATAGAATTACAAAGGCACTATGACATAGGTTAGTTTTCACTCAGTCCAACTGTTCTCTTTTCCTTGTTGTTTCCATCTGCCCAGCATTCCTGCTTCATCTAGTTTAATTCATTGTCTGTTCTTATATTCACAATGTGCAGTCATTTGTTGTCTCCATTAACCACCTGTCAGCCTCTCCACCTGCCCATCAACCCCTCTTTACCTGGACTTATCTATTATTAGCCAGCTCCCATCTCACACCCCTTCCCCCTCCCTTTGACATTGGCCAGCATCCTTCTTCACTTTCATCTAGTCCTGATGCTGGATCTCAACCCAAAATAAAGAACCATAGTCTTGAGTCCTTCTGCTACCAGATACAGGAAGGGTCAGTTGGGAGGGGAAGCCCCTCAAACATTGAAAGGGTATATTATCTTCAGGAGTCACTTGGGCGGCAATGGTTTAAAAAAGTTAACACTAAATGTATTGACCAGACTTGAAAGTACCAAGTACATTATCAAAGTATGTATACTATATACAACCTTGAGATTGGTCTCCTTACAGGCAGCCACAAAACAAAGAAACCTCAAAATAACACATTTATAAAAAAAGACTGTCAAAGACAATACGCTGAGAGAAAAATATCATGCAAACAATAAAAGTAAACAAATAGCATTCAGAACTAGCGTTTTATGAAAAACACAAAGTCAGACATCACTGCGACAGCCACAGTTCATAACAAACCTGAGTAAATGTTGCAAGACCGCAAACACGAAGCCAGGCATCAATTCAGTTCAGTGCAGAGCTAAGAAAGCATCTCGAAGCAGCGAGCAGTACCTGCGCTAGCCTCTGGCCCCAACATCAGCACCATCCTAAACCCTGCTACACTAAGAATGTACAGTATAAAGATATTGCACCGCAGTTTATTTCACTTTTAAGTTGATCTTTGAAATAAAAATACCACTTTGTCTCCACAGATCTGCTGAGCTCTTTTAGCAGCTTGTGTTTTGCTCCAGATCCCAGAATCTGAAGACGCCCTTTCCTTTCTACTGCTCCATACTTCACATCTGCTGATTTATTTACTGCTGCAGAAAGAACCAGATGGAATGCCCATTACTTTTTGTTCAGCTTTACCGGGTGCTGCTTGGCAATTTTATACAGCAGCCAAAAGAAATGCTTGTTCTCTTTGTGGGGGGGGGGGGGGGGGGCACACAACTGGCCTCCATTGTTTTTCCCTCAACATATTAAAATAAGCACATCAGAACATAGCAGGAAAGATATCTTCTTTAAGGAAACTTCAATGCCAGCATTGAACCCAGCAGATACATTACTGAGTCACTCCAGAGTTTAAATCTCATTAATTCTAATGGATTTATTGTATAGAATCCTAAATATATCATATTTTTGCCAGAATGTATTGTAACATTTTCTAGGGCATGCAAGTAAAAAAAACCACAGCTGAATCCTGTCCTTTCTATTGATAGAATTTTCTGGAGTTAATGGATCAACAAGTTAAAAATATGACTGATGACAGAGTCTGCTTATTGAAACAAATTTATAGTAACCCCTACTTTCATTAAATATGGGATTGAGTTTAAAATTCATTATTGGAATGGTTAAAGGCTGTTAGGTAAAAAAATTACATGATTTCTAAGAAAGTCATTAAGTTATAAACCAAAATATAAAAATACAATATTAGAATTAGGCACAAATAATAGATGTTATAATTGTGATCCAGCAATTTATTGAAGCAAGCTTATAAGCAACTTAATACCATAAGCCAGCATTAATGAACTGAGTATACATTATAGTGGTCACATTGGTAAAATTATTCAAGTAACTTCTTAGATAACTGACAATTAGTTATTATCAAAATATCAAATGATTAACAAAGCTTTTGTAACCTGCTTTTCATGAGTACAGTTGACTACATTTCTATTTGTGTTGACATACTATTGTAAAACTAATATAATGCAAATAGTGATATACTTACTCTTTGGGGGGGGGGGGGGGGGCATAGAGACTTTTGGATGCTATTTTACCCGAATTTTCTGGGTAAAGAAGTTTCATTCTTTAATCTTAATCAGCTACATCCATTCTGGTTTGTTAACATCAGTCTACTTGCAACTCTGCCATTCATCCAGTTACAGAGGGGTTTAATTTGGTTTTGATAATTCTGCCGCAAGTGATTAGATGCTAGAGAATACAAAATTTTATTCAATAAAATTACATTTAAAAATTATGTTAATTATGTTAAAAAAAACCTTCTGCTCCAACGGTCTGTAGATGGTGCAAACCCCTCAATTTTTATGAGAAAGCTTCATAGATTCACAGAGCTCTACAGCACAGAAAAAGGCCATTCAGACCATCTAGTTCATTGACTTGCAGATGGACTTGCATTGACTTGCAGATGGACCAAGTCCCTCCATCATCATCATCATCATCAGGTGCCACGCCCAGTTTGAGCTTTGACTGCCATGGCCCACACACTCCTGTTTCGGGTCAAGTGGATCAATTCATTGGTATTCATTTCCAGTTCACTGGCTGCTGTCTCCATCATCATTTGTCTTTGCCTTCCTCTTGCTTTCTTCCCTTCAATCTTTCCCATAATTACCGTGCATTCTAACTCCTCTTCCTAATCACATGTCCAATGAAGTTACGTTGCCTTTTCATGATTTCATACATTATTTCTCTTTTTGTGCTTGCTCTGTTCATGACATCCTCGTTAGATATTCGTTTCGTCCATGATATTCTTTGCATCCTCCTCAAAAATCACATCTCTGCTGCTTCAATTCATTTCCTCATGTTACTAGATATTGTCCAACATTCTGAGCCATATAACATAATTGGATAAACGTAACATTTCAGTCTTTTGAGACAGGTTGTCATGCCTAGTTTAGTGTTGGTCAGTATACTCTTCATTCTCGTAAAGGTGTCTTTTGTCATCCCTATTCTTCTTTTGATGTCCATGTCGCACCTGCCATCTGATGTCACCCAGCTTCCTAAGTAGCAAAAGTTCTGTACTTGTTTTATGTCTTCCCCGTTTATTCTCAGCCTGCAGATAGGATTCTCCTACTTTCTGGATATCACTATACGTTGTCTTTTTGCAACTGATAGATAGACCCATTTTTGCACTTTCTTCAACAACTGTAACCAATTAAGTTTTGTAGTTCTTCCTCCGTACTTGCAATTAACACAGTGTCATCTGCATATCTGAAATAATTGATGTTTTCACCGCTAACTTTGATTCCCAAGATTTCTCGTGTTTTTTGTAATATTATTTCACTGTACACATTAAACAAATCAGGGGAGGAAACACACCCTTGTTTAACATCTCTCTTGATTTTCGTAAACTGACTCACTTTTCCATCTATTCTTACAGTGGCAGTTTGTTCCCAGTACAGATTTCTGATTAGGCGGAGGTCTTTAGAAACTTGATCTAGAGTTTCCTGTAATAATTCAAATAACTTATTGTGCTTCATTTTATCAAATGTTTTTGTATAGTTGATAAAACAAAAATCTTTTTGCACTTGAGTAGCTCGTTCTGATAGTATCCTTAACATCAGTATCACGTTTCTTGTACCTTTACCTTTCACAAAACCACATTGTTCTTTACCTATCTCAGCTTGTATCTTACTTTTAGCTCTTGTCATCAAAATTCTTTGAAGTATCTTGGTGATATGACTCATTAAACTTATGGTCCTATGTAATTCACATTCTATTGCTCCAGGTTTCTTAGGAAGAGTGATAAATACTGATTTTTTCATCTCTTCTGGTATTATTCCAGTCTCATAAATGTCATTGATTAAATCAGTAAGGTTTTCAATTCCTTAATCTTCAAGGGCGATAATTTATTCCATTACTAATTCATCAGGACCTGCTGCTTTTCCTTTCTTCATTTTTTATTGTATTACGAACTTCAGATTTTAAAATACTTGGACCTTCCATGTTCTTAATTTCTGGTTTTTCGCTTTGATCGTCTTCAAACAATTCCTGAATATACTCAGTCCATCTGTTCATAATTTTATCTTTTTCCATGATAATGGTACCGTCCTTTGCTTTCAAACATCCACCTGAAGAACAGAGGAGCTTTTTACCAGTGATATTCTTGATTTGTTGATGCAACCTTTTTGGATCAGTAATATGGATTCTTTCTAGTTGCTCACATTCCTGGTTTAACCTTTCTTCTTTGGCCTTTTGACATAAGCTTTTTTATCTTTTTTTATCTAAGAACTTATATTCTATAGGATTTGCTTTCTTCTGTCTCCTTTCTTCCATTAGATTTTTGATTTCATCTGTCATCCATTTATTCTTTGTACTTTTTTTCTTTTTTAGGAATCACTGACTTTGCTGATTCTACCAAGGCATCCTTTAGAGAGTTAAACTTCATTTCCACATGATTGCTATCATCTTCAACAGATTCTATTTTTAGACTTTGAAATCTATTACTTACTTCAATTGTAAATTTTTGTCTTAAGTTTTCTTTAATTAATTGCAAGTAGTCAAGGCATTGTTCAGGTTTTTGCTTCTTTAGTTTTTTAGGTTTTACTTTTACATGACATATTACTGGGTTATGGTCACTATTAGAGTCTGCACCTGGATATGTTTTGCATTGAGTCACTGAGTTTCTAAATCTTTGGTTTACAGTAATAAAGTCAATTTGATTTCTGGTGTTATCACTTGGACTTTTCCAGGTCCACAAACATCTTGGATGGTTTTTAAAAGTAGGTATTCATAATTACCTGATTATTCATCTTGCACCATTCTACCTCTTTCTCACTTCTTTCATTTCTTTCCCCAGTCCAAATTTTCCTATGGTATTTCCATCAGCACCTTGTCCTACTTTAGCATTCAGATCTCCCATGACAATAGCAACATCTTCAGATTTGCATCCATTCTTTGCTTGTTCAAGCTCTTCATAGAATTTATCTATATCCTCATTTGTTCCAACTGTTGCTGGTGCATATACCTGTATAATTACTAAATCAAATGGTTGTCCTCTGAATCTAACAAGGAGCACTCTTTCTGATATTGCCCAATGTCCTAAAACACTTTTTGCCATGTTTTCATCCATAAGAATTCCTACTCCATTAGTATAGGATGTTCCACGAGAATAAATGAGTGTTTTATTTCTATTCTGACATGTTCCAGCACCTGTCCAATGAACTTTGCTAATTCCCATGATATTAATCATTAGTCTATCCATTTCATTTATCACATTGCCCAATCTTCCTGCTTGATATAGCGTTCTTACATTCCAAGTGGTAATAATTTTCTTTTGTGTTACTTGAATTTTATGAGCAATAGCTTGATGACGGTTGGGGATCCCCTGCTGCCCAGAATCAACCCTACCAAGTGAAGCATCTTCAAAATTGTCTTGAAAATCCTCTTGACGCTGTTATTGTGCGATACAGTTTTTGAGTTTGACCATGGTTTTCTTAGCAAATAGATTCTAGGAAACCTAGTATCTAGCAACAGTGGTTTGCTGTTGCCTTCTGTTGGGCGAAATGAAGAAATCACCATTTCTCTTCCCAAATGTTCATCCGCCTGTATTATAGCCGTTGTCATTTGAGGTCCTAGCTCATCCGCATTCTCCATCATAAGTTCAGTTACTGAACCTGCTGGATCTGCCATTGGCTTTCACTCGTATCCTGAGCAGGAACCCTTGGAGGTGCTACTGTTCTAGGTCAGAGCGGCAGCGGGAGCAATGAATGACTAAGGGTTAACTCCACTTTCCCCAAAGCTCTGAAAGCCCCCAGTCAGAGCCTCATCACCGGTTGCAGTTTAAAGTCATACCCAGAGCAATCCCTCCATTTAAATATTTCACCTTTCATCCTTAAACCAATAACCTCTAGTTCATGTTTAACCCACCTTCAGTGGAAAAAGCTTCCTTGCATTAATCCTAAAATCCATCATTTTGTATACGTCTATCAAATCTCCCTTCATTCTCCTATGTTCCAGGGAACGAAGTCTAACCTATTGAATGTTTACTTATAACTCAGGTCCTGGCAAAATCCTTGTAATTTTTTACTGTACTCAGTGAAACTTATTGATGTCTTTCTGGTAGGCTGGTGACCAGAACAGCTTGCAAAATGCCAACTTTGGTCTCACCAACTTCTTATACAACTATATCATAGCATCCCAACTCCTGTACTTAATATTGTGATTTATCCTTTCTTCTCTTTCCTTAATTAGCCAATTGAAACATCTCTACCCTATAGCAATCAGAAATGATAAATGGGAAATTTTAATATTTGCAATCATCTTGCATTTTGTTTTTTCACCTCTCATAATGCTGTACCCAAGCAGAAATGGAAATACATTGCAATTATAAAACTTATCATACTAGCAAGGAATATCCATAGTATGGATGAATAAAGAAAATGGAAGGATATATAGGAGAAAAGGGTTAGATTGATCTTGGACTAAGTTAAAAGGTCAGCACAACATTGTGGGCCAAAGGGCCTGTACTGCACTGTGCTGTTCTGTTCTATAAAAAGAGTTCTTTCTGGATTCATCGCACAAAGTTTTATATGAACTTAATGCTTTTAGGCCTTTTCAGTTTAGTTTCAAAAGATCTTATCCTAGGTCCTGAAAGGTCTTTACTGCATGCAACAACATACTGAATATTCTTACTATTCAGTGTTCATTCAATATGAAATAATGAAAATACACTGATGACCAAATCACATTAATTTTTCCAATTATAATCAGTGACATATTAGACATACTAGACATATCCAAGGTAACTCAGTGAATGAGCAAATTAGCTACGTGAAGGAAGAAAGTGGAATAGATTGAGGAGCAAGGCAGATAAAACTGCTAGAGTAATTAATTTAGGTTTTAAAATGTATCATTAGAAACATTTAACTTAATGAAAATATATTACTAACCAATTTAAAACACAAAAGCAATTTTAAAATAACTCCAGGGTGAATTATTTTACACAGCATGTGTACTTAATGAATGACTAGGGAACAATACTTCTGTTTGAATAAATTTCTGTTGTAGAAAATGAAAATCCAAACTATCAAAGGAAGCTGACAGGAAGAATAAAATGGGATTTGTGCAGGACTGGTGCATATGGATGTACCAAAGGGTGTTTTTACATGCTACATGACTTTATGATAATAAATATTGTCTGTGAAAGTCTGCATAAATATTAAGATATTGTTTTGGTCAAATATTGTATCATTCGACAATAAAAATATCTAGTCACTATATCTCATTCTTGGAATGTGTTCAGATTGGTTGAGATTCTGTAAGTAATTATACTTCAAAAAGGTATTTCATTAAAGGTCCCAAAGTGCTTTTTAGTCAGAGGTTGTGAAAAGGTGCTGCATGGATGCACTTTTCATCTAAATAGTGCTGAGAAATGCAGAACAAGCTGGTGTTTCAGTTGTATAATAATGCAAAACTCTAAATGTGCAGTACAGTGTTCTTTTTTATTGACTACGTTCCCATTAACATTATTCCGTGAATAGATTTTTGCAGTCAGATGTTCTTGGGGGGGGGGGGGGGGGTTAATGGGAGGAAACAGCAGGAGAACATTGTGGGTCATTGGACAAAATTGCAGGATGAGCAGTCTATAGACACTCAAGAAGAAAAGCAAGGTAAACCGCAAAGGTTATAGTTGTGCTCCACATTTCAAGAAAACAAAACATCTGCCAGGCACAATATGCTGGATACTTTTCATTTCAGAAATAGTTACATAATTACCGCACAGTTTGTCACGTAATTCAATGTACAAAACCATCTTTATGGATTTACACAAATAAAATGACTTAAAAGCTACCATTACAAATTACATAGTAGGTGGAAATTTCACAGGTACATTTTTGGATAGGTCTTAAGTGCCAGAATATGTTCCTAAAATTTTAGGGAATGGTATATTAAAAAAAATCCTGTGGATAGAATTTTTTGATTTCTCAGCTCTACAATTCCACTATCATTACACACCTTTACTCCCAGAATGAAATCATTACAATTCTTCACTTGGCATCAAACTTTCCTGTGGAAAACAATGGTTGCATCTTTTGTGCATAAATCTTCCAGTTGAATGATGCTTCAGACATTATCGATTTCTGTTTTTCTTAGCATTACCCTGAAGGACAGAACAAAAATACAAATGGTTGATCAATGAAGAGTGTTAGTAATAACAAAGTAAATATTTTTCAAATGTCAGTTGAGAATTTTAGAACATGTCAATCTGCTCAATGCTGAGAACAAAGCTATGCACATTAATTGTGCATTTTCTTTACTTCCTTTTTACAGAAATATGTCACATCCAACAATTCCCAATTCAAGTGGAAATATCAGACAGGTGCTGACTCGCTACAGAAGGTACAGTAAGCTACAATTTACATGTTTATACCTTATCAAAACAGGATAGACAGAATGGGTCTAGATTCCCTGAGGGTTAATGATGGGCAACCTTACTTAAATATACACAATTCTGTTTGACCAGGCAGTCATTGAAATGCTTTCACTTGCGGGAGAGTAACAGCAACAAAATAAGAAGCTGGTTATTTACAACTGAGCTGTGCAGAAATTTCTGTCATCAGAGGGTAATGAATTTATTCAATTCTCTGCCGAGGTTGGTGGAAGTCAAATCATTTAATATTTTTAAAGTAGGGATAGATGAACATTAAGGGTCAAGGAACTGGAGGTTATGGGAAATGGCACAGAAGATGGTTTGAGGCCAGCATGGATTCGCCATGATCATACTGAATGGCAGAGTAGGCTTGAGGAGCCTCTTGGCCTACGCATGCTCTAGTTTCTAGTGCTTTTGTCAAGATTTCACAACCTGCAATTAAGTTGAAAGGTGCAATGCCAGGTAAAAATTAATGCAAAGCCACTCAAAAAAAAAGACATTTTAGCCAACTGGAAGAAAAAATACAAGCTAAAAGCCAAATGAATGAAATCAAAAGTTGCTTCTGATTAACATCAGTTTGTATAAACATTGTTTAGCTGAAAAATTATCCAGTACTTTCCAGGTGTATATGACAAATAAACTCTTCTCAGGCTTCCAGCCAGGTACAGATAGCAATTATAACCAACGTTTCGATAACAAACTCTGCCATCTTTGTCAGGGATGATGCCGCATGATGCAAAATGCAGGCATCATAGCTGATGAAGATGGCAGAGTTTGTCATTGAAATGACAATTAAAATCAATACCCACACTCAGCTGGAAGCCCAAGAAGAGTTTATTCATTGTTTAGCTGCTTTATCTGTAAATTTTCAACATTCAAGCTAAAAATATTTAATATCCCTTGCACACATTTTCTTAATCAGATTACAAAAAAAAGAGCCCAGTTGATGGTTGTATCTCCAGAACCTGCACCATTTTTTAAAAGTCTAACTGGATCCAATATGCAAAAAGCCAGAGACCCAATGGCATATTTGGACCCCCTTCTGTGCTACAATAATTTTTGAAAACTATAGAACTATAGAAACAGGGTGACTTGTGCAACCCAGATACTGCTCTACAAATTTATCTCCAGTCCCTCAGCAATTTGTCACTGGTTTGTATGAAGTTGATGCTGCTCCAAGAAACTGTCAAGGTTCCTATTTATCTACTTTTCCAGCTTTTTCCTAGTCTACTCATATGCATGGCAGAAGCCATTCTCCTCTACCCGTGCACTAATATTTTCTGTGGATTTACCATGTTAAAAACTGCACTAAATCAAAACAGATTCTTATCGGCTCTTAGACCAGAAACTCTCCCAGCATGTAAGCTTTTCAAATGTTAAGCACCACTCTATCATTGTCATTATTCCTCAAGAATGAAGAATGCCAAGCAATTTGTAGATGAGAAATAAGATCAGATTTGAAACAGAAAATGCATAATTAGACTGGTGCTGGTAGAAGAATTTCTAAGAAACTCAAAAGGAATGGGACCATAATAATATGGCCAAATCAGTCTGCAAAAAGTCTCATCTTATTTGATCAAGTACAAACCTCTATGCATTACTGCAGAATGTTGTATTAAATTTGCAAGTACAGACTGAGGACCCCTTATCTGAAACGCTTGGGGCCGGAAGTGTTTCAGATTTTTAAATATAGAATGAGACAGCTTGGGATCAGCATCATTTCCGACTCAATTTAGGTGCAACTGGTAAGCAGTCTTTGTCTTCAACTTGTTCATCACACATATGTACTTAACAATAAAAATTATTACATACCATTAATATAATGAAAATATAATGTGTGCAGGGTAACAAAACCAGCAGAGCAGTATTAGAAGAATACCCGAATCAGCTGCTGAATAACAACAAACAACAGCAAGCTTTCAGTCTCCACCATCAATGCCGTGATTTGATTAAAAGGTTACAGTACATTATTTGTATTTTACTTTTTTTTGAGTTTTAGGTAAAATATAAAGCAATCAGCATTGTAAACTTATTCTGGTGTTAGATTTTCATCAGTGGC
This sequence comes from Hemitrygon akajei, assembly GCF_048418815.1. NCBI lineage: Eukaryota > Metazoa > Chordata > Chondrichthyes > Myliobatiformes > Dasyatidae > Hemitrygon > Hemitrygon akajei. The sequence goes on from NC_133130.1 coordinate 35,070,865, forward strand.
GATCTTCGCAAACTTCAATTAATTTCTCTGCTGCTTTGTGATCAGCAAATGCTTTACAGTCAGCCCTCTTTATCCGTGGGTTCCACATGCGCTGATTCAACCAACTGCGGATCAGGAAAACCTGTAAGATCTCCGTCCAGCACTCATTGTTTGAGCATGTACAGACTATTTTTTCTTGTCATTATTCCCTAAACAATACAGTATAACAACTATTTACATAGCATTTACATTGTATTAGGTATTATAAATCATCTAGAGATAATTTAAAAGTACAGGCAGTCCCCGGGTAATGAATGAATTCTGTTCCTGAGTCCGTCTTTAAATTGGATTTGAAGTCGGAACAGGTACATACGGTATTATTTAGCGTCAGTTAGTCAAACGTTTGTCTTAATATATAGTATATATTTTACCTTTCTACGCATATAAAACACTTAAGAAACATATGTATTTCAATAATTTAACCACTGCGTTGCTTAGTAATAATTGTAGCTTTCATTGGGGCAGGGCCTTTCACATGCTCCATTAAAATTGTTCCGATCGTTGACCGACTGTAACCTAACGCTTTTCCAATGACCGATGGCGTTTCACCTCCTTCCAATCGCTTTATTACTTCCACTTTATTTTCAATCGTGATTGTTATTATTTTTGTGAACAGAAACACTGGATTCAGAGCTGCACTGGGTCCTAAAGTCACCGCACTGAGACAGGTTAAATAAGGTCCAGGGTTCTGCTGGGCCCTAAAGACCACTGCACTGACACAGGTTAAATAGGGGACTTGAGCATCCGCGTTTTTTGGTATCCGCAGGGGGTCCTGGAACCAATCCCCCCGCGGATAAGGAGGGCCAACTTTACCTTTAAAATTTTTTAAATCTTTAAAAATCTAATGCCATATTTTTTCTTAAATTTCTGCAACCAGCCTGCTGAATATTGAATTGACTTCATTACTTGCGTCCTTCATATACATGAGTAAAAATCTACATTACATCTCCATCTAAATGTGCAATTTATAGTGATTTATACTGAATAGTATGTATAACAGGACAGTCAATATAACACAGAAATACAATTGTATCAGTATGAATTAATCAGTCTGATGGCCTGGTGGAAGAAGTTGTCCTGGAGCCTGTTAGTCCTGGCTTTAGTGTTGCACTACCGTTTCCTGGATGGTAGCAGCTGGAACAGTTTGTGGTTGGGGTGACTTGGGTCCCCCATGATCCTTCAGGCCCCCTTTTACACACCTGTCTTTGTAAATATCCTGAATAGTATGAAGTTCACATCTACAGATGCGCTGGGTTTCCACACCACTCTCTGCAGAGTCCTGAAATTGAAGGAAGTACAGTTCCCATACCAAGCAGTGATGCAGCCAATCAGGATGCTCTCAATCATGCCCTTGTAGAAAGTTCACTACTGAGCAGGTGAGAAAGGCTCTGGGGAAACCAAGACATGGCAAAGCATTGGGACCAAATGGTGTGAACCTGAAGGCCCTGAAGGAGTGTGTTCAGCAACTGTGTGGAGTTCTCCAATCTGTGTCTCAGCCTAGAAAGGGTCCTGCCTGTGTGGAAAATATCCTTTGTGCTTCAGGTACACAAGAAGGGCCAATCAAAAGTCTTCAATAACTACCGTTCAGTACTCCTGACCTCACGCATCATGAAGACCCTAGAGAAACTGGTCCTGGCTCACATCCAACCTCCGGTCAGATCAGCCCTCGATCCCCTGCAGTTTGCCTACCAGGAGCACATTGGAGTCGATGGTGCTGTCATCTAGCTGCTGAACAGAGCCTACTTTTATTTAGATAAGCAGAGCAGCACTGAGAAGACCATGTTTTTTGATTTCTCATGTGTCTTCAATACGGTAGAGCCCTCATTGCTGGGGAACGCTCCGTTCAATGCAGGTTGGTATTTATGCTGGATAATGGACTACCTGACTGGCAGACCAGTTAGTGCAGTTTCAGAGAAGTGTGTCAGATTTAGCTATAAGCAGGACTGGGGCCCCAACAGGGGACTGTATTGGCTCCCTTCTCGCTTACCATGTATTCCTCAGACTCTAGATACAATACCGAGTCAGGTCATCTGTAGAAATTCTCCGATGACCCAGCAATAGTATAAAGAGAGGATGGGAGGATGACTACAGGGCCCTGTTGGAGGGCTTTGTCAAATGATGCAAGCTGAATCATCTGCAGCTCAGCATTAGTAAGACAAAGGAGATGGTGGTGGACTTTAGGAAGACTAAGCCTGCACTGCTCCCTGTAACTATGGATGGTGAGGAGCTACAAGTAGCTGGGGGTGCACCTGTATGACAGACTTGAGTGGAGCACCAACACAGAGGCTGTGTATAAGAAGGGCTACTTCCTGAGGAGACAGAGGTTCTTTGGAGTATGCAGGTCTCTCCTTCACATGTTCTACCAGTCTATTGTTGCCAGTACAATCTTCTATGTGGTGGTGTGCTGGGGCAATGGCATCAACACAGATGATGCCAACAGGCTCAATAAACTGATTAGAAAAGCTGGCTCTGTTATAGGAGTCAAAGTGATTACACTGGAGACTGTGGTAGAACAAAGGACCCTACAGAAAATCTGGACAATGTTTCTCACCCTCTGCCTGCCACCTTGGCTCAACAGAGGAGCACTTTTAGTAATAAACTAAGACAACTACGATGCTCCAAAGAGCACTATATGAGATCATTCTTGGTCTCTACCATTAGGCTCTATAATGAGTCGACCTATAGCCGGGAGAAGTGATGACCCTCTTGTCAGACTGTTTGAGGTGACTGATTTTTTAAAAATTCTTTCTTACTTCTCTTCTAATACTTGTATATCTGTGCACTTGTAATGCTACTGTGACACTGTAATTCCCTTTGAGATCAATAAAGTTTCTAACATCAATTTTCAGTTCATCATGATAGATCTTTGCTTGTTTCATGATCAGCGTGCCGTTAAGTGACACACGTTCACTCCGATGTTGCCGAATTCAGTATCTAACCTTTCTTTTTCCATCTTTTTATTAATATCAAAATAGTGGATATACATAGTATTGCTACACAATTATTGAGATTACATTGTTAATAGATAATGTATATAATTATACATTCAGTTAATACAAAGATAATAAACCTCCCAAAAATGTTCAAATACAAATATAGAGTTCACAAAAAAGGATTAACATATCCAAAAAGAGAAAAAAGAAAAAAATATATACCCCCAAAAAAACTAAACTAACCAATACAGAAAAATCTAAGAAAAGAACAGAACATGGGCTGTTTATAGCATCAAAAAAAAACAGGACCATTAGTGTCACCAGCTCCGAACTTCCCTACATATATTTACACAAGAATAGGTTTGGAAAGAGGTCAAATCACATCATATAAAAGTGTTGAATAAAAGGCCTCCAAGTCTGATCAAATTTAATAGAAGGGTCGTATTTAACACTTCTGATTTCTCCTAAGTTTAAACATAACATAGTTTGAGAAAACCAATGAAATGTTGTGGGAGGATTAATCTCCTTCCAATTCAGCAAAATCAATCTCTTAGCCATTAATGTGAGAAATGCAATCATCCGACACGCTGAAGAGGTTAAATGGTGTGGTTCCATCACTGGTAAACCAAAAATTGCCGTAATAAGATGAGGTTGTAAATCAATATTCAAAACAGTTGAGAAAATATCAAAAATATCTTCCCAATATTTTTTCAGAGTGGAACATGACCAGAACATATGAGTTAAAGAAGCAGTCTCAGAATGACATCTGTCACATACTGGACTTATATGAGAATAATAGCGAGCTGATTCATACTTTGAACTGTATCAACAAATGTTTAGCACATATAGAGGATGAGTTAACTACGTAATTGAAAAAGAAATTTTTTGATAGGTAAGGTAAGCTTAAGTTCCCTTTCCCAATTGTTTTTAATTTTATTAGATGCGTCTGAATGAATTTTCATAATTTTGTTGTAGATAGATGCTATTGCACCTTTCTGAAAGGGATTTAAATCTAAAAATTTTTCCAAACTATCTGTAGAGTATAAGTTCGGGGAAGTAAGAAGGAGGGTATTTAAAAAGTTTCTAACCTGTAAATATCTAAAAAAAAAATGACGATCCAGGTAAATTATATTTGTTAGATAATTGCTCAAATGACATGAAACAATTATCCAAAAATAAATCACAAAATCGTGAAATACCTTTAGTTTTCCAAATCAAATAGGCTCGATACATAATAGAGGGATAAAAAATAGTTAGATATAATAGGACTTGCTAGAATTCATTGATTTAAGCCAAAAAAATTCTGAAATTGAAACCATATTCGTAAAGTATATTTAACTATTGGGTTATCTAATTGTTTATGCAATTTAAAAAGAGCAAAGGGAAGTGAAGTCCCTAGAATAGAACCCAGTAAAACCCTTGTACAGAATTACATTCAAGGTTTACCCAATGAGGGCTTAAAGCCAACCTGTATTATATTCATTAATATTGGGATCAAATTTGCAATTTTGTAGTGGTTTATCAGTTCATTGAGCAAGCTAACTGAAAAATAACTTCTATGATCAAAAGACACAATAAAGGAAACCAACAAGCCATCATGCACTGGTTTACCTTGCTGCCCATTCGAAGAGAGTCAATTTCTTCCTTTTGTTTTGATAAAGTCTCATTTATGCTGCAGAGGTGATCACTCATCATACTCAATTGATCTTCATAACTTCTTTTTGTTGTAGTCAGCTCATCCTACATCAAAAGGCAGACATATTAAATATTGTCCTGCCTCAAAATCACCTCTCCTGAAGCCAAAGTCACATGTAACAAATGGATCCTATTAAATTCATTCTATGTTGCATAGAGATTATATCAGAACATTCAGAAAGTATTCCTTGAAAATATATTGTTCAAAAACATTAATTAATTGTTTATAAACACTCGATACATTTCCAGAAAATTAACACAACAAAAACTGTGGCTGGGTGAATTGCATAAACTGCCATGAGGAGTGAATTTTGCACTCTGATTTTTGTGTATACTTCTGTCTTCCTTCATTGTGTCTTTGTTCTGGGTCTGTGCATAAATGCAGAAAGTTGCACTACTATAACAAATACTAATAGGACTGAAACTTGTGGCCCTATTCAGTTGTAGACACCTACTTTGTTAATAAGGAGGCTCAGCAGATATTTACAACTACAAATCACATAAATTTGAATCATAAAATAGAAATAGTTTGATTTTCTTCCTGGAGGAAATGCAATAATGACCATTCTCAGGCAATTTTCTAATCTAGAAATTCAACCAGGCATCCTTCTACTTCTGTGATTTCCAACTCAGGAACACATGGGATGATGTCACTCCATATAAAAATATCTTCTGGAGCACACAGGAGACTAAGTTGTTCCTAAAGTAACTGTTGTTAGGTACTTCTGAGAAACTGGCTATCACACGGACCCTTTATCAGAAACATCATTAATAAAAACTTTTCATCCTTTGCATCCCTCCACTCACCACATTTTCAATACTACCCAACAAGGTCCACTACTCCCCAACCCCATTTCAAATGGCATTCTGCCTTCACCCTGAAGTCATCCCCACTTTCTACCTGGACATTTTCCCAATGGGTACTCTGATCTTTAAACTCCAATCTATGTGGAGAACTGATCAGAATGTGGATAAAATAAACTGAGATTTAAGAACGAGTACATATCTGGCACAACTCAAGTTTATGTTGGCAGCTTTGGTATATAAGAATGTATGCTAGCATTTATGTAAACTCTAATTTATCGGCTATTTTAGCTTCAAAATATTTTCTCAAAGGTGCCACCATTGATATTTGAAAAATACCCTGACATAACTAAAAACTACATTTATTCGTCCATAATTGGAAAAAATCTTAATAATTGCTGTTAATATCATTTTAAAAATATCAAATTTTTGATAGGTTGGAAGGTTCTACTTCGTACTTAACTAATGCCCCATCCAAAATACTAGATATCAATCAACACTGTATACATCATAAAAGAATGAAATGATCAATATCATTCTAACTTAATGCACCAATGCTTTAGTTTCTGTGATTTATTTCTATTTAATGACAATTTCTGTTTTTGCAGAGTTTCATTGTTAATTATCACAAATTCTCTATTCATCTATGGATGTTTCCAATCAAGCTTTCAATATCTAAAACAGAATGAAACAAAAACAGAAGATGATGAAAACACTCAGCAAACTAGGCAGCACCCAGTCAGAGAGGGAAACAGATTCAACACCCCAGACCAAAGACAAAAACATCGTAAGTCGAGGGTATTTGTTCTTTTCACTCAGAAATACTGCCGGGCCTGCTGAGTACTTCCCACACCTACAATTTTTCAATATAATCATGGACTTAAGTGTGAGATTCCTTACAAAACATTGGGGAATAATCCTGTTTCTTTCACCATTCCATATAAAGTTGTGTTAGTTGCACTAACACAATGAGTTAGTTTTTGAATGTTGAACTCAATTAGGTTAGCATTTCAAATGGAAGCTGTCATTTTTTTTATTTTAAAAATGCAGCTGACTGTAAAAGCTGGATGGAAATTTGAATGCTTAAGAGCACATGCATCCAGACAATTTAAGTTACTGGAGATGTTTCACCTCATCTTAAAAATAAGTTAGTTATGCAAATGTGTGCATATATGAGCATGCACATGGACTAGATCTAAAAATAGTATATTATATGAAACTGCAGGTTAAACAAGGTTTGTTTAGAACTCCATATCCTTTTTTTGATACCAAGATAAAAAGGGACAATATATGAAATTTGCCCAATGGTGAGAGAGAATGTAAATTAAGCAAGACCATTACGCAAGTATGGACAGATGATAATTTCCAGTGAGTTCCAGTCCTTGGAGCAGTGCCCCAGTAGTGTGTAAATATTTTATTCAAGATTAGATACACAGAGTTTATTTAGCAAATTTGTAAATATAAATATTGTGATAAAATAGAAGGTTGGGAATAAATAAACATGCAATTTTTTCAGAATGAAGTTAAAACAAGACTGGAAAATAACCTTATTATTGTTAATGCGTGCCTCATATATAGTTCCAGACTGGTAAAAGAGATACTTTGACAGAAAGATGTAGAACAATTTGTTTCAGGATCTCAACCCAAAATGTCAACCATCCCTCTGCCTCCACAGATACAAACTGACCTGATGAGTTCCTCTGGCAGTTTGTATTTTTTTTACTCCAGATTATAACATCTTATGTATTTGCTACAGTTTATATCTGCTGCAGTTTAGAGCAGTGAACAACAACTCGAATTGAAACAAATTTCTGTGTGGCCCTGACAGGGTGAATACAAAGATGTTTTCACTTGTGGGAGAATCTGGGGAAAGGGGTCATTTTAATACAAGGATCTTCCACTTAAAGAGTTGAGATGTTAGTTTCCTGTCAGAGGATACCAAAATCAAGGGAATAATTTTCCTTAAAGGGCAGTAGAAGCAGAGCCTTTGAAAATTTTAAAAGCAGAATTAGATAGATCCTTGATGGGGGGTGGGGGGAGTGGAGAGGTTGGGGGAGGATAGGTCCAAGACTAGACAGGAATACAGAATGAGTTTATAATCAAATCAGCTACACTCTCATTTATGGGGGAGCAAAGATGATGGGCAGAGTGGTTTCTTTTTACTGGCAATTAGTATGATGAGTAGGGAAATGTGGCTGTTGGATTGCACAGCAAGGATTTGGCACAGATTCAATGATGTGACAAACCACCTCCTCCACTGTAACTATTTAGAAATAATACTATTTAGAAATAATACTCCAGCAAACACAAGAAAATCTGCAGATGCTGGAAATTCAAACAACAACACACACAAAATGCTGGTAGAACACAGAAGGCCAGGCAGCATCTATAGGGAGAAGTGCTGTTGACGTTTCGGGCCGAGACCCTTCGTCAGGACTATTAGAAATAATACTCCACAGTTTAATCCACAAATACACACATCCAGGTAACAAAACGCACACAAAGATCACTTGCTGTTGTAGTTAGCCATAAAATTTACAGAGGCTTCTATTTCTTTCTTACCTGCAATCGCACAATGTTCTGATTGGCAACTTTTACTTCTTCTGAGAGGGCTTCTCTGGACTTCTCTGCAAGTGCTAAGCGTTTAGCAAGGGCTCGGCACTACAAATTTAAGACAACAATAATTCTGTATCAGTGCTTCCAATCTCACACAGTAAATCTGTGGATCTGTTATAGGTAGGATTCTGTGTTGAGAAGTCCAAAAGGAAGTCTGCAACACCATCTTACAGCTGCAAGAGTGATGGCAGAGGACTCTGTTCTCAACCAGGTTCCCAGTGCAACAGCATAGAAAGCAGAGGTTTGTGATAAGTGTCCAGTACAGCAGCATCTACGGTAAAATGTCGACATAATTTTTTGCTTCAGTTGCTGATTCCATTGGTGCTCTCATTCCAGGGAATTAGCATCACCATGGTACCTGTGTAACCAGAAAGCATGTATACTTTGCAAACTGTCGCATTTGCTAGAGCACAATGGAGTTAAGGTATCTCATAACACATCTGGAAAGTATTATATAAAAATTTACGTACAGGTTGAGTATCCCTTACCCAAAATGCTTGTAGCTGGAAGTGTTTCAGATTTCAGACTTTTTCAGATTTTGGAATATATAATGAGACAGTCTGTGATTGCCATCATTTGCAACTCAGAATTTATGAGCTACCAGTCAGCAGTCTTTGTCTTATACTTGTTCATCACACATATGTACTGAACAGTAAGAACTATTACAACCCATTAATATAACAAAAATGTGATGTGTGCAGGGTAACAAAAGCAGCACATAAGCACTGGGAGAATACTTGAATCTGCCAATGAACAACAGCAACCAACAGCAGGCTTTCAGACTCCGCCTATAATGTTGTGTTTTGATTAAACGGTTACAGTGCACTGTATTTGTATTTTACTTTATATTTTTTGGTAAGGAATAAAAACAATCAGCATTGTAGACTTGTTCTGGTGCTAGATTTTCATCAGTGACAATCTTTAAAATTTTTAAATCTTTAAAAATTGAGTGCCGTGTCTTAAATTTTTGCAACCAGCCTGCTGAATATTCACAATCACTTTCAATTTTCAGTTCATCGTGATAGATCTTTGCTTATTTCATAATCAACATGCCATTAAGCGGTATATGTTCATTCGGACGCTAGCGAATCCTTTCTTTCAATACATCAACAAAACCTTTATCTTTCGCTTTATGCTATGTTTTTCTATTTTTTATTAATTTATTTTCATTACATATGAGGTAACTTCTCCAAAATGCTTGTGATGCAGAGACCTACAAATTGCCTGGAGCCTTCCCAACGCCTTGTGGAATATTCAAATTGTAACATCATGCCAGTGCTCAAAAAAAGATTTTGGAGGCTTTTGGATTTTGGAATTTGGGATAAGGGGTACACAACCTGGAGTATCTTTCAGAGCTCTGAAGTCACTCCATTATGATGTACAAATCACAGCAATCATAGAATTATAAATTGGTATTCTGTTTATGATGTAAACGAAGAGATAAACATTATTTAGAACACGCAGAACAACACACTTGCTCTCTTAAATTAGCAGCTTCTTTGAAACTTACTAGATCTTCAGGTGACACTCCAGTTTAACATCATGCCCAAAAAACGGAACTATTTCATTCATTTTTCAGATACTGGGTGTCGCTGTCAATAACAGCATTTATTAAACACTGTTAATTACTCTCAAATTGTTGTTGAGAGTTGGACTGCTGGTAAAGGGTTATTTGATAGAGTTCCATAATTTAGAGCATATAGCATTGAAAAAATAAAGAGGTATTTCCAAGTCAGGATAGTGTGTGACTTCATGTTGGAATATACATGGTGGAAAATAAATGAGTTTAAACCCTTGTCCTTCTTGGTGGTAGAAGTCATGGGTTTGGCAAATGTTGCCATAGTGAGTAAGGTCACTGCACCTTATAGTGGATACACACTGTAGTTCCATTCAAGGGAGCTGTTTGGTCCTGGATGAGATTTTATGAGCTTTACGAGAATTGTCAGAGCTGGACTTATACAGGCAAAGAACAAGTATTTTATCACTCTGGACTTGCATTTTACAAATGATGAAAGAGGTCTGGAGTGCTACTAGGCAAATCACAGAAATGTCTTCAAATCCAGTGTACTTATGCAGCGGCCCAGTTGAACTTCTGGTCATGCTGAATCTGGTCACTGCTGAACCTAGGATTTTGATACTGGAAAATTGGCAATAGTAATGCCATTAAATACAAGGAGTAGATGGTTAAACCTATTGTTGTATATGGTCAATTTCTGGAATTTCTATGCCACGAAAGTGTATAATGAAGCCAATGAACAAAATTCAGAGTCTTCCACAGATAGGACAGATTGTGGCAAGTAGAGCGGGGTAGATTATTATTATTATTAGGTTATGCACTCCTTTCACTACAGTGTGCTACTGATACAGGGCCTCATCATGAACCAAAATACTACTCACCCACTTACAGTGGTCAGGAACCAGAGTTTCTCAAGAGGTGTCAGCGGAGATGATCAAAGAGACTTTATCATGGGAAGAGATTATCAGGAAAACAGAGGAAAGGATTCAAGTATATGTTCAGCCTTGCAGGTGAGTGTCTCATGTTGGTGTAATAGTTTTCTCTGATTTGACTCAAACCCAAGCTCTTTAGTTTCAAATGGCATTGCTACCAATTAAGCCACTGCTGAGACAAAACTTGACACTGATAAATAAGGAAATATCAAGCCATGTAATCAAAAGCTGAAAAATGGAAATAGAACAACAGCACTCAAGCAACTGGCAACTTAAAGCACGATCTCAAATGACGGAACTATTAGATTTGGAAGATCAAGACACCAAAGCTGGAAGAACAGAAAACTAATGCTGGAAGAGGTGAGAGAAGGGGGGTAAAGCCATGAATATTGTTGAAAACAAGGTAAGAATCTTTATATCAAGTGGTTGTGTAACTGGGATAGAATGTAGGTCAGCAAGAACAGTTACATGGGACCTTGTGCATGTTGGAACACAATTTTGAATTACCCAGTCTACAGAGGGCAGAATTGGACAAGATAACTGGTAGCTTATTGGAATAGTGAGGCATGATCTAACAAAGGCAGGGAAGAGCACTTCAGATGAAGGTGGAGCTGGCCAAGGGTGGCATTAAGGTATTGAAAATGAGAGTGTGGTGGGTGTTATTGAACATCTCAGGGATGAACATGATATCAAGGCTTCAAAGTTTGTGGATCTGTTTTGAATTATTTCTAACAAGAATGAAGTCAGGAGTTAGGGAATAGATTGCAACAGGTAATTAAGACATCAACTTTGATCTTTTAAACTATTTGTTGTAGACAATCTTTACTTATCCAGTGCTGAATGACAGATAAGCAATTTTAATATTTCCAAGGCAATGGAACAGTTAAGGATATCGGGTGTGAGGCAAAGTGGGTGTCATTAGTGTATTCGATGATTGAGGAAACAAGTTGGATATGAGCAGGTGTGGCTGTAATTAGTGGAATGACAGAGTATTTTTGTATGATTTTGTTGAAGAGAATAGAAAGGAGATCAGAATATATTTTTGGGGAATGCAAAGATAGTGAGTATGGTTAACTAGCTAAGAAAACCAAATGAAATAATTCCCAATGAACAAAAACTAGAGAAGCAATGAGACAGAATTAATTGTCTCTTTGAAGCTTATCAAATGTTGAAAGGCCTCAAAAGAGTGAATGTGGAGAGGGTGTTCCCTATGGTGGGAGAGTTTCAGACCAGAGAACACTGCCTCAGAGTAGAGGCGTGTCCTTTCAGAATGGAATTGAAGAGTAATTTCTTTAGCCAGATAGTGCTGAATCTGTTGAATTCATTTCCATAGGCAGCTGTGGAGGCCAAGTCATTGGGTATATTTAAGGCAGAGGATGATATATTTTTGATTAATCAGGGCAAGAAAGGATGCAGGGAGAAGGCAGGAAAAGAAATGATAGTTGTGGGAGAAGAAAGCCCTTAACTCCAAGTAGAGCCATCGGGACGCCGTCATGACAGCATTTTTTTTAGCAGGCTTTCTTATTTTTACGAGGCCGAGTTGCTAGTTCGACGCTCAACCCAGCACGGATAGAAAGCGTGCATGGGAGCTGGCTGGATTCGAACTTTGCTCCGAAGTCCAGCGCTGATGCCACACCACCACCAGCTGGCTAGTTGTGGAAGCAAGGTCAGAAAACAAGATTGTTCAGCGCATGCTTTGGTACTGGAGTGGGCATGAGAAGGAGACAAACTAGAGAAAACAACAAACAAGTGTGTAAGCTCAAGGCTTACATCTTGGATGTGATAATAAAAGGAGATAATAGAATGAGTGGGAGAACAAACTATAGCAATAAGATAAAGAGTGGAAAAAATGAAGTCTTGAATTGCTTTATACAAATATAGGTTCTTTCTTTATTGTAAAAGTACAAAATGCAAACTCATTGAATCTGAATTCTTGTGCAACATGTTCACATTTTTTTCCACTAGCTGAAATAAAATCTTTCACTTCGAACAAAATTGATTAAATGTTCAACACCAAGAACCTATTACATTAATTTTACCTCTGCATGAAAATGCACCGACTTGCTATCTGCTATCTGAAGCTGTGATGTCAGCTCTGCCACTCTCATCATGTAGTGATTTTTGATCAAGTGTTCTCGTGAGTCCTCATCTGGAATCTAAGAGTACAAGCGTGGAATATTCTTTCTTAGAGAAACTTTAAGACCTGTTGTTTCATTTCAACATTAAAAATACTTTATGTATTGATCATTAGTCCATACAATGTCAAAACTAAAATTTCATGCCCTTTTATACATAAACCTCTTGATTTGACACATAAATCTTAAATTTGACCCCCCCCCCCCCCCACACACACACACACAAATTCTTTTAAAGTTCCTTATTAGTGCATTCACATAAGAAACTACAAGCATTCCTGGTACATTTAATTCAATTAACTTCTAAGAGTTTGAATGGCATCACTGTACCTCATTGTTACTTGTGTAAGTGGTCAACATTCCAACCTAACAACAAAAAACACATTCAATTCACAACAAAGCTCAAATTGAAGCTACAAAAAATGTTAAATAGATTATTACATGGCAAATGAAATATCTAGCTTGAATATGTAGTTGTTTTGGAAGGGATCATCTTTAAAATAATCCTTTTTGTCCATGAGCAATTAAATACATCATGAAACACAACTTAGATTGTAATCTCACAAATTTCTAAACTGTCAGCATTTAAGACATTCAGATGTGATTCCTTAATAACTTGCTAATAAATTATTGCTCAATATAAAACTATGCCATAGGATTCAATACTCTCACCCAATATACACAATGAGCTAGAAGTGATTTCAGCCTTTGGACAATTTGTATAGATTGCAGGGGATTGATGTGGTAATGATAGATGGGATGGTAAAAACCAACTACCGGTAGTTCCCTCTCCATTATGAGATCAAATATAGACATTTGGTTTGATTGTTATATCACGTCAGTAAAAAATAAATAAATCAATGAATCTTGGGTTGGCATATTTATCAAGAATATCCATGGGGTAAGCTTTTGGAGTGTAACAAATTCCTATGAAACTGCATATCTAAGGTCATTTTCAGGAAGAGTCTGAAATATCTCTTCTTTTAAAATAAAACTCAATTCAAAGTCCCACTGAATTTAAATGGGAAAAAAAAATCACTCACTTGACTAGTACTTTGGATTGGTTCTTTACAGTCCTTTTCAACATGCTCCAAATCTTCAATTTTGGAGATAGCGCCATTTGTTTGTAGAGAATCAACTGAAGGCAACTGTCCAGAAAGTGTTAATCTGTATTGATTTTCTAAGTCATTTATACGCTGACTCTCCTTCTCCAGTTTTATTTTGGCTAACTGAGCCTCCAACATCCAATGCTCTTTCTCCTGCTCCAGTTTTGTTATCTTCTCTTGGCTTTGTAGCACCTGCAGAAATTGGAAAAAAAATGCATGGTTATAAGTTTCTTCTTAAGGTAACCATGCCATCCTTCAGACCAAAGCTAATGGAACGAGGCTGAACTGTTCATGTGCTACTATTTAGTACGATCTACTATCTGGGACATACAGAAAGCTTCTCTGCTTTTATTCATTGCCCCACTACATTTAAGAAGCACCATATGGGAGCATCTATTAAGTCACTCCCTTTAAATAAAACTTTTCTATGCATTAATTCTGACACAAGAAATCACTCTGTGATTAGTTCATTTATAATCAAAAAGCAAAATATGAAGAAACTAAAAATACTGTCTTGATATTTCAGTTTAACTGATGTCACATTGTCTTTAACTACACAATTTTATCAAAGGTTATTTTATGATTTCAACAGGATCAATTGATGCATCTCTACCTGTTGTGAAAGTCCCTCCCGACTCTCAGTGGAACTTAAAATGATCTTGCGATTTGCTAGAGCTTCAGCGTATGGTACTGATTCTGGACAAGACTGTAACAAGAAAATCCAATTGTATTACTTCCAATAATTTAACAACTCTACAATACAAAGCAAATAGTATTTAATGAACATTCCAAACTCTTCAAAACATAACTTCTACCAACTGTATCCTATAAGAAACTCATTGGTCATGCCCTTTGTCACTTAAAGCTCTTCTAATAAAAAAGTTCTGAATATTCAAGCTGACCATGGCTTCACCCACTGATGTTACCCAAAAATTATTTGATCAATTTCTACAATTCCCATTGTGCCTCCAAATTTACTCCACATCAAGAACTTACTAATGAATATAATGCAACTATCATTGTTTGCCTGTTACCCCAGCAAAACTAATGTCAGCATTTGTACATACAACACCCAAAATGCTGCAAGAACTCAGCAGGTCAGGCAGCATTTACAGAAATTGATAAACAGTCGATGTTTTAGGCCAGGGGTGTCAAACTCATTTTAGGTCACGGGCCGGATTGAGCAAAATGCAGCTTCATGCGGGCCGGATCAGTCGGACGCGTGCGAACGCAGCTTTCGTTGCCTCCGTTTTTTCAGCCTGCTCTCATGTGTCTCAGCCTCTGCTATAACTACAAAGTGTTTCACTTTACAAATTCCGTTTCTTATGAAGAAGACTGCCGAATAAACACTAAAAAACCTGCTACCTGAATAAACTCAGCATTAGCCATATCATACGCCATAGGCGCTTCGATTACTGGGGTCAGCTTTAATAGTAATTAGATATTATCCCACGGGCCAAAGATAATTCCACCGCAGGCCGGATTTGGCCCGCGGGCCTTGAGTTTGACATATATGTTTTAGGCCAAGACCTTTCATCAGGAATGGGGGGGGGGTGAAGAAGGGGTACATACAAAACAGTTCACGTATTAAGTGCGTTATTCATGCATCGCTTTTAAAATTCACTAAATTATATGCATCAGCCATTAGAAAATTTTAGCAATTTATTAACAGAGGTGACAGAGAAATAGAGGATAATGTATGTCAAGGCCTTCATAATCCAGTTGATCACTACGTGGTGTTAAGTATCAGCTAATCTGTAGCTCCTAAATACAAAACATCAAATCTATACTGACATACATAAATGAACCTGTTACAGATTAGAAAAAATTACAGTTGCTGCAAATTTGAAAGAACAGAAAAGTGCTGGAAATATTCAAGACAGGTAGCACCTGCAGGGAAACAGTTATCTTCTCTGCATATGTTGCCCACCCTGCTGGGTATTTCTGCAACTTTATCTTTTCACTTATATTTCAAAATATCTAACTATTAAACAGAATTCTCATAACAAGAGCAACAGAAAACACTTGCTCTATTCTGTGCTGTTTCCTTCCCCATACCCACCGATAAGTGTATCATAAAATTACATGAATAAGTTTAACATTTATATATTTAAGAACCTTCTTTAGAGACTTAATGTATGCAGCTGCTTTCTTCTTATTCTCCAACATACACTCTGCTGAAAGAGGATCTATTACACCCATTCCTCTCTTTGAGCCATACACTGAAGGAGCCGTAAAGAAGTCTAAGTTGTTGCTGAAGAATGTACAAATCTGGAGATAAAAATATGGACCAAAACTATAAATTAATGCAAAGAAATACTACTGAGATTCATCAAGCACAATAATTTTCTGTAATAGTAAAACATGCTCTAATCAGTGCTGTATTGCCAGTGTCTATTGGAATGACCTGCCCAAGCTCTTTAGAATGAACACCCGTCCAAATTTAACAGTACTGACACAGAAAATCATAATGAAATAGACAGAGTCATCTACCCACCATTCTTTAACCAG
Source organism: Hemitrygon akajei (assembly GCF_048418815.1). Taxonomy (NCBI): domain Eukaryota; kingdom Metazoa; phylum Chordata; class Chondrichthyes; order Myliobatiformes; family Dasyatidae; genus Hemitrygon; species Hemitrygon akajei. The sequence continues at coordinate 35,087,152 of NC_133130.1, forward strand.
TCATCCAATTAATAAATTCATTGATATATAATCTTCTTGACCAAAATACACAGTGAAAACAGTTTACTCCAATGTCATAAAAGTTTATACAACCCTGTTTAGTTTTTCCAATCATCTGATAATACATCTGATTTGAAAATATAGATTTTTCCCTTCAATTAATATTTCAACCATCAAGGCAAACAATATTTTGTTGCAATATAAATGCTAATGTAAGAAGAGATGCCTTACTTCAATTATAAAGGGCCCTGGAATATTGTGTACAGATATCTTAACTGTGGCAGCATGTGTTTTCAACTAAAGAAGCACAGCCAAAGGTTCACCTTATTGATTCCTGAGAAGCAAGACTGACTGCGAATAGAGACTGTACCATACAAAGTTTTAAAATGAGCAAGGGAAGTCAACACAGAGTTGATGATTCCCATTGCAGAAAATACAAAATCAGGGTCCACGGGAAGTAGTGAGTTTTTAAAGAAGTGCCTACTCAATGGGTCTGTGTGGACTTAGTTGCCAAATATGTTCAAGTCAAAGATCACAGATGTTTAGATACAAGAGAATAAATGAAAGAAAGGTTACTCTCAGAAAACAGTGCCAAAGTAGCCATCATTTTATTGAAGGGCAATTTGATTTTTTTGAATGGTAAAATGCAATCAAAAATTTCTGCGTATTGAGAAACTCTTCCTTTTCTAAGAAAACTTCAAAAGGTTACCATTGCTTGGGAATTTTTGGCAATCTCCACAATGCAAAATTACAGTTACAAAGCAGATTAGTTAGTGTTAGTCATTCTCAAAAGGAATTTACAAAATTGATGAATACCAGCTAAGCTGAAAGCCTCTCTCTCAAGTGAACAAGAGGCCTCTGGAACAGGCTAGCTGTTTGCTTAGTAGAAGCCAAGTTGAATTCTTTCAAAGATTTAGCCAATTTCTAACAGATCAAAATTCAGGCTCTCCCCATAACTCACATCTCTAATGTGAAGAGTCAAGTTTTGATATTCTTTTCATCAGCAGCTTCAACACGTCATTCTGAAATGGATGTAGCACTTGAAGCATAATCTGCCAGTACTGGTGCATCTTCCATCTTAGAATCTACTTTTTTGACATTGAAGTTCAATATTCTATTAGTTTTACTGATTGATTCTCTGCAACAGTTGGTCATTCTTAGTTTAACAGTCAGAGGTCTTACCAATTTCATCAATAATGCCATTTGTGGAATACACACATTGTTTACTTTCACTACAGAAGACTTAGATTTTGTCTGTATTATGTTTCATTTGCCTACAAATTATTGTATAATTGATCTGTGTAATTCTGTCCACAAGGCAAAGAACTGTTTCTTCAGGTTTCACGGTTCTTTATGTTTGTTATCAGCAACATGTGTTTAATTAGCACTGTATAATTAAATTCAAATCATAAATACAAATGAACAGCAAGTCATTTAATCAATTCATTTACCCAAAGGGTGCAAACACTGTAGACATCATTTCTCAATGGGACTGAATTTTGCAGTGTTGAAAAAAAATGACACTGCAGTATTGTGCTGAATAGCTGCTTATACTCACATACTTCCAATTAATTCCATATACTTAACTATTAATAAAAGTATGCGTGAGACAGTGGATGGAAGTGGAATAGAATGATCACATTTATAAAATGCGGCTTGCAAGTAAACTGATTTATGATCAGTAAATTGCAAACTCTAACTAACTGGCTGGTTTAATGACCCTTACTTCCTCTTTGCAACTGAATAGATCTGATTTTGTTTGAAAGTGACCCTTCATCCTAATACAATTTTACTTATGTCATGAACAGAATGATGCCCAAAGCAGATTTAAGTAGCTCACTGATAGCTAGTGTTACTTTATATATAAACGTAATTATAGTGACAGTATTCAACTACTCATAATAAAAATGAACATACTGCATTGGAAATTCTCTAGCTACAATTAGCCAACTAGTATGAACAGAAGACTGGCTGCCTAACAGGAAAGAAGAGATATGAATGGGTCTTTTTGGTTGGCAAGATGTATTTACCACAGGAATTATTGTCTTGAACTTATTTTTTACAACCAACTTGAGTGATTTGGATGAAGGTATTGAAAGTATGATAACATTTTCTGATGGCACAAACTTACATAAAAAAGCAAGTTGCAAAGAAGATAGGAATGCTACAAAAGACTATTGATAGGTTATGTGAGTAGGTAAAGATCTGGCAAATGGAGTACAATGTGGATAAATTTGAAACTGTATATTTTGGTAGGGAAAATAATATCTAAAACGCAGAGCTGAGATATAGCTGGGTAATGCACAAAAAGCCAGTATAAGAAGTGCAAGCAATTAGGAAAGCTAATAGAACATTATTTAGGGAGCTAGGTGCCAAGTTAAAGGACAGGACCTCCAGGATAGCAATCTCAGGATTGCTACCAGTGCCACGTGCAGGTGGGTTTAGAAATAGTAAGATAGTGCAGATCAACACGTGGCTGAAGACATGGTGCAGGAGGGAGGGCTTCAGATTTATAGATAATTGGGCAGTTTTCCAGGGAAGGTGGGACCTGTTCCGGTGGGACGGTTTGCATCTGAACTAGAGGGGAACAAGTATTCTTGCAGATGGGTTTGCTAGAGAGGCTCCAGTGGATTTAAACTAGATATGAAGGGGGAGGGAAACCAGAGTGTAGGAACAGATGTATGGGAGAAGGAGGAAAAAGAAGACAGTAAAGTTCCTTGTACTGTTAGAGATAAACAGAGAGGAAGAGGTGGAGAATTTCTTAAATGCATTTATTTTAATGCTAGGAGCATTGTAAGAAAGGTGGATGAGCTTAGAGCATGGATTGATACCTGAAAATATGATGTTGTAGCTATTAGTGAAACATGGTTGCAGGAGGGGTGTGATTGGCAACTAAATATTCCTGGTTTTCATTGGTTCAGGTGTGATAGAATCAGAGGGACAAGGGGGAGGTGTTGTGTTGCTTGTCAGAGAAAATATTACAGTGGTGCTCTGGCAGGATAGATTAAAGGGCTCGTCTAGGGAGACTATTTGGGTGGAATTGAGGAATGGGAAAGGTGTAGTAACACTTATAGGGGTGTATTATAGACCACCTAATGGGGAGCGAGAATTGGAGGAGCAAATTTGCAAGGAGATAGCAGATATTTGTAGTAAGCACAGGGTTGTGATTGTGGGAGATCTTAATTTTCCACACATACACTGGGAAGCCCATACAATAAAAGGGATGGATGGTTTGGAGTTTATAAAATGTGTGCAGGATAGTTTTTTGCAGCAAATACATAGAGGTACCAACTAGAGAAGGGGCAGTGCTGGATCTTCTGTTAGGGAATGAAGTAGGTCAGATGACGGAGGTATGTGTTGGGGAGCACTTCAGGTCCAGTGATCACAATGCCATTAGTTTCAATATAATTATGGAGAAGGATAGAACTGGACCCAGGGTTGAGATTTTTGATTGGAGAAAGGCTAACTTTGAGGCGATGCGAAAGGATTTAGAAAGAGTGGATTGGGACAATTTCTTTTATGGGAAGGATGTAACAGAGAAATGGTGGTCATATAAAGGTGAAATTTTGAGGGTACAGAATCTTTTATGTTCCTGTAGGTTGAAAGGAAAGGTTAAAAGTTTGAGAGAGCCATGGTTTTCAAGGGATATTGGAAACTTGCTTAGGAAAAAGAGAGATATCTACAATAAATATAGGCAGCATGGAGTAAATGAGGTGTTTGAGGAATATAAAGAATGTAAGAAGAATCTGAAGAAAGAAATTAGAAAAGCTAAAAGAAGATACGAGGTTGCTTTGGCAAGTAAGGTGAAAATAAATCCAAAGGGTTTCTACAGTTATATTAACAGCAAAAGGATAGGGAGGGATAAAATTGGTCCCTTAGAGAATCAGAGTGGACAGCTATGTCTGGAGCCGAAAGAGATGGGGGAGATTTTGAACAATTTCTTTTCTTCGGTATTCACTAAGGAGAAGGATATTGAATTGTGTAAGGTAAGGGAAACAAGTAGGGAAGTTATGGAAACTATGACGATTAAAGAGGAGGAAATACTGGCGCTTTTAAGGAATATAAAAGTGGATAAATCTCTGGGTCCTGATAGAATATTCCCTAGGACCTTGAGGGAAGTTAGTGTAGAAATATCAGGGGCTCTGACAGAAATATTTCAAATGTCATTAGAAACAGGGATGGTGCTGGAGGATTGACGTATTGCTCATGTGGTTCCATTGTTTAAAAAGGGTTCTAAGAGTAAACCTAGCAATTATAGGCCTGTCAGTTTGAAGTCAGTGGTGGGTAAATTAATGGAAAGTATTCTTAGAGATGGTATATGTAATTATCTAGATAGACAGGGTCTGATTAGGAATAGTCAACATGGATTTGTGCGTGGAAGGTCATGTTTGACAAATCTTATTGAATTTTTTGAAGAGGTTACTAGGAAAGTTGACGAGGGTAAAGCAGTGGATGTTGTCTATATGGACTTCAGTAAGGCCTTTGATAAGGTTCCGTACGGAACGTTAGTTAGGAAGGTTCAATCGTTAGGTATTAATATTGAAGTAGTAAAATGGATTCAACAGTGGCTGGATGGGAGATGCCAGAAAGTAGTGGTGGGTAACTGTTTGTCAGGTTGGAGGCCAGTGACTAGTGGTGTGCCTCAGGGATCTGTACTGGGTCCAATGTTGTTTGTCATATACATTAATGATCTGGATGATGGGGTGGTAAATTGGATTAGTAAGTATGCAGATGATACTAAGGTAGGTGGCATTGTGGATAATGAAGTAGGTTTTCAAAGTTTGCAGAGAGATTTAGGCCAGTTAGAAGAGTGGGCTGAGCGATGGCAGCTGGAGTTTAATGCTGATAAGTGTGAGGTGCTACATTTTGGTAGGAATAATCCAAATAGGACATACATGGTAAATAGTAGGGCATTGAAGAATGCAGTAGAACAGAGTGATCTAGGAATAATGGTGCATAGTTCCCTGAAGGTGGAATCTCATGTGGATAGGGTGGTGAAGAAAGCTTTTAGTATGTTGGCCTTTATAAATCAGAGCATTGAGTATAGGAGTTGGGATGTAATGTTAAAATTGTACAAGGCATTGGTAAGGCAAACTTTGGAGTATTGTGTACAGTTCTGGTCACCGAGTTATAGGAAAGATGTCAACAAAATAGAGAGAGTACAGAGAAGATTTACTAGAATGTTACCTGGGTTTCAGCACCTAAGTTACAGGGAATGGTTGAACAAGTTAGGTCTTTATTCTTTGGAGCGTAGAAGTTTGAGGGGGGTATTTAAAATTATGAGGGGGATAGACAGAGTTGACGTGGATAGGCTTTTTCCATTGAGAGTAGGGGAGATTCAAACAAGAGGACATGAGTTGAGACTTAGGGGGCAAAAGTTTAAGGGTAACATGAGGGGGAATTTCTTTACTCCGAGAGAGGTAGCTGTGTGGAATGAGCTTCCAGTAGAAGTGGTAGAAGCAGGTTTGGTACTGTCATTTAAAGCAAAATTGGATAGATATATGGACAGGAAAGGAATGTAGGGTTATGGGTTGAGTGCAGGCCAGTGGGACTAGGTGAGAGTAAGCATTCGGCATGGACTAGAATGGTCGAGATGGCTGTTTCCATGCTGTAATTGTTCCATGGTTATTACCAATTACTGCTACATAAAATTAATAGGACATTAGGGGGAGGGCTTTAGTAAGCTTCAAATAAATAGGGTTTAACGTGAGCAAATCTCAAGTAAAGCAGTTTCCTTAAAAAATTATGCAAATACATTAAATGCATAGTGAGCAGTTCAGGTAGGTTCAGACTGCTATCTGGAACTGGCAGTTTTGGCATATGACAGAAGGTTGAACAGAGCAAGTCTGTATGCCGTGGAGAAAAGACAAGTTATAGGAAGCCTGACTGAAAGGTACAAAAGCCTAAGTGGTCCTGATTTGGTGGCTGCTGAGAGGATGTTTTCCCTTCTGGAAAACTCTAAAACAAGGGATCACTGTTGAAAACATGGAGTTGCCTATTTAAGACAACTGAGGCAATTTTTTTCCGGCTCTTAGGTATTTTTGGAATTTTTCTCTTCAAAGTGTCAGTGAATGTCCAGTTTTTCAATATTTAAGGCTGGAATAGATAGACGTGTAAGCAAATGGGGACAGTTTCAATAAGGAAAAAAGAATGTGGAGTTCAAATTACCAGCATCTGTCCTATGATCTTATTCAACGAGGGAACAGATTCAAAGAGAAAAGTGACCTTCACACTCTCAAGTTGCATTTTCATAGTTTTCCTACATGTCTCTGTTGCAAGTGGTTAGCCAAGCACACACACAGAAAATTGTTAGGAACATTTTCACAAATAAAGATAAGAAAAATGAAAGGCGCATTAACATTTCAAAAAGGTATTTTCAGTTTTGAATTCTGTACTGCTTTTTTTCTACTCTAATTGTATGAAGGTGTACACAGACAATAAACTAAACAACCATATTCTGTTCTGAACCCATACGGCTGGGAAGCTATTTGAGCAGATTACACACTTCAACTGGCTTTAAGTTGGTCTTGCAAGTTATAATTCAAATAATAACATGTTTGCAGAGAAAAATGTATAGCATTTGCCCAATTTTGCAGCATTTTGTGGTCATGAATAGTTACCTTTCCTGTGACATTTGACAATGCTACAATAGAAGATAAAATGCAGTCATTGGTAGTTTTAAGCTTCTGTGTAATGGTGGGTAGTTCTTGTTCCAATGAAACCTTCTGATTGTAATGTTTGGAAATATCTAAGGATTAAGAAAAAACAGATCAACTCTAGAAATACATTTATCAAAAGACAGTAACCAATTTTTTTTGCATTTTAAAACAAAATATTATGTAGGCTTCAATGATTAACATTAAAATTTATGATATATGCATTCCATGATGAGTATCATACTGATAGTATTATCACTTCAACAAGGAAAAAGGAGGGTCATTCTATCCAATAGGCACCCCTTTGGAAATCAGATCTTATGTCCACTAAAAATGCTCCCATCTTTTTGCAGAGTTAGAGTCACTCTTGGTAGCCAAAGATGCAGTGACCTTATCCTTGAATATACTAAAGTAGTTCATTTCTTGAACACTCTACATGGGGAATTCCAAAAGATTCATGACTGTCCAGATGTTAAAATTTCTTCATGTTGGTTCTAGCTCCTCAAATTGAAATTATGATCCATTAATGTGAACCTTGAGCAAGATTTCTCAAGGGTATGATGAGATACTCACCACTTTTCTGGATATCTGCACAGCCAACAACTCAGAAGCTCAACAGCATCCAGAACAAAGACAGCTTATCCAACACCTCATTACCGACCCAAAACATTCATTTATTCTACATCATCTTACATCAATGTACATAATCTACAAAAAGCACTGCAGTTACACACCCAAGAGACTCCAGCTGTACTTCCCAAATCTATAACCACCATCACCAAACAAGCAAGGACAAAGGCAGCAGTGCATGGAAGTACCATCACCTGCGGATTCCCCACCAACTCCAACACCTTCCTGGCATCAAAATGTGTAACACTGTTCCTTGTCATTGGACTTAAACCCTAGAGCTTGTGAGCCAACAGCACTGTGGGAAACTTTAATGAAATGACTGCAAGGTATATGCTCACCACCAGGAAGCAAATTAATCAAATAGCAAAATATTAAGTGCTTAAGCAAATTCTGAAATATTCCTGACATGGATTTCTGAGTGATTCAATATTGTTACTGCAATGGAACAAAGACTACCAAAACAAAATCAGATGTTATAATCCTGCATTAATACTGTGAAAATAGAGAGGCAAAGTATCAATTAGTAGTGTAAAGTTAGCCAAGCCGCTTAACTGAAGGGAGTTTTCATGATTACAAGCCACTGGAGGTATGTGTGAGAATCACCAATTTATTCAGTTGTATTTAGTACAAAAAAAACAATATTTGACAATTAACCAATTTGCAACAGAACAAATTTGGACTGTGGGACAACGTTTTCAAGTTTGACAATATTTCGGACAGAAAATCAACCAGGAACATGCTAACGAAGTATAGTCCAAATGGAGCCAGGACACAGAACAAAGGAGGGATAAAATATTTAAAAGAGTCAGTCATGGAATTTATGTCAGAGTCCTATTCCATCCTCAAATGATGGCAACAAATAGCTCAGCATGCAGGGAAGTAATACATGAAACAAAGTATATTTTTGAAAGGAGGGTTAAGATTATTTTGGGAATTGGTAGATAGCAAATAAGATCAAAGAAAAAACAAAAAATATGAGTTCTGAGAGCATGCAAATATAAATAGAAAGAAGGGAATCTATAGTCAACAGAACAATGTATAAAGAGAAAAGATTTGCAACACAGTTGCTCAGAGGGAAAGCCTCTGAGGATTTGACAAATGGACAATGACTGCTGCCTTTGTCAAATATTGCTTTTTTGTACTAAATGCAACTTAATAAATTGATGATTCTCACACATACCTCCAGTGGCTTATAATCATGAAAAGTCCTTTCAGTTAAGCTGCTTGGCTAACCTTTACTAATCTTTCAAGGGCGATTAGGGCTGCTACTCTTGCCTGCAGCACCCAGATCCCAAAATTAAATTAAAAAGTGGCTAAGAATGCAATTTAAATGATATATCGCAAGAGTGCAGTTTTGTTTTCAAAAGATCTGGCTCAATTTTAAATGACTGAAATGTTCATAACAAACTGTTTATACATTGCTGCAGTTCACTGGAATCTGCTAGTGGTGGTATCATTTGCTGTTAAAATACATAGTGATAGGAAAAATCTAAGGGCCCAAACAACAGCACTGTAATCTAAAACAACCTGGATAAAATTCAAGTTTTAAAGGGAACACTCTCCATTTCAAAATCAATTTTAATTAGAGATTATTGCTTAGAACACTTAGCTCTGGGAGCCACAGTCTGAAAATAAGAAAGCAGCCATTTAGGCCGAAGTTGAGAAGAAAAATTTCCACACAGAAAAAAGTGAATCTTTGGAATTTCTCCCAGAGTGGTGAGAACAATCAGTTTTTGAATACAAATGATATCAAGAGATATGTGATTAGAACTGAAAACTAAAAAAAAATTCCCCAACAAGAAAAAAGAAAACAGACTCTAAAAGATCAGATATCTAAACATGCATACACATTATTTAAAACTATGAGCAAGATTACATTTTACCCAAAACTTGATTACTTCAATAACACCCTGACCACTGTCACACCATGTGAGGGTTGCATGTACTCATGAAGGTGTGGACTTGAAAAATCAGACGGCGGGCCACAATGGCACATTTAGTGCTAGAGGTGAAAAACTTTTAGAGAAAGTGCTAAAAAATATTTATAGTGCATAAAATGGGAAAATAACAAACGTGACAAAAAGAGAAAATGCAGGTATATGCCAGATCACACAGATTAGGACTACAGCTCCAAAACATCCATCAGAAGTAATATACACCTCACCTTACCACACCCTCTCTCCCCTCACTTACACCAAAATGAACCTTTAAGTAGGGATCTACTTACTTGAGGAGAAAAAGGATAGTCTATACTTTGGAATTCAGGGAGTTGTTACCGTGAGCCAGAACAGTTACACAAAACCAAACCCAGGAATTCACATCCTTCTTCACAATCACAAATGTCCACAAATACATTCGTCACAATAAGATCACAGTGGCACTGTGCAACAAAATCAATCAACAATAAAACATTTTCCAGGAGCCGCACTCTCTTCATCCTTCAAAATGAGCACTTTCACTGAGTTAGCACAGAGCATGTGCCACCACAAACAGGCACTTTTTTAAAATAAAAACACTCATCAATTGGGTCCCCTCTCTGAAACTGGAAGCAACAACAAACAGGATGCAAAGAATGGTCCTGTCCTGGAGTGTGCAAGTACAAACAAAAGTGTCCATGCTGCATGCCAGCCTAGTGTGTGCACCCAATAAGCATAACATCAACACTGCCATACAGGGATAACAAGAATTACGGAGCTACTGGATGGGGGGTGGAGTGGGGGTTAAGCAAGGGGAGAAGAAATCACCTGTGGCAGATCCACTCTGTCACACCAATCTTCCCCAAGTAGAAGAGGAATTTGGATAGGGAGACCAAAAGTAGGCAATACTCCTGGTGTGGTCTCACAATGGCCCTAACTAATTAAAGCAAGATGGCCCAGCTCCTGTACTCAAATCCTCTTACTATTAGGTCCACGTGTTATTTGCCTTCTTAAATGCTCTCTGTACTTGTATATCTGGGAAGTATACAAGAACAACCAAGGCTCTTAATACTTCAATGCCTTTCAATCTACTATTAATTGAATAATATGCCTCATTTCTGTATTTCCTATAAAAATGGATAACCACATTTATACATATTATATTGCATCTGCCAAATTTGTGTCCATTCATTCAGACTGCTTGGGGCCTCCTGGGCCTTTGACACTATTAAAAAGCTACCCAATTATATTTTCTTCCCTTGGGCAAAGCATTAAAATGCATTTTCAATTGCTAGGGCGCTGATCACTGATCCCTGATCCCTGTGATACCCAACTAATTACCTCCTGCCACTTTACAAAGACCCACTTATTCCTTTCGTCTTTTGGAAAAGGAGTTTTGAACCCATGCCAAAGCATTCCTTCCATATCATACAGCTAAATTTTATATACTGACCTCTTATGTGGACTGCAAAAGCTTTCTGAAAATTCAAGAACACCTCATCCATTACCTTTCCCCCATCTTCTCTACTACAGGTTGAGTACCCCTTTGAAATTCCAAGATCTGAAAAACTCAGAAATCCAAAACTGACATAACATCAAAATGGAAAATTCCATAAGGCGCTGGGAAGTTACCAGGCAATGCACAGGTCTCTGCGCACCAGACAGATCTGAGAAGTGACCTCACATATGTAATGAACAGAAGTTAATGGACAAATAGAAAAACATTGCATCAATTGAAGAATGAAGATCTCAATTATGTACTGAAAGAATGGATTTATCAGTGTTGTAGTGAACACATGTTGCTTAACAGTACGCTGATCATGAAACAAGCAAACATCTATTACTACAAACTAAAATACTGAAGGTAATTGTTTCATGCACAAAATTATTAAAAATTTTATATAAAAATACCCCTCCTCCCATTGTAGTTCTTGTGGAACAGGCAGCTGTTTGAAAGCTAATTGCAGCTCTGGAACCCAGTACAGTTGGCCCTCCTTATCCGTAAGGGATTGGTTCCGGGACCCCTCGCGGATACCAAAATTCGCGGATTCTCAAGTCCCTTATTCAACCTGTCTCAGTGCAGTGGACATTAGGACCCAGCGGCAGAGATCTGAATCCGCAGTGTTTCTGTTCACGAAAATAATCACGATAACGATTGAAAATAAAGTGGAAATAATAAAGTGATCAGAAAGAGATGAAACGCCATCGGTCATTGGAAAAGCGCTAGGCCACGTTGGTCAACGATCAGAACAATTTTAAAGGATAAAGTGAGAAAGGCTGTACCCCGATGAAAGCTACAATTATTACTAAGCAACGCAGTGGTTTAATTATTGGGTTTTTGATCCTCCACATCAACCCGGCACGGTGGAGAGCATACTCGATAGCGATCTGTCACTAGATCGAACTCGGAAACTTCCATTCCCGAGCCTGGCGCTGAAACATACATTCTTAAGTGTTTTATATGCATAGAAAGGTAAAATATATACTATATACGAATGCAAATGTTTGACTGACACTAAATAATACTGGATGTACCTGTTCCAACTTACTTAGTAAGAGAACTCAAGATTTTTTTTGATCCCGATCCACGATAACCCACGCACATCCTCCCGTATACTTTAAATCATCTCTAGATTGCTTATAATACCTAATACAATGTAAATGTTATGTAAAATATTTGTTATACTGCATTGTTTAGGGAATAATGACAAGAAAAAAAGTCTGTACATGCTCGAACAACAAGTGCAGGAAGAGCACTTCCGGGTTTTCTCGATTCGCGGTTGGTTGAATTCGCACATGCGGAATTCACGGATAAGGAGGGCCGACTGTAATAGATACTGTTATTCAACTCCGACAGTTTGTGGCGGACCCAACTCAATCACATCAGACTGTGTTCCAACCGTAGACTACTCACCATGAGCTTCCACCAGTTATACACAAGTTGTACAAATCATGTAAATGGATTGTGTTAGACTTGAGTCCCATTCATCCCCAAGGTATCTCATTATATACAATGCCTATCAAAAGTAAATCACCCTCCTTGGAAGTTTTCATGTTTTATGGATTTACAACATTGAATCACAATGGATTTGATTTGCTTTTTTTTGACACTGATCGACAGAAAAAGATTCTTTTGTATCAAAGTGAAAACTGATCTCTACAAAGTGATTAAATTAATTACAAATATAAAGCACAAAATAATTAATTGCCTAAGTATTCACCTCTTTTAATATGGCAAGCCAAATCATTACTGGTGCAGCCAATTTGTTTTACAAGTCACATAATTAGTTAAACGGAGATCACTGTGTGTAGTCAAGGTGTTTCAATTGATTGTAGTAAAAATACATCTGTACTGGAAGGTCCAACTGCAGGCGAGTCAGTATCCTGGCAAAAACAACACCATAAACACAAAAGAACACTCTAAGTAACTATTCAAAAAGGTTATTGAAGAGCACCGGTCAGGAGATGGATACAAGAAAATTTCCAAGTCACTGAATATCCCTTGGAGTACATGAAGTCAATCATCAAGAAATGGAAAGGATATGGCACAGCCGTAAATCTGCCAAGAGCAGATTGTCCTCAAAAACTGAGTGACTCCGCAAGAAGGGAACTAGTAAGGGCAGCCACCAAAAGACCTATGGCAACTCCAGAGGAGTTACAAGCTTTAGTGGCTGAGATAAGGAAGACTGCCATACAACAACTGCTGCCCGGGTACGAAGAGTCTTGGCCTGAAACATCTACAGTGCTTCTTCCTATAGATGCTGCCTGGCCTGCTGTGTTCCACCAGCATTGTGTGTGTGTTAAATCACCAGTCACAGCTTTAATGGAGATTGGCAAAGAGAAAGCTACTGTTGAAGATAAACTCACATGAAATCTTGGCTGGAGCTTGCCAGAAGGCATGTGGGAGACACTGAAGACAGCTGAAAAGGTTCTATGGTCTGATGAAACCAAAACTGAGATTTTTGGCCATCAGACTAAATGCTATTTTGGTGTAAGCAAACACTGTACATCAAAAACACACCATTCCTACTGTGAAGCATGGTGGTGGCTGCATCATGCTGTGAGGATGCTTCACTGCAGCAGGCCCTGGAAGGCTTGTCAAGGTAGAGGGTAAATTGAAGCAAAATACAGGGAAATCCTAGAGGAAAACCTGATTCAGTCCGCATGAGAACTGCAACTTGGGAAGAGATTTGTTTTCCAGTAAGACAATGACCCAAAGTATAAAGCCAAAGCTATACCAGAGTGGCTTAAAAACAAAATTAATGTCCTGGAGTGGCCAAGTCAGAGACCAGACCTCAATCCAACTGAGAATTTGTGGCTGGACTTGAAAAGGGCTGTCCATTCACAATCTCCGTGCAATCTGACAGAGCTTGAGCAGCTTTGTACAGAAGAATGGGGAAAAATTAGTGTCCAGATGTGCAAAGCTGACAGAGACCCATCCACACAGACCGAAGGCTGTAATTGCTGCCAAAGGTGCATCTACTAAATACTGACATGAAGGGGGTGAATAATTATGCTGTTACGTACCCCGTAACTGGGTCACTTACCAGCAAAGATAGAGAGGTCCATTGAAGTCTGATGGTCCTATTTTTAACAGTATTTATTGATAAAAATACACAAAAATATCAATGCAATCATACAGATAATATACGTCGTCAATACTAAATCTAAAAGCGCGGGTATAATAATAATCAATCAGAAATAACTCTGTCGTTGTCTAGGGGATAATGTATTGTCCGATGGAAATATAAAAGTCACTCAAGTTCATTCAAGCTGCAGGCTACAGCCTTTGGTTGGGGTCAAGAGAGAGAGTTTAAACTTGCCCGTTCTTTTTATGATGTCAATCCTTCGAGAGTCGTTGGGGGCTGATTTCTCCTTTGTTTAGCTAAAGCCGTTCTTCCGTGGCAGGGCCCACCAATTCCGAGGCAAATGGAAAAGGACGCACGTGGGCTTTTCACCGGCTTTTGCTATTACGCTGTTACAGGATTTCTAGCGTTTCTTCTGGTGCGTCTGAGGGGCTGTTCCCACAGACCCTCTTTTATCCCCACTCACGGGGTCTCAGATGTCAATCAGGGTGGAATGATGCCATCCCCCAACCAGCCCACGTTGCCTGAGGGCTTCCACGAAGCACAGTACTCAATACACAATTCCGTCTCCAAAAGACAATGGCCGTTTCCTGTAGCTTTGTATCGCCGAGGGGCCAAGACATTCCAAACGTCTCTCTCTCATTTCCTGGGTCTCCTGACCTGAATTAATAGCGATCTTGCGATTCTCAAAAAGGAGGGGGCTACTTTGGGACCCTTCGACCCCTCAGAGTTGGGCACAGGCGTAACAATGCAATCAATTATTTTGTTTGATAACTGAAATAAATTTAAACCAATTTGTAGAAACTTGTTTTCACTTTGATACGAAAGTGTCTTTTCTGTTGATCAGTGTTAAAAAAGCTAAATTAAATCCACTGTGATTCAATGTTGTTAAACAGTAAAACATGAAAACTTCCAAGGGGAGATAAATACTTTTTAGAGGCACTGTTAATGCAAATATTCCAAAATCAAAACAGAAACACTTCTGGTCCCAAGCATTTCGGACATGGGATGTTCAACCTATAGTTTCACCTTCAAAAGTCTCCAGAAGGTTGTTAAACATGATTTCCCTTCCTTAGCTCTTAATTCTACAGATATTTTCCCTAAGTGTTTGTAACACTAAAGCTCAATTCATCAGTGTGTTGTTTTCAATTTTATCATGATGAACTCAAAATACTATCACCATGTAGGGATTGTGTTCTTAGAAAGCTGTCCTTACTACAATTTCCCAAAACACAAATTATTCTTCCCCAACTGACCCTCATATTATAATTGGAGATGTGTCCCAACTTGCAGTTTTCCTCTTAGCAGTGACGTTGATGCAGGGATACAGTCTATATGCATTGAAATTCTGACTGCATTGTAGGCATGAGAAAAGGTTGTTTTAATTATGGATGTTAAATAGATGTTACATTGTTTGAAAAAAGTAATATTGTACAACTATAAATAGAACCGATTGCCTTGTCAGTTTCCTAAGCAAATCCCTTGGGTGGCTTCCTGCTGGGAACTGCTAGCTTGCAATCATGACCTTGGTAAACACATTTGTCATTTCCCATTTTCCACCTCCCACAAGTTCCATACATGCAAATTTTTATTACACATCTCAAATGTTTCAATAATAATTTGTGAAATCTATAATGACGAATTAGCCTTATCCCAACTGTAGTAATGCAGGGTACATTGTAATTGTGCTTGACTGAACAGAAATATCATAACTTTAGTACTCCAGTTTCTAATCTAGTATTATGGTCATTTAGTTCAATATTCTATTCCCATAGCAAAACCTCTACATAAGCAGAGGTAAAAGAAATTCAGCACAAATGTTCTTTACAAGTTGTCTAGGCCAAACAAGGTCACCATAAAGCTTTCATTCCATCACTTTTAGACTTGCCTTTCATAACATCATGCAAGGAATGAAGACAAGCAGCAAGCTGTGTGAAAACTACATTGTAGTTTGTCTGAAGCAGCATTTCAGGATTGGTACCTGAAAGGAAAGAAAAGATGCTGTGTTTAATACCATTAATTTTCGTAACTTCCTTTTATGTTAAATGGTAATCTTCCTACAGCCAAAAGTATAAAACTTGATCAGTATTAGCTTGTTATTTATATAGCTATCACGTGGGCTATAGGGAAACAATAATCTCACTTCACCATCTACGTGACATACACTGAATTATTTCACGCTTCCCAACTTCAGGTATGAAATAATTCAATATGGGTAGATGGATTTAGATGACAGCTGCTCTGACTCACACTACAATAAACAGGCAATTCATTAGTGAGACCATTCTTATGATTTCTCTTCCTGATTTTCCATCCACTATGTGGGCATAAAATTCCCCAACCTAAGCATCTCAGGAATTAGTGCAGGGGCTAGTCAAAAACGATTTATCCAAGTGTGTGATGGTAAATCAAAAAGGTGGTAAAGAAAATAAAGAGCAGAGTGTGTGTATGCAGCTAGGCATAACACAAACTTAAGTTTGCTCATGGTATCACTGTTGTTGACAGAATCTCAGATGGCAATAAGGAAGCATACAGGAGTGAGATAGTTTGGCTGGTTGAGTAGTATCCCATCAACAACCACACAATCAACATCTGCAAGAGCAAGGAATTGGTTCTGGATTTCAAGGAATTGAAGTGGAAGTCAGGTGAACACACACCAATCCTCATTGAGGAGTCTGCAGCTTCAAGTTCCTGGCTGTCAACATCTCAGAGGATCCATCCTGAGCCTAACCCATTGATGCAATCATGAAGAAAACACGCCAGTGGCTCTACCTCATTAGCAGTTTGATAAGATTTGATATGTTAAAGACACTTGCAATTTTTGCAGATGTACTGGTTGCAACTCAGCAAGCTTTGGAGGTGCCAAAGCATCGGATATGATTCAGATTTATTTATCAGGTGTACACCAAAATGTTGGTCTTAACTAATACACCCAAGGATGTGCTGGGGACATCACATGAGTGGCACCACACATTCCAGCATCAACATAGAATGCTCACCATGCTTCATCACAAAAGACAGTTGAGGATTGTAGGATCAACCAGTTCCATCATGGATACAACCATCGAGGACATCTTCAAGAGGCGATGCCTCAAAAAGGTGGCATCCATCATTAAAGACATATCCTCTTCATGTTACTACCATTGGGGAAGATCCTGAAAAGCCTCACTCAACGTTTTAGGAACGGATTCTTCTGCTCTGCCACCAGATTACTAAATGATTCATGAACCCATGAACATCATTCTTGTTATTTGTCTTTTGTAATATTTACTTATTTCTGTAACTTACAGTAATCTGTCTTGCACTGTCCTGCTGTCGCAAAACAATAGATTCATGGCACATTAAGTCTGCTAACAAATATAAATTCGTTGGGTGAAGGTGGCAGATAGTATACTGTGGGAAAAACTTTGAGTTTGAGCATATTTGCTTTGCTGAGAACAACAGAAAATTATTTAATATTGCAAGGCTACAAAACTGACGTTCAGAAAAGAGCTTTTCTTCAATACCTCTTGAAGACATTTTCGATGGTAGGCAGGATTATGTCCATGATAAAGCTAGCTGAGTCAACAACCCTCTGCAACTTTTTTTTGATCCTGTGCATTTAAGCCTCCATACCAGGCTGTGATGCAACTGATCAGATAGATCTCCACCATACATTTATGAAAATCTGGAGGCTTTGGTAACATACCAAATCTTCTCAAACTCCTGATGAAGTATTGCTCCTGGCATGCCTTCTTTGTGATTGCATAAAATGTTTGGGTCCAGCATAGATCCTCTGAGATGTGATGCCCTTGAACTTGAAGCTGCTCACCATTTCCAACAATGACCCCTCAGTGAAGAACTGGCATATACTCCCAACTTTCCCTTCCTGGTCTACAATCAGCTCTTTGGTTCATAGTCATAAGCACTGCATCAAGCCCTTCAGTCTACCATATAAATTTGGCCATCAAGATCCCAGCAATACTAATCCCACTGTGCCTTAATAAATAAATATTCAAGATATTACTCAAATGCTGTAATATCTCTGACTCCACCCAACCACACAGGCAATGCATTCCAGATATGAACCATTCTCCATGGGAGAGAGTGAAAAGTTTCCCTCTAGAATTCCTGCTCCTGTTCACGGTCTTTAGTTTTAGACTTAGCTGCAACTGTGAAGCTTTCACTATCTGCTTCCCTCAATTTTGTACATCTATATCAAATTCCCCTTTAGCCACCACAGAAGAAAAACATTTGTCAATAACTAAAGTGCTTGCAGGCAGCTGTTGGCTAGAGAGAACTACAGTCTACAAATCAGTGAATTTGAATTAATCAAGGATAGTCAAAGTAGACAAACCAATTGTCCTTGTTCTCGCCATGTGCTTAAAGGAGTTGGATTTTGTGAGATTATCCTCACAGCCCCTCATTTTGTGAACTCTGATGAACTGATTTTTGCTCTGGGATAACTTGATCGGAGCAAGTGAATGTGGACACAAGAAGTTTCAGCTAATAACCTACTAAACCTGAGACTATTCTCAGACAAGTAACTATGTATCATGTAAAGTGGCAGTGTGTGGGTAACCTAGTTTGAACCTGCGTTATTAATGAGTTTTTGCATATCATATTATTACTGAGTTAAGTATTGTATGTAATGAGTTTTTGCTACAACAAGTGTATGGGACATTGGAAAAAATGTTGAATTTCCCCATGGGGATGAATAAAGTATCTATCTATCTATCTATCTATCTAGAACAATCCTGTTTGTAGCTCTAGACCAGAGCCGATAAGGTGACCCGTCAGTCAGGTGACCCTGAGCCAGTGGGATAGTGATGCATCATTTGAATCATTAAGGCACACAACAAGAGTTCGGATCTTCAAATGCAAAAGAATGACAACTCTCCAGAGACCAACCATCCCAGATGTGGTGTGCCCCACAGATACTTGGTCATCGGACCGGGACTATGAAGAAAACATGGCCAGCATAAACTCCTTTCCCAATATTTACATTTTCTATTCTTTGACTGTTCACGGAGGGTCAGGAAAACTTCATAGGTGTGTACACAGGTAGCTAGTTTGTGAACACACAAGCTTTTTATTTACGACAACAAAGGTTACTTGTTGGTAAATACAGATTCTCTCCATGCCTCTCTGATCATTATTATTAAGGGAATACTTCCTTATAACAGAATATAATGGTCAATGTCCATAACACACCAGCAGTTCTTTATGCCATGGACCAACACTATTATGCAAGGAGTACATGCATCCCAGGTTGGGAACTCCTGTTCTACACCTTCGGCAATTCAATTACATCCTTCCATTAATTTGGTGATGAGAACTACACAGATTACTCTGAAAATAGGCAAACTAATGTTTATAAAGTTGCCTCAATATCCTTATATCAGTTAACATTTCGCAACTTGCCGATGATAATGCCACTTTATATCAATAGTAGGTAAATAGACTCCATCCCCAAAATGTAATTTTCCAGCACATCAACTAAACAGGGTAGAAATGGGAAAACCTGTGGTAAAAATACAATTCGGGTCTCATTTAAAAAAATGTTTATCTGACCTCAGCAGTGATAGAATGTAAGTTCACTGTCAGTTACTCAGATAAAAAAGCTATCCCAAGGAAGTATGAGCAGAGTGAGCCTATGTTCTCTGGTGTTTAGAAATGAAAGGTTATTTATTCAAAAGGGGTTTGACTAGGTAGATGTGGAAATTTTTATTGGAATCTAGAATTAGACAGGCTCAGAGACCAAGGGAATCTGTCAAAGAAGATTGAAGAGAGGATTCCTTTTAATTTGAAAATCTTTAGAATTCTCTACCAGAGAGAGCATGGATGCTGAATCAAGTAATATATTCAAAAGCAAGAGATTTTTGGCTATTAAGAGATTACAGATCCAACAGGAAAGTAAAGTCCAACCAAAGATCAGATGAGCGAAGGGTTTTATTGAATGGTGGAACAAAATCAAGAATTCTATCATCATTAGACTATGAATTACTGCTTTGCCACACAATATATTTCAAATCATTTTCTGTGTTTAATTTCTACACTATTAAATATTCTATTTACAGCTAAATTTCCCTTCTAATGACTCAGGCCAGAGATTAGATAATTAACTCATTGCTCTTATTACTCCCTTGCATTCCACATGTACATACTCTGTCAAACCTCTTGGCTTGCTGTACCAAAATAAATAAATAAATACATAGAGGTACACCTAACCAGCCATTAAAGCAAATTGTAGGATAGATCTTTTCAGAAATATACATGGCAACTTTTGTGTTGAGCTTAAACGACAAAACAAGGATGCTGTTTTGTGAACTTACTCGGCAAGGCAAGAAGGCTTATGTAAATTTGCAGCTTTTCAAAGATAGCAGTAATCTTTTGCATGTCACACCGCAGTTCAGTGTTCCGTTCTTGTAAACTAGTAGTGCAGAGCGAGTACTCACATTCCTCTTCCAAACTACCAGTTCAGAAAAGCAAAATAATTAATGTTTATCAGCATCCAAGTCAAATTACTTATTTCATAAAACATTTTTTATAATATATTTTATTGTTTTATGTGAACAGACTTGGAAAAGACTAACAAAAAAAATGAAAAAAATACAGCACATCCACAAAAACCACAACCATAGAAAATATCAGATTAAATATTGAGCAGCAAAAGAGAAAAAAATATAAAGGCAAAAAGTAAACATACACAGCAGAGGTGCACCGCACCAAAAAACCTCAGTCCTCACCCCATAAGAAAGTCCAATACAGGGCCCCATATCCTTTCAAAGATGTCCCCTCTGCCCTCATTACATAGTCTCAGTCTCTCCAAATGTAAAGTGCTTGCCAGTTCTCTCAACCACAGATCGTACGTAGGCACAGAGTCCATTTTCCACATTTGCAGGATTAACTTCTTAGCACTCACCATTCCAAACAATACAGCCATTTTTCACACTTATTGGCTGAAGACAAGGAGCTTGTTGCTCCAAGGATGGCTATGAGCGGGTCCGGTTCCCACCGCTTCCCAAAAGCCTCAGAGAAACAGTGAAAAATACTTTTCCAGTATGCATAAAGCTTACAACATGACCAGAATGAATGTGACAAGTTACTGTTCTCAGATTTACATCTATTACATCTATTTCATAAAACATTTCTGAATAGACTTCATTTGATATATTTCTATAAAACTAAGATTTTCTCTTTAGATAATTTCACTGACACAATGGAAGGAGTATGTGTATGCAGATGAAAAATCAAGTACAATTAAAGTGCTTTAGCAATAGAACATATGGTATTTGTAAATTGAAGTGAACAAGGTTCACAAATCCCATGGTGAAAGGTAGAATGGGGATTCTAAAAATAACTCAGAAGGAATTCACTCAGAAAAATCTATTGCAAATTATAAATTTTAATTAGCTTGATCGTGCTGTACTTATCCTAAATTCTGGGTATATATCTGCAGCATCCAAATTTTCATTTGATGAATAAAGATAGGATCAGAATTAAAACATTTCAGCTTCTACAGGTGTACAAATGATTCTGATTAAAAATCTTTCTGACAAAGTTACTATCTGTTAATCAAAGTCACCTGCCTATTTTAAACCTATATATAGCTCTGGTCTCCAGTGAACCTCTTTCAATAACAAGTCACCTTTCAAGTTCAATGGTGGGGGGGGGGGGGGGGCTGCTGGATGGTGCTACTGGACCATTCATCAAGCACAAGTTCTAAACCCTGAGTAACTAAGCAACTCTAAGTTTTCGAAACCGCAATAAACTAATGTCAGAAACTGAGAAATAAAACTACAAGAGTATCATGAAAACAGCAGTATAGAACAGTTTAACACTGGACAGGCCATTGCGCCCACAATATTGTGCCAGCCTTGATGCTAATTTATACTAAATGTCTTTCTCTTATGTATCATCCATATCCCTTCATTTCATTCATATTCATGCGTCCGCCTATCTAAAAACCTCAAGACCAATCTTCCTGTTTCAATACTATGCCTGACACTTACCGGTGTTAAAAAAAAGCTTTTCACATTGTCTTTAAATTTCTCCATCTAACCTTCAAATCACATCCTTTAGTGTTTGATATTTCTACCCTGAGGAAAAGATTCTGACGTCTACCTTATCCATGCCTCTCAATTTTCAAAGCCTCTTTCAGGTCTCTGCTCAGCCTCCAGTGCTCTAGGGAGAACAACCCAAGTTGGTCAAACCTCTCCTTAAAGCACCTGCCTTCTAATCTACACAGTATCCTGGTAAACCTTTCTGCCTCCTCTGCTGTCTCGACATCCTTCCTATAAGGGGGCAAACAGAACTGCATGCAATGCTCCATGCAATATGATCTGACTAAAGTTTTATATAACTTGATAGCAGCTATATTTCATAAGGAGTTTGAGGAGAATTGGTACGTCACCAAAGACACTAGCAAATTTCTACAGATGTACCATGGAGAGCTTCCAACTGGTTGTATCACCATCCGGTATGGAGGGACCACTGCACAAGATTGGAATAAGCTGCAGAAAGTTGTAAACTCAGTTAGCTCTGTCATGAGCACTAGCATCCCCAGCATCCAGAACCCCTACAAAAGGCGATACCTCAAAGTAACAGCATTCATCATTAAGGACCTCCATCACCCAAAACATGCCCTCTTCTCATTGCTGCCATCAAGGACATGGTAAAGGAGCCTCAAGACACACACTCACATTTCAGGAACAGCTACTTCCCCCTGCCATCAGATTTCCAAATGGACAATGAACCCACGAACACACCCTCTTTATTTTATTCTTATTTGTACAATTTATTTATTTTTATGTATACATTTTGCAATTTATCGTTTTTATTACTATGTATTGTGATATACTGCTGTGGCAAAACAACAAATCTCATGACATATACCAGTGATAATAAACCTGATTCTGATTATGATTTCCTACTCTCATACTCAACATGAATTGAATTGACTTTATTCCTTACATCCTTCACATACGTGAGGAGTAAAAATTTTTACATTACGTCTCTGTCTGAATGTGCGATGTGCAAATTATAGTAATTTGCAATAAATAGTATGTACAGTAAGATATACAATAGCACAGTCAATATAGCTTAGAAATACAAGTGTGTCGGCGTGAATTAATCAGTCTGATGGCCTGGGATGGAAGAAGTTGTCCTAAATCCTGTTGGTCCTGGCTTTAATGCTGCGATACTGTTTCCCAGATGGTAGCGGCTGGAACAGTTTGTGGCTGGGGTGTCTCTGGTCCCCAATGATCTTTCGGGCCTTTTTTATGCATCTGTGGCTGTAAATGTCCTGAATATTGGGAAGTTCACATCCACAGATGCGCTGGGCTATCTGCACCACTCTCTGCAGAGCCCTGCAAATGAGGGAAGGACAGTTCCCATACCAGGCAGTGATAATTAAGCCAGTCAGGATGCTCTCAATTGTGCTCTCTAAAGTCCTTTGGATTTGGCGACTCATGCCAAACTTTTTCAACCGTCTAATGCATATATGTCAAACTCAAGGCCCGCGAGATAATATCTAATTATTATTAAAGCTGGCCCCAGTAATCGAAGTGCCTATGGCATATGATATGGCTAATGCTGAGTTTATTCAGGTAGCAGGTTTTCAGGGTTTTTAGTGTTTATTCGGCAGTCTTCTTCATAAGAAACGGAATTTGTAAAGTGAAACACTTTGTAGTTATAGCAGAGGCTGAGACACATGAGAGCAGGCTGAAAAAACGGAGGCAACGAAAGCTGCGTTCGCACGCGTCCGACTGATCCGGCCCACATGAAGCTGCATTTTGCTCAATCTGGTCCGTGACCTAAAATGAGTTTGACACCCCTGGTCTAATGTGAAAGAGGCACTGTTGTGCTTTTTTCACCACATAGACAGTATGCACAGACCAAGTGAGGTCCTCAGTGATGTATATACTGAGGAGCTTGAAGATGTTCACCCTCTCAACAACAGATCCATTGATGTCAATAGGGGCTAGCCTGTCTCCATTCCTCCTGCAGTCCACAACCAGCTCCTTTGTTTTTGCAACATTGAGGAAGAGGTTGCTTACTTGACACCACTGTTTCAGGGTGATGACTTCTCTGTAAGCTGCCTCGTTATTATTTGAGAAAAGGCCAACCAATGTAGTATAATCTGCAAATTTAATTATACAGAGAGTAAAGGAGAGGACTTATGACACAGCCCTACTCTCTTACTCAACATGCTCCTGTGTTGAGGGTCAGAGGGGCAGAGGTGAGGGAGCCCACTCTTACCACCTGCTGACAATCTCACAGAACGTCCAGGATCCAGCTGCACAAGGCAGGGTGAAGCAAAGGTCTCTGAGCGTCTTGTCAAGCCTGGACGGAATTATGATGTTGAATGCTTAACTGTAATCCAAGAACAACATTCTCACATAAGCATCCCTCTTCTCCAGGTGTGTAGATGGTGTGTAGATTTGCAGTTATTGCGTCATCTGTTGATCGGTTCTGTTGGTAGGTGAATTGTAGAGGGTCCAGTGTGGGTGGCAGCATGCTGCAGATCTAGTCCTTGACCAGCCTCTCAAAGCATTTGCTTATTATTGAGGTGAGTGTGACACAATGCTAGTCTTTCAGGCATGTTACCTTGGTCTTTTAAGGTACAGGGTCAATGGTGGATATTTTGAAGCACTGGGAGAGGGAGAGATTAAAAATGTCTGTAAACACACCAGTCAGTTGTGCCGTGCACACTCTAAGTACCCACCCTGGGACGCTGTCCAGCCCCGCCGCCTTGCGGCTGTTCACTTGTTGGAAACACCTGCGTACTTCAGCCTCAGAGATGACCAAGATGCAGGTCGCATCAGCGGCTCTCCTTGTGGGCTCAGTGTTGGCGACATCGAACCAAGCATAAAAAGAGATTTAGCTCATCTGGGAGAGAGGCAGTGGTGTTGGCATTACCACTGCATTTAGCTATGAAGGCTGCAATAGTGTGCAGACCTTGCCATAAGCTGCGTGTGCTGTTGGTGGAGAGTTGTGTCTGGATTTTGTCCCTATATTGTTGTTTCACTGCCTTGATGACTTTGTGTAGATCATAGTTCCATTTCTTGAGTTCCTGGTGGTTACTCGTGGCAAAAGCTCTGTCTCGCGCGCCGAGTGCAGTGTGAATGGAACTGTTGATCTAGTGTTTCTGGTTTGGATAGACCCTGACCAATTTTTGGGGGACAACGTTCTTGATGCATTTCCAGATGAAGCTCGTGACCCCTTCCATGAACTCTGAGACATCCTCATCACGAAAGACATTCTAGTTGACATCATCAGAGCAGTCCTGTAGATGAAGACTGATTGGTCAGACCAACAGTGGACAATTTTAACAATGGCCGCCTCTTGTTTCACCTTCTGCTTGTACACAGGCAGAAGCAGGATGGACTTCTCAAACAGTGGACAGAGCAGCGCTTTGCAAGCCTTGCAGAAGGGAGAGTAGCAGTAGTAGAGAATGCCATTTTCCTGTGTACTCACTTGGATGTGAGACACTTGATTAAAGTCTCCGACAATGATGAAAACAGCCTCCGGGTGTACAGTCTCCAGGGTGCTCATGGTCTTGTACAGTTCCTTGAGAGCCAGATCAGTTTCAGCCTGTGGCCAAATATATACAGCTATAATAATAACAGCTGCAAAATCTCTAGGCAGCCAGAAAGGTCTACACAGTAGCACAAGGTACACCAGATCTGGGGGACAAAAGGATTTGAGGACATGCACATTCTTGATGCACCAAGCATTATTGACCATAAAGAATACCTCACCTCCTTTACTCCTCCCAGAGAGGTTTTTAAGACATGTCTGCCCAGAACAGGGAGAACCCTGAGGGCTTGATGGTGTGATCCAGTATCTCCTTCATCAACCAGGTCTCCACAAAAAGTTCCTTTGTTTCCCGCTAGTGGGAGATTCTGGCTTAGTTCACACAGCTTGTTGTCCAGGGACTGAACATTAGCCAGGAGTATGCTAGTGAGTGGCGCGTTCCTCTTTGCCACATTATCTACTTGTACAGCCACATGCAGTAAACTATAAACCTGGACTCCAAGATTCAACTGCATCTCAATGCCACTAAGATGTCTACCATTAATTGTATACTTTTTCCTTTCATTTGACCTGCCAAAATAAAACACTTCAATTGCCCAGATTAAACGCCGTCTGCCAATTCTCTACTCATGTCTGAACTGATCTAAATTCTAATGTACACTTTGATGGCTCCTTACACCATCCACAACTCCATCATTCTTGATGTCATCTGCTAACACACCTATTTTTATCCAAATCTTACCAATCCTGTGGAACACAACTGGTTAAAGACTTCTAACCAGAATAACAACTTTCCATTCTTACTTGATTTTCTGTGGACAAGCCAAATCTGAATCCAAACTTACAGTTCACCCTGAATCCCATGCATATTTATCTTCTGAGTCAACCTGCCATGAGGGGTCTTTTAAAACATCTTAGTAAAGTCCATGTAGATAATATCCAGTGCCTTACCCTCATCAAGCTCCTTTATTACCTCCTCAAAAAGACCCGATTAAGTTCGTAACTTCTTACATTTTATCCCCAAGTGACTCCAAAGCCACTTACTTATATGATTGATACACAACTGGCTCCAAAGTTTAAGAACAACTGAAGATGGACAACTAACAATGACATTGTCAGTCAATACCAAGTTCAATTATCTTCCCCATTCAAATAAATCGGAGACTATCAAGCTTGTGGAGAAAAAAGGTGTAAGTTTTTACAGAAAGTTATTAACTGTCCATGTGAAATGTATAAATCAAATATGAATAGATAATTTGGACATATAAATTTCAAAAGTAAATCATGAACAGTACAACTTTTTGTGAAATTTGATTCAGAAAAGGGAAAAAATAATAGTATCTAATACACATACACACACTTGGCTGGAGACGATCATCCACCAGAAACTCACTGGAATTCATTAGCCAAGCATGTCATTTAATAAATAAATAGAAGTAGGTATTCACATAGAACAGTCCTAAACCAAAAAAAAAATCAATTTGGCTGTCTGGCTGTCCTACAATCACGTCCATGGGTAACTGAAGAAAAAGTCAGTATAACTTGCACATCAGAAAAACTGTATTAGCTTGCACAGAAAGCCTTTCATTCTGTTAGTTACAAACTACAAGAACCAACTGAGCTCACCTTTTTAATTGATACGGTAGAATTTTCTTTAGAAAACAAACATAAGTAGTAAAGATGTCTGAAAATGGTTTAAGTTTCACAGCAGTTTCCTACAATAAAAAAATTAGGGAAAAGGAGTATTCGCAGTGGTATATACAATGCACAGTAATGAATTTTAAGGATTAATATCTATATAAAAGCCAACTTTAATAAACTTACCAGTGTAGTAACACTTTCTTCAGTAATACTTTCAAATAAGTGCAACATTCCTTCCTCTAGCGGACGAACATATGAGGCATTTTCATGCAGGTATTCAGAAAACTAAAAAAAATAATAGTTTGTAAATGATTCTTTTAAAAAAGGTACCATTTTATTTGGAATGCTTCAAAACATTCTAAAGCTCCATAGAAAAAGCAGATACAGTTTTTATTATCAGATTACTGAAACAGAAATCCAAATACCAGGACTTACTAGTTTGCTAACTGCAGTACTAATTGAACATTCGGGTTAAATGGACCATTCTGCTCATTCTTGATTTTCTTGAAGAATTTAGGAATACAGAGATTAAGTAAATTTGGATCCTTGGTCCCTAGAAAAAACATTTTCCTTCACGGGGGTTTGTGTCGTAGGCCTGGCTCATTAAAGAGCAGTTAGTAGAGCATGACTGGTTTAGTTCATCAACGGCTCCACTTTTGCATTATCATGACAGCATAAGTAAAACTACCTGTAGATCTCATTATTAATGGTATTCATGTCAATATAACTGCAAACAAATTCAGATTCTATTTTCATAAATTTGCTAGGGAAAGTAATAGTCACAGCATATCCAGTTAAATCTATTTATTTATACTTGAATTTTATTTGTGGAGCTAAGATTTCAAGAGATACAAGATACAAATTTTTATTCAGCTCACCTCTCCCCCTCCACAATCATGACCATCTAGAAGTTTAGAACTTTTGCAAAAAGCCAAAGGTAATAGAGAAGGATAGACAGCTTCCCTCCTTTTCTCTAAATTGCCAGGGTGAATTTATTTGATTTATTTGGCAACTTACAGACTTCTTTAGGTTCTCTCCTATTTATCCTCAGGGCTGGCCCACAAACATGGGATTTAAAACAGTTTCAGGGTGTATGGGGTGTCCAGGAAGGGATGGGATCTCTGGTGAAGGGGTTTGTCATGTCCAACCCAGGAAAACTGACTCAACTTTGGTCCCCAATGGACACTCAGCTTTCACCTGTGGCTCCAAGTAGCTGTCTGTATGTGATGGTAGCCTCATCCCAGGCACCACTTTGACAGGTGAGCTAAACCAGGAGAGGCTGACCGATGGCTTCATACCCCAGTGAGATAGGGATATGCCTGCCTCAGCATACAAAGTCAGCTCTGGCAGACTGGGTGGATGAGATCTACAGTGAGATCCAATGGCCAGGAACGTGGCATTGCAACACACCGGAGAGCAAAGGGCATGACAAGGCATAGAAGACATCATGATCATCCACTGCAACCAAGGAAGATCCCAGTGTGCGACACTTGTTCATACCATTGGGCCTATACTTCCAAGGTAAAGGGAGTAGAACTGCCCCAAAGCAATAGCTTTTCCATTTCAATAACTCTCCCACACAGGTTTCCTATCATCGTCAGAAACTATGGATAACCAACACATAAACCATCAATTTTAAAATTATTTACTTGGTTTAGAAATCATCCTATGGTCTTGTCTCTCCATTTCTATGTAACTTTACATGTGTCTGTGTTCACTTTCAGCCACTTAAGTATCTGCAGTTTTAACTGCTGTGTCGTTGGTGGCTGTGTCATAAATTCAAAAGGCCTTAAGGCTCCCTCCATGCCTTTATTTTCCTCTTCTGAAAATCTCTGATGTCTCCTCCTTATTTAGATCAGTGGCAATTTCCATTTCATTTTGTTTCTATCAAATGTTATATTACATTTTAAAAAAGCATTTGCAATTACCCTCTGTTGCCACACAAGAAGTGTACCTTTTGGTTCAAAGGCGAAATGGTATCCATTGCAGAATCTATGGGGTAGATCTGAATTCTTTGTTCTGTATAGGTATGAAAGTTCAGCAGTGCTCCCACCAAATCTTGACAATAAGCTAGTGCTTGCCCACTCACGTCACGAGCTTTTAACTGAAATACAAGTCAGTTTTACATGCCAAATAGTTTTATATTTCAGCAGATTTTTCTATTTTACTGCTTCCACCATTATCCAATCTAACCACATTTCACAAGTTAACTCATCACAGAACTGATATGAATACAAAGATGTATTGAAATTTAGAGTTATCAATTCCATCTGGTTGGAGACACATGATGTTTCAATATGCATCTGGTTTGTGCATAGTTAAACTCCGCACTAATAATTAAGTAATTTGATGTGAGATACTTTGAGAAACTTGACAAAAAACATTTAAAACTATTAGAACTACTACATTAATTTGGGATCAAGTCAAAATGAAACTTCAAAATGTAACAACATAATGATAACATCAACCAAAAAAAACAGGCACATATGCAAATACTGTTGAATACATCTTTAATTTCTCCATACTTAGGAACTAAACAAGTTCATTTTCTCAAGTAAAAGAAAAGCTAGACAAATATGTTTCTCCTGAACATGGAGGCCTAGTCTTCAGTAATATGATAGCTTCCTTCACATGCATCATCCATGTAAAAATGTAGACAAAATATTTCTGGTTGCTATGTTACAATATGTGTTGCTGTACAAGCATTAGGTAAACCTCAAGTTTAAATTTTAAACTTCACACCCATAACAACAGAAGTCACGAAAAGATTTATTTTCACATCTTAACAATGATTCCAGAACCAACAAATTAATATCAATCTGAAATGAGAAATATCACAGCCTTGAGTTAACTAAAACACTTAATACTCAGTATAGCACTTTATACACTGTATTTCAGATTCACAGAAATGCAACAACCAACTTGCGCAAAGCACAAATATGAAAAAAGGCAAGTTCAAACACCAAGCAATGTGATATTTAACTAATTTATTTATTTATTTATTGGCATACAGCAGAGTAGGTCCTTCCAGCCCCTCAAGCCATGCCGCCCACAAACCCCCTACCTAACCCAAGCTTAATCAAGGGACAATCCACACTGACCAATCACCCTACCAACCTTTCATACCTCTGGGAAACGAGAGCTCATGAACTCAAGGATATTGCTACACCCAAACAATCAAGTTATAACAATTTGTGAATGTGTCACAATTCTGAAAGCTTGTGTTTTGTTTTTAAAATCTCTGAAGAATAACCTGAATACAGGTGTCCCCCATTTTTCGAATGTTCACTTTACGTCAACTCGCTGTTACGAAAGACCTACATTAATTACCTGTTTTCGCTAACAGAAGGTGTCTTCACTGTTACGAAAAAAGGCAGCACGCGCACCGAGTAGCCACGTTCCTCCCCCGGAACTGCATACTAGCCTGCATTGCTTAAACACGTGCCTGTGAGCATCTGTGCTTTATGTCGATTTATTTTGTGCATCCATTAGCAAGATGAGTTCTAAGGTATCGGAAAAGCCTAAAAGAGTGCGTAAGGGTGTTACACTTAGTGTAAAACTAGACATAATAAAGCATTTAGAACGTGGTGAACAAAGTAAGGATATAGTGAGTTAGGCTAAGGGTTTGTGGAAGTTGACAAAGATTATGTTGAAGAGGTTTAGGCATCCCATGACCAAAAACAGAGATGAAGAGCTATTGAAGAGGAAAGGATAACAATGGAAGCCGAACGCAGTTGCTAGTGAAGATGTCCAGGAACTGAACGTGAAGCAATTGCGTGAGATTTTTGCTGCAATTGACAACACTGCAATGATTGCAGAAAAGTATGACTTTAATTTGAAAGGGTACGTAGGTTTAGGGCATATTTGCAGGATGGTTTGAGTGCTTACAAAGAACTGTATGATAGAAAGATGCGTGAGGCTAAGCAGTCAAGCATACTGTCGTTTTTCAAGCTTTCCACATCAGCCAACGAAACTCGACCTTCGACAATGAGGCAGGCAGGCATAGAAGAAGGTGACCTGTCTGCCCTAATGGAAACAAACAACAATGAGATGATACCCCAGTCTCCTCTACCTCCCACCACCTCAACCTTCGACGACTCAGCCTAACACACCATCATCAGTGTGCTCACTGTCTTCCCAATTCCGTTAAGTGATACTACACTGGGCTTACATTATTTCTACTTTATATAGGCTGTGTATTTTTATGTGTTATTTGGTAGCTTCATAGCTTAAAGGTTACTGGAAAGAGTGTTTTTGCCGAGAGTGTTTGCGCCGTGTATTTCTGCTGGGAACGCTTTGCGTTGTGTG
This sequence comes from Hemitrygon akajei, assembly GCF_048418815.1. NCBI lineage: Eukaryota > Metazoa > Chordata > Chondrichthyes > Myliobatiformes > Dasyatidae > Hemitrygon > Hemitrygon akajei. The sequence goes on from NC_133130.1 coordinate 35,118,409, forward strand.
TTTCTGCCGTGAGTGCTGCCGAGAGCACTTGTGTGAGATTTTCGCTGCAGTGGACAGTGCTGCAATAATTGCAGAGAAGTATTCCTACATTATATAGGCTGTGTATTTATCAGATTATTCCTGCTTTTACTATATGTTACTGTTATTTTAGGTTTTATGTGTTATTTGGCATGATTTGGTAGGTTACTTTTGGGTCTGCGAAAGCTCAAATTTTTCCCATATGAATAGATGGCAATTGCTTCTTCACTTTACGACATTCCGGCTTACGAACCGTTTCATAGGAACGCACTACCTTTGAATAGCGGGGGGAAACGTATTATGGTTTACCTTTATAAACTTCCTTTACACATCACTTATGAAATTAATACAGTTATTTCCAAGTACGTGCAAAACACTCATTGGTTTTATTCTGCACATCTGATTTCAATGAAGCATATTTTTTTGGCTAAGCAAAAGGAAACAGATGTTTAAAACCACATTGACTGGGATTACCAATTTAGCTCTAGCCCACTGGACTGAAATGTAAGTTTTATGTTATCAGTGCATAACATTGACAGTCATGAAATAATACATTTATTTTAACACTAAAATGGGAACTTTCTGAACAGCAATGGTTAAATATAACATACCAATTCAAATACTGGTCAAGAAACATGCTTTAGAGTTCTATTTCATAGTTTAACATAGAAACACAGAAAACCTACAGCATAATACAGGCCCTTCAGCCCACAAAATTGTGCTGAACATGTCCCTACCTTAGAAATTACTAGGTTTACCTATAGCCCTCTATTTTACTAAGCTCCATGTACCTATCCAAAAGCCTCTTAAAAGACCCTATCGTATCTGCCTCCACCACCGTTATCAGCAGCCCATTCGACCTACTCACCACTCTCTGAGTAAAAAACTTGCCCCCGACATCTCCTCTCTACCTATTCCCCAGCACCTTAAACCTATGTCCTCTTGTGGCAACCATTTCAGCCCTGGGAAAAAGCCTCTGACTATCCACATGATCAATACCTCTCATCATCTTGTACACCTCTATCAGATCACCTCTCATCCTCCTTTGCTCCAAGGAGAAAAGGCCAAGTTCACTCAACCTATTCTCATAAGGCATGCTCCCCAATCCAGGCAACATCCTTGCTAATCTCCTCTGCACCCTTTCTATGGCTTCCACATCCTTCCTGTAGTGAGGTGACCAGAACTGAGCACAGTACTCCAAGTGGGGTTCGACCAGGGTCCAAAATAGCTGCAACATTAGCTCTCAGGTCCTAAATTCAATTCCACGATTGATGAAGCTCAATACACCATACGCCTTCTTAACCACAGAGTCAACCTGCGCAGCTGCTTTGAGCGTCCTATGGACTCAGACCCAAAGATCCCTCTGATCCTCCACACTGTGAAGAGTCTTACCATTAATACTATATTCTGCCATCATATTTGACCTACCAAAATGAACCACTTCACACTTATCTGGGTTGAACTCCATCTGCCACTTCTCAGCCCAGTTTTGCGTCCTATCAATGTCCCACTGTAACCTCTGACAGCCCTGCACACTATCCACAACACCTCCAACCTTTGTATCATCAGCAAACTTACTAACCCATCCTTCCACTTCCTCATCCAGGTCATTTATAAAAATCACAAAGAGTAAGGGTCCAACAGATCCTTGAGGCATTCCATTGGTGACCAACCTCCACGCAGAACATGACCCGACTACAACCGCTCTTTGCCTTCTGTGGGCAAGCCAGTTCTGGATCCACAAAACAATGTCCTCTTGGATCCCATGCCTCCTCACTTTCTCAGTAAGCCTTGCATGGGGTACCTTATCAAATGCCTTGCTGAAATTCATATACACTACATCTACTACTCTTCCTTCATCAATGTGTTTAGTCACATCCTCAAAAAATTCAATCAGGCTCGTAAGGCATGACCTGCCCTTTACAAAGCCAGGCTGACTACTCCTAATCATATTATACCTCTCCAAATGTTCAGAAATCCTGCCTCTCAGGATCTTCTCCATCAGCTTACCAACCACTGAGGTAAGACTCACTGGTCGATAATTTTCTGGGCTATCTCTACTCCCTTTCTTGAATAAAGGAACAACATCCGCAACCCTCCAATCCTCCAGAACCTTTCCCATCACCATTGATGATGCAAAGATCATCGCCAGAGGCTCAGCAATCTCCTCCCTCACCTCCCACAGTAGCCTGGGGTACATTTTGTCCGGTCCCAGGGACTTACCCAACTTGATGCTTTCCAAAAGCTCCAGCACATCCTCTTCCTTAATACCTACTTGTTCAAGCTCATCAGTCTGCTGCAAGTCATCACTACAATCACCAAGATCCTTTTCCATAGTGAATACTGAAGTATTCATTAGGTACCTCTGCTATTTCCTCCAATTCCATACACACTTTCCCACTGTTACACTTGAGAGGTCCTATTCTTTCACGTCTTATCCTCCTGCTCTTCACATACTTGTAGAATGCCTTGGGATTTTCCTTAATTCTGCCCACCAAGGCCTTCTCATGGCCCCTTCTGGCTCTCCTAATTTCCTTCTTAAGCTCCTTCCTAGTAGCCTTATAAATCTTCTAGATCTCTAACATTACCTAAGCTCTATGAACCTTTTGTAAGCTTTTATTTACTTCTTGACTAGATTTATTACAGCCTTCGTACATCACGGTTCCTGTACCTTACTATAACTTCCTTATCTCATTGGAACGTACCTATACAGAACTCCACACAAATATCCCCTGAATATTTGCCACATTTCTTCTGTACTTTTCCCTGAGAACATCTGTTTCCAATTTAAGCCTCCAATTTCCTGCCTGGTAGCTTCATAATTCCCCTTACTCCAATTAAATGCTTTTCTAACTTGTCTATTCCTATCTCTCTCCAATGCTATTGTAAAGGAAATAGTGATCATAATTCTATCTCCAAAATGCTCTCCCACTGAGAGATCTGACATCTGATCAGGTTCATTTCCCAATACCAAATCAAGTACAGCCTCTCCTCTTATAGGCTTATCTACATACTGTGTCAAGAAACCTTCCTGAACACACCTAACAAATGCCACCCCATCTAAACCCCTTGCTCTAGGGAGATGCCAATCGATATTTGGGAAATTAAAATCTCCCATCACAACAACTCCGTTATTATTACACCTTTCCAGGATCTATTTCCCTATCTGCTCCTCGATATCCCTGTTACTATTTAGGTGACCTATAAAAAACACCCAGTAAAGTTATTGACCCCTTCCTGTTCCTAACCTCCACCCACAGAGATTCCATGGACAATCCCTCCATGATGTTCACCTTTTCTGCAGCTGTGACACTACCTCTGATCAACAGTGCCACACCCTCACCTCTTTTGCCTCCCTCCCTGTCCTTTCAGAAATATCTAAAACCTAGCACTTGAAGTAACCAATCTTGTCCCTGAGCCATCCAAGTCTCAGTAATGGCCTCCACATCATATCTCCAAGTACTGATCCACGCTCTAAGCTCATCCGCTTTGTTCACAACACTCCTTGCATTAAAATAAGACACATGTCAAGCCTTCAGTCTGAGCGCATCCCTTCTCTATCACCTGCCTATCCTCCCTCTCGCACTGTCTACAAACTTTCTCTATTTGTGAGCCAACCTCCTCTTCCACAGTCTCTTCAGTTCAGTTCCCACCCCGCAACAATTCTAGTTTAAGCTCTCCCCAGTAGCCTTAGCAAACCTCCCCGCCAGGATATTGGTCCCCCTGGGATTCAAGTGCAACCCGTCCTTTTTGTACAGGTCACACCTGCCCCAAAAGAGGTCCCAATGATCCAGAAATCTGAATCCCTGCCCCCTGCTCCAATCCCTCAGCCATGCATCTATCCTCCACCTCATCCTATTCCTATTCTCACTGTCGCGTGGCACAGGCAGTAATCCCGAGATTACTACCTTTGCGGTACTGCTTCTCAACTTCCTTCCTAACTCCCTGTAGTCTTTTTTAGGACCTCTTCCCTTTTTCTACCTATGTCATTGGTATCAATATGTACCATGACCTCTGGCTGTTCTCCCTCTCACCACAGGATATCTTGGACACAATCTGAAACATCCCGGACCCGGAGGCAACTATCATCCAAGTTTCTTTCCTGTGTCCACATAATCGCCTGTCTAACCCTTAACGATCGAGTCCCCTATCACTACTGCCTTCCTCTTCCCTTCCCTTCTGAGCCACAGGGCCAGACTCTATGCCAGAGGCACGGCCGCTGCCACTTCCGCTAGATAAGCTGCCCCCCTCCCCAAACAGTACTCAAACAGGAGTACTTATTGTCAAGGGGTACAGCCACAGGTATACTCTTTAGTACCTGACTCTTCCCCTTCCCCCTCCTGACTGTGACCCACTCGTCTGTCTCGTGGCCCCAGTGTGACCACCTGCCTGTGACTCCTCTCTATCACCTCCTCGCTCTCCCTGACTAGGCGAAGGTCATCGAGCTGCATTTCCAGTTCCCTATCTCGGTCCCTCAGGAGCTGCAGCTCGACACACCTGGTGCAGATATGGCCGTCCGGGAGGCTGGGAGACTCCAGGACCCCCCACATCTGACACCGAGCACAGAAAACTGGCCTCACACACATACTTCCTACCTCGCCTCAAAGCTAAGGGATGAATAATTATACTATTACCTTGCTTTGCAGTATACTCAGAGTGCCAATTTATTACAACTCTGTTGATATTTTAAATGAACATCTGAAGCTGTGTGCTGTTATGATGTGAATTTTGTGTTAGTTCCTTCCCTTTATGCACAACTGCCTGTCTTCTGTTGATGTGCTGCCAGCAATGAGTGTCCCACAACTCACTGATGTTACAGGCCATGGCAAACAGTGTGGCTACTTGGTACAGGCAGCTCATTGCTAAGCACTAGCACCATCTGCTCCACGTGTAAGTAGATCACCCATATGACACAGCTGATGTGAGAGAAAGAGCCGCTTCCACAGTATGGAACATATGGCGATGAACAAGACTGATTAACACATCTAACAGGTGCGGTAATTCATAACAATGGCTTCACTCATCTTACTGGCCATAGTACAACACCTCAGAGGCAGCCTCGCCACAGAGCTATGGAATGATTTACTGCTTGACTCACACCAGATTCCCAGTACATTAGCTCATAGCAATGCAAGGACAGGGGCTCACACAAAGTTTCCAGCTCAGCAGTGGGGCCAGAAGAAATACACAACAGTCCTAATAGAAATAGATTCCTATCTTATTATGACCCCTTTTAGTGCTGAATTTCTTAGCATTCTTAATCCACAAAATGCATCCTGAGAGGTAAGCAAAGTACTTCTGATTTCTCATTTAAACTTGAGTGTGCAACCACATGAACTATACCATTATTCAAGAATGAAAAGTAATTACATGTTTGTAACATCAACCTCCTAATTAAATTTGGAACAACCAAAAGAGCAGAACAGCATATTCATGCACTGAACTTAAAACTAGGATAACTTCAAAACTTTGATCGCAATTAATCAGATTGTATCAGAAATGAATTTGAGACGGCTGTATTATATTTATTTACAGAACTGAATGTAATTACTAGCTTTCACTGGTTGGAAGTCCATGATGAGTGCCATTTGGCAGGATTCTATATTGGGATCTGTACCATTTGTGATATAAGTGACTTGGGTGAAACATATGGCTGGTTGGTTAGTAAGTTTACAGATGACACAAAGACTGGTAGTATTGTGAATAATGTAGAAACTTGCCAAGGATACCGTGAGATTTAGATCAGATGCTGTCACGGGCAGAGAAATAGCAGGTGAGGTTTACTTCCAGGCAAGTGTGTAGTGTTGCACTTTATAAGATCAAATGTAAAGGGAAAGTACAGATCTACAGGCAGGATCCTTTAACAGCACTGACACTGAGGGATAAAAGTCTAAAGCTTCCTGAAAGTGACTGCAAAAGAGTTGATAAGCTGATAATCAAGGAATTGAGTTCAAGACTAACATTCTGGTTGCCCCACTGCAGGAAGGGTATGGAAGCTCTGAGAAGTTGCTGAGGAGGTTTTTCAAAATCCTGCCTGGATTAGACGGCAGATTCTATAAGGCCAAACTAGAGTTGTTTTTCTGGAATAGTGGAAGCCGAGGAGAGACCTCTGAGAAGTTTCAGAAATTATCAGAGGCTTAAATAGAGTAGACAGTCAGTAACTTTCTCCCAAGGTCAAAATGTTTAAAACTATAGGGTATTCAAAGAGACGTGCAGGTTAATTAAAAAAAGAGAGTAGTAGGTGCCTAGAATGCACTGTCAGAGGGCAATGGTGGAGAAAGATATGACAAAGGTGCTTAACATGCTCTTAACAACAGGCACATGAATATGCAGAGAATGGATAGGATATTGTCCATGTGCAGACAAAGATTAATGTAATTACGTATTATTAGCTTAATTACTTTAGCACAACTTGGGCCAAAGGGCCTGTTTCCGAGCTGTACTGTTCTGTTCTAGGTTCTAAAATTGAACAGTACTAAAGAACAGTTGTAATGTCCACACCAAAAGATTGTTCCTATATTCAAAAGGTTAAGGTCTATGAATTATTTCCCAATATCAACTTCTTGATAACATACCTGATGCCTCCTGTCATGAATGGGTACATCCAATGTGTAGTACTCTGCAAGCCCTATTTAAGAATTATATTAAAATGAATACATTTCAAGCAATTAGAAATGCTTTGAAAAAAATGTGCATGCAATACCAATTTCTGTCTTCATGCCTTGTAATCTAAATGAGCAATTTGAAGTTAGAACAGCTAACAAAACTGAATTCATCCATTATGAGAGATAATGAAGCAAAACCCATTGCCCTCATGCAAATCTTCACAAAATGTCCAATACATTTCTGGTGCTCCCAGAATATAGTTTTAGTATATTCATGTGCTCTTAATAGATTATGCAAAATCACTTGGTGCTTAAAAACTGGTAGAATCTTATAAGTTAGAATGATTCCATTTATTTCCCCCCTCCACCCCACCTTCTGGTCCCAATAAAACAACTTAGCAGAATAGATGTAATATTCACTGTTATTTGTGTGTGATTGAGACCCAAGTGTACAAATGAAATTTCATTGCTGAAATAATGTGCATTAAGACTGCAATCACAGGATAGAGACATACTTGTATCATTGAAAGGTAACTTCTCTTGAATGATGTTTGTTGACCGGTCTAATCGCCTGCTTAGGTCAGCATGCACATTTTTTAGTTGTTGTTGGCTACATTTAAAAACAAAGAAATTAACATGGTTCAACTGATGTGCTCTACCACAAAGATTTAAGCATTAACAAAACAAAAACAAATAATCACTTGTCTTACCATTCTTCTGCTCGGAGTCTACAGTCTTTAGCTTCTCTTTCCAATGAGTGCGACTTGACCTGACAAATTATTCCAAGACAAATCTTTTGAATTCTATACATGCACATACCAACGGTCATCCAAATTCCTTACTCAATGCCACTGTAAATTTACTTTTGTCAAGCAAACGGCTTAGTGTTTTCACAGAGTCTCATCTTAGTGCTATAAATTTTCACATCTTTAACCTGACTTTGTTACCCCCATATCCTTGAAAGTGTTATCACATTGGCAAAAAAATTCTTTCCTGGAACTCCATATTTGAATATCACAGGTCACATTTACAACCTTCCCAGACTGGTGATTTTTATCTAATTGTCTCTCCTCTATGGACTATAACCATTTTTTCAACCTGTTTTGAAAACTCCACTGGTGACAATTCAAGCAAGTTCTAATCTTAGCTAAAATTTCCAGTGACTACTTCCTTTCCTTCCCTCAAAATGTTTTCTTTTCATCTATGTGCAGCTCATTTGTGGTTGGGGGTGTGGAAGAACAAAACCATCAGATTTGACCCCAATAGTACCAAAATCTCTTTCTAGCACATCACCCAAGCCCTCCACAACACGGATGCTGAAAAATTGCTGGCAAACAACTAGACTTGGATGAGTTGAAATCTCCTCCAGTCAAGCAACAGGAAGACAACAACCTCTGTATTCAACTGCACGAAACGTTTTTCATCTTATTGAAACATTTTCATAACCATTATCTCCAGTTTTTCTGCATCTATGCAACTTATTCAGCTCCACATTCAACAGCTAACTTCACTACAAAAACCCTTCACTTTTATCTACTGCTTACACTCCAGTTATGTTTGTGGACTAGTAATCCTGATGATTTTTCTAATTACATACCTGGAGACAAGTTTTAGTTGTACTGCAGCTGGGCAAATTAAACTCCATTAATTAAGTAAATCTGAAATTAATAATCATCAGAAGATTATGATGACTGGATCATGGGTTTTAGTGGACAAGCAAGTCTACTTGACACCTTTCTTCATTTTGCTGACAATGTGACTGCAGATTGTTCGGTAATAATTAGCTGATTTGAATATGTCCTGTTTTTGTGAAAGAGACAATTCTCCAATTTATTGGTAGTTTCCAGCATTAGTAACTCTCAGAGAACAAACTTGTTCTTAAAGTACAAGCTCTTTAAAAAGGGTAGGGTAAGAATTTGACTAATTTGGGGTTTGTCAGAGAAGGATGGAGATGGTAGAACTAGAAAGTTATTCATACAAAATTCACAAACAAGGTGATGGCTTGGTGTCAGGAAGAATTTTTAAATGTCTTCAATCATTGGACTTGTCCTTTCCTTAGCCTTTTATAAACAAAAGTATTCATGGTCTTGCAAATATTTTAATATCTAATTTGTTTACAATTTTCAAACTTCAGATTAGTATTTAGCACATCATTGAAATTTCATGGATCATTTGCAAAAACTTTACTTAAAAAAAACCAAGCCAAATAATTTTGCAAGTGTTATTGAAAGTGTAATACACTGGAGTGATTCAACCTGTAATGTTAATGGTTTGTCTGATAAAACCATCTAACAATTATAGCATGGAAACAGGCCATCTCGGTCCTTCTAGTCCATGCCGAGCACTTATTCTCACCTAGTCCCACCAACCTGCACTCAGCCCATAACCCTGCATTCCTTTCCTGTCCATATACCTATCCAATTTTTTTTAAATGACAATATCGAACCTGCCTCTACCACTTCTACCGGAAGCTCGTTCCACACAGCTACCACTCTCTGAGTGAAGAAGTTCCCCCTCGTGTTATCCCTAAACTTTTGCCCCTTAACTCTCAACTCATGTCCTCTTGTTTGAATCTCCACTACTCTCAATGGAAAAAGCCTATCCACGTCAACTCTATCTATCCCCCTCATAATTTTAAATACCTCTATCAAGTCCCCACTCAACCTTCTACACTCCAAAGAATAAAGACCTAACTTGTTCAACCTTTCCCTGTAACTTAGGTGCTGAAACCCAGGTAACATTCTAGTAAATCTCCTCCATACTCTCTCTAATTTGTTGACATCTTTCCTATAATTCGGTAATCAGAACTGTACACAATACTCCAAATCTGGCCTCACCAATGCCATGTACAATTTTAACATTACATCCCAACTCCTATATTCTATGCTCTGATTTATAAAGGCCAGCATACCAAAAGCTTTCTTCACCACCCTATTCACATGAGATTCCACCTTCAGGGAACTATGCACCATTATTCCTAGATCACTCTGTTCTACGGCATTCCTCAATGCCCTACCATTTACCATGTATAACTTTTGGATCACATTTATAACTTTTTTATAACTGCCAAGCAATACACAAAAGTGAATTATTTGCAGCAACACACACAAAATGCTGTAGGAACTTAGTACTATGGAAATGAATTAACAGTCAACATTTTGGGCCGAGATCCTTCATTATTTGTCTCCTTTGCATATTAAAATAATTCTTACTATATCTCTTGGCCCATATCACCAGAACATCCTGCAAATTATATATTTCCTTTCTCATTTACTGCAAAGCAATGCAATGCTGAGAACAGAAGATCATTAACTGAAAAATGCAGGAGGCCACTATGAAGTACAGGTCTCGAGAGTCTATCTTTGCAACAATACAGAAGATTCTGTATTTCTCTCGAGAACAAAAATCCTCAACTTGTTGTCTTTGATTTCTTTAACAAATTCCCTCCCTGTCAGAATATTGCAGAGTTTAAAATAAAGGAAAGATAATTTAGGACAAAACCTTATGTGCAAAAAAAAAATGAAAGGTCTAACCTCTAAATTTGCTTTGTCATTTTGAAGCTTTGCTATGGTGTCCATGTATTTTTGCTTTAAGCCATCAACCACATCATGATGTTGCATGGCATCTCTCTCCAGCACCATTAATCGTTCCCTGAGCTCAGTTTCAATTTGCTTATGTCTTTCTTGAGCTTCTTGAACCTATATATTCAAGGAAATACAAAATGGAGAATCACTACTGTTAGACTTGTGGATTAGTTTAATATAAACCAGTTTATTAATATAATAAACATAGTTGGCCTCAAAACTGAGGGGAAATAAAAACAACCAAAGGCATCGTTTAAAAGTAAAGATTAATTATTAAAACAAACACATTGTAGTAATAAATGAAAATACTATTACCTAGGGATTGAACTATAGAATAATACAATGATCCAGGTGTGTTCTCACAAAGGCCTTGTATAATGGTAGCATGATATCCTTGTTCTTGTATTCAAAACCTCTTGCATATTCCTCATACACTTGGCATTATTAACCATTTACTTTCACTAACTAAACAGGACCTATAGATCCCTTTAATATAAATCAACATTTTTCAATCTATAATTAAATATTGGCATTTTGTTTATTTGTACCAAAATGAGTAATATTTATCCTGATGATCCTGTATCCGTCAAGTTTTTGTGCACTCACTTAAATTATGTGAATCACCTTGAAAACTCTTTGCATCCCTCTCATAACAACATATAATTTTGTAAAGCTTTCTGTCTTCAGCAAATTTATAAATATTAAGTTTGGTTTCCTCATGTCAGTCATGGATAAATATTGCTAATACCTTGGGTCCCAAGCTATGATCTCTGTTTTAGTCACCAGATGTCAAGACCCATTTATTCCAACTGTAAACTAACTTTTAGTCTATGCTAGTATATTATTCCAAATTCATGTGATATAGATTTGCTAAAAACCTCTTCATTTTTAAATTTAAAAGCCTTAAAATATAAATATATTATATCCATTGATCCTCCATCGTATATTCTATCAGTTAGATGTTCAAATAAAAATGTAATTGAATTGTCAAATATGAGTCCCCTTAGTTAATACACTTAACTTTGCCTAAACCTAATAAATAAAGATAGATAGATACATACATACATACATACTTCTTTCAGAAGTCTTTATCACATAATAGATTCTGCGATTTCTCTACTATTGATGTTGGATTAACTGGTCTCAAGTTCCCAGTTGTCTCTCCAACCTCCAATCTGCATGAACTGTTGCATATGTAAAGAATTTTATAAAATGACAATCAATGCAACCACTTAATTCTGTACTGTCCAGTTAATGAAGGAGCTTGGTTCAGAAGGCTCTTCATTGTGCAAAAGTCCATATTGTGACAGGTCCAGAAAACTCAACTTTCATAGTTGCTATCATGGAAAAATGGCATAAACTAGTCAATTGCTTTCCTGTAAGGATACAGTAAATCAAAGCAAACAGTGTTTCTTTTGACAAGCTGAAACACAGCTCATTCAATCACTTTTGTTGGCGGACAGAACTGCTCGGATGCTTACAGATTTTCTCCTGCCATTTTGAAGTGTTTATCCAACAGACAACTCCTATTAACATTCTCATAAAGACTATCAAATGTTACTGGCTCTTATAAAGTTGCTTGAAAAACAGCTTCCAAATCTTTCGCCTATCCTTTGACATACATATGAAATTTGGGCTACAACCCTTCTTCTGCACAATCTGCTAGTACCAACATGGACCACAGCCTTTGGCTACATACAAGCTTCCCAATTACTACGGCAGTATATTTGAAGTTGATTATGAAAGCCTCAGAGAAGTAATACTGTGTGTCAATATTTTTCAGTCATGCTACACAGTCAAAAGATAAGCAACTTATGATTTCAAGTTAACTGCTCATTTAAATCAATGAGTTAACAGGATAGAATAAAAAGCCAAACAATTCTAAAGGAAGGAAGATCCAATTGTTACGCCTGTGGCCCCCTCCTTTTTGAGAATCGTAGGATTGCTATTGCTTTGAGTCAGGTGACCCAGGAAATGAGAGAGAGACACACAGATTCCTCAATGGTTGGAATGTTTCCTGGGCCTCCGAGATACAAAGCCACGGAACAGGTCATTGTCTTTTGGAGACGGAATTGTGTATTGAATGCTGTACGATTCATCGAAGCCCCCCCCCCCCAGGCAATGAACCGAGGGGGGGGGTTGGTGGAGGGATTGCATCATCCCACCCTGATTGACATCTGAGACCCTGTGAGTCAGGATAAAAGAGGGTCTGTGGGCACAGCCCCTCAGACGCACCAGAAGAAATGCTAGAACTCCTGTAACAGCGTACTAGCGAAAGCCGGTGGAAAAAGCCCACGTGCGTACTTTTCCATTTGCCTCGGAATTGTTGGGGTCTTTACCACGGAAGTCCGGCTTTAGCTAACCACAAAAGGGGAAATCAGCCCCCAACGACTCGAAAGATTGACATCATAAAAGGAACGGGCAAGTTAAACCTCCGTCTCTCTCTCTCCAACCAAAAAAGCTGCAGCTTGAATGAACTTGAGTGACTTTTATATTTCCATCGGACAATACATTATCCCCTAGACAACGATAGAGCTATTTCTTATTGATTATTATTATTATACCCGCGCTTTTAGATTTAGTATTGACGACGTGTATTATATGTATGTTTGCATTGATATTATTTTTGTGTATTTTTATCAATACCGTTAAAAATAGTACCATCAGACTTCAACGGACCTCTCTATCTTTGCTGGTAAGTGACCCAGTTACGGGGTTCGTAACACAATGTAGTAAAAAAATGAAGAAAGGAAAAAGTCTGATCCAAAGAGAAAGAAGCATATGACTAGGAATCCCTCGGTGAGGGAAGAAATTTTATTAAAATGATGTCTTTCACAACCTGAAGTAGAGATTGCTTAAAATTCCCCACAAACCCAAATTTATTTTGTAGGAAATGAGAGGACCAGTTCGGCCACAGCATATTCCAATAAATCAATATTGTATTAGCCAGGAGTTTACAACATCTGTATGCAACAGATATTAGAATACACAAATAAATAGCAAGGATGACATTGTTTCCAAACAACAGCATCCTTTGAAAAGCCTGTGCTACAATTAACATTAACTCAAGGAAGTAGCATACATAGAATTTACAGCACAGAAACAGACCTTTTATCACATTCCTAATAGAGAAAAGCAGTCAGTTTAGTACTTTCTTAACAAGTAAATTAAATGTTAAATACATTTGAGGTTGACCGAAAAAACGTTTTTTTTTTAAACTGAATGAAAAATAACCACCAGAACATTCATCAACTTCTCCCCTTCAACCAGGGCTGTGGAAAACATCGCAGTCAAACAAAATATCAATCTAATAGCTCTCAAGAGACCTATTTGGGAAGAATACCTAGAAAAACTTTGTTTATGGATAACCACTATATTCTGCAAACCATAAATACTTGTCAAACAGTGAATGGGGTCCTGAAATGGAAAGGGATCTTGGTTTACATCCTCACCATATCACGCATAAACTGCTCATGTATTACTTGTTACCTGGCTCTGAACAAATTGTATTGAGTGCCAAAACATCTAAATTTGCTCCTAACAATCATCAAAATAAAAAGCAGTTTCTGGAGTTGGTCATGGAATGCTGGCAAGTGTACATAAACAGGATGCTTATATGTAATGACTCTTGGCCCAAAAGATCTGCATCAATTTAATTTAAGCCAAGATCTTTATTTAAGAAATCAATTTCTTGATTCAGTGTGGAACTAGAGTTAAGTAATCTAAATATAGAGCCAAAAATATGGCAAGTGAAAAAATTTGTTCATATACATAATGGCTGCCAAACACTATTCCACAATTTGAAGCAAATAAAGTAAATTAGCACAGAAGCATAGACTATTTCTCAAAATAATCTGTTTTATTATGTAAAATGTTTAAAAGGTGAGCAATTAAAAGGGTAATGTTAATAGTCAAAGGGACATGGGTGTCCTCTTACTTGAGTCATAAAATTAAGCAATCGAGTGCTACGAGTAGTTGGTGATAAATGATACAATAACCTCTATTACAAAAGGGAAAGCACAGGATAAAGTTGGCTTCCAGTATTTATATAGCATTTTTGCAAGACCACACTTGGGAGTATTGTGCCATGGCTTGGTGTTTTTACCCAAGTAGTACATACTAGGTCCAAGGAAGAACGGCAAGACTACATTGAGAAGGTAACATTTAAGTCTGAGATTCAGCTTCAGGAAGGGATGGTTGCCTTTGAATGGTAGGAGTACACAATGGGTTTAATATAGGTATAAATTTGGCCTCTGCTCTTTCTTTTTAGCTTCTATGATCTTAGATATTCCAAAGCCACATGGGTTTACGGTTAGTAAGTTGTGGGCATACTATGTTGGTGCTGGAGGCATGGCAACACTTATGTACTGGCTTCATCACATCCTCAGATCATGTTGACGATTGAAGTAAACAACATTAACATTTCACCGTATGTTTTGATGTAGATGTGACAAAACTAATCTACAAATGTTTAATAAATTTGAAGTGTTAAAGTTATTTTGGGTGAATGCAATTTCCTCTGATGATGTAATCTGGAAGAAAGCTTAACCTTGCAGTTAATTAAATCATGAAGAAAACAAAAGGCACTTTTTCCAAACAAAAGTTTTTGGAAATCTGAAACTATCTTCCCTAAAACACTGACAAATTAATACAAAATGCAATTATCAACACAGTCTGATCAATTGTTTTCTGAAAGGCAGACTCAAAGGCAAGCAACTGATGAGTTAAAAAGCTGCTAAGATTGAAGTATGGCTCAAACTATTTTATGCTAACTTCTCAGATAACATGTTCTAACACTACATTTGCACACAATGTTTTTTTTAAATATTCAAACTGAAAACCTCCAACAGCTCAGAAAAAACATCTGGTTTTCAATTCCTGACACCTTGCCAAATGCAAGCATCAGCAAATCGCTCAATGGTACAGCCTAAAACAAACTTTCATTGCAAACAACTTAAGTAAAAGCCATGCATGAAAATGAAGATCTAAATATCGGTAAGTTTATTTTGTTACTGCTAAAAATACTAAAGGTTGCATAATACAATGTTTAATAAGAGTATGGCAGCACAAGTGTTAATAGACACAATTGCTAGTCAATTTTTAATGGCCTCCTATGGTAAAACTGGCAGCCTATGTACTTCAGAGCCAAATGGTGCCTAATTACTGAGGGAGGTTACATGTAAACTGTTCTTCTTCAACCTCAACTCCCCAAAACTACAGCATCTCCCTCACCCAGTAAGACAGCATTCTTCTCTTGCTTGCTGCTTCGGAAATTGACTCTTAGTTCCCTCATTCCTGATTGAAATCACCTTAAAGCCAATTCATCTGTGTAACAGTGTTCCCAAATTCATCCATTGCATTACAGCCAATTGGTCTCAAGGAACCACGTGTTATAGTAGATAACCTATAGTTAACCGCTTTTAACTTTTTTTTCATCCTACTATCTTTGCTCCTTGCCTTGAAATTCTCAACCTGCTTCCTCTAACAAAGTTCAGATATCTTATTTAAAACCAATGGTTTATATAAAATTTATTTTACTCATTTCCATTTTCAATTTAAACATTTCTTTACCATATACCAACCTAGTTTCTCATTTATTTTTCATGCTCCTCAGAATTTTAGTTCAGTAGGTATATTATGTATGGATGAGTAATTTAGAATTAAGTGACTATCCCAAACTAAAATACATTAAAGCACAAAAATATCTTGTGCACCAGCATGAGAATTTTCCAGTTAGTGCTGCTAGAGAGAGAACAAATGGGCAAGAAAGAACTCCACTGTATTCACTCAGCTAACTGAACAACTGCAGTCAATTCTTTGATTTTCATTTACTATTGCTGCAAAATATTAGCCAGATGTTTCTATTTTGAACTGGGAATTTCGGTAACACAGTGAAAAAACTACAATATCTGGCAACATAAATCAAATGATATAGATAAGAATTTTTTTTTGCTTTCGATTGTCCCCTCCTTCCTCTTCCACCACCTCAAAAACTTTGTTATCCTCTACTAATAGGATAACAACATCACTACATTCCTTTTTCCTCTGCTCCATTCATCTGGCTTTGGTGGGCAGCCATATTATTAAAATACCTTCAACAGAATCCCACAAGACATTGATTAAAACAGGGAACAATTAGGATTTGCTCAGTATTTTCTTATAAAAATTGCCACAACCCCACTGCTGTAAATCCAAGGCCCACGACCAGTCAAAATGGACAGCACACAATCTCAGAAAAACTGCAGCGTGCATAACACCTTTCAACTTACTCACCTCATTAAACATCTGCTGCCCGACTGGTGGTAGAGACTACGGAAACAAAATTACATAATGCTGTTTTCCCCAGCCCAGCAGGATAAAAATCAATTTCTCACCTAAAAAGAGTGAACTATATCAATGACCTGGAGGACACACAGAAGAATCATAATGACCAAACACAGCTTTTCTGTAGTAGAGTAGCAACTAGCACAACGCTATTACAGCTCGAGGTGCTCCAGAGTTTGGAATTCAATTCTGGCACCATTCTGTAAAGAGTCTCGGTATGTCCTCCCCGTGGAATGCATGGGCTTTTTCTGGGTCCTCTGGATTCCTCCCATAGTCCAGGGTTAAACTGGAGTTGTTGCGGGTTGCTGGGGCAGCATGGTTCGAAGGGTCAGAAGGGCCAACTCCACCCAACATTACTAAATAAATAATAAAAATGAAGGGGTATTTCCTTTATTTGAAGATATATTTCCTTTCTATGAAGGGAAATCTTGCCTGACAAACTTGTTAAGAGTTCTTCAAGGAAGTAACAAGCAGGGTTGACAAAGGAGAGGCAGCGGATGTCACTTACTTGGATTTTCAGAAGGCATTTGATAAGGTGCCACACATGAGGCTGCTTAACAAGATAAAATTCTGTGGCATTACAGGAAAGATACTGGTATGAATAGAGGAATGGCTGACAGGCTGGAGGTAGTGAGTGGGAATCAAAGGGGTCTTTTCTGGTTGGCTGTCAGTGACTAGTAGTGTCCCTCAGGGGTCAGTATTTGGACTGCTACTTTTCACATTGTTTGTCAATGATTTAGATAATGGAATTGACGGTTTTGTGGCAAAGTGTGCAGATGATACAAAGAGAGGTGGATGGGTAGGTTGTGCTGAGGAAGCAATGTGATTGCAGAAGGACTGGGTAAAAATGGGCAAAAAAGTGGCAGATGGAAAACAGTGTTGGGAAATGTTATAATTAATGTTACCAAAATTCATTTTGGTAAAAGGAACAATACTGCAGACTATTATCTAAATGGGGAAAAAATTCAAACATTAGAGGAATTAGAAGTCCTCATGCAAGACTCTCAGAAGAATTTAGAGGGTAAGTCTGTGGTAAAGAAGACATTTATTTCAAGGGGAACAGAATATAAAAGCAAGGAGATAATGCTGAGCCTTTGTAAGACAAGTCAGGCTGCACTTGGAGTATTGTCAACAATTTTGAGCCCCATGTCTCAGAAAGGATGTGTTGTCATTGGAGAGAGTCCAGGGGAGGTTCATGAGGATGATTCTGGGAATAAAGGGGTTAACATATGAGGAGCATTAGGGAGCTTTGGGCTTGTACTCACTGGAATTTAGAAGAACGCAGGGGGAAATCACATTGAAACCTGCCGAAGGCTGAAAGAACTGGAAAGGGTAGATGCAGAGAGGATGTTTCCTATGGTGGGGTTATCTGGAGTCCGAGGGCACAACCTCAAAATTGAGGGGCAACCCTTTAGAACAGAGGCAAGGAGGATTTTCTTTTTTAGCCAGAGAGTAGTAAATCTATGGAATGCTCTGTCACAGACAGTGGTAGAGGCTAGGTCCGTGGGCATATTTAAGTTGATCATTTCCTGATCGGTCAGGACCTCAGAGGATATGGTGAGAAGGCAGGTGTACGGGTGCCTCAAGGGTGGCGTTCTCAGGAATGCTGCCAGTACTACATGATAGTGATGGTAAGAATTGGAGGAGATGGCAGTTGAATGCGTGGCTGAGGAGTTGGTGCAGGGGGCAGGGTTTTAGATTTTTGGACCATTGTGATCTCTTCTGGGCAAGGTGGGACCTGTACAGATTGGATGGGTTGCACCTGAACTCGAGGGGGAGCAATATCCTTGCTGGTAGGTTTGCTAGCATGGTTCGGGAGGGTTTAAACTAATTTGCAAGGGGGATGGGACCCGGAGCGATAGAGCAGTGAAAGAAGTGCATGGAGTAAAGCCAGATCTAACATATAGAGAGGCTTTGAGGAAAGAGCAGCAGAATAAAGGGTATAAAGATAGTAAGGTAGAAGGGCTAAAGTGTGTGTACTTCAATGCAAGAAGCATCAGGAACAAAGGTGATGAACTGAGAGCTTGGATACATACATGGAATTATGATGTAGTGGCCATTACGGAGACTTGGCTGGCACCAGGGCAGGAATGGATTCTCAATATTCCTGGATTTCAGTGCTTTAAAAGGGATGGGGGGGGGGGGAGGGGAGGAGGTGTGGCATTACTGGTCAGGGATACTATTACAGCTGCAGAAACAGTGGGTAATGTAGCAGGATCCTCTTTTGAGTCAGTATGGGTGGAAGTCAGGAACAGGAAAGGAGCAGTTACTCTACTGGGAATATTCTATAGGCCCCCTGGTAGCAGCAGAGATACCAAGGAGCAAATTGGGAGGCAGATCTTGGAAAGGTATAAAAATAACAGGGTTGTTATCATGGGTGACTTTAATTTCCCTAATATTGATTGGCACTTGATTAGTTCCAAGGGTTTAGATGGGGCAGAATTTGTTAAGTGTGTCCAGGATGGATTCCTATCACAGTATGTTGACAGGCCGACAAGGGGGAATGCCATACTAGATCTAGAATTAGGTAATGAACCGGGGTCAGGTCACAGATGTGTCTGTGGGTGAGCATCTGGGGGACAATGATCACCGCTCCCTGACCTTTAGCATTATCATGGAAAAGGATAGAATCAGAGAGGACAGAAAAATTTTTAATTGGGGAAGGGCAAATTATGAGGCTATAAGGCTAGAACTTGCGGGTGTGAATTGGGATGATGTTTTTGCAGGGAAATGTACTATGGACATGTGGTCGATGTTTAGGGTTATCTTGCAGGATGTTAGGGATAAATTTGTCCCGGTGAGGAAGATAAAGAATGGTAGGGTGAAGGAACCAGTGACAAGTGAAGTGGAAAATCTAGTCAGGTGGAAGAAGGCAGCATACATGAGGTTTAGGAAGCAAGGATCAGATGGGTCTATTGAGAAATATAGGGTAGCAAGAAAGGAGCTTAAGAAGGGGCTGAGAAGAGCAAGAAGGGGTCATGAGAAGGCCATGGCGAGTAGGGTAAAGGAAAACCCCAAGGCATTCTTCAATTATGTGAAGAACAAAATGATGACAGGAGTAAAGGTAGGACCGATTAGAGATAAAAGTGGGAAGATGTGCCTGGAGGCTGTGGAAGTGAGCGAGGTCCTCAATGAATACTTCTCTTCAGTATTCAGCAATGAGAGGGAACTTGATGATGGTGAGGACAATATGAGTGAGGTTGATCTTCTGGAGCATGTTGATATTAAGGGAGAGGAGGTGTTGGAATTGTTAAAATACATTAGGATGGATAAGTCCCCGGGGCCTGACGGAATATTCCCCAGGCTGCTCCACGAGGCAAGGGAAGAGATTGCTGAGCCTCTGGCTAGGATCTTTATGTCCTCGTTGTCCACGGGAATGGTACCGGAGGATTGGAGGGAGGCAAATGTTGTCCCCTTGTTCAAAAAAGGTAGTAGGGATTGTCTGGGTAATTATAGACCAGTGAGCCTTACGTCTGTGGTGGGAAAGCTGTTGGAAAAGATTCTTAGAGATAGGATCTATGGGCATTTAGAATATCATGGTCTGATCAGGGACAGTCAGCATGGCTTTGTGAAGGGCAGATCATGCCTAACAAGCCTGATAGTTCTTTGAGGAGGTGACCAGGCATATAGATGAGGGTAGTGCAGTGGATGTGATCTACGTGGATTTTAGTAAGGCATTTGACAAGATTCCACATGGTAGGCTTAATTCAGAAAGTCAGAAGGCATGGGATCCAGGGAAGTTTGACCAGGTGGATTCAGAATTGGCTTGCCTGCAGAAGGCAGAGGGTTGTGGTGGAGGGAGTACATTCAGATTGGAGGGTTGTGACTAGTGGTGTCCCACAAGGATCTGTTCTGGGACCTCTACTTTTTGTGATTTTTATTAACGACCTGGATGTGGGGGTAGAAGGGTCGGTTGGCAAGTTTGCAAACAACATAAAGATTGGTGGTGTTGTAGATAGTGTAGAGGATTGTCAAAGATTGCAGAGACATTGATAGGATGCAGAAGTGGGCTGAGCAGTGGCAGATGGAGTTCAACCCGGAGAAGTGTGAGGTGGTACACTTTGGAAGGACAAACTCCAAGGCAGAGTACAAAGTAAATGGCAGGATACTTGGTAGTGTGGAGGAGCAGAGGGATCTGGGGGTACATGTCCACGGATCCCTGAAAGTTGCCTCACAGGTAGATAGGGTAGTTAAGGAAGCTTATGGGGTGTTAGCTTTCATAAGTCGAGGGATAGAGTTTAAGAGACGCGATGTAATGATGCAGCTCTATAAAACTCTAGTTAGGCCACACGGAGTACTGTGTCCAGTTCTGGTCACCTCACTATAGGAAGGATGTGGAAGCATTGGAAAGGGTACAGAGGACGTTTACCAGGATGCTGCCTGGTTTAGAGAGTATGGATTATGATCAGAGATTAAGGGAGCTAGGGCTTTCACTTTGGAGAGGAGGATGATGAGAAGAGACATGATAGAGGTGTACAAGATATTAAGAGGAATAGACACAGTGGACAGCCAGCGCCTCTTCCCCAGGGCACCACTGCTCAGTACAAGAGGACATGGCTTTAAGTTAAGGAGAGGGAAGTTCAAGGGGGATATTAGAGGAAGGTTTTTCACTCAGAGAGTGGTTGGTGCGTGGAATGTCCTGAGCACTGAGTGAGTGGTACTATCTTCAAGTTATGGGATATGGAATGGGTACCTGATTGTCAGCTTAAACTCAACTGAAGAGCCTGTTTCCTGTGTGGAATGACTGATCTACACAATACAGTCAGTTTTCTCATGTCTTTTTTGTCCCCCCTTTTCTTGAAAAATTATATTATACTTGCTGAATGAAAATAGATTCTTCAGCTGATCAACACAGAAACTCCCAATTACATTTATTTTATTCTCCCCAGATCTCCAACAACAGCTCTGCTGTCTGTGCCACTGTGCTGATTGATTCCTACTTGCTTTGTTAAATAGACTTAAACAAGACAATAGACAGTAGGTGCAGGAGTAGGCCATTCCGCCCTTCTAGCCAGCACTGCCATTCACTGTGGTCATGGCTGATCATACACAGTCAGTACCCCGTTCCTGCCCTCTCCCCTTATCCCTTGACCCCGCTATCTATAAGAGCCCTATCTAACTCTCTCTTGAATGCATCCAGAGACTTGGCCTCCACTGCCTTCTGGGGCAGAGCATTCCACATATCCACCACTCTCTGGGTGAAAAAGTTTTTCCGCATCTCTGTTCTAAATGGCCTAACCCTTATTTTTAAACTGTGGCCTCTAGTTCTGGACTCACCCATCAGCAGGAACATGCTTCCTGCCTCCAGTGTGTCCAATCCCTTAATAATCTTATATGTATCAATCAGATCCCCTCTCATCCTTCTAAATTCCAGTGTATACAAGCCCAGTCACTCCAATCTTTCAACATATGACAGTCCCGCCATTCCAGGAATTAACTTGTGAACCTATGCTGCACTCCCTCAATAGCAAGAATGTCCTTCCTCAAATTTGGAGACCAAAACTGCACACAATACTCCAGGTGGGGTCTCACCAGAGCCCTGTACAGCTGCAGAAGGACCTCTTTACTCCTATACTCAATTCCTCTTGTTATAAAGGCCAGCATGCCATTAGCTTTCTTCACTGCCTGCTGTACCTGTATGCTTGCTTTCATTGACTGATGTAGAAGAACACCTAGATCTCGTTGTACTTCCCCTTTTCCTAACTTGACTCCATTTAGATAGTAATCTGCCTTCCTGTTCTTGCCACCAAAGTGGATAACCTCACATTTATCCAGATTTTTTTAAAAAAATTATTTATTAAATTTTTAGAAAATTACAAAGAATAAATGTAATGATAAAATAGTATGAAAGAGAAAAAATAATATTAACCCTCCCCCCTCCCCTTAACCCTTATCTAAGAAAGAAAAAAAAAAGAAAGAAGAGAAAGATTGCCTGGATATTGGAGGATCCCCACATGCTCCATGGAGTTCAAAATAATTTTAATTTTTATTTTTAATTTTCCCCAATTACTTCATAATTTTATCTTCAAAGGACCTATGTATTTAATCCTATCTTTTGTAGGTATGGGAGCCACATTTTCAAAAATATATCATATTCAATTCTTAGATTGTATGTAATTTTTTCAAGTGGAATACAACTATATATTTCATTATTCCAACGATCCATAGTTAAATATAAATCAGATTTCCAAGTAACTGCGATAACTTTTTTGGCTACTGCCAATGCAATTTTTATAAATTTTTTCCGATACTTATTCAATTTAAGTTTCGGTATTGTCCCTTCAATGTCTCCTAATAAAAATAATTGGACTATGTGGGAGTTGTACTCCAGTAATTTGTTCCAATAAAAGTCTTAGATTTATCCAAAATGATTGAATTTTAAAACAAGACCAAGTAGAATGTAAAAAAGTACCAATTTCTTGATTACATCGAAAACATTGGTCAGACATATTTGAATTTAATCTATTTATTTTCTGTGGCGTTATATATAATTGATGTAAAAAATTATATTGTACTAATCTAAGTCGAACATTTATTGTATTTATCATACTATCAGAACATAAACTTGACCAGCTTTTTCCATCAAATTTAATATTCAAATCAGATTCCCATTTTTGTCTTGATTTATGAATTCCTGATTTAATTGTCTGATTTTGAATCAAATTGTACATACAGGATGTAAATTTTTTAATTTTTCCTTTTTGAATTAATATTTCTATTTCACTAGGTTTTGGCATCAACATTGTTTGACCCAGCTTTTCTCGTAAATAAGCCTTTAACTGAAAATAACAGAAAAGAGTGTTGTTTGATATTTTATATTTATTTTTTAATTGATCAAACAACATCAATATACCTCCTTCAAAACAATCACCTATATATTTAATCCCCTTTTGGAACCAATTATGTAAAAGTTTATTATCCATTGTAAAAGGAATAAGCCTATTTTGAATTAAAGTTCTTTTAGCTAATAAAGATTTATCTCATCGTCCATATTTACCTTATTCCATAAATCAATCAAGTGTCTTAATATAGGAGATTCTTTTTTTTCCCGTATCCATTTGGATTCCCATTTATATATAAAATCTTCTGGTATGTTTTCTCTTATCTTATCTAATTCTATTCTAATCCATGCCGGTTTTTCTTTATCAAAAAAAGACGCAATAAATCTAAGTTGACTTGCTTTATAATAATTCTTAAAATTTGAAAGTTGTAACCCTCCTAAATCAAATTTATATGTCAATTTTTCCAATGATATTCTTGACATCTTTCCTTTCCAAAGAAATTTCCTTACATATTTATTCAGTTCTTGAAAAAACTTCTGAGGCAATTGTATTGGTAAAGTTTGGAATAAATATTGCAATCTAGGAAATATATTCA
This sequence comes from Hemitrygon akajei, assembly GCF_048418815.1. NCBI lineage: Eukaryota > Metazoa > Chordata > Chondrichthyes > Myliobatiformes > Dasyatidae > Hemitrygon > Hemitrygon akajei. The sequence goes on from NC_133130.1 coordinate 35,142,317, forward strand.
TTTTTACAGCATTAACTCTACCTATTAATGTTATTGGTAACGTCATCCATTTATCAAAATCCTCTTATTTTTTTAATAATGGCAAATAATTTTGTTTATATAAATTTTTTACATCATTATCAACTCTAATACCTAAATATTTTATCCCATTTATTGACCATCGAAATTGAGTTACTAATCGACATTGACTATAATTTCCTTTGGTAAGGGGTAAAATTTCACTTTTATCCCAATTTACTTTATACCCTGATACTTTCCTATATTCTTCCAATCTAAAAGATAGTCTTTGCAAAGATTGCAATGGGTTTGTTAAATAAATCAAAACATCAGCAAATAAATTAATCTTATATTCTTCTTAATTAACTCTAAAGCCCCCAATGTCTGAATCTGTTCTAATTAATTCAGCTAATGGTTCTATTGCCAATACAAATAAAGCAGGTGATAATGGGCAGCCTTGTCTAGTTAACCTCGTTAAGCAAAATGGTGTTGAAATCTGATCATTTGTAACTACTTTAGCTTGAGGATTAGTATTTAAGGTTTTAATCCATTGTATAAAAGATTTTCCTAACTTATATTTTTCCAATATCTTAAATAAAAAATCCCATTCCAATCTATCAAATGCTTTCTCTGCATCCAAAGCAACTGCCACACTCATTTCCTCTCTTTTTTTTGTGCCAAATGAATTATACTAAGTAACCGAGTTATATTATCCATTGATTGTCTGTTTTTAATAAAACCTGTTTGATCCATATGTATTAACTTTGGTAAATATTTAGATATTCTATTAGATAAAACTTTTGCTATTATTTTATAATCTGCATTCAACAAAGAAATAGGCCTATATGATGTTGGTTTTAAAGGATCTCTATCTTTTTTTGGCAACACAGTTATGATTGCTGTTAAAAAAGATTGTGGGAGTTTATGCATTCTTTATTAATTCCATAAAAGGAGGAATTAATAAATCTTTAATTTTTTTTTATAAAATTCAGGAGGAAAACCATCTTCTCCTGGGGATTTATTACTCTGAAGTGATCCTAAAGCTTCTTCAACCTCTTAATGGAAAGGGCATATCTAATCCTTTCTGTTCTTCCAAATTTAATTTTGGAAGGGTTATCTGTGATAAAAATTTATCTATCTCATCAATCTTATTTTGTAATTCTGATTGATATAGTTCAGTATAAAAATTTTTTAAAGTTTCATTAATTTCCAAAGGTTTATAAGTAACCTTATTTGCACTTGTTCTAATTGCATTTATTGTTTTAGAAGCCTGTTCTGTTTTCAGCTGCCAAGCAAGAATCTTATGTGATCTTTCACCTAATTCATAATATTTCTGTTTAGTTCTCATAATTACTTTTTCTGTATGATATGTCTGGAGTGTATTATATTGTAATTTTTTATTAACAAGTTGTCTTTGTTTTTCTTCTGTCATATATCTTTGAGATTCTTTTTCTAACTTTATGATATCTTTTTCCAATTGATCTATTTCTGCCATGTATTCCTTCTTAATTTTAGATGTATAACTTATAATCTGACCCCTTAAATATGCTTTCATCACTTCCCATAATACAATTTTATCCTCAACTGAATGTAAATTCGTATCCAAAAAAATTGAATCTGTTTTTTCATAAAATCACAAAAATCTTGACATTTTAATAAAATTGAATTAAATCTCCATCTATAGATCGATTCCTCCTTATCCATCATTATCATTGTCATTATCAAGGGGGAATGATCTGACAGTATTCTTGCTTTATATTCCACACTTTTCACTCTATCCTGAATATTTTTTGATAATAAAAAAATCAATCCTTGAATAAGTTTTATGTCTATTTGAATAAAATGAATAGTCTCTTCCTCTTGGATTAATTTTTCTCCATATATCAATCAGGTTTAACTCTTTCATTAATGATAAAGTTAGTTTTATTACTTTTGATTTTATAACAACTTTAGTTGACCTATCCAAAACTGGATCTAAACAAAAATTAAAGTCTCCACCTATTAATATTTTATCATGTGCATCAGCCAAGTTCAAAAAAACTTCTTGTATGAATTTTGCATCATTTTCATTTGGTGCATAAATGTTCATAGGAGTCCATAATTCTGAAAAAATTTGACAATGTATAATCACATATCTCCCCACAGAATCAATTACTACATTTTGTATATTAATTGATAAAGTTTTATTAACCAAAATTGCAACTCCTCTCAATTTTGAATTAAATGAAGCTGCAATGACATTTCCAACCCAATCTCTCTTTAATTTCTTATGTTCTGTTTCTGTTAAATGTGTTTCTTGTAGAAAAGCTATATCTCCCTTCATTTTCTTAATATATGTTAAAACTCTTTTTCTTTTCACAGGTCCATTAAGTCCATTAACATTACAACTTTTTAAAAATTAAGTAAATTAATCATTCATAATACCTTGGGAACTCTTTAAAATTCTCCATGTTGCTATGAGTCTCTCCCCAACCATCCAGGCAAAAAAGAAGAAAAATAGAAGAAAGATAATAAATTTAAAAAAAACAAAATACCCCCCCACTAATGTTGCGAATAAAAAGAACACAACATTAACCCCCCCCCCATTTTACGGGTCATGGCAATCGCCATGATTGTACACGTGAAACTCGCAGCCATCGATCAGGAGCTCCTCCAGCTCCCCCGCAAAAAAAAAGAAAATATATTAGTGAAGAAACAAAAAAGAAAATAATGTCTCTACTCCCAGTTAATACTCAACTATTTTTTTTCTTCTTATTCCTTATAAATGTCCGTCAAGTCCAACCTTATTTCAGTCTTCATCATTAGTCCACTTCATTTCTATAATTCTTTACTCCCCCTCATGGATATCAGGTAGTTCTTGTACAAATTTCTCCGCTTTCCGGTAGTCAACGAAAAATCTTCTTTCTTCGTTATCCAGGAAAATTATCAATTTTGCTGGGTAGCTCAATAAAAATTTATAGCCCTTTTCCCATAAAGATTTTTTCACTGGATTAAATTCCTTCCGCCTCTTCAGAAGATCGTAACTTATGTCTGGATTAAAAAAAACTCTTTTCCCTTCTATCATCAATGGCCCATTTCTCTTTTTAGCACCTTGAGTAGCTGCCTTCAAGATCATTTCTTTATCTTGGTACCTTAAGCATTTTATCAAAATTGATCTTGGATTTTGATCTTGTTGAGGTTTTGGTCTTAAAGCTCTGTGTGCTCTTTCAATTTCAATTACTTGACTTCCTTCTTTCATTTCCAAAATTTTCAGAATCCATTCTTGGAAGAATTTTATTGGATTTTCTCCCTCTGTACCTTCTATAAGACCAACAATTTTAATATTATTTCATCTACTAGAGTTTTCAAGCACATCTATCTTTTCCAACATCCGTTTTCTTTCTGTTGTCCAGGCAAGATTATTGTCTTCTATCTTATCTATTCTTTCAGTGTTTTCTTCCATTTTTACTTCCATCTCTTTAACTTTATTATCCATCTTCTTTTGATTTTCCATCACATTATCGAGTGTAATCTGCATCCTTCTTATATCTGTTCTTATAGCTTTTAATTCATTCATCATATATATCAGGATATCTCTTATGTCTCCTTTAATCTCTTACTTTTCCTCTTCATCTGTTTCCCAAAGAATCTGATTCCACTTCCGATTCACTTCCAGCCGTAGTTGGGATTTGTAGTTTTGTTAGTATCTGTTCATTGTTACGTCCCCGTGACACGTGACATTGGTGTACTTGTCACGTGACAGGTGTTGAAGCTGTACTGGACTTGAGGTAATGGTCTTGTGATGGTGGAGTGACGTCATTTTCCCACCAGTAGAGGTCAGGTGACAGGTTTTTTTTTTACAGGGTATAAAAGGAGGACCCCTCCCTGTGAGGAGGGGCACTTCGTGGCTGGATTTGCCATGCTGACTTCATGCCACTGCATGATTTAATGTTATGACGCAGTTTAGTTGAAAGATGAAGTTTTATCTAATGCCTAAAGTTTAAAAGGTCATTGCCAGCAGTTTCTTTATAATACTGCTAGTTGAGAATCAGTGGAGAGTGAAGGTCGGAGTTCGGGAGTTAAAAGATCGAGGAGAATCGATTTCGACGGTGAAACAGGTTCGACCTTGTTTGATCCTTATTCGGAAGGAATTTGTTGACTGTTCTCGTGTTAATCCCTGTGAAATAGCAGAAAGGATTGGGAACAGTTTTGTAAAGGAAAGGTCAGTGCCTTTAAGCCGTTACATTTCATCTTCGTAAAATTCTTCGTGGGAAAAATAGTTCGACTGGGAACTGCAACAACGCGACGTGAAAGAGAATTTAAATCGTCTTAAAAAGTCTCTCCCTTAAATGGCCTGTGAGCATTTTGAACTTTTGCAATACTACTTTGAAGAACTGTTTTTGCAACATCGCTTTAAGAACTGTTTAAGCTGCCGCACCGCAGCTGATTTCCGGTTACGTTAGTGATTTGTTTACTTTTGGGGGGGTTTGTTTTCAGTGTTTAATAAACGTGTTATTTGTTATAAAAACCCCTGCCTAACTCATATATTTATTGTGGCTTGAATCCGTAACATAAATATGGGGGCTGCGTCCGGATTGGATCATTTGCGTTTAAATGCTTGTTAAATTTTGAATCGGTATTTTGGACAAGAGGAATACTTGATTCTTTTGTTTGATTGGTTTGTGAGTGGTATTCGGCAACAATGAATATTGATGAGTTTCAGGCTTCGCCAGACGCGGAGTTGTTAGCAAAGGCGAAAAAACTGAGGTGTCTGAGATAGCTAGTAGATTGCAACTTAAAGGTATTTTGAAGACTACATAAAGGCTGTAATACTGAGAAAAATCGCGTCGCACTATGTGGATTCGGGTGATTTTGATGAATCAACTTTAGAGTACCGTAGATACCGGATTATAAGCCGCTACTTTTTTCCCACGCTTTGAACAGCTTTGAACACTGCGGCCTTTACTACGGTGCGGCTAATGCATGGTTTTTTTTCATGCCGCCAAAAACATTTTGCCTCGTAACAGTAGACCAATAAAATTGATGAGTAGTTCACAGAGGTCCAATGAAATTGTACGATAAATCAAGCGCACTTTCACAATTAAATTATTGTAAATCAGTCATTTGTACTCACCCTCATCAACATGGAAAACACTCGAAGAAAAGCATTGTGCTGCCTTTATGGCAGTTATTTAGTTTATAATATTTTCGCTTAGTAATTCATTTGTTAGTATTTTCTAGTTAAAGTTAGAAGTGTTTTAACTATATTTGTTTTCTGTACTACATCCCGGGATGCTATGACGTCACATCCGGTTTCGCCGCGTCTTGTGGGGAAATACCGGCTTGCGATAAACGGGAAGGAGGGGGCGAGCATATTAGACCCGAGCGAAAACGCTGCTTTTAAGTTAAAGGCGATCAATAACTTTTCCTGGTAGGCTGCAGTATATATTTTTTTACCAGTCGTTAGGAGATATTGGAATGTTGTTCGTGCACTGTTCAGTAAAAAAGTATACGCAACGTAATTTGTGTGTTACCGATACGTATGTATATTTAAAAGT